>NC_090034.1:16726540-17934874 GCF_037176765.1 Anolis sagrei | reverse complement strand
GAGCAGTCCATACTTACAGGCTGTTCATGATTATCCAGCATCTGATTATCCAGCATCCCGCACCATTGTTTACTCCTGAATTTGTAGGAGCATACAAATTGTTATGTGCACATGACAAACTCTAATCTATAAACATTGATGTTTGATCTAAGTTCATCAATATGGAAGAAGATCTGAACCAGACAATTGCCACAATAGTTTGGGCATGTGTGAGACAACACATAGTCCATAGGCAAAATGCCTGTCTGAAGTGCTCCAAGACCCCTTGAAAACTGTGCCACCAAAATTATGTCACTAAATATAATCCACAAAGTATTAAACCACAAACTAAGAAGACTCCATTCATAATGAATGACTGGCAGAAGCATTTTGAAAAACTGAAAGGATGGCTAGATCCAATTGTGTAGGACTGCCAGGTTGGAAGCAAGCAAGCAAGCAAGCAAAAAGAGAGAATACATCAAGTAACTGGGGAACTCAGGATAGGAGCAGATTTAAGCTTTAGATACTATCAATAAGAGAACAATATTTTATGCTATCACTAGGTCGGAATCTGGTTGCTACACTCATAGATCAAAGACAGAGTTTTCAGATCTGCTTCAAGCACCTTTTTAAAACAATCCTAGTTGGCATTAAGCATACATGATGCATAGTCACAGAAAGAGAAAATGCATGTTGGGGGTAGATGAAACACACAAAATGGTGCCAAGCTTCGAACACCCCATAAGGTTTAGGGCAGCGTTTCTCAACCTGGGGATTGGGACCCCTGGGAAGGTTGTGAGGAGGGTGTCAGAGGGGTTGCTAAAGATCATCAGAAAACACAGTATTTTCTGTTTTTCATGGGGGTTCTGTGTGGGAAATTTGGCCCAATTCTATCATTGGTGGAGTTCAGAATGCTCTTTGATTGTAGGTGAACTATAACTCAACAACTACAACACCCAAAATGTCAAGGTTTATTTTCTCCAAACTCCACCAATGTTCACATTTGGGCATATTGAGCATTCATGCCAAGTTTGATCCAGATCTATCATTGTTTGAGTCCACAGTTCTCTCTGGATATAGATGAACTATTACTCCAAAACTCAAGATCAATGCCCACCAAATCCTTCCAGTATTTTCCGTTGGCCATGGGAGTTCTGTGTGCCAAGTTTGGTTCAATTCCATTGTTGGTGCTGTTCAGAATGCTCTTTGATTGTAGGTGAACTATAAATTCCAGCAACTACTACTCCGAAATGACAAAATCAATCCCACCCCCCAGCCTCATCAGTATTCAAATTTGGGTGTATCGGATATTTGTGCCAAATTTGGTCCAGTGAATGAAACTACATCCTACATATCAGATATTTACATGATGATTCATAACACTAGCAAAATTACAGTTAACAAAAATACTTACGCAACAAAAATACTTTTATGCTTGAGGGTCACCACAACATGAGGAACTAGATTAAGGGGTCATGGCATTAAGAAAGCTGAGAACCACTGGTTTAGGGGATCACACTCATTCCAGATTTCAGTTACACCGATCCCTAAAAGCTATGCTTCATGTTAAATATATACGTGTTCCTTTAAAGAAGCAGAGAAAAGAGGCAGATATTGTCATTTGGAGGTACAGAAGAAACTCTAATAAACTCTAATAAAAATCCCCTTCCAAGTAAGAGTTATGATGAAGCAACCTGAGCTTTTATTCCAAATGGCTGCCAACATCATTTTAATCTTAGCAATGGGTTTCTTCTTGTAAGGGTGTTTTGAAGAATTGCTCCATGGCAGAAATTGTATGTTGCTCAAGTGCATTTGGCTACATGAATTAAAAGCACATTTTATTTGGGTTGCAGAGTCATCAATAAAAGTGCAAGGCATTAAGCAAAACCCTTCCCCTTTCTTTTTCTTCTTTTCCCCCCATTTAAAAGTTCTCATGAGTTACCACCAAAATAGCCCCATGAATTTATTCATGTGTTTTCCTAAGAGGTACGGAACACACTTGAATAAATGCCGAGCTGCATTTGTTCCCCCACACAATCCACAGCTGCAGTGTATTAAATATGAAGCTGAAGGTTTCTAGAATGAAAGGAAATGTGGAAAAGTATCGTTGTCCAAGTCCAGTCCTTGTTTAATTAAAAGTGTAACTTTTCATGTGCACTTTTCACATATTATAGCAATTAATTACTACAACTGGGAGTAGGGGAGGCATGAATCTAACCCAAAGCTGAGGAAGAAATGGTTTAAAGCCAAATAAGTGAAATACAATTGTAGTGGGGTAAAATTCACAAATAACTGAAAGGTAGAAGAGAAATGCATAGTTATAATTGAAATGTTGCATTTCTCATTATACTTTTGCTGGAATGCAAACTCTGCAGCATAGATGTAGGTGGGCATTTGTACATTTTACTCATTTATTTATTTACTTACATATTATTTTTTAAGTCAAGGTTGGCTCCATTAGGTCAGATCACTTCTATTGAGCCAGAAACCTTGAATGAGTCAGACTAGTGGGCCATTTCAATGCTATCTAAATTGACTAACCATAACTCTTTAGGGCAGTGGTTCTCAACCTGTTGGGTCCCCAGATGTTTTGGCCTTCAACTTCCAGAAATCCTGACAGCTGGTAAATTGGCTGGGATTTCTGGGAGCTGTGGGCCAAAAAACCTGTGAACCAACAAGTTGAGAACTACTGCTCTAGAGATTACAAATTTCTTCTTTAACCCAACTAGGAGAGTCTTCTCTATTGAGGAAAAAAGCAAGATATAAATAAACATAATTAATAACAGAGAGCTGATGATCTTAAATTGTGACCTTTTCTATGCAAAGCTATTTGTCATCAAACTATAATTTTTCTCATAGTTTGGCTACAAATGCCACCACCCGCCATTTTCTCAGTGTCTCCCTCTTCCTAGTAGCCCCTGTGTGGGGTGTTCTTGGTGTACTGGTGGTCAGCCACCTATCAGGGGCGGGCTACGTCCTCCACCGATGGGCTGAGGTAGGCCCATGTTGGATCCTCCGGCAGGCTTAAAAGCAGTTTGCCAGCTTGCTGACCAGTTGCTCTTCAGTTGTCCCATTCCGCCCCCCCCCCCCCCCCGTAATGAGTCATCTAGTGTGATGCTATTGCTTATTTTTTGATTATTTTCCTTGTCACAATGTGTGGGTGTTTAGCATGGGACCTGGATACTATTTTTGTACCTCCCCCCTGTTCAGGGGGGGGGGGAGCATCCAGGTGGAAGGGGAGTGTGGAACCAGTCAAATAACTGCCTTTGACCCCTACCGTGGTTATGTGGAATCAGTCCAAAATGGGCTGTTCAGTTCCTGATCCAGGACCCATGCATGATTGCCAACCCTGAGTTAGTTATGGCCTTTGGTTAAAAATCTGTCAATTGAAGGAATGCATCGTAGACTCAAAGTACTTGATTCTGATCTATGAGCCACTGTGAGTTTTCCAAGAAACAAGGATACAATAATATGGCACAAATATGATCGAGGTGGATGAGATGGGGAATCTTGGATGAGAAGGGGGATCTTGATCCACCATATCAGACCATTTCAAAAGTAATTGATTAGAAGCACATAATACTGTAGGTGCGCTTATAAAAATGGCTGGTGGCCACAGTGCAAGCCTGTATGGTCCTCCACTACTGTTGGCCATGAGCTGAGACCTGGGTGTGCTACAGAGTTGGTGAATCTTCTCCCCTATGATCTTCCATGCCTGGTAGAGGTTCCTGCTGAAGGATATAAGAGAAGTGTCTAGTTGTGTCCTCAAATTGCAAAGGCTATATCACCTTCTGTGGTCTGCCGAAGTCTTCTGGTCGTGAGGAATTCTTCTCCAATCCCCACTTTCAACCAGGGGGGTAGCAGCTTGCAGAAACTCTGACATAGGTCTGGGGAGTTGATTGTTACAGAAGTTTAAGGAAACATCAACCCTTACATGAAGTGAAAAGAGACATGCAATGAAATAAACCTCATTTATGCCTTCATATTCCACTAATAGAATGCTAGCCATTCATTACAAAGCCTCAATCCTAAAGGGTTAATAACAAACAGCTACTTTTTCTTGGAAAAAAGTAACAAAACTAATTACTTCGAAAAACCTATGTAATATCCCAAGATCTGGTGAACTCTACCCAACAATGCATCTGATATAGTTGGGACAAAGCTTACCAGGCTGATGGTGCCACGTTCCAGCAGAAGGTTGAGCGCTCACATCTCTCTGTTTGGAAATTAAGCAATTTCCAGAGCAGAAGTAGACTGAAGAGGTAATCCAGCCCATAGCAATTGGATCTGTGAGAGCTATGAAGTCTGGGGTGAACATTTCCCTGATGGGATTTGGTTCCAAATCCCCTACCAATTTTGAGAAGTAATAATCAGGACTTAATATCTTTTCCACAAAATGAAACTGTAGATTTTTTTTCCCCACACATTCTCTGATGGACTTTTTGATTCTTAAAGCAATATGTGTATGTGTGGATGGATTGAGAGAAAGAGGCAATCATCACGGGCAAAATTTATGACAGGAAAGAAATCACTTTTCCAGGCATAAAACACCAATCTCCCCCTCTTCTTTCTCCCCTACATCTCCTTCTTACAATGAATTCAATGTTGTGCCATTTTGCTATAATCTTTGACAAGAGAACAAGGTATCAAAATTGTCATGTCAAATATTTCTGACCTTTTCAGTATACGACGGTGCTAAGATTGACTGCCAGAGCCACCTCTTCTTCATTCCTGATTACCGTAGGCTGAGGTGGAAGGGAGGGAAATGCAAATTGCCAGCAAATCAGATTACAGAACATGAATAAGGTCAGAAGAGTCTGGTTTATTATCCACTTGCATGGAACACAAAGTGTGAACACTCCAACATTTTCTTCTCATGACAATAATTACAAAGGGATTTTCAGATATAGCCACACTGCAGAATTACAGCAGTTTGATGCCACTGCAACTGCCATGACTCAGTTCACAGCATCAACAACCATGTTACAGGTTTAGCATCCCTTGTCTAAAATTTCAAAATTCAAAATTACCTTCGGGTTATGTATATCAATGAATTTTGTGTTTAGACTCGGATTCCATCTCCAAGACATTTCAATATGTACATGCAAACATTCCATTTTTTTTTTTAAATGGAACACTTACCGTCCAAAGCTTTTCAATAAGGGATACTCAATCTGTATTTAAAAGCAAACTATAAAGAATTGTAAAAGCCAAAGACCAAATTAAATTATATTCATTGTTTAACTACCTTTTCAAATGGAATAATTTTTGAGCCAGCTGGATTTCCCTCGGGAAGGAGTTTCTTAGCTAAAGTATTGCTACATAAAAAAGGGCCCATCTTGTGTACCCAACCAAATGAATCTTTTGGCATGCTCATTGAGATACCTTGGATCCAAGCCATCCTTCAATCTTTTCTTGATCAAGTCTGTTTTTTTTCTCTCCTTCATCCATTTGAAAGCAGTCTTAAGATATTTGCATGAATTAAGTAGATAAAAACCAACATTAGAGGGATACATTGTTTACATATTAATGACATCTCAAGCTCAAAGCCCTGGCTCATATTTTTGTATAGGAAGTTGGGTAGTCTTGCAATACCAAGGATTTGGACTTAATAGTGACTGAAATACTGTTTATTTTTTTAAAAGTTTATCAAATTCTATGAAATGTGAAGGTGATTTGATAAAGCATTTTTGTCCATTGCACCCATTTTTTTACATCTTTTTAGATGTCCATTGAAATCGCATAAACCCAATTTACAATAAAACAGAATACAGACCTATCCCTGGTTCTGCATAACTGTTTTGTGTGTGTGTATCAGGAGTGACTTGAGAAACTGCAAGTAACTTCTGGTGTGAGAGAATTGGATATCTACAAGGACACTGCCCAGGGCATACCTGAATATTTTGATGTTTTACTATCCTTGTGGGAGGCTTCTCATGTCCCCAAATGGGGAGCTGGAGCTGACAGAGGGAGCTCATCTGTACTCTACCCGGATTTTCATAGCTTGGAAGGACAGCTATGAAGGATCTAGACAAGATCCCAAAGTGTCAAGATATATAATTGATTCTGAAAATTAAGATGGTCCATACCAGAATATTTCCCATTTATTTGTATCTATGAGAAAGCTGGACACAGAAGAAAGACAACAAGAACAAGCTGATTTGAGATGTGGGGCAGAAGAAAGTTCTGTGGATACAAATAAATGGCCTCTATAAGCTTATCTTACCTTTGATATACAAGCACCCAGGCCGTTCAGGACAATTTTATACCTCCCTGATTCAGCTACAACCTACAATGTTGCAAAGTTTTGTGCAGCAGCATACAAAATCTGTTAGGGGATGACTAGTCCCAAAAGTTAACTGTTATCCAGTAAACATCTTCCTCAAATCTATAATTTGTTGAAAGACATTTGCATTGTATGTTTTTACTCTATTTCCCCTTCCGCTCCCTCACCCCTATTTTGCTTCAGTATTTATATTTATATTTATAACGTACTAAACGTACCAAGTTTGTATGAAACTGTGACTTTTATTTCCTCTGTGGGTCTATGACCAAAATAAATGATTTGATTGATTGATTGGCCTCTAAAACAAACTAAGCCTGGACTCTTCCCTAGAAGCCAAGATAACTAAACTGCGGCTGTCACACATTGGCCATATCACAAAATTCACTAGAAAATACAATAATGCTTGGTAAGGTAGAAAGATCCGCTTCTCTGAATGCTGTCTAGACCAGTGGTTCTCAACCTGGGGTCCCCAGATGCTTTTGGCCTTCAACTCCCTGAAATCCTAACAGCTGGTAAACTGGCTGGGATTTCTGGGAGTTGTAGGCCAAAAACATCTGGGGACCCCAGTTTGAGAACCACTGGTCTAGACCAAGAAGAGCATGGTGGGAGGAAATAAGGAAAACCATATTACAGATGGATAGATTCAACCAAGAAAGCTATAGCTGTATCAAGTTGCAAGACCTGAAGTTGGAGCTACAGTGTTTGAAGGCTTCTCTTTAATAAGGCTTCCATAAGTCAAGCTCAACTGAATAGCAGTTAACAATAACGAGGGCCAGTGGTTCAAGTCTTGGACTAGGCCTCTGGCAAACCATGGTTTGAATCCCCATTCTGTCAATGGCAACCCTCTTCTGAAAGAAATATTGATGAAAAAGCCCATGATTAATTTGTCTTAGATTGACACAATTTGGAAACCCCTTGAAGGTACACAACAGCAATGTATCTACATCCATATCTTTTAGAAGCTGTTTTAACTCACGCACAAAAAGCACCTCTGGACTGCAGGAATATAGAAAAGTGCCTGAATAAAACATACTTACTAACACATAAAGGCAGTCCCATCAAACCTTCTGAAGAATGTTGACCCTGAGCACAGAAAACCCACAGCCAACTCCATTTTAATCAGCTTTGAAATCATGCCCCTGACAAAGGACGTTAAAGATACAAATTTAAACTAAGAAGAACTGGCAGTAATGGAGACATTCATCAACCCTAAGAATGGATCACAGATGCTCATAAGAACACAGGGACAGGTTCAAAGTATATGTAAAATGGAATGGAGTATGTTCTCAGGGGTCCAGCTTCCTCCGCTAAACAGACTACCCATTTCTATAAAGGCATATTCAATTTTTATTAGCAAAATGCAGCCCAGACCAGCTGAGATTTCAAACTACTTCCCCAGCAGCTATATATGTTAAATGCATTGGACATTTTTGCCTCCTTAACATCTAAAAAGGATATGCTGATACATCTTTTACAGTTTGATCAAAGTCCTTGTGATTAATATTTGTTAAAACATTGTCAGAGGGTGTTTGGCTGAAATTTAATAACAGCCCCGAGTAATCAATATATAATCTCATTGTGAATTTCAAAGCTATAAAGTTTAATGCTATCTGCAGTAGAACATTAATTGAAATGAAGGCACTCTAGAATTGCACCATCAGCGGGGTGCTAAGTTTGGTGAGGGCTTATCTAATTCAACACTTCTATCTGAAGTAAGGCTCCTGTTATCATAACTAGTCTTGGCAAGGTGAATATCATCTGCCTTTAAATGGCTGGCCTGCAGAAGATCATCCAGAGGTTTGTGAGGCTGCCGGATTTACAAGTGGCTCATGCTTTGCTCCTCCACTCATGCTCCATTGGAGAAAAGGTAAAACCCATATTTCTACAGCATATGGGAATGCTGGGTTGCACAGGAGGGAAGTCTATGGCTCCAGGACCAAGGAGTGGGAGAGAGCAGAGGGTTGGTAGATGATCATATCTGTCATACAATCATTCAAAATGTTAGGACAAATCTTCTTGACATCACTGGGAAGGACAATTGATATTTACTAGTTGGTAGAGTGGGGAGAGGATCTCATTTTAGACAAATAGAATCATAGATTTGGAAGAGGCCTTGTGTGCCATCCAGTCCAACCCACTGCCATGAAGCAGGAAAATTGCATTCAATTTTCCTGCCTCTGTTTAAAAGCCTCCAAAGAAGGAGCCTCCATCACACTCCAGGGCAGAGTTCCACTGCTGAACAGCTCTCTCAGTCAGGAAATTCTTCCTCATGTTCAGATGGAATCTCCTTTCTTGTAGTTTGAAGCCACTGTTCCATGTCCTCCAGGGCAGCAGAAAACATGGTATCTATCCTTTTGAAACTCTCAGAATATAGTTTGTGGCAGAGTTTTGTAATGTTTGTGAGAAGGCAAGAACAGTTACCCTCTGGCTTTGGAAAGGGAAGAATCCACATAACAATAAGGTCAGCATTCTTTAAGTATCTAATATGTTCGCATTACTACTTTGTAGAATACCACACAATCTTCTTTCATGCACAACATTCATGGTACTATGATTCCTCTTGAATGTCTACAGTTCCATCCCATGGAATCCTGGAATCTTGTTTACCGTCTCTTTCAGTGTCAGACAACCATACACTCAATATGGTTAGATGCTGTAATGCTATTTATTTATTTATTTATTTGCTTTATTTCTATACCGCGTTTCTCAGCCTAATTAGGCGACTCAATGCGGTTTACACAATGTAAATTAACACAACAATAACAGTTAAAACACATCATACACAATAACAAAATACACAATAAATTTGCTAAATTTTATTTATTTTGACTGTAGATTTTGGACACATCTACATGGCCCGTGAACCCTGAATCAGGCAATATGTTGCTTCTGGACATTTTGCACGATATCCATGGTGATATCTAGTGGAATTTTAGACTGTTCCCCTAACATAGAGTAACACCGGTTAACCCAATTCTGTGTCAGCAGATATAGGAGAATTCTTTGGAACGTTCCTGAAAATCTGAAGCAGCCCCACACTTTGGGGATGGAGTGAACAGTGGGTTCTAATTTAATTGGTCCAGCTGGTCCCATGGGCCAGGGCTAATGTTCCATTTTCCCTATATTTACCTTTTCCAATGTTGCGGTAGCAACCAGAGCTCCGGGGAGCCAGCACTTTTGCTGATGGCTAGGAGCTCACCAAGGCTCTGTGGCTACTTATATGGCAATCAAAATGGAAATGATAAGGACGATCCATCTATGATGAATGATGTTTGGCCCGACTGGATGGTGCTCCCATCATTACTATAGTTTTGAAACTGACCGTGCAAATGCCTCATGGAGTCTGGGGTCAATTAGAGGCAATAATACATTGGGTCAGTGCTGTATTTTAGGTACCCATGTAGATGTGTCTCCTGCCTATCAACTTAGTTGATTCAAAGATGCATTGGTCTACATCAGTGGTTCTCAACCTGTGGGTCCCCAGATGTTTTGGCCTACAACTCCCAGAAATCCCATCCAGTTTACCAGCTGTTAGGATTTCTAGGAGTTGAAGGCCAAAATATCTGGGGACCCACAAGTTGAGAACCATTGGTCTACATTAATGTATATGATGAAAGGTTCCAATGAGATGAAGCTAAGATCTATACATCACACAAAACATCACCTTTGAGTCACATTTCAGAGAAAGAAAGAGACAAGAGAAAGACAGAGTGTGAGTGAATGCTGGTGACATGGCTGTTTTGGAGTATGTTTTTATATTGTACAATTGATCTGATTGAAACTAAAGGTTTCAATCACTACATCAACAGTCATGAATGTGGAATAAAGACAAAGGTAAGGCCCCTTTCACAGTGGCTGAAGAAGTGGGGAAGAAAAGAAAAAGCAATTAAACTCCCCGGATTTTCTGACACCATGGTTTTTTTACGCAGCATATATTTCAAGCATTTTGCAAGGTCTGCAAAAAATGTACAGCCTGAATACGCTTGCGGTGTTAACTTGTTGAAAGCCTGAGTTGAATTATGATAACAATTTATTTGGCCTGACGTGCCAGGACTACCAACTCAGAGCCTTTCGGCCGGGATGTGGCACTTTTTTGCTTGTTTTTAAGCCATAAAATTATCAATACAAGCCACAATATCCTATCATACAAGGAAGTATTTGGTCCCCAAAACTAGTTATTGTGAGATTTATCAAAACTGACCTCTCATATGTCATTGGTGGTTGAATTTCTGGATGGGATATATTCTTAACCTCGGTATTTAAACAAAACAGCCAGCGTGGTTTGTGTGTTGAACTAAGACTCTGTAACAGCAGTATTCTAATCCCAGTTAGCCATGGTCACACTCTCTCAGTCTAAGGGGAAGACAATGGGGCCACTGTGAATAATTGTGTCACAGGGTCGCCATGTGTCAAAAGAAAATAACAGCAATTTTAAAATTGGTTACAACTAAATATAAGAAGTCTTCTATACACACACTTCAAATTAACCTTGATTTGCTTCTTAAAAATTAAGAGCCATTTAATATTTAACCATCATATCCATTCAATTTTCAACTATACATTTTAATTTTTTTAGTATTTTTATTTTTTACATTTTTCTTAAATGTTTTTTCATTTAATACATGTATTTCCTGGTATCATGTTTTATCCACGTATTTTAACCATACTTAACCTACTGCACTCCCAGTGGCACAGTGGGTTAAACCCCTGTGCCAGCTGGACTGAAGACCGACAGGTCGCAAGTTCGAATCCGGGGAGAGCGCAGATGAGCTCCCTCTATTAGCTCCAGCTCCTCATGTGGGGACAAGAGAGAAGTCTCCCAGAAGGATAATAAAACATCAACACATCCGGGCATCCCTGGGCAACATCCTTGCAGACGGCCAATTCTCTCACACCAGAAGCGACTTGCAGTTTCTTAAGTCACTCCTGAAATGACCAAAAAAAAAAAAAAAAAAAAAAAGGAAACCCATACTGAATCCAACCTCAAATTATCAGGCCACAGTGGCACAATGAGTTAAAATGCTGAGCAACTGAACTTGCTGATCGGAAGATTGGTGGTTCAAATCTGCATCAAATCTGCAAGACAGAGTGAGCTCCTGATGTTAGCTCCAACTTCTGCCAACCTAGCAGTTAGAAAAGATACAAATGTGAGTAGATCAATGGGTACTGCCTCAGTGGGAAGGTAAACAGTAGGGCTGGGCGGTTTCATTTCGTTAATTCGTAATTCGTTAATAATTCGTTAATTTTTTTCAATTACAAAACGATAACGAACCATTCTGGAGCAATTATTAAAAAAAACGAATTTTCAAAAACGTTTTGTAAATGCTTCGTATTTCGATATTGTATTCGTTTCGTTATTGTTTTGAGGTCGTTTTGTTATTATTTCCGCATGTCTGAGCCAGTTTTATGGTTTAATTAGTGAAAAAAAAATATAATATCACACCAACAGTCAACAACAGAGGGAGAGGGAAGCTTCAGAAGGTTTTGGAGGTTTTTTAGCATATTTCGCGGTCGCGTCCGCCATTAACGAATCGATTCGTTATTGTTTCGGAAATCGATTCGTTAATTTTTTACCATTTACGAAATTTCGTAAATATCGAACTTTTTAAAAGGAAAATTTTGTAATTATTTTAAATATCGAAACAAAAAAACCCCCCAAATACAAATCGATTTTAGAAACAAATTTTTCCGTTGTTACCCAGGCCCAGTAAACAGCACTCCATGCAGTCATGCTGGTGACATGATCCAGGAGGTGTCTACGGACAATGCAGGCTCTTCGGCTTACAAATGGAGATGAGTACCAACCCCCAGATCTGGAGATGAAAGGGGAAGCCTTTACCTTTACCTATGTATCTGTGTTTCATTGTTTCTAGGCACTGAATGTTTGCCTTTGTGTCTATATATGCTGGAATCCAGCCTTAGTCCCCTTGGGGGGATGGGATGGAATACAAATAAATTATTATTATTATTATTATTATTATTATTATTATCATCTACTTCTTTTTACACATGTTTTTCACCTCCTAAGTTATTATATATTGTACTACAAAACAGATCCAAGCACAGTCCTCTTCTCTTTCACCATGCCACCTTTCCTTTCTCTTCATCCTGTTTTCTCTCAATTAGAATTCATCCGACTGTCACTTCTGTGTACTCTTTCTGCTATATCTCTCCCTGCTACTCATGACAGCTTACTTTAGTGGCTACAAAATCAGTTTAAAATGCCAAACTTCTACCATATTGACATGACATTAACAACAACAACACTTGCAAAATCCAGTATGAAAGTACCAAGCTATGTGTAAAGTTAGGGAAACTATGTGTAAAGTTAGAGAAAGAAAGAGTGAATGGATATTTCCCTAACTTTACACATAGTTTCAAAGATACCAAACTATGTGTAAAGTTAGGGAAATGTCCATCCACTCTTTCTTTGAGAATAAACCCATGACATCAACAAGTTCTTACCATTCTTGACCTTTTGAAGATGGAAACAGTGATCCTTCAAGTGTTGATTCCTTCGCTTATTATGAACCAGTTTGATGCAATAGGAAAGAGTGGACACTTATTGGACTTTCAATTTCTGACCTCAGCTAACAATCTGAAACTGGCCGTAAATTTTCCCTTTCAGTCTTAACACACAGGATGTTTCTACTTGGAGACGGGGAGGAACAAAAATGCACAGGCTGCACTTTTCCTCAATACGTTCTCAAAAAAGTCAATTTCACCTCTTGGCAGCCCCAAAGGAATCCAGATGACTTTAAGTGTAATAGCTCCGAATAAAGAAGATAGATATTTTTTTTTAAAAAAAGGGGGGGGGGGAGACTAGTGTTTAGTGATACAGGAGGAAACAAGTAGTAGAGAAAAAGACTGGATTGCACAATTATTTAAAATACTAATTCCTTCCTAAAAGAAAACATTCTACTTGTCAAGAGTTCTCAGTCTAAATTTGAAATAAATTCATTGAGGCACAAGAAATATTGAATCAAAAAGATAATTTCAGATCACTTTAACAATGGAATTTGTGTAAAAATCTAAAGCATGAGTGGCAAGCTTGTAGTATTACAGAAGAGAGATGCAGTTCTTCTGTACTTTTGCCCTGCAGAACTTTCCTGCATTGGGAAAAATAATCAAGGTTGACTCTGTGAAAAATTCACAAAGACCTCGCAACCTCTGAGGATGCCTGCCATAGATGCAGGTGAAACGTCAGGAGAGAATGCTTCTGGAACATGGTCATACAGCCCAAAAAACCTACAACAACCCAGTGATTTCAGCCATGAAAGCCTTCAACAATACATATTCACAATGGATTGTGCACAAAACAGAAATAATACTTTCATTGTGGACTTACTCTGTGTAAAATTCACTGGTATCTTTGGTTCTGTTTTGTATCCAAGATACAACCATTTGGGAGAAGAAATACATAAATAAAGGGAGGAGGCACTTATTTGGTAGCCAAGTGCATGCTGATACTCACTGTATAAAATTCACTAGCTCTTAAGAATCACAAGAATATTTTTTGCACAAAATGCTGTTTTGTATGCAAAGGAAATATATACAGATTTTGCAAACAAGTATCCCTAACTCCTCTTCAGTATTATCAGAAACCCACGAAAATATTTTGACATTAAAAAATCATTATTTTCTATCCTGACTTTACAATTTGGATGTTTAAAATGGAAAAGGGAAGTTATTTGTTTCCGAAGTGCTGCAGTTATAATGCATTTAGAAACACACACACAAAGTTAAAAATTTGGCATTATATTATTTCCTTTGACTAGAAGCTCGCTACTTGGAGTGCCTCTGGCATTGCTGCAAGAAGGTCCTCCACCGTGCATATATTAGGGCTCAGGCCACACCACAGGAGGTGGTCTGTGGTCTGCTCTTCTCCACACTCGCATGTCATGGACTCCACCCTGTAGCCTCATTTCTTAAGGTTGGCTCTGCATCTCGAGGCCCCAGAGCACAGTCTGTTCAGCATCTTCCAAGTCACCCAATCTTCTGTGTGCCCAGGAGGGAGTTTCTCATCTGGTATCAGCCAATTATTGAGGTTCCAGGTTTTAGCCTGCCACTTTTAGGCTCTTGCTTGCTGAGGTGTTCCTGCAAGTACCTCTGTAGATCTTAGGCAGCTATTTCTGCATTGGTGTGCTGGTTAATATCCTAACAGAGGATGGGCCAGAGGGTAGGAAAAACACACTTGTGAATTGTCAGCTGCTTTGCTGCTTAGAGTGAATGTACAGCTACCTTCCTAAAATGGGTTACAAAGTTCTTTTCTTTCTTTTTTCTACAAGCTGCATCAATAGGGTTTGATTTTGCAAGGAGGCAAGTAACTTCTGAGGAACTATCTGTCCAGCTGTGAAAGAGTTGCTTTCAAAAATTACATATGCACCTTTGAGCAAAAGAGAGGAAAACACACTGCCTGCTCTACATATTTTTCACAAGAGACAGCCTTCTTTCTCCCCTGCTTTCCTCTGCATGATGAACAATTTGGGGCAGACAAACTCAGAGTTAAAAGCAGTATTTAGGAACTATTCACCAAAGGGAGCAGACACAGGAGATAATGAGCAAGTCTTTAACATCCCTATATGAGCCTCCCGTGTGGATGCAAATGGGTGCCATTCTATGCCACTACGGTAATTAAGCATGCAGACCTGTAAACAGCTTAGTTGGAATTATTTATTACAAACGACCAAAAATGTATCAAACTTTAAAACTCAGACTTGGAACAAAAATCTCTGAAGCCTCTAAAGCTCAATCAATGAGAGAGAGAGAGAGAGAGAGAGAGAGAGAGAGAGAGAGAGAGAGGTGGCAACTTTCAGTTATGGTATTCTTCGCTCACTCTCCATTCCATTCCAATCTTTTGGCAGGCAGTTTTCATCCATTTTCTATATAAATAAAAATGTTATGTTCATTTGTGGGATTGACATAACTCAAAAACTACTTGATGAATTGACACCAAATTTGGACACAATACACCTATCAGAACAACGAGTGACCATCACTCATAAAAATACTGAAAAACACAGCAGAAGACTAAAAAAGCCAAAAATAAAAATAAAAAATACATTGCAATACATGAGCAAAACCACACATATACGCAAACACACACATATACACACACATATATACACACAAAACACATATACACAGACTGGGCCACATCAACGCATGGCTGGGGACAGCTAATTTTCTATAAAGAGAGAAGATGCTGAGGGAGAGAGAGGGGTTTGACTTGGAAGCTTAATAGATATATATTCGAAGCATGCAGGAATGTAAGCAACAGTCAAAGAAATTACAAAACATGCCTATATAATGAAGTCCGTTCTATATAACAGGTGTCACCACGAGGTTGGACTACTGCCTTATATGCCGGCCTTCCGAAGTCAACAACCCAGAAGATTCGGATGGTCCAAAATGCAGCGGCCAGGCTACTAGCGGGATCATAAGATCCCATATTACACCGATTCTGCAACAACTGCATTGGCTACCAATAGAATATCAGGTCTCTTACAAGATACTGATCCTGACATTTAGAGCTCAAAATGGCCAAGGACCTTTATATCTTAGGGACCGCCTCATTCCTTTTCTCCATCCATGGTCACCTCGATCCACCCAGGAAAATCTCCTATACATACCGGGCCCTAGGGAGGTACACCTGGAAGCTACAAGGCATAGAGCTTTTTCAACCTATGCTCCAATTCTGTGGAACTCATTCCCTCCATATATTAGAGCAATGTCGAAGTTGCGACCTTTTGTAAAGGCACTAAAGACTTTGCTGTTTGGTTGTGCATTTAAGTAATCAGATCTAATTTGCCAAATAGTCACTGTTGAATGTTTTTATGTTGAATGTTTTTATATTGTGTAAATGCTATTTTAGATTGTAAGTCGCTCGGAGCACCTTGGTGGAGAGCGGCTAATTAAGAAATAAAGTGAAGTGAAGTGTCCAAAACTATTCAGGAAAGGTAAGGCTACATTGTGGGATTAGACCTGATTAGACACACTTTGAATCAATTGGATTTACTTGTGTGTTGATTCAACAGAGAACAATTGATTCTGCTATAGTTGGAACTAACAACAGAATTCCATCCATATGTCTAACTCCAACTGCTGCTGTTATATAGTAGGCATCTGGAATCAACTAGATTTATATAAATACAGCTTGACCTTCATATCCATGGATAAATATATATCTTTAAAAACCAATAGGCAAACCTTGAATGTGCTATTTTCTATAAGGGACGCCATTGCATATAATAGGGCTTGAACTTTCATGTGGGTATCCATGGGGGTCCTCAACCAAACCCCAGAAGAAACCAAGAGTTAAAACCTTGTGCCAGCAGGATTGGTGACTGAAAGATTGGCAGCTCAAATCTGGGGAGCAGGGTGAGCTCCCATCTATCAGCTCCAGCTTCTCATGTGGGGACATGACAGAAGCCCCCCACAGGATGGTAAAACATTAGTAATGAGAACTAACCAAGAGATGACAATGTGATGTAGTGGGCTCTGTGTTAGACTAAGGCTGGATCTATACTGCCATAAAATCCAGATTATCAAAGCAGATTATCCAGATTATTTGATTTAAACTGGATTATATCCATATAAATAAAAATGTAATGTTCGTTTGTGGGATTAACACAACTCAAAAACCACTTGACAAATTGACACCAAAATTGGACACAATACACCTATCAGGCCAACAAGTAACCATCACTCATAAAAGCACTGAAAAACACAGCAGAAGAGACTTTAAAAGCCAAAAAACAAGAATTACAATGCATGCACAAAACCACACACACACACATATATACACACGCAAACACACATATACACCTATACACAGATATATATACACACACAAAACACATATACACAGACTGGGCCACAGCAACACATGGCAGGGGACAGCTAGTAATAAATAATACACTTTATTTATATTCCACTATCTCCCTGCAGGGACTCAAAGCTGATTGCAGTTTACATATATAAGGCAAGCATTCCATGACTTTTTTCACAGTAAATAATGACATACAATACACAGACAGAAATAAGGGCCTTCCACTTTTCATCTCTGGTGTCTGGAGACAATGCTCAACTCTGGCCATGGGGAAGTGCTCTTGCTCCATTTTTCCATGCTGAGGAGCCGGTTGTCTATAGACTTCTCTGATCGTTGCCAGCATGTTTGTATGGGGTACCCTTTTACCTCCCACTGAGGTGGTACCTATTGATCTACTCACATTACATGTTTTTGAACTGCTAGGTAGGCAGAAGCTAGAGCTGACATCTGGACGCTCACCCCGACTTGTGACTTTGAACTGCTAACCCTCCAGTCATCAGCTTTTCTGCAGCTAGCTGTTTAACCCACTTCACTACTGCAGACCAACAACATCTACACTGACATATAATCCAGTCCAAAGCAAATAATCTGGATTTTATATAGCAGCTAAGGCCAAGGGCTTTTAAATCCCAGGAGTAAAAATGAAAGAACTGATTAGCCTCAACAGTGTAATATTGAAACCTAAAAGACTGCCCTTCCTTAGGGAAGCTAAAACTTTGGCTGGGATATAGATCCCAGGATCCCAGGATCTGATCCCAGGATCTGATCCCAGATTATTTGTCTATCCCAGATTATCTGGCAGTATATACTCATATAATCCAGTTCAAAGCAAATAATCTGAAATCAGATCCTGGGATATAGGGCAGCGTAGATCCGGTCTATAGAAGAGTCACCTTCTTCCAAAGTTTTGAAGCTCTGTCAACCCAAACGGACCATTGGTAGTTTTGTAATGGGGTTGGTTCCTCTGGCCCAAACCATCAGTACTGGTTGTGAGTAAATCAATATCACATGTGTAACTGAATGTATTGGTTAAAGCAATTAATTTTCAATGCCCTCCTGCCAGCTTCAGCACATTCTCAAGGAATCTTCAGAAAGCAGATGATAAAAATCAGAAACACAGATTTTGTACAATATCTTAGTGATTCACTTTACAAATACTCTTAGATTACTGACTATTATTATTATTAGCACTACAGGATAAATGTAAATAAGATTTCCCAATCTATGGACCAAGTCACCTGGCAAAGCAACCCAAAACTAGAGTTTGGAAAAGTTTCTTTTTGAACCTCAATTCCCAGAATCACCCACCTAGTATGACCCCAAAAAAGAAGACATTTTCTGTGAGTATTGAAGGTTTCTCACTATTCCTAAAACTTGGTAGCTGTGAAATTTTTGAATTGGGATTGGACATGATAAATGCAGAAACTGACAAAGATATTGAAAATTCAGATGCATGGACAAGTATGCAAATGGGAGATTACAAACCTTTGCTTTAAAAAAGCTATGGATTCTGAACAAACCAAGTGAGCTCTACACCGACACCCCTTTGTACACTTGGAGCACTCAGCGGTTTGTAGTATCGACCGGCCCATTCTGAACGCATTCTGGCTTTTCTGACTGGTGCTCTCCCCGGTTCTCAGGGCATAGCAGCACACTCATTAAACGGATGGGTTCAGCCTGCGTCATCCAATAATGTCAGGGTTGCTAGAGAGCTGGATGACATCCAATTTTTATTTCAGGGCATCACTTTAGCATTCTAAATGATAAATCAATAATTTTAATACATTCCCATTCTAATGTATTCTAGTAGTAAAAACTGGTGGAGCCTGCAAGAAATATACATATATCTCTCAGCAACAACAATGCAAAACTCTACTTTCCAAATAATAGCATACATATATATTAGGCCCACGTATTATGGAAGCTCATTGAATACAGTTTCAATCACACGCAATGAGATTTTAATACCATAGAATCATGCTAGAGCACTTATTGATGCCTAGCAAAGTATTCTCTATAGGCTTCCAGAGTCGGCCTATTGTTAACTTCCAACAGATGTTCCACCAGAAGTTGATCACAGAATCACATTGGAGGCCTAGAGCAGTGATTCTCAACCTGGGGTCTCCAGATGTTTTTGGCCTTCAACTCCCAGAAATCCTAACAGCAGGTCAACTGGTTGGGATTTCTGGGAGTTGTAGGCCAAAAACATCTGGGGACCCCAGGTTGAGAACCACTAGCCTAGAGATAACACTATTCTGGACATTTTCTAGGTCTGCTGGAGAGATTCAATAATCCTGAAACCATAGTTTGTTAAATGTAAAAAAATGTATTCCACAAAAAATCCTGGGACAAATCTATCATCTCTTATCTATCTATCTATCTATCTAGAAGTAAAGGCATGTATGTATGTTCCACAAAGGCTTCTACATGGCTTGATGGATCTGGACCAAACTTGGTACACATATCCTTCATTACTTGAATCAAAATACAGGGGGGGGGGGTTTCAACTTAAAAAACCCATCCTGTTTGGAGACAGTCCCAAAAAAAGAATAAGTATGTATGCAATGCTGATATGTAACCATAAGAGGGAAGTATATCGATAGAAAGGGTACTTCAGGAGCCTCTACCACACTCCGGGGCAGAGAGTTCCACTGCTGAACGGCTCTCCCTGTCAAGAAGTTCTTCCTCATGTTCAGATGGAATCTCCTCTCTTGTAGTTTGAAGCCATTGTTCCGCGTCCTAGTCTCCAGGGAAGCAGAAAACAAGCTTGCTCCCTCCTCCCTGTGGCTTCTTCTTACATATTTATACATGGCTATCATATCCCCTCTCAGCCTTCTCTTCTTCAGGCTAAACATCCCCAGCTCCTTAAGCCGCTCCTCCAGACCCTTGATCATTTTAGTCACTCTCCTCTGGACACATTCCAGCTTGTCAATATCTCTCTTGAATTGTGGTGCCCAGAATTGGACACAATATTCCAGGTGTGGTCTAACCAAAGCAGAATAGAGGGGTAGCATTACTTCCCTAGATCTAGACACTATGCTCCTATTGATGCAGGCCAAAATACCATTGGCTTTTTTTTCCCACCACATGACATTGTTGGCTCATGTTTAACTTGTTGTCCATGAGGACTCCAAGATCTTTTTCACACGTACTGCTCTCAAGCCAGGCATCCCCCATTCTGTATCTTTGCATTTCTTTTTCCTGCCAAAGTGGAGTATCTTGCATTTGTCACTGTTGAACTTCATTTTGTTAGTTTTTGGCCCATCTCTCTAATCTGTCAAGATCGTTTTGAATCCTGCTCCTGTCCTCTGGAGTATTGGCTATCCCTCCCAATTTGATGTCGTCTGCAAACTTGATGATCCTGCCTTCTAACCCTTCATCTAAGTCATTAATAAAGATCCTGAACAGGACCGGGCCCAGGACAGAAGCCTGCATCATTCCACTCATCACTTCTATCCAGGATGAAGAGGAAGCATTGGTGAGCACCCTCTGGGTTCGTCCATTTAACCAATTACAGATCCACCTCACCGTAGTTTTGCCTAGTCCACATTGGACTAGTTTCCTTGCCAGAAGGTCATGGGGGACCTTGTCGAAGGCCTTACTGAAATCCAGGTACGCCACATCCACGGCATTCCACACATCTATCCAGCTTGTAAGTCTATCGAAAAAAGAGATCAGATTAGTCTGGCATGACTTGTTTTTGATAAATCCATGTTGACTATTAGCGATGACCGCATTTGTTTCTAAGTGTTTGCAGACCACTTCCTTAACAATCTTTTCCAGAATCTTGCCTGGTATCGACGTGAGGCTGACTGGTAGTTGTTTGGGTCATCCTTTTTTCCCTTCTTGAAGATTGGGACCACATTGGCCCTCCTCCAATCTGCTGGAACTTCTCTTGTTCTCCAAGAACTCTCAAAGATGGTTGCCAATGATTCCGAAATGACTTCCGCTAGTTCCTTCAATACTCTTGGGTGTAGTTGATCTGGACCTGGGGACTTGAACTCATTTAGAGCAGCCAGGTATTCCTGTACGACTTGTTTCCCAATTTGGGGTTGGATGTCCTCAAATCCCTCATCCACTCCGTCTTGCTGAGGTTGAAGATGTCTTTCTTTTTGTGAGAAGACCGAGGCAAAGAAGGTATTAAGTAGTTCTGCCTTTTCCCTATCCCCTGTCAGCATTGCCCCATCTTCTCCTCGAAGAGGCCCTATCGCCTCCTTGTTTTTCCTTTTTCTACTGACATAAGAAAAGAATTGCTTTTTATTGTTTTTAATGTCCCTGGCAAGCCTGAGCTCATTTTGTGCTTTAGCCTTGCGGACCTTTTCCCTACAGGTGTTGGCTATTTGTTTGAATTCTTCTTTGGTGATTTCTCCCTTTTTCCACTTCTTGTGCATGTCTCTTTTGTGTCTCAGCACAGTTAGAAGTTCTTTGGACATCCATTCTGGCTTCTTTGCACTTGTCCTATCTTTTCTCTTTGTTGGCACGGTTTGCAATTGCGCCTTGAGTATTTCACTCTTGAGAAACTCCCATCCATCCGTAACTCCCTTGTCTTTTAGTATCTGTGTCCACTGAATGCTGCTCAGTGTTTTCTTCATTTTTTTGGAAATCAGCTCTCCTACAGTCCAAAATGTGGGTTTGACTTGTCTTAGTTTCGGCCTTCCTTTGTACCTCAAATTGTAGGAGCACATGGTCACTTGCCCCTAAGGGTCCTACCACTTCAACTGCATTGATCAGGTCCTCCGCATTTGTTAGGATGAGATCAAGAGTAGCCAATCCCCTTGTTGCCTCTTCTACCTTCTGGACCATGAAATTGTCTGCAAGGCAAGCGAGGAATTTGTTGGACTTTGTACTCTTGGCCGAGTTTGTTTTCCAGCAAATATCGGGATAGTTGAAATCGCCCATGACTACTACATCTCTTCTCTGTGCCTGTTTGGTCAACTGTTGGCAGAAGACTTCATCAAGTTCTTCCTCCTGGCTTGGAGGTCTGTAGTAGACACCTACAACAAGATCTTTTTGAGTCCCAGTTCCCTTGATTCTTATCCAGATGCTTTCAAGCTGGTTTCCTGGATTGCTGTCTTGCATCTCTTCTGCAGCATAAGAGTTTTTGACATATAAGGCTACTCCGCCTCCTCTCCCCTTTGTTCGGTTTCTGGAAAAGAGGTTATAGCCCTCGTTGTCTACATTCCAGCAATAGGAGTCATCCCACCAGGTTTCAGTGATGCCTGTAATATCATATTTTTGGTGTTGTGCTAAAAGTTGGAGTTCGTCATGTTTATTTCCCATGCTCTGTGCATTAGTGTAGAGACATGTGAGCCCCTGAGATCTTCCCCTGAGCTGTTTAATTGGGATTATTGTGGTTTTGGTACTTGGTCCTTTTTGTGTTTGTGCAGCCCTCCGTTTAGCCTTCTGGCGGTTCCGTGACATTGTGGGTAAAGTAGTGTTCGCAAGGCTGTTGTCCTCCTCCCTCGGTGGGCCTAGTTTAAAGTGCGCCTAATGAGGTTTGTGAGTCTGTGAGCAAAAAGGTGTTTTCCTACTTGTGTGAGATGCACCCCATCCCTTGCCAGTAGGCCATCCTCTACTGACTAAGAATTGTGAGAGTTGAAGTCCAAAACACCTGGGGAACCCAAGTTTACCCATGCCTAGGGGTAGTATGTCAGCAGGCAGACACTCACAGAGGGTCACAGTATTACAATGGAGGCATTCTAAAGGAGGCCTTCTCAGAGGGCTAGTAGAAATGGAAGTGATCTGGAGAAAGGAGGAAGAGTTTTTAAGATGACAAAGTTTGGCAAATAATTCAGTTCTTCACAGAATCCTATATTCAGAAAATTCATACTTGGGAAACACCAGGTACATATGCTAGTAGAATATAAATGTTCTGTATACTGTTCTATTTAAATAAAATACAACATGAGTGACTGTGCTGTCTGAAGTCACAAGTGCCACAATGATTCATAGTAATCAAATGTCAATTATCTCAGCAGAAGTGTATTCTTTTTGCTGACGCTTTCCTCATTGTCAAGTATTAGAATCATGCAGATCTTTAGATGCGGGTGAGCTACATGTTCCATTATCCATAGCCAGCCTATGGTGAAGAATGCTAACAGCTGCACTCAAACAACATCTGGAGAGCTGTTTGCTTCTTATCATTTCATGAAATCATTGTTGCTTATATCTATAATGCTTGCTTTTTTCAGTACTAGCACCTTAGCTATCAACTATCTATCTATCTATCTATCTATCTGACACTGGAAACTATTTATTTTATTAGCCTTCTAGTCTAGATTAAGTGTTTCCTAGGTCACAGTTAGAAAAAGAAAAACAAGAACAGAAAATGTTGCTGTATTTTTCATTGCTCTGTTTTTCATTATCACTGTGTGTGAATATCGATTAATATATTTTATTATTATTTTGAGATAATATTTTACCCTGATGGATTCCTTTTATTGTTATTATGTGCACCACTTCGAAGGCCATTCGGGTGGAAAAAACAGCCTAAAAACTTTAATATAAACATTAATAAATTAACATCCCGTGGTTATATAAAAGAGGCTAGAGCTAGGATTTGCAAACACATTCACTTACACAGCTTGCAAAAGAACAGCTGCATTTGTCTTTTGAAACCAATGTGATGAAGCATCTTGTAATATCTTAGAGACTAATTTATTACAAGGCATGAACTGCCATAGAGGGGCACCTATTTCATTATGCTCACAAAGTGAACTTCTGTTGGTATGAAATTAGTCATGGACCAATCCAGCATCTACCTGAACTTCAGGAGAGCAACTCCTGCGGATTTCTGTTCAAATTGTCTTCCTCCTGCTGCACCGAAGCTTGGTAGGACCATTTCTTTATCATTTTTCTCCTCCATCTCACCTTGTCTTGAATTACAGCCCTGTCTTTTAGTTTCATGATACCAATTCTTCCATAACTCATTGTCAACAGACCAAGTTCTTTAATATCCAAGACACCAAGCAATTTGGACTACATTATGAACAACAAACACAGAATGAAACAAGCTGCTGGGTGATGGCAGGAGATATAGAAGTTTTTATAGCATCAAAAGACTTACTTTATGTTCCAGGGGGAATGTCAAATTCAAAGGTAGCTAGTGATACTCTAAGGAATGACAAGTCTTTGGGTCCTCCCTTACTGTTTGGGGCATCCTTGATCATGCAGGACTCCCACGGCAATATTTCAGACAGAAAGGCATAACAGGAGCTGCTCTTGACATCCTGGGAGTTCACCAAGGTTAGGTCTACAAATGGGAAGGAAGGACTGGTGCCTGATACCTTGTGTATGCCAGTTCTTCAGCTCTGAAATAGCAATGGATCATAAGAATTATGACCAAGAACTAAGAGTAAGGTAGCTTCCATGGCCTGAACGCCCTTCTACAGTGATGGAGATGTTGAAGACTGCAGCTCCCATTACACCTCAATATAGTATATTGGTATCTACAGTCCAAAACATTCTCCTAGAGGTCTAGCACTTGTGTCACTTCTGTTACCAAACCCTCACACAAATGTCAAAGATTAATAATCTGTAAACTTCATGAAGAAAAAAATTAAGTGAGATTTTATCTCAGCCTTGATATATGAATGAGAAATCCAAGCTTACTGCACAAGGGAAAAGTGAAGGAAAGCCATCTAACTCTGCTATTGGAGTATCCCAATCAAACATATGTTTCATCAGAAGTCAATGCTGATCTTAAGGAGCACATTGTGACTCTAAGCACCAGCTCAAGAAAGATTAAATATAAGCAGTTCCCAAGCACTGCCTTGAGTAAAGATAGGTTGGGAGCATACAAAGCGAAGTGCTTTCTTTAAAGTGGAAAGTCTCTCAGGAAGTAGCATGTTCCACAAACATTTATAGAGGATGGCAGCAAAAATGCTTTTTCTTTTTGAAAAAAAAGGGGGGGTAGTGAGAGAGAAACATTCTGCACCCCCCCCCCCCCCAGGTGATGTCAAAACGAAGATAAATTATCTCTTTGGAAATTAATTACCCTACATTTCAGGGATCTACCAGTACATTGTGCATAGAAATGAAAATGTCAAATGCGCCAAAAATAAATTAATTAAACTATGCTTCTCCACAAACTAATCACAGTTCACGATTTTCAAATGTTTTCAGCCAACTGGCCAAAATAAGAGCACTGAATTATCTCTCAGAGTCCATCGAATGGGCAGAAAAATTATATTGTCATCAGGGAGCGAGGAATCAATCACAAAGTAATATCTGTTTCTTTAAACTTCTGGACTCATCTTCTATTTTTTTGAAGGGACTTCTTGCCATTTTCTACCCTTTCATGCTCTCTCTCTCTCTTTTTTCTCCCCTGAAAAACAGATCTCACTATATGATTTCAATGGGAAGAAAACTAAACCAGCTCAAGGTTTCATCCCTGCCAGGAGCATGCCCAAAAAACAATGGGTTCTTGATTCAGAAGGATCTGAAGTTCCTTCTGAAATATAACTCAACAGGGATAGATGAAAAGAGTATATTGTCAAGACTGAGAGAAGCCATAGTCCATCTATGATCTGCTTTGGTCAGATCTCACCTGGAAGATGGTGTCCAGTTCTGGACATCACAATTCAAGGAGGAGAGGAATGTGACCAGAGAAGGACAACCAAGATGTTCTAAGTCTGGAATTCAAATCCTATGAGAAACATCTAAGGAAAACAAGTCTGTTTAGCTGAAAAGACTAAGGCTGGATCTACACATCCATATAATCTAGTTTCTGAATTCAGATTATTTGAACTGAATCATCTACACTGCCGTATAATCCAGTTCAAAGGAGATAATCTGGATTCAGAAACTGGATTACTTGAAACTTGATGGAGCCCAAGAGAAAAAGTGTTATCCTCTATCTTTAAATGTCAAAAACAAATGCCAAAAACAAGGCAGGGGAGGCAAAGCAATCATCATCAAACAGGTTTCAACTGTTCACTAGCCAAATGGCACACAAATTGGATTAACTCTCCCAACTATTCCAAGATTTTAATGGCCTTCAATTACTTTAATGGCTTTTGAAATTTAGCAGAGTTTAAAAAAAGAATCGTGTTTCTATAAATGAGCATTGCATATAAAATGCCTTTGATTGACTGTCATGGAAACCCAATTCCATTGCCATTTAATTTATTCAAAATCAATATCAGGCATTAGCTGGAGCTGAGGAGCTCTAAAAATAGACAGAGGCGTCTAGAAGAAACCTTTCACCATCACCCCACCTCAATGAATAATGGCACAGTTTTGAACATAATGGCTCTATCTGCCCATATGGAATTCTATAAGGAAGCAACATGTTCCTGACACCACCATCTAGGAATTTGTTTCTGTGTGGAGTAACAATACAGGGGAGCAACTGAGTTCTGTAGCACAGTAGAAGTAGAAGAAGATAAAGACAACAGCAAATTGTTGACCATAATATAGCTCATGGGAATAGGAAGCTATATCATATTCCATCTTGGTCCCATTTGTCAAAAAAAATAATTAAGACTTCAATTCTGGGGTATCCTATCTCTGTGGGGTGAAAAAACCCACCGATATTTTAGTTCAACATTTTAGGCCCAAGGTGTTGGGCCATATCTCCAAAACAGGTTAAGCATTTTGGAAAGTTCCTTCAAAGTTCAGACAAAAAGCCATAATGGACTTATCACCTTTCTCACACTAAATGCACCAGGTGCTACTTCTTAAGTCTATATAGTACAGCCTATTACAGTGTTTAATAATGCTTTCAACAGACAGCACTATTATGAGTTTGTCAGTGACCGTAAAAAAGTGAACTTGAACTTGACAGCACTATTGGGACCCACTGTCTCACCTCTAGAGTATTTAATCTCTAGCATCCATCTTTGTACTTTGTACCTAAAGATAATGGTGATGACTCTTCCTCCTCCTCCTCTTCTCCTTCTCTCTATTTCTCCTTCTCTTGTCTTCTTTCCCTCTCCCTCACCTTCTCTTTCTTTGTTCTTCTCTTTTCCCCTCTTCCTTCTCCTCCTCTTTTTAAATGTTTTGCCTTTCCCCCAGCTTAAGCCTCAAAGTTGCTTACAAGAGTTAAAATAGATAAAGAGCTTTAAAAATCCATTGTACAAAACTTTTAAAAGAATGACTGAAAAGAAGATCAGCATATAAGAGGCCCCTTTCTGTGTGGAAGGGCAACACCCCTCCCGCCGACAAACTAATGATGACACAAGCACTAAGTTGGGAAGGAAATGGCCACAACTTGTTTATTGATTACAGGACAGAACAAGGTTGGCAGCCAGGCATGGGTTCTGGATCATGATCGGTCAGCCCGCTGCTGACTGATACCAATATACATGACAAGGGTGCCACCGGCACAATACCAGGCTATGAAAGTGGCACCTCTGGGAACGACTGGACATCCCCCCCTCTTCCACTCGGGCGGGGGAGAAATCCGGATCCAAGGCCCATGCCACACGCCAACTCAAGTTGTGACGAGCTAACTATGACCGAACCTATGGCAAAAACAACAAACCACAACAAGCATGCAGGGTGGATGGGATGGACAAGCAAACCAGGCACTGTGCCTGTGAGAAGCCAAAAGCAGCCCTATAAGGACTGCTGGGCGAAGGGAACAGCCAGCCCTGGCCAACATGAGGATGGGAGCAGGGCCTGCCGGCCAAGTGGCAGGAAACTTCCCACCACCACAAAGGAGGCTTCTGGAAAGAAGAAGCCACTTTCATTCCAGTATGACTGGTGGGAAGACGCCCCCCACCGCAACAAGCCTCGCCTGGTAAGTCGGGCAATGTATTTTCTCCTGCATTGCCAGCCATCTAAGACCTGCAGAAACAAATAGGTCTATGCTTTCCCATGAAAGGATAGCACGGAGGGTGCCGGTGTAACCCATCTAACACTGCACACAGACATGGCAAAGGTCTTCTCCTGTGTTCCCACCTAATGTCTCTGTGAAAAGAACAGAGTAGAGAGCAGGGCTTCCCCAGAAAATCCCAAAACGCAGACATATATGGAGACATTATGGCCCTTCAGATAGCTTTAGAAATGCCCAAAGGTATGTTTAAAAGCACATAATATTTTTGATAAGGGGAGTACAATCAAACATTTCCCAATGATCTAACTTGACCAATGATCCCATATCTGGTTGAAACCTTTACACAGCATTGTGTTCAAAAAAGGATAGGTACACCTAGAAATGAAACGTAGTTAGCAATCTCTCCATGCATTTTTTTTTTCTGGCACCAATTTAAATACAAACTGAATTAGGGCTACAATAGGCCTTTCTCTCTCATCTACACAGACCTTTGATATCTTGGTTCTTGGCACTGGTTTCTCATTTTAAAAGTTATCTTGAACTATAACTACCCCCACCCCTTGCCTAAAACTTCGTAGAGCTCCAAAAGGAAAGTAGATAGTTGCCTTGTGCATTTTTCCCATAAAGCAAGCATCTTTCCCTCCAGCACAGCACACTCCAGTCGCAGTAATAATAACAATAATAGCAGCGGTAATAAAAACAATAAATAATGGTACTCAAACGCGCATTATGCATTTTGCAAGAGCAATTTGTACTCGAGATGAACTAAGCCATTATTGTGCTTGGCACACTGTGGATCATGAAGTGACAACCAAACACATTTTAAGCGGAGATATTACAGGCCTTTAAAGAAAAAGCAGGAAAGCTGTCTTGGGAAACATTGTCGCCGTGTTCCTCCAGAAGTTACGCACGCTATTTCTTCTGCTGGGTGTTTCTGTCGCCAGATACAGGATGGCTGCAACTTTCTTACCCAACGCAAGCTGGCATCCCTGTCAGAAAGACCCCGAAGGAACATTTCTGCGGCACGCAAACGGGACGTGGAAGACAAGCTCTGCAAAGGGGACGCTTGGGCCTCACAAAGCCATCCATGTGCTGGGCTTCTCCAACTGTCCCTCAGCTAATGAAAGAATAAAGGGTAGCAGACAGCATTAATGTTTGCAAGGGAAGAAATCTTACAAGTTTCCAGAGAGCTGTACCACCAGGCGCATCTTTGAAACCCATAAATGTAGTTTGTGACTAGAGTTCTCAACTTTGTGGAAACTCTTCTTTCAAAAAGCCTCAAAAAGAAAAGAAAGAATCATGGAATAATAGAATCACAGAGTTGGAAAGGATATTAAGGGACATCCAGTCCTGCCAGGCAGGAAGACACAATCAAAACCCTCTTGACAGATGGCCACCCAACCTTTGTTTAAAGCATCCAAAGAAAGGAACTCTACCAAACTCCAAGGAAGCAACCTGTTTCACTGTTGGACAGCTCTTACTATCAGGGAGTTCTTCCTAATGTTTAGGTGGAATCTCTTTTCATGAAATCTTTTTTAATTTTTTTTATTAATTTCTTCATACAGATAACAAAACAATAAAATAAGAACCTTAGCCATCTAAAAGATAACATAAAACTGTTTACAATCTTTATGGCTAGGATACAGTCTTTTCATGAAATCTTAATCCATTACTAGTCTTAAGGGCAGCAAAAACAAGAGGTGGCAACCTTATGTTGAATGCACAGAATCCTCTGAAAACTAATTATCTAAGCCCTGGAACTATATGGCTAGAATTGGTCAGTTCTGGTTTCTCCCACATTGTTCTTATGAGTTTTTAAAGTCATAAATATGAACAAAATTGTTTATTTTGTTACATAATTAATTGAAACATTGGCCTCGTCCACTTGTATAGGTTTTGTTGTGTGACCTCAAGTCTTTTCTAATCTAAGGCTAACCTTGGGGTTTCTGGGCTTGAGAGTCTTATTGAGATACACGTGCTCCGGCACTATCAATGTGTGGTCATGGGAAAGTATAGTCATGAGAAAGAAGAAGTACCTGAAATTTTGATTGTGCTAGAGTCCACTGGGATGGACAAGGGTCTGCCCTTCAATTCCCTTGCTGCTGAATTGATGGAGTGCCAACTACTTTTGCTCTTTGAACTCAGTTTGCAGCAACTGTAGTAAGCTGAGCACAAAGGAGGAAACATAGTCATTTTAAAAACAGTTGAAAAAGTGGGATGGAGGATTAATCAGACTGTCCCTGACAAATGAGAGGAGGTGGAAAGTAAGCTTTTCCAATTACTAGTTATTACCTCTTTTTAAAAAGGATCTATGCAACATAGTTGTAGTTGTGCGATTGTTTTTCACATCTGGCATGACTCTATTCTATTCAGTCTTGAGATTTGTAGATTTGTTTAGTTCAGTTAGAATTCTCTGGCAGAGAATCATCAAAGTGTGAATCCCAGGATTCCATGGGACAGTTTAAAGTGGAATTAAACTGATGTAATGGAGAACTACAGCTTCTTTCACAATGCCTTATTATTCCACTTTAATGTCAAGAACAATATTCTCGGATTTGTAGTCTGGTGAGGCTCTAGGGCCCTCTGGATAGGAATTCTGAATGCCTTCCCTAAACTGCAAATCCCAGAACTATTTACCATGTTGCCACATGATGGTACTATAACAGGAATAAGAGTAGTATGACAATATAGTGTGATAATGCACTATGTCTCCTTTAATTTTGTGTGTGTCACTGATCGAAAAAGTGTCCCTGTTGTGTTTAAGGGCCCAAAAGTCTTGGCTATATAACCAAGTTGGATCACAACTTCTATGTTAAAGATTTTTGGGTTCCCTTCCCCAAGTGCTGGTATGTGATATAAAAAGCTAATGAAAACATTTATTTAAAAAGTAGAGAGAAAGCCTATTTTCCCCAAGCTTTTAATCCCTTTAATGCAAAGAGAAATGGCCTTCTAAGAGCCAGGTATCCTTCCTGTTTGTCTCCCTCCTACACATTTAAAAGGGGAAAGCATACATCTTCAAGCTCTCAAGACAATAAGAGGAAGACCTATCACCTTCCCTCCGCCCACCTGCCTCCCGCCTGTTGCGAACCCTCAATTGGAAGGAAAGGGGAAATGTGCAGCCTCTTGTTTTATGGATAACTCTGCAATAGTTTTTAATAACTATAAAAAGAAATTTACTGCCCTCTCCTGGTTTTTCAAAAAACACAAAGCCAAACTTTATATATTTTGCAGAGAGGGGTCCCCTGCTCCTGCCTGAACCAGAAAGTTCTGTGGGAGAAATACATACATACAGGAAGTCAGGATTAATTCCTTTTTATTGTCACATGGAGGAACCAGCTTGTTTCTTTTGCTGTTGTTAATGGACTGCCTGAACAACTGTACATTGTTTTGTGTATTTTCAGTGCTTTTGGTGTGTCTGGGTTTTATATTGAAAATACATTGACATGCTTTTCTGGACAACAGAGAAAATCTAACTGAGAGAAATATTATATATGAATGCAATAGAAGAAACCAAAATTCACTTTTTAATCAAATGTAACATTTCATATTATTTCCTGTCAAAGCCCTTCTGTTTCCCTTCATTTAGAAGAGTGTTTTCATTTGGTCGTTTTAATATGCAGCTTTATGTCCTGTTCTATTGAGTCCTGGTGACCTCTCACTCTGTTTTCTGGATTCATCAAAAGCAATTGTGTGTGGAAAGCAGGGGAATTTTCACAGCCCAAGAAAGCCTGGCTTCTAAATCATGTTGTCTTCAAGCTTTGCTTTTAAGCTGGTAGCAAGACAAGACTGTTACCTATATAGCCCTCAATGGTTCAGGTCCAGGCTACTTGTCTAATTGCATCTCCCTGTACAGACCATTTTATGCACTGCAGTCCACAGAGAAGGTCCTCCTCTCAGTCTCACCCCTGTCACATGCTCGGTTGGTGGGAACAAGAGAGGGGGCCTTCTTTGTGGTCTCTCTCCACCTCTGGAACTCCCTCCCCAAAGAAATACAAACAACCCCCACCCTCCTTTCCTTTAAGAAACTCCTAAACATGCACTTATGCACTTTAGCGTATGGAGAGGAAGAGGACTTGGACACTTTAAATCACTGGAATTTCTGTTATTATCCATTATCCTGTATTATTTTGATGTGTTTGTACCCATTTTAAGCCATTGAATGTTTGCCTCTTTTGTGTGTAAACCACCCTGAGTTCCTTCAGGGAGAGAGTGCAGTCTAGAAATAAAGTTTTATTATTATATTATTTTTGTTATTATAGAATAGGGAAAGTGTGACTACCACCCAACATCCAGTGTTTGAATGTGAAATGGAGAATTGGAGCAGAGTAGTAACCAATGAATTACATAGGATGTGTGACACCTGACTTGACACCTGTACACATGAAAGGGATATTAATGTTTTAGTAGACCACAAACTAAACTTGAGTCAACAATGTGATGAAGCAGCTTAAAGGGGCAATGTGATTATTTGCTTAATTCATAGGACTATAGTATCATGATCCCATCTGATCTTAGAAACTAAGCAAGATCAGCTCTGATTTATATCTGAATGCAAGAAAGCCAATGAATACCAGGTGATGTGGACTATATTCCAGACGAAGGAACTAACAAAACCACTTCTGAGTATTCTTCATCTAAGAAACCCCTATGAAATTTGTGAAGTCGCCATACATCAATGGGTAACTCAAAGGCAGAGAGGAAGAGAGAGTGAATATAATGGGCAGGGAAGAGGTGGAATTATTCCCAAGAGTTTACATCTCAGAGATCCATAAATTCTAAGGAGAAATATGGCCACACTCACATCTAACTCTTCAGTGGCTGAGCACTGTTGCATTCCAACAAATTGTATATCTGTCTATTGAATGTCTTGTCTAAGATAACTTTTTGAAATTCCCAGAGTCTACGTAAGTTGCCAGGTGACTTAAAATACACACCAATTCATTAATTGCTTCTTAGACAAGAGGAGGGGCTACTGTCAAAGGAGGATTATAATAATATCCTACTCAATCTTTGCCCTCCAAATTTTCAAAATTGACATAATTTTCACTCAGAGATTTTGTAATCTAAACTATCAGGAGGGCATGATGATAAGAAAGTGGGAGATGCCTTTATGGAGAAGAGGTTATACTGTTATCACTGAATACTTTTGGAGGTGAAACACATACAAATACACACAGAGTGATGTTCCAGGGAAAATGCAAGTTAGAAAAGCTTTGTGACATGGCACTCTAGCATCTATTTGGCTATAATGTTTTTTGTATAGAAGTCCATTCTGTACTGTGAGATCTAGCATTTGCCTACTCCATGCAAAATAAGTTTTAGCTGGAGGGAATAAAACAAAATGAACATATGAATGGAAGGGAATCTGGACCAGAATAAAATGTTGTTCTTGTTATATGAATAGAAGGGTGCTTTCTATATTGTACTTAAACTAGCATGCCAAAGGAATTCCTCCCTTCCACCTTTCCCTTTTTTGAAATCAAGTGTGTACTCACACACAAAGGGGAAGGATGGAAACTGTGGACTACTCTTTCTTCCTCTTAAGTGTCCAGTCCTTCGAAGTCCCCAAATCTTTTTAAAAGCATGGTTTTCGAGGTCAAGCTAGAATCCAGAAGCTGCCCTGCCTCCCACTTCCACCACACCATCCATGGCTGCTGTGAAAGGAAGCGCCACAGTGAAAGAATGTTTGCTTCATTCAGAAGGAGCTCAGCCCTTGCACAGATGTTGTGATACTTTATGGATATCTTGCTGACTGATGCTGCAGCCAAGGTATCCATCTGTCTATAGTGGGAGGAGGAGGTTGGAGAGCAGGGAAGGAAAAAGAAAAGAAATTAAAAGTAGAGCACAGCAAGAGGAGAGAAAAGCAATGCCCACATCAATTCACAGAGTGCTGATGAGCAAGTGCCCTTTCCTTTCGATTGCTTAGACAAATCACCTAATTGCAGCTTACCCAAATGTGATACAGTTAACCGTTCTAAATAATTTGGGGGCTGCGGAGAGGGAGCGGAGACATCTATTAGTCTCCAAAGTTATTGCTCAAAGTAATCTGCTCCCTGATTTAGAAGGCAAAGTGCCATGTCTTCATTCCGCTTTTACATGATGCTTACCATCTAATTAAAATGATCAACAGTTAAAAGCAAAGTGTTCTTCTCAGGTAAAAACCGCAAAGGGGGAAGTTTGCCAAAGCCGCAATGCAGAAAAGGAGGAGACCATAGACTTCCTTGCAGGTGGGGCAGTTGATTGGACTATTCCACTGTGGCCATTCGTGTTTGGTCAAGATGGCAATGGCAACACCTTTTCTCCATCCTACTCAGGAACACAGAATGATTTGCATGGAACAATATCAAAAACCTCTTTCAAAGCACCCTGTTTCAAAGACCAGCATCAGGATGGGATGCTGGCAGGTGACTGATCTCAGCTGATGAAATTTTGGTTAAGATGGGCCATCTTTTAAATGATTTGACAATCCTGCAGAAGTCTTGAGATACACAATAATTTTGGGGAGATATTGGGATTGTCATGTTTTCTGCATTTTGCACAAAACATCATTGCACTAAATCAGTATCCTTTTACCTTTGAGAAGCTAATTATACACATGCCTCTCTCACATATGCATCTATGGAACAAGAAAAAATAACTTTCGAATCATGTGCATTTTGTGGAAGTGCTTAAATAAACAAATAACTCACAATGCATAAAGAATCTAAATTCTTCTCCACATGGCTTTAGAAAATATGACCCTCTCTCTGACTTGGTCTCACTGTTGGTCTCATTAGAAAATTATCTCAGAGTGAAAGAAGTGTAAAAATGCTGATTTTGTGCAATTAATATATAACTTCATAAGTAAATTAATTCTCAAATTAATTTAAGTCCAACTTCCAACTAAAGTCAATCATGCTTGTTTAAAATTGCCTCTTTTTAAACAACTATTGTTTTTATTCTAAAGATGGACGACTTCATTGCAAGGTAACATCTATGTATAATAAAGGTTGAAATGTTATTGCCACAGATACTAGGTCAGCATTATGTGGTACCTTAGGACAGAATTGCATATCCCATAAAATATGCCCTATGTCCTTCATGATAGTTAGAATCTCAGAATAGATTCAGTAAAGAGACTAGCCCATGGCCCATGCTAGTGCAACATTTGATTGCCTTTTCAGCTGGCTGCTTTATTGGTACATAAAAGACACTCAAGGGGGAAAAAATCTTAAAATAAAGTGCACACACACACACACACACTTGCACATAAACTTACACATATTCAAATGAAAAGGACCAATGGATGAAACAAATATGCACATTTTTCAGTCATAAGGGGAAGTTAAATAACGTACAGTAAATTGTGTGAAGAAATGCCCATATTAAGTAGAATATTAACAAAAAATATGCATAAGGTTTCAGCAGACAAAGAAGACACAAATGTTACATTTTACAAAATATTTAAAATTTCTATCCGCATGTACATGTGAAGAAATGAGAGAGCATATAGTGAACAATTGGATCAGTGCTCATGGGGATCTTCTGTTGTTATGTTGTGGAAGAATGCTTCTTTATTTCAAATGAAAGGCAAAGTCCCTGAAGTCTGAAAGGTAGAATAAAACATTCCATCATTTCAAACTTTATTCTGGAATAAAGCGTGGAGTCTGGCTATGAATGGGATATCCAACTCCCCTGGCCTGAATCAATGACGACGACGACAACAGTTGCAGTATTTGATATGTGTGATTGGAGTGGCATTGACAGGTTCCATGTCAGTAGAATGGTGAATCCAGGTCTTCATAGAGGCTTTAAAGATGATCTCTACAATAGTAAACACTATATTCTGCCAAATAGATTCAGCACCTTGGAGAGCTCATTTAAACCTTAGGGAAACCTAGATTAGGTCCCACTCAACTGATATGGCCATCAAGTACATATGATCAAAAATATCATTTATGAAACAGCCATGGTAATATTATGAGCACCGTTTCAGCATTTTGATTGGCAACAGAGTATTTTGAACGGGGAACAATTGTGTTCCGATTTCTCGAAAGAAACTCAGTCATTCTGAAAAACAGATTATGTGTGAGCTTTCACTCGCTTTCCTCTTACAACATTATCCCGTTGAAACAATTTACTAGCTTTCAATGCAGTCTCTTTTTTCAGATACTTTCTGCTACATTTATATGACACAAGCTATATTATTTTAATAATCTCTACTTGAGATATATGGTGATGAGGGAATTATTGCACACCTGGGGAGATAGTGTAATTAGAAAAGTGGCACAGTAGGGGGAATACAAATGATTAAAAAAGCGTGAGAAATTAACCAGTCACTGTTGCACTGATGTTTGTTTTAAGTCGGTGCAGGAGCATTCGTGTGAGAAGAGCGAGAGAAGGAGGAGGGGAAGGGAAGCTAACTTGTGGCACAATAAATAATGGAAACTTCTGCCCTATCGTTTTTCAAGGCTCATGAGGACGTGCAACCAACTGGGTCAGACAAATGAATCCAGCCATGCTGCCGGAACAGGGACCTGTCTGAGCATAGCTAATGTGCAGAAGGGGGTGGGGGATGGAGAGGTGGGCAGAAAAATGGGAGCAGGTGTAATTATACTAATGATTTATTGAACGTTTGATTAATTGGAAATTAAGTGAACGCACAGTGGCAGGATTGTCATAGCAAATCGCTCAGCTGTTTGGGTAAAAGGTGCACACTCTTTCCCCTCAGTAAAGCAATTAAGGGCATCTTAAATCATGGGAAAGACTTATCTGTGGAGAATCGTCGGAGGCAGCTGACACTTCCACTCACAACAGGAAACTACAGTAAAACTTGCTTTAAGACAAATAAATGTTTTGGGGGCAATAGCTTGGTTTACTGTAAAGCCTTACAAAAGGCGGTTTTTGAAGAGCATTTGGAAACTTCAAAAAATTGTACCTAGTCTGGCAGCTAAGAATGCAACAGAAGTACATAACTCCAACTGGCACTGGTCTATTTTTGGCCACAATCCAAAGTGCTTTTCACAATCCATGAAGCCCTACATTGCTTGGGTGTAGGTTTCCTGGAGGTCCACATTTTCACATATAAACCTGACCATGTTTTGAGATCTTTTGTTGAAGTCCTCCTCACTTTCCACCATCTTCACAGTCCTAGGGAGGTTAGACTGGCACACTCCCTGCAATCCTTCAATATGCAGGCAAATACCTTTTTGTTTCAGTGGACATTTCAGTGCTGATTGCTCAATAAAAATGAGTATTTCAGGGTTTTTATATTATTTTCAATTGTTAGTTTTCAACTGCATTTAATTCCTTGTTGTTGTTGAATGCTGTCAAGATCCTTTCAATCTATGGTCACTCTAAGGTGGTGGTCCTCAACCTGTGGGTCCCCAGGTGTTTTGGCCTACAACTCCCAAAAATCCCAGCCAGTTTACCAGCCATTAGGATTTCTGAGTGTTGAAGGCCAAAACATCTGGGAACCCACAGGTTGAGAACCACAGTTCTTAGGTAAATCTATAAAAGGTTTTCTTGGTCAGAATTTATTTTTTCAGAAAGTTTGTCATTACCTTCCTTTGGGAATTAGAGTGTTTGACTTGCTTTTAATTATATTGTATTTAACACTATTAGGAACCCCCAGTGGTGCAACAGGTTAAACCCTTGTGCCGGCAGGACTGAAGACTGACAGGTCGCAGGTTCAAATCTGGGGACAGCGCAGATGAGATCTCTCTGTCAGCTCTGGTTCCCCATGAGGGGATCTGAGGGAAGCCTCCCACAAGGATGGTAAAACATCAAAAGCATCTGGGCATCCCCTGGGCAATGTCCTTGCAGATGGCCAATTCTATCATACCAGAAGTGACTTGCAGTTTCTCAAGTCTGTCCTGACATTTAAAAATGCTATTGATAATTTAATTCCCTACTTACCATTTTTATGACAATATTTTTTAGCTATATCTGTTTTACATTTTGTAAGCTGCCTTAAGAAACAGACTGGGAAAAGAAGATGAGATATAACACCTAAAACAACAAGAACATATAAAAAGATGGTAGAATGTGACCTAACAACCATGAGAAGTCCTTTAGTTAGATGCATTAATTATCTAAAACTGGGGGGAGGGGGGTCTTGTGCTTTTGCAATGTTGAACTCTTATTAGTTTCTATGAGTGCAGCCAACATTGAGTAGTAATTGGGACTGCAGTCCAGCTAGTAGTCCAAATTGCTTGCTCTCCGCAATATCTTACAGCTGGTTTGTGAATGGACAATCATGGCCTGATATCCACAAGAGCACTTAATAATTTGCATGTGAGAACAACTATGGATCAATTACAGCAAATGGTTTAAGTTGGGACTCTGGTTGTAATCAAGAAAGGTAGGGGCTTGTTAGTATGAATCAACCAGGCCATTGGCTTTACTACAAAAGCAAATTCTTATATACATTAATTTTCACATAAGAGATGTAAAGAATATGTGTCCAGACATGGGCTGTCCTATGCATACAATAAGTGAAATACTGTACAATAGCTACTGAATATAGTGTTTCTGCAAACTATTAAAATTACTTTTTGCAAATAAAATGATGTTTTAATATGTATTTTATAGAACTATGTTTTAATATGTATCTTTTATAGAAATCCATTTCAATATGTGTATTTGCAGTATTTTTTACAACGTTTATGTGTATACCTCAAGCCACGAGAAAAAAAAGTTGTTGTTGTTGTTCCTATACAAAACATGCAGGTTTTTTGTGCACAATCCTATACATGAATCCTGTGCAGAGTCTCAAGATGTGAACACTCTTTTTAGCAAAGGCTTCTCCTTATCAAGGTTTCTGGATTCTCAAGAAACATTTTTTGACCAATAATGCAAATAGTTTAATAATATTCCCTCAGTAAATAGTGGTACAGTTTTAGTACTTACTTGCTCAATGCAACAAGGCAAACGCTGCTGCCGGCTTCCATCACACCTCCTTTTTCCAAGAGACAAGAGGTTACAAACTGAGCTCAATGGGTTTTCTTCTCCAATTTGGAAGACCTCTAATTATTCAACAGTGTGACATTTCTTTACAAATTCCCCAGAGTTTATAGTAACAACAACTACAATGTGACTTACAACAGCAATTGCCATCAAGACCATCCACTGCTTTATTGCTCTCATTAGAGAAAGAAGAAGCCTAAAATGTTGCAGGCAGAGGTTGAATGTACAAGGGCATGAGAGCACATTCAGCGCTTGGGAATAATAAAATGGAAGTGCTTTCCACGCAGGTGCTTCAGCCCCATTGGAAACAATTGACTCCACTTCAACATACTCCCACTTAATGGCACAATAGGCCTACAGTCTCTTGAAAAAACAAGTGGTAACTTATGAGCCTCATTTAACAGACCTGAGTACTTTCCTCTTAAATCCAAATAAGTGGCAAAGGAGTCCTGTGTCTGTGTCTGCCAAACAAAACCTGTGTGTTTAAGGTAAACTGAATTATTTTCCCATCCCAAAGTAGTCTGAAAAGTTTTGTGTATGTGGCAGAAACAGAGGAAAAGACAAGTAGTGAATGGGTAGGAGTCTTTTTTAAAAAAAGCACATCCATGTTGCTTTCACTTTGGTCCCCATTCAAAACAAAAACACGGACATACTGAAAAATGTCAAGAAACATACTAAGACACCATCACCTAGCAGATACAGCTTGAAAGGTGGAAGCAATACTAACATGAGTGTGTTAAAATGCTCCAGTTTTACAAATGTACAAGACAAGCAGTGAAGTGAGAATGCACTTATTCTGTGAACGGTGATGTCTTTGCAGAGTATTGGAGATATTATCCAGTCACTTTGCTGCTGTTTTATGGGATTCAACCTGGCATTTCTCTCTAGCAATTTCAAACTCAAGTCATGCAGTCCGTGAGATTCAACATCAAGTTGCATATCCATCCCTTATGTATTTTGGGAGGAAGAGTAAGGGCTCTTCTCATGCCCTCTGTGCCCCATCCAAAAATCTGTGCTTGGGAGTGAGTAGGACGGCAGGCCAGATGATAATAAACCAACTGGTGTAGGTTCAGAGTGGAAGGAAATGTGAGTGGACTCACGAACTGAGTGTGGCCTCCAGTCTCTTCTCTTTGAAGCTACATCAACTGAACTCTGTGACTGGCCTTAAAATATAAATCCCACTTTTGGGGGGAAACTAGAAGGGTCCTACCTTCCTGCAGGCAGATAATTTTTTTAATACAATGAAATGCTTTTAAAATAAGTGTGGCTTTTAACAGGGAACTGGGTTGTTTTATTATTTACTAGCTTGGGCATTGGGCATTGCCCAGGTTATTTGAAAAAGTCATTTTTTTTAAAAAAAAATACAAAGTGCAGAGTTTGTGGGTGAAAAACAACTCACATCATGCCAGGTTAACCCCCTGAAATTCCATCAGTAGTTAAAGTTTTTCATGTTGGGCAAGTTTGCTCTAGATGCATCACTTGTGGGGTTCAGTATGCTCTCTGACTGCAGGATAAACTACACCTCCCACCATGGTGGGTCACTCCCCTCAAATCCCTCCAGTAGGTTCAGTTGGTCATGGGGGTTCTGTGTGTCAAGTTTGGTCACAGTGTCTCTGGATGTAAGTGAACTACAACTTCCAGTAATGAAGGTCAGTTCCCCCCAAATCCCTCCAGTATTTTCAGTTGGTCATGGTGGTTTTGTGTGCCAAGTTTGATCCAGGTCCATCTTTGGTGGAGTTCACTGTTCTTCTGGTTGTAGGTGAACTACAAATCCAAAAATCAAGGCCAATCCCTCTCAAACCATTCCAGTATTCCAATTTGGTCACATCAGGCATGTGTGCATTGTCGTTTGGGATCACGATTCTCTCTTGATGTAGGTGAACTGCAACTCCCCCCAAATAAAGGTGAATTCTGTCCAAAAACGTCCATTGTTTTTTGTTGGTCATGGGGATTCTATGTGCAAAGTTAGGTCCAGGTCCATCTTTGGTGGGATTTAAAGTGCTCTTTGATTGCAGGTGAACTTTAAATCCCAGTAAATAAAACATCCCCCCCCCCCCCCAAAAAAAAAGAAAGAAAAGAAAACCCCACTAGTATTCATATTTGGGCATATCGGGTATGCATACCAGGTTTGGTCCAGATCTACAACTCCTATAAATCAAGGTCAATTTCCTCCAAACCTTTCCAGTATTTTTCATTGGTCATGTGGGTTCTGTGTACCAAATGTGGCCCAGGTCCATTGTTGGAGGGGGGGGGGTCACAGAGCTCTCTCTTGAAGCAGGGTAAGCTGCAATTTTCATCATGTTTACTCAGTCCCCTAAACCCCTCCAGTACGTTCAGTTGCTGATCAATTCTGCTGTTTGTTGTGTGCCACAGAAAAGAGTAGGAAAGGGTTATGGAAGAGGCAGTTGGCGGGATCATCCAAATTCCACACCAATGGAGAGAGTCAGAAAGAGTAAGGTGTTTGTGGTGGAGGAATCACGTAAAATCTAGCCTGAAACTGCCCCGGTATGAAAGCCTTTGCTTGGATGGTGGGCAGTCTTGTGTTTGTGAGGACACTGGTGGGGGTTGTACATGATGACTGCACTTGCTATAGCCTGCATTGTCAATGGAGGAAGGGCCTTTGATGGTGGGGATCATAGCTGTTTGTGGAAGTGGGAGCCTGTCTCTGAAAGTGGGCACTCCAGTCACATGCATACATATACATATTTTCACTTTTATTATGTGTATAGATTTACTTACTTACATTATTTTGATCAAGTTGGCTAACATTAGCATGACACAGCCCAATAAAATTTTAAAAACAATGCAGTATTTGTGCCATGGATACAAAAGTTAAAATACAATAAAATACAAAGAAAATCACATTTACAAGCTAAATACCAACCCCCCCCCCCCCCCCCCAAATGGCTGACCAATACCAAGTTGATGCATGGAGTGGATGGAACAAGCCCCTATTCCATATTTATTTAATTTATATAGGTGTTTGACTTCTTCAGAGGATATGAGTGCAGGATCTCCATAAAAGCGGGGGAACTTTATAAACGTGGGAGAATACTATCTGAAAAAAACTTCTGCTGGACAATGACCATAGCATTGTTCTGGAGGACATAGAGGGACCCCGGGGGGGGGGGGGGGTAATGAAGGGGGTGTCAGAGGGGTCGCCAAAGATGATCAGAAAACACAGTATTTTTTGTTGGTCATAGGGGTTCTGTGTTGGAAGTTTGGTCCAATTCTATCATTGGTGGGGTTCAGCATGCTCTTTGATTGTAGGTGAACTATACATCTTAGCAACTACAACTCCCAAATGTCCAGATCTATTTTCCACAAACTCCACCAGTGTTCACATTTGGGCATATTGAGTATTCATGCCAAGTTTGGTCCAGATCTATCATTGTTTGAGGCCACAGTGCCCTCGGGATATAGGTGAACTACAACTCCAAAACTCAAGGTCAATGCCAACCAAACCCTTCCAGTATTTTCTGTTGGTCATGGGAGTTCTGTGTGCCAAGTTTGGTTCAATTCCATTGTTGGTGGAGTTCAGAATGCTTTTTGATTGTAGGTGTATTATAAATCCCAGCAACTACAACTCCCAAATGATAAACTCAATCCTCCCCCAACCAGTATTCAGATTTGGACATATCAGGTATTCGTGCCAAATTTGGTCCAGTGAATGAAAATACATCCTGCATATCAGATATTTACATTACAATTCATAACAGTAGCAAAATTACGGTTATGAAGTAGCATCTAAAATAATTTTATGATTGGGGGTCACCACAACATGAGGAACTGTATTAAGGGGTAGTGGTATTAGAAAGGTTGAGAATCACTGACCTAGAGAGTCCTAAAGATAACATGTTAGTGAAATCTGTGAATAATAACATACCTAAAAGTTAAACCCACAGATATGGAGGGCAGACTGTATTTTCAGTTTTGTTTTTGACATTACAGGAATTCATTTCTATTTTCATGTTGACCTATTGCCTCTATTACATCTGTGTTTAATTTGAAAGCCATCTTGACTCCTAGTTTTGTGGGGGAAAGGTGGAACACAAATAAAAAGGAATCACACAACTTCCAGAGCTCCTGTACATTTGTCAATGAATTTTACTAGCTCTTGTAGTTGCAGTTGCAAAGATGTGACAGTTGAAGAACTGCAGGACTCAGCACAAGACCCCCTACACCTGCAGAATGTCAACCATGTCCTGCCATGACAGGTAGAACACGGAGAGGTGATTGCCTCTGCCACAATGGTGAAAATGACATCAAAGACAGCCCTGTCTTGCAGTATGAGATGAAAGCTCCAGATTCTAAAGACACATTGGCTAAATTCCATCTGAAACTACACACTGAGCCTTACATCCACTTTTTTTTCTAGTACTGCAAGGATAATCACCCTAATGTCAAAGCTTTTCAAAAGCTGTTTGCTTTGGAGCATCAAGAGTGCTTATTTTTCCAAGGTAAACATTTTCTTTCTAATCCCTTGGACTACTGTGGCTGTGTATTACAAGACGGCCCCGATGAATGTGTTCTATGAGACAATATTTTCTCATTATTGCCTCTTGTTTGTCGTATAACCTGACTGTAGATTGCTCACCTCTGTATTTACTGGCGGAGCTTCTTCTTGCCAGATCAAGAAGATGATGAGAAACCAACTATCTAATGCAGCTCATCATAAAACACAAAGAAGCCTGGATTAGACTGTGGGGGCATCTAGACCGACATTCCCTTCCCATCACCAACCATCCAGCCTCAAAAATATTGCAAGCTGGGTTCAATAGACATAGCCACTTCTTATTATTGGTCTTTACCATCTGGTACACCAAATATATATCACCACTGGACAATGGAAGGGATGAAGGATTCTATTTAGCTAATAGTTAACAATACCCCAAAGATCCATGAGATGAACCCAAACACATCCAGACCATCAAATGTATGCCCTGAACACCCTGCAAACTTGAGAACATTTTCTTTATGCTCCTTCTTGTCCCAGAGTTCTTAAAATACAAATTGGGTGTATTTCATGGAACTGCAGGTGGAAAGGTGATGGAGGGCCCAGCTGAAGACCTTTTGGAAGGGTGGGCTTCTGTTGGGATCAAGTATGTTTCCTGTCAAGTTTTTCCCCTAGTATCTCCACTTCAGCTTCTGCTACAGAGGGATAACAATGGATTTGCCTTATACCAGGTCTTTGAAAACTAATATTGGCTGCTCCGCATCCTGTTTCTGAATACCAAATGCACAGGCGAGTGCACTTCTAGTTAAAGAATATAAAATAAATCAATTCAGGTTCATACATGAACTACATGATTACATCAAACTAGACTCTAACTATGGAGCCCCCGGTGGCGCAGTGGGTTAAACTGCTGAGCTGCTGAACTTGTTGATTGAAAGGTCACAGGTTAGAATCCGGGGAGCGGTGTGAACTTCTGTTGTTAGCTCCAGCTTCTGCCAACCTAGCAGTTTGAAAACTTGCAAATGTGAGTAGATCAATAGGTACTACTCTGGCGGGAAGGTAACGGCACTCCATGCAGTCATGCCGGCCACATGACCTTGGAGGTGTCTATAGACAATGCTGGCTCTTTGGCTTAGAAATTGAGATGAGCACCAACCCCCAGAGTTGGACATGACTGGACTTAATATCAGGGGAAAACCTTTTCCTACCTTAAGATCTAACTATGAAAAATAGTTTGAATGTCAGATGCCAACCAGGGATCCAAGGAGAAAGTTGAAGTTCAAGAAACTAGAAAACAGAGAGTGCTGTCACACCATGTCACAAAGTGACATGGAGCGCTTTTTCGGCTGTGCTAAGTTTGACTCAGCACAACTGGTCTAGTAGTTATCCCAATCTTATCCTTTCAAGGCAGATCATAATTTTGTTGTTGCCTTTCAGCCTTATACTCTGTGAAGAATGAAGCTGTTTGACCTTCTTCACTTCCAGGTCTGCCTATGACGCTCTGGGCCCCGCTTTTAGGACAGGGCTGCCAATTGTCTCTGACTCTGACTGGAGCATGTGATCTTGGACCTTTTCATATGAGGGTTTTTCAGCCCCATTTTTCCACTTGTCAACAGGGCCTGGACGAGCCTGCCAAGTGTCATCAGATGATGCTGGGCAGACCCCATCCACATTCCTTTTAAAGTGGGGGGGAAGCATCGCATGACACTTCCTCCTCCACAATAGAGACGAAAGTGTTTTGATGGGGGAAAGGGTGGTGGGGCAGTGCATGTTGCCATACTTTCTCCCATCTGATAGGGAAAGGGTACCAACACACCTTGTCCCATCCCCACCATATGATGGGGAAAAGAAGGAGGGCATGTGGGGTACCACGAGGCACCCCACACCCATTATCTTTCTCTGGTGACTTCCAGAGAAACAGCAAGGACTCGGGGGCTGTGTGAAGAGGTCTATGGACTCAACTTTTTCCTTATCTGAGGAAACCTTCCACATGTAGGACATAGCAATCTAATGGGGAGCCATTCTCCAGAGATTTAGATAGAGGATTTTGACATGATCCATGGATAAGAAGGGTTATTCCACAGAAAATGGAAAAAAAAAACATTGTCACCTCCAGGTTGGTTGACCTTAACTCCCACTGCCATTTTTCCACCAAGGCAATCAAAAAGGCCAAAAGTTGTACCATTGTGAAAAGAGCAGATGGGTCAATGCACAGAAGTGACAAACTGCAAAGACCTTCAATGTGGGGCAATGAGGTTAGCAGGACATCTTTTTTGACCACAAGATGGATAGTTCCACTCCTAAAATTCTTCTGGCCTCTTCCTAATTTTCATAATAGCTAGAGATAGAGAATGCTTGATGAACATTTCTAAACTTTCTGAGTGTCCAGCTGTCTTGGATGGAAAGAAAAGGTAGCTATGCCTAATTCCCCGCCTTTTATTTCTTTTACTGCCAGGTATCTAGGAGACATTAAGTGAATTAGGAATTGTGGATGGAACCCACTGCACCATTCTTGAAATATTACAGCTCAAAGCACCTGTTGGCTGCTGTGGAGGCAAGGGTCTTTTTACTTGCCACTGGGCAAAAAAGTTTCATTAACCAGCCCCTAAGATTTATTCTTTCTGATGCTTTTGACATTTGCACACAAATTTTTCATTACTCCAAAGCAGAGGTGAGAAGGGTGAAAATGGGAAATAAAGAAGCTTTATTTGCCTCTCTCTGTGTGTATACACAAGTTTTCTTTGTATTTGGCAATCATTTCTCATTTAGTTTATAACTGCTACATATTGGAGATGAATACAGTATTTTTTCTCTCTCTCTCCATTGTGTTTTCATTTCAGAAAACCTTGTGAGATAATAGTAAAGTGCTTTTTGTTTAAATTTAATGCCCTATTTCCCCTTCAAAGTGTTCACTGATGTCCGATGCAAGTCTTGAAATTTAGTACTATGTGAGAGTAGCTGAGAAGTGTACAGAAATAAGTACTGATATGCTACATCAATTACTTAGTTATATCTGCATCTACACTATAGAAAGAATAGAAGAATGTAGTTTTAACCCACTTTACCCATCATGGCTCGATGTTATGGGATCACAGCATTCAGTTTTATAAGGTCTTTAACCTTCTCTGCCCAAACGTGTCAGTACCTCACCAAACAAAAACATCCAGGATTCTTCAACCAAAGTGGCTTGAAGTGGTGTCAAACTGCATTCATTCTACAGTGTAGAATGAATGCCCTGCTTAAGAGCCAGCAGCTGGATTGGCAAAGGAGGTCCATACAGCTTCCAAAGGAGGAAAATGATTTATTCCACAACCAGTGAACAAAGTTGCAACAAGGAGTCAATATGTGTGTAAAGATTTACATTCCATGAAAACTTTCCAGATGGATTTACCCAACTTCACTTATTTGTTGGAGTTGATGGAAGCTATATTCCAAAAGCACTAGGAGTATGGCAATGTGGCGGTGAAGATAATAGCCCACCAGATGTTGGAAAGGAAAGCAATATTTACCTCTTTAGTTGTTCAATCAAAGTCACTTTAGCTCTTGCCACAATGGGAGACAATGCACCTGCAAGTGCTGATACACAAGCAAAGGTAGACCAAACTTGGTCAATATAGCAAGGCTTGCTTGGCAGTTGTGAATGGGAAATTAGGTTGTTCCTTGACATTTGAAATATGGACTGAAGAATCAATAGTAATATTGCACGTGACTCAAAGGAAAAACAAACCGGGTGCGATGTTCCCTCTAATACTTAAGGGATCATGGGAAAGACAACTGATACAATCAGTGTAATTAATCTGTGTCAGCCCAAGTGATTCGTGTTCTCTAAAAGAAATTGGTCATGGCGATAAGAAGTTAAATTGATTTCTTTGCTCCACCCATTTCTGTGGCAAGTCCGACTGAGTGGATTATTGGTTTTCTAGTCAGCATCAAACTGAACTCCAGTTACAATTGTTAGAATATACTATCATGGAAGGCTAGCCTAGATGTTAAGCCAAAATAAAACAGAGAAGGAGCAAAGATGAAGAGAAAATATGGGAGAAAAGTTTTCCTAAGTCAAGACAAACAAAACAATTCTGAACCAGAATAATGAATCTTACACTTCCATTCATGTCATGAAGTTTTGGCAATGTATGTGATTTGATTCCTCAGACCTATAAGTACAGATGTTCAAAGGTTTTGTTTGGTCCACATTTCATAGCAAATCCATCTGATCCATGTCATCTGAACTAATGCTGGGATCAGAACTTATAGTTTGTATTACGTTCCACTCCAAATCTAGACTCAGGAAATGGATCAAGATGAATACAAAAATGTGCAGTTTGGGATAAAATATATTTAGGGAACCAAAGAATGCATTACGAGAAAATGTATTCCATGCAGTTTTATTTCATTAATCCACAATGTGAAAATAGGACACCATATGAGTTGTTGTTGTGTGCCTTCAAATCAACTAACCAAAGAGGTGGGTTGGATAGGTGCAACAGAAGACATATATTAGATGCTGATTTCAAACAGTTTTGAATACTACAGAATTGGACTGGAAGACCTAAAGGTGCCTACAGAAGTGTCCTCCATCTATAGGCTTCTGTGGTACAATCCTATAGTCATTTTCTGCTGAAAGTCCAAGGCATCGATCATTTCAGGTGAAGAAAATACAGTTCCAGACTATATGCGAAGATTGCATTACACCAAGTGTCACACAATGGATCTACTGTAATTCCAGAACATCTACCAATATAGAATATTGGGAATCTCTGCATTTTTCAGAATACATTTATTAAGGTGTTTATTAGTCATTGGTGGGTTTTAGTCGACCAACATTAACTAAAGTTTGAGTCAGTTCTTAAACTCAGTGTGGAATTATTTGTGCTTCAGGGGGCGGGGATGAGCATTCCCTCCAAAAGGAGATATTATATGCTGAGTTGCAAGAGGTCATGTCTAGGAGAAACACTGGGAGTTGGAGGAACATGCCAAGAGGAGTCAGGCCATGCTGCCAAAGCACCAGGAACTAGCTTCCTGAAATAACTGCACCTTTCTACATAGAAATGCCATGCAGAAGGAGCATAGTCTCCATCTGGAAGTGCAACTTACTTGGCCTTCTAAAGCAAGTCAAAACGTCCAGTTATAGAAGACTGTAGACTTAGTCACCATTAATATTTCAAGGGTGGTGAAGTGGGTCCAACATAAAAAGAATGCCAATTTTTTTTTAAAAAAACAAACAAACAAAGTAAGAAAGCGGAAAGGCCAAACACAAATAAGTCTATTGCCTTCTAAAATGCAAGCTGGAACTCAGGAGAAGAAAAGTGGTTACATTGACAAAGGTAAGCAAACTCTCCTCTCACCCTTCATATTCTGCAACTCAGGACAGATTGGAAATTGAGTTGTTGTAGGTTTTTTTGGCTGTATGGCCATGTTCCAAAAGCATTCTCTCCTGACATTTCACCCATATCTATGGCAGGCACCCTCAGAGGTTACGAAGACCATAGATGCAGGCAAAACATCAGGAGAGAATGCTTCTAGAACATGGCCATACAGCCTGAAAAACCTACAACAACCCAATGATTCTGGCCATGAAAGCATTTGACAATAGATTGGAAACTGAAAGTGGGACCCATGCTATGTTATAGCTCCCCTAACTGGGAGTGTGACTTACATGTGTATGGTGATACGAAGAGAGAAGGTTTATAAAGAGAATGCTATGAACCAATAGTGCCAAGAAAACCCTCTATCTTCATATGGCCAAATCACACTGTATCTGAAGCTGATGTAGTGTGACTTGGTCAATAATTTGTTGTAGTTGTAGTTGGGTGCCTTTAAGACATTTTTGACTTATGGAGACCCTAAGGTGATCATATCACATAGTTTTCTGGGACTGAGACTATGGGACTAACAAAAAGGCCTCCCAGTGGATTTCTGTAGCAATTAGGAAATTAAACCCCGGCCTCTAGAGTCATAGTTCAACCAAATACATCCAGTACATTTTCATGGCTGAGTCCCAGGAGCCTTTGTCAAGCACTCAAACCATTACACTACATTGGCTCACCATGCTAAATAGATAAATATATCACTATGAAAATTGAATTAAATTAAATTAGAACTCTGATTCAATCCTTGACATCTGAAGTTGCAAAAAGTATGTGCAGAAGGGCAGGAGAAAATTTTGTTTTCCCCTTAACTTGATATCTTGAATAGGAAGTGCTAATTAAGTAAACAGTACTGGGCTAAATGAGCTAATCATTTTACTCAAGCAATTTCTTAGATTCATGTTTGCTCAAGTACCTATTCATTATTGACTTCTCTTTCCATTCCTTCCTGCAAATTACTGACACAGCGAATGGGTCACAACTGCTATGTGTTCAAGGAAGGGTCCTTTCTTGCTATACTGTCATAGCGATTGAGATAGGGCTATTGGAGAATCATTTGCAATTTGATGTTGTTGTTGTTTACTATTGTCATGTCAACTTTAACTTATTGCAACCCTATGGAAGCCCACTGGGTGACCAAGTCATCCTTACAGGGAGTACAAAGACAAACAACCTCTGAAGAAATCTTGCCAAGAAATCAATATTATGAGTTTGACTTAGGGTTGCCATAAGTTAGAAATGACATGAAGGCACACAACAACAATTGGCTGATCTGCCTCTAACTCAACCAGGAATCAATAGACTTGCTCTGGTCTAGCAAACCTAGAGCTTTGGCTTCTTTTACTGCAGTAGTTCTCAACCGATGGTCCATGAGACATGCGGGGAAAATTGGTGCCGGGTGTGTGCCACCATTAGAGGAGAGCGAGAGAGAGATGGAGAGGGAGAGAAGGAAGGAGACACCAGCGTGTTGTCCTCACCAGCACTTTCTCAGCCTTAGGAGGCTTCCCAGTCAGGGCGGAGAAGACTAACACAACGGCAATTTCTGCAATGCAATTTTCTGAATCAGCATTTCAAATAACCAAACTGAATCTAAAGTTGACCAAAAACTGATTTGTAACCCTTTTGGCACTAATGTTGGAGAGTGGTCCTTGGTCAAAGTGGTCCCTGCTCAAAAAAGGTTGGGAAGCACTGCTTTATTGAGTCTATCCATATCCACTTTCAATGTGGTCTTCCTGTTTTCCCATTCCTTGCCACAGACCACTGTCTTTTCCAATGAGTCATGATAACCTCAGTTTAGTCATATTATCTTCTAGGGAGAGTTTAGGCTTGAATTGCTCTAGGAGCCAAATCATGGCAGCACTAAAACAAATCTATCATGGGGTTATTTGGGGTTGTGAGTCTGACTTACAGCCCCAAATTCACCCCATGAAATTTTTGGCTGTGCAAAGCCCCAGAGTCTTAGTCCAACACTGAAAGCACTATTTATTCTATTTTCAGATGGTGCTTCTTCCCAATTTTATGTAAATTGCTTCTGTAAGAGTCAGATGTATATAACCAGATAGGAGAAATGCTCTCAAAATATTGTTAAAATATGAAGCCATAAGACTTATTTGGTTTTATTTTAAAAAGAGGGAACAAAAATTATCTTTTATTGATTTCCTAAAACCTATTCTAACGACTGGAGTCTCACCAGAATTTCTAGATATCAAGCTCTATGTCTGTATTACCTCTTTTAATTAACTCAAGAGCCAAGCAGCCAAGTATAGATTCTTTGTCCTGTGCTGCCATCTTCTGGATATTGAAGCCCCCCAAAAAGCACACAGAATGACATTTATTGTTCACTTAAAGATAGCTCATTTAATTAATACAGGTCATGTAATTACCAACACCTGTGTTTGAAACAGTTGAAATTTTCAGAAGATTAAATATGGCAAATATGAAATAATACGAAACCATACCAGAGACTTAAAATAAATATGTATAACTAGCTTACATCTAATTTTTGTATGCAATGTGTATTCTTTATTAAAAAAAATGCGCAATTGTTGTGAGAGATGCTGTAAAATGGAACTAAAACTAAATATTTAAATATCAACACAGTGCTATAGTTCACAATAACCCATAAATAAGCAGAAGGCACATTGAATCGGGGATTGCAACCTTAGACAGTGTGGGTCACCCTGTGCTATTATCTAACTTTACAGGATCCAAGAAAACAAAGGCCATCATTTACCAGTGTTATATAATTGAACAGCTTTATCTTTAAGAAATTTTATTCAATGTGCAATCAAAATCACCTTCCCTAGAAGGCACTTGGAGGCCAAAATATTTTGGTGTCTCTCGAGTTATAACCCTCTGCGGTCTCTCCTAGGTAAATGTAGGACAATTGAAAAGTCTTCAAATGGACCTGGGAGCCCCAGTGGTGCAGGGGTTAAACCGCTGAGCTGCTGAGCTTGCTGACCAAAAGATTGCAGGTTCAAATCCAGGGAGTGGTGTGAGTTTCTGCTGTCAGCCCCAGCTTCTGCCAACCTAGCAGTTTGAAAACCTGCAAATGTGAGTAGGAGCTGCTCCTGCGGGAAGGTAACAGCACTTCATGCAGTCATGCTGGCCACATGATTTTGGAGGTGTCTATGGACAACGTCGGCTCTTTGGCTTGGAAATTGAGATGAGCACCACCCCCCAGAGTCGGACAGGACTGGACTTAACGTCAAGGGAAAACCTTTACCTTTACCTATGAAATGGACTACCTTTAGATTGGGAATCAGTCTCCAAGGTCTTTTCTTTCTCCACATGTTGGAAGAATTAATTCACAGATTTCTAATATTCCCATAATTTATTTTGATTCACCAAACCGTTTCTTTATCATCAAGGTATTTGTCCAAAGACCACCTAGGAAAGTATTAAAGCTCCCCCAGAACACATGAGCCAGTTGGTTTTCCAGCCATGTTTATCAGACGAGATGGGAAAAAAATAGCATCTTGTTGAGAAGATGGGAAGGGGATAGAGTGGCAATTGCTTGATTTTCTTAAGAAATCTCTAAAATTAGAGATTTTACGTGCTGCAGAAAAATACTGCTGATTGAAAGGTTAGCAGTTCAAGCCCGGGTCAGGGTGAGCACCCACTGTTAGCCCCAGCTCACCTAGGAAGTCAAGGAGCCCCCGGTGGTGCAGTGGGTTAAACCCTTGTGCTGGCAGGACTGAAGACCGACAGGTCACAGGTTCGAATCCAAGGAGAGGTGGATGAGCTCCCTCTATCAACTCCAGCTCCTCATGGGGACATGAGAGAAGCCTCCCACAAGGATGATAAAAAAATACAAAACAAAACATCAAATCATCCAGGCGTCCCCTGGGCAATGTCCTTGCAAACGGCCAATTCTCTCACACCAGAAGCATCTTGCAGTTTCTCAAGTTGCTCCTGACATGACAAAAAAAAACCTAGCAAGTCGAAAGCAGAAATGTGAGTAGATAAATAGGTACTGCTTTTAGCGAGGAGGTAATAAAGGCGCCCTTAAGGACATTGATTGGCGGAAAGCTCCTTTGCATGGAAGATGGAGTGACAGTACTCCCCATGACTGGAGTTGAGCACAGCCTCCAAGATACCATAAATAGTACAATGGGAAAAACTGCCTTTATTTCTGTTTGTGTTAATTGTATAATCGCCACTGAATGTTTGCTGTATGGGTGTTCTATAAGCCGCTCGAAGTCTCCTTTGGGGTAAGGGCAGGGTATATTTAATGTAAATAAATAAATAATTTTCCAGAATGAGGCTGGAGTAGTGTCTGTATTTATTTATTTGTTTATTTAAAACTTTTATATCCCAATCTTCTCTATCTCCGTAGAGGGACTCAGACCAGCTATAGATGGGGCAGATCATTTCAGGTGGGCATTCAAGCAAAAACTAAGAGCCAAAGAAGGTTCTGCTATTAAAAGAGAATACATTGCCCCTCTTAATTCTGCAAATTTGCTATTATTGTTCTTGGAAATAGGTAGCTTGCTCTCACATCCTCAGAAAAGAACACCCTGCCATGATTTGGCTAAATGAGAACAAAGTCATGCAACTTTTATGCAGTTGAAACTCATTCTGTAGTCAAAAATATACTTTTAATGAGATTGTGCCTTTGATAGAAGCAGAGACTGTAATGAACAGATGGGTCATTACTTTGCTTGTAGGCATGTTCTTTAATTTTTATTTAATTTCAGTACCCTGATGTTTTATATATATATATATAAATTACTTATAATTTAGGGTTGTTTTCTTTTACTTTTTCTTTTGATGTAGGTGCATTTCCCCCATCTAATATAAAAATGTGTAACAAATACCCAAATTTAGTTTATTCATTTGTGAACATTAACTTTCAGGGTCTAGGTTTTTAAATGGCAAAATGTGATTATGCTAGCTCCAGAAATAGGTTAAAGTAAGGATATGGGAATAAAAATCTTTCAGTAATGTTGATTCTTCCACCTTCATATTCTCCCTACCATTGTTTCATATTGGACACTTGTGATACAGTTTTATTAATCTGCACATGTATTTGCAGTGTTCTTAATTTCTTTCACTTGTCTTGGTTGAATAAAATATGTTTCTCTCAATGCTATGGAAGTTTTGCGAGATCATTAGTCTTCTCGGCCAAAGAATGATGGTGCCTCACCAAACAACAAATCCTGGGATCCCATCACATTGAGGCAATGCAGTTCAAACTGCATTGCATTCATCCTTTGCAAAAACTAGCATCATTTTCATATATGTGTTAACTCCAAATGGGATGTATGGCATTTATCAAATTCAAGAGATGTTATGCAATATCCCCACATGCCCTTCTTTTCTTGCTTAGTAGATAATTCTTTCTTTTGATGTTCCCCCCCAGGTTATGTCCATATATCATATATCAGACATAAAAACACAAAACCCTTCATGTTGGTATACTGTCAAACCGCAGAGATGCCTCCACAGTCTGTCTTGTGATATTTTTAAAAGTCATCAGGATGTGTGTTTATGTTTGGGTTTGTGTGTACATAGCAGGATTCCAATGGTTGAGATCGATGACACAATAACAGGGTTTTCTGACCTTGATCAAAAAGAAGATGATTCCAAGGGAATTGAGCCCAAACTGCGAAGATAACATAAATCATATCTGGACTGCATAGGTTTCATATATAAAACATGAAGACTGACTCCAGTCGCCCATCAATCTGGAGGACAGTGAAAAGGGCTTATTTTCAAGTTTGGCCTTTGTGGAGGATTCTGAGAGCAAAAGTAAATAAAGATGTGGAGGGGCCATTAAGCTTCTCATATCAATAAATATTTGAGCTCAGCTTATCACACATATGATATCTTCTCATAAAGCTTGATGTACACCTTATTTCACTTTAGGTATATTACTACCAGGGGGGTTTAGAAATTACATGCCCTGTTTCTATTTATCCCTTTTCTAACCAATATCCAACCCACATTTTGGTGTCTCAAATGTTAGTCTTGTTTACTGGTATATTTGACCTGCCGGTTCCAAAAATTGCACCAGTTTCCCAGTATCACCTCTAGTTTTTGAGAAACAGAACATACGCTGCCTAACAGTTGCCATCTGCTCAACCATGATAACCACATCTAAGAAACTATAACTGATGCGGTCTATCCAATGCAGTCTTCTGAATCGGTGCCCCCAAACATCCCAGGAACAGGCCTAAAATCAAAGACACCACGATTTTTTTGTTATTGGTTGAGCTTTGTTATTCATCCTAGCTTGGTTATATCAAATTGGTCATGGTGTGAAAACTTTCTTAAATTCATACAATTCTCACCACTACTACTTTTTTCATTCCTTGCTGTTTTTCTCCTCAAAACTGAGTATTGCAGCACAGGAGAGAAAGAACTAGCAGTTTCTGTACATATTTTGAACAATCAGCACACATAAAAAAGTTATATGGCCCTGTGCGTTGACACTTCTGAGGGAGGTCAGAAGGATGCTTTGACACATCCGTCGTCTCCTGTCACTTTATTAAATCACTGATTGCTGGTTGGGGTTGGATTAAGTAGAGAGACAGGAATGCACACATGGGAAGGACTGTCATCTTTTCTATCCTGAAATTCCGTAATTGCATGTCACGGTGACAGGAAGAACAAGGGGACCGTAACAACCAATAGCAGTCGCATTCAAATGCCATTGAAGCTTCCCATTAGGACCTCAAGTTGTATGGGAATTTACATTTATCACAAAGTTTTGAGTGTGCATGCGCGCGCGCGCACACACACACACAGAAATGCACACTTGTTGAATTAGAGCTGGCAGAAAGCTATGGGGACTTTTTCAGATTCATTTGGCCAGGCTGTGCATACACTAATAGAAAAACAAGTTTGCAATGGGTTGAGTCAATAAGTAGACTTTAAAAATGGATAGACAGCTTCACATCAATTGGGTCAATCTTATCAGTCATGATATTTCTTAGTTTGGTATCCAATGGTTTGTTCTTGGGCTGCAACAATAGAGGTCTTCAGTTTATTCCTCAACCTTTTCAAGGTGTTCCATGTGTAGATGATTCTTGAGTATTGCTTGGAGAAAGCTTTGTTTAGAGAACTCTTAAAGGGCTGGGTGTTCAATGTCCTCATTGTGACAGACCAATACAGATTCAGAATAAGTTTCTACAATCACTTACAGGTCCACTGCCAAGACTCTACTTTTGGAAGACAGACTCAGTCACGAGAGGTGTTCTTTCAGTGTAATTGTTTTTAAATCCAGGTTTCCCTCTTTCATAGTGGTCCTGCATTGTAACCCCAATGAGGACTGTATTTGGAGCACTACTGAACATGAGGATAGGGACAAACATCACAATCATGAAACCTTCAAACCAAAAGGGTTGATGTTAATAACAGCCATTTGGCATTTTAGAAGGACTCTGTATAAGTGAAGGTCTTTGAAGAGGAGCACATAAGACATTTTGCTCTCTGTTCAGCATTGAGAAGGAAAACACACAAACACAAAAACCACCTGGAATTAAGATCTATATGGGAACAGAGGTGGATGTTCATTGTATCTCATGGGCAGATTTATGTTTTTGATCAGTATCCCCTGCTGTCTTTGACCTTTACTTTGCTCACCTGCACGTGGGCCATTATAAATATGGCATTTGATTTCTTCACAAAACTGAATCTCTGGAAAGTGCTGTGAGACCCTTTAACAGACGGCGCTATAAAAATCTATATCCATAGGCAGAGAAGCCAAACATTTAACTGTGCATATTGTATCTCCTCGTAGGATCATGCAGAGTTATGAAATCTTACAGCACAAAGGGGACACTCCCCCCTTCCCCAACTTTGCTGGCCCTTTCGCATTATCAGCTCAGTGATGTAGCATAAAGCCCTTTTGATCTTGTAGGCCCCATGGTGGTGTTGGCATGCAGAAAGTGGCAGTTTTCTCTCTCAAGACAAACCTCAAAAGGATTCTCACAGCAAACCATTTTTTGTTTCCTTTCTGCCTGTGCTGCAGGAGCAGGGAAGCGAAATGCGGCACTGTGAATGACCTTGAACTACAAAGCTAACACCACTCAGCTTCTTGTTAGCTGTCAGCATTGTGGTCGCCTCCAGGGAATGCTGCCAAGAATGTCAATGCAGATCCCAGCGAGGTTGACTTGACAAAGGAGAAGTGGGCCTAATCAAAGGCAGAGGTAGGGAAGCAGAGCAATGGAAATCTCAGGCACAACGGGCAAGTTTCAAAGGGACACGGAGAACTAATGGACTCAAAGTATCAAGTCTGCAGTGGGTTACCAAAGTTTTCTGCTGAAGAAAGCACTTAAAAGTTTTTTTTCCCCTCTTGGAAGTTTTGGATACAAACTTCAGCTTAGTTAAAAGCTTGGTTCTGAAAATGAAGGAGCAACCACCAATTGTTTTGCTTTCCGGCAATATATTTTGAGCTTTCTCTCAATGTCATCTGGTGGTCCCCACTGAAGTGGTTTGACGAATCCACATCAAATTCTGACTATCTTTAAATGAGCTATCCAAAGTGCTGAAGCTATTCAGAAATAGTGTTCAGAATTTTGGATAATTTGAATTGAAATCTGGACTGGTAACATGGGAGACACTAGCCACTGCTGCATATGCCATAAATGTATTCAAGAAATTGTTTCTAGTAGGATATTTCTATCTCAAGAGACCTCTCTATGCATTTCTTTTATTTTTCAGTGTGTGGATTGGGCACTGATCCAATTTGCTACCTTGCTGGTACATTGGCCACCACCATCCGTTTAGAAGTGAGGTTTATCATATCTGATATCCTTTAAACTGGATCTAAGAGTTCTTCTACACTGTGGAATGAATGCAGTTTGACAACTCTTTAATTCCCATCACACAATGCTATGGATTTATGGAAGTTGTAATTTACAGACTCTTTAACTTTCAAATGCCCAAGGGTACTGGGGCTTCACCAAACTGCAAAACTGAGGATTCTATAGCATTGAGACATAGCAGTGAAAGTGGTGTCAAGCTGCATTGGTTCTGCAGTTGGAAGCACCTGAAACCAATGCCTTCTCCGCTTCCACTCAGTTGTGAACTAAAAGCAGAGCAAGAAGAGTCACATGGTGTTCATTTTTTAAAAAGGAGAGAATCCCTCTACATTTTAGGCATCCTTCTCCTGAATATTGGCTTCAGAGAGTCAAGAGCTCTTGACGTGGACTCTTTTAAATGGGAGAGCAGGAAAACAAGCAATCAATCCATCAATCAATACGTAAACAAAGACTGCCTTCTGCTTGTTCAACAGGATCTTTGGCTTGCAGACATCAGCATGATTTTACATAAACACTTCCTTGTTCTATATGGAGTGATTTATAAGAAGAAAACCATTATAAAGATTCAAGTGAGGAAATCTTGTGAGCTGGGGAAGCATTCAATGGGAATCCTTCAAAATAATCAGTGAGCCATGTGCTCAACCCATTTTTCTGTTTAGAGACATAAGGCATGCCTTTTAACTCTTGTCACAAGCTAACAGGGGTCTATTTCAGTGGCAACAGTGCTTAACTCCTTTCTGTGGAAATGAACGTGGGGAGGAGAGGGAGACAAAAATGTTTAACTCTGGATGGAATCTGCTCCATGATTTCAAGACCAAGATATTGTTCTTTTTTATCTGAGTGAACTCCAAGGGACCTTTGCTCCCATCAGACATCTCAAAATCTAATCAAAATTTCAATCAAGGGTACAATGGAAAGTATTGAAAGCAATTTCAGAAACCATTTTGGTGGGACAAAAAAGGAGTCAATGAAACACTTTGGCACATCTTGGACCTCTGGAAACTGAGCACTATGTGTGTGCCATTATTAAACCCACAGGGGTTAGGGACGTCTTCCAGGTCAGTGTTATCTGAAAACATCCTTCTGCCTATAGTTACCAATGCAAGTTAGCAAGTCTGGACTTAGGAACACATCAAGCATGGATTCAGAAGCTCGGTGAATCATTTCACATGAAACAAATTATACTTACTGGATCCCTCTTGAGAATGTTTAACCTATTACAAATAAGTTTTAGTTCTATTTGTATTTTCAGTAAAAACAGAAGAGCTTTACTGCTGTTCTTTTCACTGTGACAAGGGAAGGACAGAGATAACCCATTTTGTTTCAGCAAGTATTTATCAGACAAAACCAGAAGGAAAATGATAGCATTGAGAATCTTGGTGGCATTCAAAAGACATAAACGTGTCCATGCTCTGCTGTCATGCTTGACAAATAGGAGCTGCACATTTTTAATGCTAGAATAAAAGTATATTAAATCCAAAATAAACACTGTTACTCAAATGATAATTTTAGCTGTTTAATATTGGCAATTTCTTTAACTTTTTGAGGATCATGAATGCAATTTGATAGGAGATTGAAGCAAATATTTGGCTAACTTTGGGTTAAAATGGGCAATTCAATTGGCTTCAGAACAGATTCTTATGAAAACATGCAACAGAGCAAAAATAAGATGGAATGTGCATGTACATTCCCTGATAAGGAGCAAGCATTGTTTCCAAACTCTGTATGTAAACTTGTTCTTTGTATCTTCTTCCAAACTTCTAGCTGGTACATGAAGAACATAAGTTGTTTTGGAATACAACTTCAATCTTTGGTAGATGTTTAACACAATCTGAAATGGCTGTAAAGGTCAGTCATTTTCTGTTTCTAAACAAGCTGTTTTCCCCAACACAACTCTCCTTTATTTTGGTCTGATGTTCACTTTCCAATGTTTTATGTTAACCAAAAAGTAGCAGTGAGATGGACTGTAAAGAACTGAGGGAGTCAACAGAGGAAGCGAGGTAGTGCTTGTCTTCCTCTCTTGCAATTTCATTCACATATTGGTCTCTTCAAATAATATTGCGATGGGGAAAGATTGCAAATAGGTGTATCACCACTATGGCCTGTTTTACAAACAGGAAATGAGCTAACATGTCTATGAGTAACAGAACAAGGGAAAAAGCATTTGAACTGAGAGGACATTTCTAGACTTCTAACTTTGGTTAGAAGATGGAACACAAAATTATTTCAGCAAGCCATAGAAGAACAGCAATGTGATTTCATCTCAAAACACTAGACAATGAACAAGGCTCAAGATTTAAAAAAGCAACATTTTCCCCTATGGACAGAGAAGTACTCTGAGAGTACATTTTCATTACAGCTTCAGTCTTCAATTCAGTCCAATATCCAAACCATTATATCCAAGAGGAAAAGAAAATGTCTCCATTTTCTTTCAAATATATCAATACATTTTTCACACAGTCTTACCAGAAATAAAGTAAACACATACCAGAGGCACTTATAAATCCAAGAAATGACAGTGGTCATTCTTTAAAACCTTTATGTTAACCTCTAGTAGCAAAACAAGAAGACATAAAAACCAAGGACTTACTTTTCGGTCTTCTGTTTCTACACAAGAGCTGCACTCCAGTTTAGGGTCCTGAAACACATTAAGGGGAAGGAAACATTAGAAAGGAGGAAAATGATCCCGGGCCTTTGGAACAGAATAATATTAATTTATTATTATTAGATTTATTTATACCCCACTTTATCTCTCCTGCAGGAGACTCAAAGCGGCTTTGCATAAATGCAGCAGCATACAATTTAAAACAGACAAATATGCAAACATTAAAACAGGATCAAACATAAAAAGTATTTTAAAAAATCATAGTTAAAACTTTTAATTACAATTTTAATACTATTTTTTTAAAAAACCCAAAACAAATCAAACCAGCATGCATTGCTACAAGATATATGAGGCTTAAGTGCATGTCTGTTAACAGGAACTGAAGAAAGGGCTTGATTGTTTTCTGCTATTCTAGAGATTAGAGCCCCATGGGCATGGCCATATAATGTAGTTGAAGATCTATTATATGGTCAGCATAGACAAAACATGGGCAAACTTTGGTCCTCCAGGTGTTTTGGACTTCAACTCCCACAATTTGTAACAGCTTAAGTGGCAGAGGGGGAAAAGGAAGGGGCCTGAGGCTGTTCAGAATTGTGGGAGTTGAAATCCAAAACATCTGGAGGGCTGAAATTGCCCATGCCTGGTGTAGACTCATAGAATGCCATTATTGCACTAAACTGAATTATATGAAATGTCATTTCTAATTGCATGATATGCCGGTGTAAATGGGGCCAAAGATCAAGTGCAATGCATTTAAACCCCAGGATAGAGATGTTATCTGAATATTAGGAAAAACTTCATGAAGGTAAGAGCTGGTCAACAAGGGAATAAACATCCTAAGAAAGGAGCAGGTCCTCTGTCTTTGGATAGGTTTAAACAAAGATGGGCAAGATGTGTGGATTGTAATTCCATCAATTGTCCCAACAACTAACTGATATTATTGCTGGAAGAGATGTGATGGCACTGTTTAACAAGCCACAACTTGTCTACTTTGGTCCCAGACTGCATTCAACACAGGGCAGAGAGTTTTGAGCCACAGTTTACAACTTTCAAAAAACAGCCATCCTATAAATGTACCCCTCCATTCCCCCAAATTAACTTATTAATGTCAGCAGTAGATGTGGAAAATCTTCAAAATATTTCAAAAACTGTTTTTTAAAATTGTTAGGAAACCGCAACAAGGAAAATCGAAGATGAGTGAGAATTAGAGTCGTGCGCAGAATTTGTTTCTCCCATTTCCTTCTTTCCTTTCATTTCTTCAGGAGCATGGAACAGGAAGGCCCCTCCATATATGAAAATCAGGTCAACACAAAAGCAAGTCAGAGCGAACCCAAGCTCCTCACCTGCTTTTTGGCATCACAGATTAAGAGGCACTCCACTGCAGGCAATGGCAGGCTCGGGTGCTTTCTAGGCCGGCATGCCATGCATGCACTCTCCTTAGAAAAAGAGAGTGTTTTTATGGTATGTAGGCCCAGAAAGCACCCGCCCATTCCAGTGCCTGCAGCCAAGTGCCTCCTCTAGAGTAAAAACAGCAGGTAAGAAGAGGCCTCCTTAAAGCGTGCATCAGAAGGGGAGCTTGGGCTGATAGAAAATGGGCCCTATTATGGGCCAATAGAAAACGGCAGTTCCCAAAAAATGGATTGGGGTCCCCACTGAAAGCCAGGACATGAAACGGGTCAAGGTTTATCCACAATGCACAACCCTAGTTAGAATCGTTGTAGTTCACACTTCCTCCACAAGATAAAATGCACACTTTTACTTAAAATTACATATTTCTGTATTAAAAATACATTTTTGTAGAAAGCAAGATCCCTGCAGAGAGAGAAAAAATTCTGCAACTTTGTTTTGCAGAAAATGCTGTTTTTCTGAGCACAATAAACCCTTCTCCTGCACAGACATGATGTTTCATATTTATGTGCAATTTTTTTCTGTAAAGAAAATGCTGTTTTCTGTGCCAAACTTATGAAATTTTTTCAATACAAATTAAGCCACACCTGCAGATAATCAGAATTTTTTAACGAAAGGCAGAAAAAGGTGTGCAAGCATGAAATTCGTGAAGATTTATACACCTAGCAAGTGGAAAAGGTGAGCAACTCAGTGAATGCTAATAGCACTTTATTTCCGTCTGTCAGCCACACTCCGAACAAAAAGAAAGCCATCTGGCTTGTCAAACAAACAACAAACAAACACAAAGCACCTGCCATTGTTGAGACCTTATTCAATATGTTCTTGTCATAGTTAATTTACAGAAAATTCAATGTTGCGCTCTATCCTGCATTCTCTCTTCAAACAATGAACTAGACAAACATTTTAGATACCAAAGGGTGCAGATTAATTATAACAATAATTGTATTATTATATTATTATGTTTAATTTGCACATTATTATTAGTAGTAATAGAATTAATAATAATATCCTGCTTTATCTCTTTATTACAACATTAAAGTTAACCAACACTTTCCACAGAGCAGTAACACACACACAACTTCATATAGATTCCATATAAATGTTACCCAATAAACAGGAGAACAGAGAACAAAGCCCTTTTGTTCCTCCCAATATCTCCAATGAGGCCTGTAAATAAATACATAAGATCCTTCTTAGCTTTGACATGCAGCTCAAAGTGAATATGCAATGATATCAGAACTGATAAGAGTGTTGCAATGGGATATGAATATTTGCAAATGCCTTATTGGATAATGGTTGTGCAAGAGTTGGAAAACAGCTCTTTTAGGTGGCTCCTTTGACCTTAGGGTGGTAATTGTTTTTTTAAAAGTAATCTGAAAGGTCCTGTTGTTGTTTGATGCACAACAAAATTACTACACAGCAAACTAGATCACTGCCTTTTGTATTGTATCACACGTTGGACACTTCCCAAGTGTCTAGGACTGTGTAATGTATAGGCGAATAATATGTGTAGATACTTTATTATTATTGTTGTTATTATTATTATTATTATTATTTTACTGACACAAAAACACAGTATGTCACAGCAAATGAAATCTATATGCTGGATTTCATATCACAAAATCACAAGTCGAACTTTTCCCAAGCGTTTAGGACTGTGGGATGTATTTTCGAATGATGCGTGCAGATCCAAGTAAGGTGGCCTTTTGCAGTTGACAGAGTGTGATTTTGTCAATGTTTATTGTTTCCAAATGCCGGCACCCAGTGTGCCGATGACCACTGGGACCACCTGTACTGATTTATGCCAGAGCCTTTGCAGTTTGATTTTGAGGTCCTGAATTATTATTATTATTATTATTATTATTATTATTATTATTATTATTATGCAGCTTAAGTTGCTGAGGGGGAAAAGGAAAGGGCCCGAGGATGTTAGGAATTGTGGGAGCTGAAATCCAAAATACCTATAGGGTATAGTTTGCCCATGCCTGATCTAGCAGATTGTATTTTCCTATATGAGTGTGCTTGTGTTTTAAGATATCTTGATATTTTGATGAATTGATGCAGTCTGATACCAGTGTAACTGCCAGGACTCCATTGGATCTTGGGAGCTGTAACTTTATACAGATTTTAATCTTTTCTGTAAAGAGTAGAAAAATAATAATTCTGGAATGAAGAGGACCTGCACAGTCTGGATCATTTCAGCACAAAATTTCTTGTTTTATGCTAGCTAGTCAACTCTATAAGTCTGGGTAACAATGGGGCATAACCAAGAAATGGAAAAAGATGATAGAGATATGCCACAAAGTGATAGAAATCAGACCTGGATTTATACTTGATCGTGGTTATCCCATTAACCCAAAGTCTAATTTTAGAGACATAGGTGGTGTTGGAATACATTCCTCTTCTATAGCACTATCTCCACTTTCCAGCTAATATTTTCCTCCTGCATGTGGCTCTTGTCTGCTGCAGTATCACAAATGATCGGTAGATGGAGGCAAAAGACCACACAATCTAGCTAGAGCCCCTAAAGTCAGACCTTTAATACACTGCTGATGGTATTTGACAGGCTAAGTTTCAAGCTATGCAACTACTCAGCATAACAAAACACATGCATCAAAACTATTTACATACCAGAAAAGCATTATATGGAATCATATAATCATAGAAGAGTTGGAAGAGGCCCCATAGGGCCATATAGTCCAACCCCCTTCTGCCAGGAAGGAAAATCACAATCAAAGCACTTCTAACAGATGGTCATCCAGTCTCTGTTTAACAGTCTCCAAAGAAGGAACCTCTATTAAACCCTGGGGCAGAGAGTTCCACTACTGAACAGCTCTTCTTATGGTCAAGAAGTTCTTCCGAATGTTCAGGTGGGATCTCCTTTCCTGTCATTTGAACCCATGGCTCCATTAAGTCCTAGTCTCCAGGACAGAAGAAAACTAGCCTACTCTCTCTTCCTTATGATATTTTTTCAAATGGAATCTTGAATTGTGATCAAAAGTATAGAATATACGCAAATCCATCATTAATATATTTCACTATTTCCATATCATGTTGTATAATCATATAAAATGCTTGGGAAGCCAGTGCTGGACTAGGAAAGTATTTTTTTCGAGATCATAGCAAGTTGAAGCTGGAGCTATGTTTATCTCCCTTGCTGCAGGATGGGGCTAAAAAGTCGCCTTTGCTGTTGTGTAATCATTTGGAGGATAAAAGTGAGAAAATGGCATTTAGAGAAGGGTGTAAAATAAGTTGTGATCATCACAGCCAGGAATAACTTCACTTAGTTTCAAATGGAATATGTTTTCTCTTTCATTGCTATAAAAATGGTTGTGCTTGGAGATGATGCAATCTTGCTTTGTATATATCATCCAGCAATGCTACATCAGGAGAAATGTGTGTATTTGGACTGCTTGACCTTTCCAAAGTTTGCATTAACTGGGTTGCAAGACAGATAGCCCTACAGTGAGAGGGAACTGCTGAGGGCAGCAAATCCAAACTTTATTGACCCAAGGAGGAATAAGCGCTCACCTTTACTTCTTATCTCCCAGAACTTCTGCTATCCTCCCATTTATTCACAGCAAAAGGGTTCTAAGGCACCTGCTGGACTCCGAACTGGAGGACTTTCCAAGTTACAACAGGTCAAAGCCATTGATTGATTAGAGAGATGTGGGAAAAAGCTCCAATACACTGTAATACCAGCTACAGCTTTTCAATTAATTGCTTCTTTTTCTGCCTGTCACCAGTTGTACTACATTACCCACTCAATTAGCTTTTTCTCCTTTAAAAACCCCCTTTTTATTCACAATTAGCCTTGAAGTGGGTGTCTTCCCCATATTAATGCTACATCAGGCAAAAACTCTCTCTCTCTTTCTCCTTCCTCACCTGCATGAATATATGTATCTTATTGTATATTAACCCTGTAGAAGGTGGACACAGAAAGAGCCTCCTTGAAGACTGAGTAAATACAGTTGGGCGTCCCCTGGGCAATGTTTCTTGTAAATGGTTAATCTTTCAAACCCAAAAGCATTACTTTACAACGTTATATGCACAATACTTTCAACACACGCACATATATAGCCCCTTATTTATGGAATGCCTTGCCAGTTGAAACCCGATCTATCCGAGATCTACTTGCTTTTCGGAAAGCCTGTAAAACCTTTCTCTTCCGACAAGCTTTCGATGGGTGAATAACTTGGGACTATGTCTGTTCTTGTTTTTATTGTATTTTAAAGTTAATTGTATTGTTTTAATTTACTGCTGTAAACCGCTCCGAGCCAAATTGGGAGTAGCGGTATACAAGTCAAATAAATACATAAATAAATAAATATGTAGAATTGATGCAGTTTGACCTCGCTTCAACTGCTAATTAGGCTTCTCTGACAAAAAGTGCTAGTGACTCAGGAAACTATATATCCCAGGAATCCATAGCACAGAGACACAGCTATTAAAGTGGTAGACATGGGCAATCCATGGTTTTAAATGGTTCTAAAGGGGGCGCTGGTGCTTTGCTTCTAAAGTGTTGCTAAAGTTCTGGCAGTGAAAATTTCAGAACTCTAGCAAAACTTTCAAATTTTCATTATTATTTCATTATTGGCAATTTTTATGACAGAACCAATTAGGAACTGCCATTTATAATGAAATTTTGAAAGTTTTTTTATAGTTCTGAAATTTTCACCACCATAACTTTAGAAGCAAAGCACCAGCACTCCTTAGTTTTGTAAGTACTTTAGAATAATTTAGAACCATGAATTTCCCATACCTATAAAGTGGTGTTAAACTGCATTAATTCTACAATGTAAATGCACCCCTGCACACATCACATGCACGCGCAAACACTTTGTGCATTCACAAATATATCTGAAGACAAGGAATTGGAAAGTCAGCCATATAGGACTTCATCATACCAGTGTCTATCCATTTTAAACACTGTGACTGCCTTCTGCAGAATTCTAGGCTTTGTAGTTGTGAGGTCCATGACCTCTCTACTGAGCAGCTTAAACGTCCTAAACTACAAACCCCAGAATTCTGCAAGAAGCAGCCATAGCATATAAAATGGATAGACACTCTAGTGCAGGCATGGGCAAACTTTCTAACTTGTGGGCCACATGATGGGCCAGAGCGATGTGGGCAGGCTGGGTGGGTGAGGGTTCTCCCTACGCCCCTTTCCTTCCTCTCCTCCCCTCTTTTGGAGGCAGAAATTGAAGGAAAGAATCATAGAGTTGGAAGAGACCTTATGGGTCAACCAGTCCAACCCCCTGCCAAGAAGCAGGAAAAGACGGGCAATGTTCGATCCCTGAGCCTTGGTCAGGATGAGATGATGGACGGGAGAGAAAAAGAGTATCCATTATACTCCATATTGTCTACTCTCAATGTATAATCCTAGAATCCTAGAGCTGGAAAAGACCCCAAGGGCCATCCAGTCCAACCTCCTTCCATGGAAGAAGGCACAATTAAAGCCTCTGCAGGATGGGAAGGAGGGACTTAAGGAAGGAAGGGAGGGAGGTAAGGAGGAAGGAAAGAGAGAAGGAAGGACAGATAGGATGGTGAGAGAGAGGAGGGCCTGGAAAAAGAGCCAAAGGGAATCCATTTTTCTTCTTTAAAAGAGCCAAAGGGGCCACATCCAGCCTACAGGCCTGGGTTTGCCCATACTTGCTCTAGTATGATGAAGTCCCTAAGATCCTAAAAATGTAAAGGCATAGCATTAAAGATCAAAATCTGGATCATTCTTACCATAATATTTCTAACCTCTATGCATGGATGAAAAAGGGTAACAGGAAGCCTTGCAATTTAAAAAGACAGGACATCCAATGTAAAAGTGATGGCAGTGGGAGAGGGGACTGAATTTAAAAAGACAGGACATCCAATGTAAAAGTGATGGCAGTGGGAGAGGGGACTGAATCCTGCATATTCTGGCTGCTCTTCTCTCTCTCCAAGGCCAAAACTGTGGCTTTAGGGATGGAAAGGTGGCCCTTCATCACTTTCTGGGCCAATGGTATAATGGAGCTCTGGCCACCCGGTCCACTCCTAATGTGAACTTATCATGGGGTTTTCTTGTCCATATTTTTTCAGAGGAAATTTGTCATTTCCTTCCTCTGAGAGTGTGACTTGCTCCAAGTCACCCAGCAGGCTTCCGTGCCTGAACAGTGATTCAAATCACAGTCTCCAGAGTCATAATCCAATGCTCAAATAACTAAAACAAAACATTTTCATACCTTTTCTTGACAGAAAGAAATGCCCTAATCAGGACTGCCTCTCAAATGCAATAGTTTCAATGAAAATGTTATATGGTCTTTAAAATGGCAGCTTTCAGACTCAAGTACACAGCCATTGGATTAAGGGCTCTTCCAGACAGCCCTATATCCCAGAATATCAAGGCAGAAAATCCCACATTATCCAAATGTGGATTCAGATAGCCCAGTTCAAAACAGATATTGTGAGATTTTCTGCCTTAATATTCTGGGATATAGGAAGGGCCCTATGTTTCAAGAAAAGGAAGCTAAGCAAAACAAACATGAATAGCAGGCTTCAGTTATGTTGAAGATATAGGAGTTGAGGGCCAAAAGATGCTGCAAGCTGATGGCAGGCATGCTATTTTCCAGATTAAATTAAAGCAGAATTCTCATCTCCATGCAATTACTGTGTATTCTTCCCAAGATCGCATCCCCAGATGAAAAGGAGGAATGACCTTCACTGTGCGCCAACTTGATTCAAGGAGAACCTAAATACACAGCGGTATTGCATTCAAATAAATCCTGAACAACGCAGTTCATCCATTGTTTTCTCCCTGTGATGAGGTCCATGACTCCTTCCATAAGTATCCTCTGGAACAGAGCACTTGAACAAGTAATAGCCTAACTCACAAGGAGTTTTACAGCATTACATCTCTTGCCAATGAACCACCTTGGTATTTTTAATGGAATGGGGCACAATTCCAAGCAAACTGTCACAGCAGCTGTCCAACTATAAACTCTTGGCCTTTAAAGCCTCAGGCATATATGTGTATTTCCATTAGCAAAGCAATATTTCTTTCCCTTGTGTACACACACACTTAACACCTTCACGACAATTGAAAAAGTTGAGCTGCTCCAGTCAATCGAAGTAATCATTTGATTTTTCTCAGCTGATTTCAGTGACTACACTGATTTCAGGATTGCACTATCCAGGCCCGTAGCCAGGATTTTGATTCGGGGAGGGCTGAATTTGATTGGGGGGGGGAGGGGGCTGAGTCTGAGGGTCTACCCTAGCAAACCTTTTGTATCATTACCCCAATACCCCCATGCATGTGGGATATATTGAGTATGGTGATCAGATCATGATATGAATAAACATAACAGTTTAAATAATATACCAGTAATGCCTTCTCGCGGACCACCATGAGAATTTCAGGGGGGGGGGGGCTGAAGCTCCTGAAGCTCCCTCCCCACCCCACCCCCACCCCCGGCTACATGCCGGGCACTATCCAAAGCCCTAAAGGTAACCTTTCTGTTTCTCTGATTCACCTTATTGTTGGACAGGTCAGAGTTTCGAATCTGGGGAGAGCACAGATGAGCTCCCTCTGTCAGCTCCAACTCCCCATTGGGGACATGAGGGAAGTCTCCCAAAGGATGATAAAACATCCAGGCATCCCCTGGGCTATATTCTTGCAGATGGCCAATTCTCTCACATCAGAAGTGACTTGCAGTTTCTCAAGTCGCTCCTGACCAAAACAAACAAACAAAAACCACAAATCTTATTGTTTCACCCTAAAAATTTAATAGAATTTAGAGGCATACGATGAATATTGTGAGATGGCTACAGGTTTTCTAGATCTTTGTTTAATCAAAATGAAGATTAGTCAACTAGTCAACACATCAGAAAATTAGGGTATAGGAACACTAGGAAGGAATTAGACAAGGCCCTGAAGTGTCAAGGTGGATCAATGGTAGGATCACAAATGCTGAAATATTTCCGATTTCTGTGAAAGACTGAAAAAGATGGAGAAAGTTGAGATGAAGAAGACTGAAGATGATGGTAAGAGTGGTACACAGAGTGAAAAAGACAAATAAATGAGCTTGAAAGCAAATCAAGCCAGAAATGATAGCCAACAGGACTAAACTGAGGCTATCATACATTCAAGATATCACAAAACTATATTATTCACAGACAACGATAATAAGGATTGGTTAAGCTAAAGTCAATAAGAGAATAAGATGACTCCATTATAGACAGATTGAGGCCCCTTCCACACAGTTTGTATAAAATCCACTTTGAACTAGATTATATAGCAGTGTGAAGTTAGGGTGCTTCAACACAGCCATATAACCCAGAATATCAAGTCAGATAATCCACAATATATGCATTGAACTGGATTATCTGTGTGCACATAGCCATATAACCCAGAATATCAAGGCAGATAATTCATAATATCTGCTTTGAACTGGATTATCTGCGTTCACCCTGCCATATAATCCAGTTCAATGAGGATTTTATACAGCTGTGTGGAAGGGGCCTTGATAACCCAGTTCAAAGTAGATATTGTGGATTATCTGCCTTGATATTCTGGGTTATATGGCTGTGTGCACTCAGGTAATCCAGTTCAATGCATATATTGTGGATTATTTGACTTGATATTCTGGGTTACATGGCTGTGTGGAAGGATCCTGAGTCAAACAAAGGACCTCAAATTTTCACAATCTTAACAGAGGTGACTGGGGTCCCTTCCACACAGCCCTATATCCAAGAATATCAAGGCAGATAATCCACAATATCTGCTTTGAACTGGGTTATCAGAGGCCCCTTCCACACAGCTGTATAAAATCCTCATTGAACTGGGTTATGTGACAGTGTGAACGCTGATTAATTCCACATTAGTGTGGACTCAGATAACCCAATTCAAAGCAGATATGGTGGGATTTCCTGCCTTGATATTCTGGGATATAGGGCTGTGTGGAAGGGCCCTAAGGTCCTTGGAGGTCTTGCAGTCACAAAGTCACCACAGATTGAAATCAATTATATGATAAATAACAGAAACAATGTATGCAATATATGTACATTACATATGGCAAAGGAGGTACATGGCTGATAGCTACTAAAGTCTCTATAAAAGGACAAAAAGTTAGATATAAAGGACTTTGAATTTTGGTTTGTTTTTTAGCTTTTTTGTTAGAACAAAGTAGTAACTTCCTGCTCCATCTTATGAATTTGCCCTTTTAGCTATAGATACAGCTCCCTGAAGCGGGAGAACAAGCCTTCAGTCTTTGCACAGAAAAAGGAGCTAACCTTTGCAACCTTTCCCCTTGCATTTTAATTTTTATTAATTTGTATGACGATGGAAGGTCAGTGACAGAAGTTTCCCAGATCCAATTATTGATAAGGGACACGATATCACACACCTGAAGGTCAAACTCCTTTTTAATTTTTACGATGTCAATCACAAATATGATTCTCCGGTTTTCTGAGGAATCTAGAGGGAAATTATCCTCATCACAATTTAGAGTGGACATCTCTTAACAAGTTTCCAATTTTGTCTTAGATAATTAAGTAAGTGCTTGGCTCAGTAATCCAAGTATTCCCTGCCTTAGGACCCTTCCTCACAGGCATATAACCCAGAATATCAAGGCAGAAAATGCCACAATATCTGCTTTGAACTGGGATATATGGCAGTCTGGACTCAGATAACCCAGTTCAAAGCAGATATTGTGGGTTTTACTGCCTTGATATTTGTGAGTTGTATGACTGTGTGGAAGGACCCTTAGTCATCATGATGAAATTTTTTTTGCAGAAATGCTGAACTAATCCACTCATTTTGCATTAAACAAATGAACACTTTTGAGAGTGGTGACCAAACACAAGGAGAATATGATTGCAATAGATTAGTTAAGTAGAAACCTATGAGTCCTACATAAAGCCATTTCCTTTCTCTTTTGTCCACTTTTCCGTGATGTATCCTCTCTTTCTCCCATCGGTGACCAAGAGCTGATGGAAGATCAAAAGCAACATATCTTGAAGGCAACAAACTAATTCTCGTCTACTGATTTTAAAGGAACATTTAGACTGTTGTTGTTGTGTGCTTTCAATGGCAACCCTAAGGAGCTGAACTTATCATAGGGTTTTCAATATTGCAGGATTTGTTCAGAGGGGGTTTGCCCTTACCTTCCTCTGAGGTTAAGGGAGAGTCACTTACCCAAAGTCTCTCAGTAGGTTCTCATAGCCAAGCAAGGATTCAAACCCTGCTCTCCCAAGGCCATATGCTAGTCCTCAAATAGTTCAGTCCTCAAACTACCAGTCCTTGCTGCCTTGCAGTGATGGAATACAAAAAGAATATGGACACTTCCACACAGCCAGTTCAAAGCGGATATTGTGGGATTTTCTGCCTTGATATTCTGGGATATAGGGCTGTATGGAAGGGCCCTAAGACTGCTACATCCAGGTTAACAAGAGGCATTTTCAGTTCAACACAGTCTTCAAGTTGATATTTACATAATCAGAAGTTGGGAAGGAATAAAGAGCCTTCAGGAACCGTGTTCAGTGTCTGTCCCTGATCCTTTGAATGGCCAGTCTCCAGACTATATCCCAGGATCTGATCCCAGGTTTTCTGTTTATCCCAGATTATCTGGCAGTGTGGACTCATATAATCCAGTTAAAAGCAGAAAACCTGGGATCAGATCCTGGGATATAGGACCTATTTGGAAGGGCCCTCTTTCAGCCTTCATGGAAAGGAAGGGAGGGAGGGAGAAAGAGATAGAAAGATTGTGGCCAGTGAGCACAATCCGTAGTCCTTAGCACATTAGAAAATTGCCATTGCAATTGCCAATTCCCCAAATTGGGTGGTAGTGGTTGTTTTCCTATTATCCGCCTCTCCCTCTAGATCAAGGCAGAAAACAACTGACAAAGATACGCAACAGATTGGATATATTCTATCCATCATTTACGAAAAACACAAGTGTGAATAAGCGTGCATATATGTTCTATAGGCTACTGCAACTATTTCAGATATTCATACTTTAAAACTCTTAAAAATCATCTGAGTAGGCCTTTAGTATACTGCTAAATTCAGGCACCTGTTGGCTCTTCTGGTAGGTCATTCCATGGTCTGGAGAATGGAGATGGCTAAAGGAAAAGTTCCAACTCTATGAGTCTATTATTCTAAGACCACATCTACACTGTCATATAGTGCAGTTTGTACTGCATTATATGGTCAGTGCAGACTTATATAACGTGGATTAAACTGTGTTGATTATATGAGCCTACATTGCCATATAATCCAGTTCAACACATTCTGAAACTGCATTATATGGCTATGTAGATGGGGCCTATCCTATCTCAGAGTTGCTAGCCTAGTCCTGACTGACAGAAGTGAATGTCTCCTGTGCAAAAAATGTTATTTTCAGTTCAAAACAATAATGAGTGGATTTTGTGCAGAAGAAGCCCCAAACTGCACAGATTCTCATCAGGGCATACTTTTTCTCATCAGGGTTTCCTAACAATCAACAACTCTGATTTTAAACCATTTCTTATCCATATTTTTCCCATCCCTGCACAATAGGTTAGTAATTAGTGTTTGCTCATTGAAACAGTATGATTTATTTTTAAGTCCTTATTTACTAACACAGTAAGTCCATAGCTGTCTATTTTTTCCCCTTAGGGATGAGAGAGATCTGTGTGCTTTGCATTTTAATTGAAACACATCTAACTATGTACTTTCAAAAAATATGGAAGGAAAGATGAATTGAAAATCACAGCTCTCTGATTCCTGTAGTGGGGTTCTGAAAGCAGACGCTCATATTGACTTTTGGGAAAAATAGACTCTAGAAGTTTAGGACAAACCAAATTTTAAAATGACCAACATTGACAACTTCATATAAGGAAGCAAAAATAAATAAATACCGGGGAAGGGGGGGAGGGTGCACTAATATTGACAGATTCATCTACTGCACCCTTCCTTGAGCAAAACTATTCTTAGTCCATTCACTGGGAACATTTCATGTACTGTGTTGCCACCCCAAGTTCTAATATTCTCTGTGTCTTCCCCCTTTGGCATTATTTGCATAGTCAGGCAATCAGGCATCATGCATTAAAACCAAAAGTAGCTAATTAACGCTCACTTTATCTTGATGCTTGGTTAAGCAAGCACTCCAAGTCATTTTTGTCTGGGAGGTGCTTTCTCAAGTTGCATGATAACAAAGTTAAGCATTCTTATCCCTTAGTAAATTTAAAATGTTGTTGTTGTGTTTTCAAGTCAATCCCAACCTCAAGATAGCCCCCTCACCATTTTTTCTCAGTACAATTTATTTCAGTGGGTTTGCCATTTGTCTTCATCTTAGAACTCAGAAAGTATGACTTCTCCATAATCACTCAGTGGATTTCCTTGGCTGAGAAGATTTTCAAACCCTTGTCTCTCAATGGCATAATACAATATTCAAATCACAACACCATACTGACACTCTGTTCAGAAAAGTTGTGTGAAGAAGGCACTAACAAGTAGCTTTCATACTTGCATAATTCTTATTTTGTGATTCCAAGTCATTTCCAACTTATGGCAACACTAAGCTGAACCTATCACTTGGCATATAACTCGCCCAAGATCACCCATTGAGTCTGCATGGCCAAACAAAGAATCAAACTTTGATCTCCAGATTTCACTCAAACTGACATGTAATAATAAATAATAAACTTTATTTATACCCCTCCACCATCTCTCTGAAGGGACTCGGGGAGGCTCACAGAACCACTACAAGTGCCGAACATAAAATAAAGACTACATAAACATATAGACTATAGCAGCATAAATTTACAACAGCAAACACACATAAAATGACACATAATATATATATATTAAAAAATCATAAAATTCATAAAATGCAGTGATACTTTCAGGTAAAACTGACAGTCTTAAAATTAACAATCCAAATGCCAAAATGGAATAGTCACTAAGTCTTCATGTCTAATCATTAAAATCTACTCAAGATCAAAGGCCTATCTAAAAAGCCAAGTTTTTCGGCAAGATCAAAAAGGCTGGAGAATAGGGGCTAACCTAATCTCTCTAGAGAGGACATTCCAGAGCCAAGGCGCCACCACTGAGAAAGCCCTCTCTTTCATCCCCAGCAGCCATATTGGGATGGAAGTGGGACTGAGAGGGGGGCCTCCCCGGCAGATCCCAGAGCCCTTGTCAGCTCCTAGAAGGAGGTGCAGTCTCAAAGATAGGTTGGACGTGAAGCATATAGGGCTTTATAGATAACCTGCACTTTGAATAGGGCCCGGACGCTTGTTGACAGCCAGTGGAGCTGCTTTAATAGGGGCATGGTATGCTCCCTATAGCTAGCCCGTTAGTAATCTGGCCACTGTACAACTGCAGTTTCCGATCAATCTTCAAAGGCAACCACTATATCTGCATTGTGCAAGTCCCTCTCACTTGCACAATGCAGAGATATCTTTGCCAGTTTTTGGCACAGACCCATCTTTGGAAAACTCTTCTACTTGAAGTTCTATTAGAATTCAATACAGCCACTCAAGCAATGAGCTATCAGGAGGCAATCATTGAAATAACACCAGCAAGATTTTCTGTATTTTTATTACAATTTACTTATAGTTATATTACTTATCTAACCTATCAGGATGGGATCATTTTGAAAATACGTATATCTTGGAAATCAGAGAACTTTTTAAAAGGCAGGCAATGAAGACCCAATCAAAAGATTCAGGGACTAGCTTCTTTCCTAAATGAACCTGGGGATGATCCATGTTTTCTGGTTGTTTCTTTGATTAGCTTCAAAAATCAGATAAAATTAGATGAGTTCATTATATACAGCGAATAAATAAATGCAACGGCAAAGGAAGGTACATATATCCACTTAGTCCCCAGTACTAAGAATAGAAGAAAATGCAGGTAGAATTGAATAAATTCAATGGAAATTGAGGGATATTTGCATCTCTTGCTAAGTAAACTTTGTATCAGTGCTTGCCCTGAACTTTTGCTATATGTATACTGTCAACATTGCACACCATCGACATAAGACCCAAATAATGAGAATTAGATGTTTCTTCACATCCTAATCACATGAAAGCAATATGTTTAACTGAAAGCATGAAATAAGAGTGTAGAAATGTCCAGACCAAAGAAGAAAATTGTTTTCTTCATTATTTGAATGTGGAATTACATCTCTTAATGGAAGGAAACTGTAAAATCATAATTACACACACAAAGGCAAGAAATACGATAGTGATCTAGTTATCATTCCTGTGTTAGATGAGTAAAACTACCGAGTATCAATCACTTGTTAGCGGCTATCAGATAATGTACACTTTCCACAGAAGTGAAGATATTTTCTACATATTTCTTCTTTTGAAGCGGTGGAATGGGTGGGTGGAAGAAGAGCAGAGGCCTAAACAGCAACAATGGCCGACGTATTGTTAAATGTCCGAGTGCAGAACTATAATTAAATTAACTGATAATCATCTTACTTCTACCCAAAACTCTAATTTAATGCTTCTGCAATTGTAATGAGGTTTGCTAGAATGGGGGGTGCAGGGAAAAGCAGGGAAATAACAGAAACAAGGTTACATTGATTGCAAAATGCACTGATAAGAAAGCTGGCTTTGAATTTGGAAAAACACTATATTTCTAGAAGCCATTAAAAGGGAGCCTGTGTGGTATGCAGCTTGATGACATACAGCATCTTCTAAGACAGGAGTCCACAAACTTTTTAAACAGAGGGCCAAGTCACAGTCCCTCAAACTGTTGGAGGGCTGGAGAATAATTAGAAAAAACAACACATGAATGAATTCCTATGCACACTGCACATACCTTATCTGTAGTGCAAAAAAAAAAAACAATTTAAAAACAATATAATAATTAAAATGAAGAACAATTTTAACAACTATATACTTATTAGTATTTCAATGGGAAGTGTGGGACTGCTTTTGGCTGATGAGATAGGGATTGTTGTGTGCTTTCAAGTGATTTCGTACTTAGTTTGACCCTGAGCAAGGGCTGGGTAAATATCCTTGGAGGACTGTATCTGGCCCCCGGGCCTTACTTTGAGGACCCCTGTTCTAAGAGATTGTGAACATTTAAGAAGCAAGAGGAAGGAAGGTCCTGAATACAATAAAAAGGCTATGACCAACTGTTGGTTGCAAATAAATAGAATCTCAATGCTGGCTAACACACCTTTGGCTAGGGCTGTGAGATTGAATATGAGGCAGGGCTGCTTATGTTGTCATGGATAGCAGAACTTGAATCAGTTGGATTATTGCTGCTGTTGCATGCCTTCATGTCAGCTCCAATTTATGCCACCCTATAATACAGTGGTTCTCAACCTGGGGTCCCCAGATGTTTTTGGCCTTCAACTCCCAGAAATCCTAACAGCTGTTAAACTGGCTGGGATTTCTGGGAGTTGTAGGCCAAAAACACCTGGGGACTCTAGGTTGAGAACCACTGCTATAGTAGGAATTTCTTGAGATTTATCACCACACCCAGCAACTCCATGAGACAACCCACAGGAAAGGAGCTTCTTTCACTCCCTCCTTTCCACTGGCCAATGAAGAGCCATGCCGGGGGATGGGGTCTCATCACTACTTGGGTGGGTTGGGAAGGATATGTTCAAGAGTCCCACCTTATAGAACTTTGCGGTACATCTTCCTGATCAAGAATCTGCTGACTATTAAACTTAAAGGAGTCCAGTTGACAATCAGCTTGTCAGCACTACAGGGTATTTCGAAAAGGTGGACCCAATTTGGAATTGCTATATCTTTGCAACCATGAATCACCCATGAATGAAACATTTACTGCTTGAAAGCATAGGGCACAGATTTTCAAATGATTACCACAAGATTTGCCTCGCAGCACACAAGCAGTCTCTGGCCTTAGTCATTTGTAAGATGGTGAGCGCACAACATAAGGCTCAGTTAAACAAGACTGAATCTGCAATTGCAGCACAGTGTGAGTTTCAATGGTTTTTGGAGAGAGGCATCTAGCAGTGGTCATTTGAAAGGAGTCCAGCGTCACATTCAACTTGGCAACACTATCCCAATATATGACTTATTACTTCTTCTATAAGTGATGGCACCTTCAGGCCTGGGGGCTGAATTCAGATGTCTTAAACTCAAGACCAGTGGTGATTTCTCCCTCTCTATTACTTCACTGTTTGATGATGTATTGATTGATTTCCCCCTGCCCCCACCCCAATATGAGCTTTAAGCTAAAGTGGCTTGGCATTTTTGTCCAGCTCTTTTATCAATATGGTTTCCAAGAACTATTCTAAGAGTGATTTTCTTGATGAACAAGGAATTATTATACATGTTCTTCATGATTAAAGAGTGATTGTACATGTTCTTCATGATGAAAGTGGGATTATGCAGAACATCTCCACCTTAAATTTATTTTCAGTGATTTGTGAATTACCACGGTTGCTCATACATGGATGTGCCTAATATCACAACAGGGATGTCAAGTCCTCCAAACTACCCTTCCAGCTGTAAGGTTTTAATGTGAGTCTCATGGTGAAGCTAGGTTCCTAAAAAGCCGATATATATATATATATATATATATATATATAATACTATGGAATAGTACCTTACATGGTGGACTAGGACTGCGGCATGAGTCCCTGCTCAGCCATGGAAACTCATGTGATTTTTGGGACAAGTCACCCTTTCTCAGTGTGAAACTCATGGCAAATCTCCTCTGAATAAATGCTGCCAAGAACACTCCATGACAGGATTTACTTAAATTGAAGTGAACTTGGAGATACATAGCAACTGGAAGGCAGCATGGGGTCATGCTTTGCGTGATCCCAGTAGATTTGATGTACAGAATGACTAGTTGCAAGCTTTGGCCGTGCCACCACTGTTAGCTATTGTGTTATGAAAATGATCTTCTGTCTGGAAGGCCCAGCACACATATTGTGCACCAAGCAGCTGGCATATGTCAAGGTTTGAAAGTCATCCTAACAAAGAATGTGTCCTTGGGAGAAGGGAGGGAGAGTGTTCTGCTCGGCTCTATCTCCTTGGCTGCCTGAACAATTTTCCACCTAAATACTACAGCACTCCCTAGTAACTCATTGGTCATGGATTTTATTCTGCAAGAGACTCATGTAGCTGCCTTATCTTCTCATTTTCATTCTGTTCACTTTCCCCTATTATGTGTTCAATATTTCACTAGAGTCTCATATTCCCATCTCGCTGCTATAGTCTACTAGCCTGGAACATAGTTCAGTCTTTATCTCAAATGTAATGGAAAAGTAAAATAACAAAAGGGGAGAGTTAATGGCTGCAGCCATTTTGTTGGGCTCTCGCATACACGTGTTCCTCTCTGGTATTACGGCAGCACAATACAATGCATGTTCCAAGATAATTAATGCCCATTTAGAATAGGAGCTTCTAGCAGTTAAGGAGGCATTAGGAATAATGAAATCAATCCTGTCTCAAATACAAGGGGAAGCTCAGTAATTCACTATGGGTCATTTCCTAGGGAGAATGGTTATGGCCACTAGAGGTGTGCAATCCGGCCAAATGACATGCCGTTTTGGGGTTCATTGTCAGCTAACCCCTCATTCTGTTTACTAGGAAGTTACACAAATCAAGAGGGGTGTTGCCATTTTCATTCGGCAAAGATTTGGCCCATTGGCTACAATGTGAAACTTTAAAGGCTCAATCCTCAGTCATTTTAATATCTATCTGCATGAAACCTACCTTGGTTTTAGACTCCATTTACAACTGCAGGCCTGCCAACTTTCAAAACACTTCACCAATCTACTGATTTTTAAAAAAATAATTTTAAGTTTTAACCATAACACATTTAAAAATAAGAAAACCCACAAGAGAAGGTTCTGGGAATTGTACTCCGAGAGGAATTCAGAGACTTTTCAATGCCTACCCCATGCAAGTTTTTTTTTATTTTTTCGCATTTCAGGAGCGACTTGAGAAACTGCAAGTTGCTTCTGGTGTGAGAGAATTGGCCATCTGCAAGGACATTGCCTAGGGGATGCCCGGATGTTTTTGATGTTTTACCATCCTTGTGGGAGGCTTCTCTCATGTCCCCACATGAGGAGCTGGAGCTGATAGAGGGAGCTCATCCACTCTCTCCCTGGATTCAAACCTGTGACCTGTTGGTCTTCAGTCCTGCTGGCACAGGGGTTTAACCCACTGTGCCACCGAGGGCTCCTGCAAGTGCTAATGGGAAAGTGAGTTTCCAGCAGGGCCCTCTTTGGAGGAGGAGTCTAGGAAAGTTTCCAAAAAGAAATGGACAGACACCGTCGCTGCCAGGGGTGGGAGAAAAAGTTGCTACAATAATCATATCTTCTCCAGGACCCCCGCAGCAGCCCTTGCCTCAGTTATATTACAGACTTAACTCTATCCTCTCTAGTAACGAATAAATTCTGGCTCTCTTAATCCATTTTGCAGGGGCTTTTCGGTTCCTTCCTTTCCTGTTTTGTTTTCAGAGATTATATGAAATGGACCACCAAATATTACAAATCATTTTCGTTCAAACTGATTCAAGCCCAAGCCTAATTGTCACTAAAAACCAGGATAGAAAAATGCAAGAAATGTTTCCTCACATTTCTTTATCGACCAGCCTCAACCAGTCGCTATCCTTTAAAAAAGTATGACCCAGTTGTCATTGCTTCCCTATCTATTGATCCATCCATTTATTTAGGAGTTATGGTTCTTTCCTGGGTTTAATTCTATTTAATTTCTTAAAGAAGGCTCATGTGCGTCCATACTTCAATATCAAAATATGAGTATAAGCACAGGCCTGCTTAATAGAGCACATGTGTATTTGAGGGAAACGCAGCATTTCAGTGGCCATGTGGCCAAAAATGTAAAGGACGAATCCATCCCCATTCACCAAGTGCAGCCAGTTATGACCAAATCACCATGATTCATATCATGTGCTATTACTTCATCAAACTACAACCCTTAGGATTCCACAGCATTGAGCCATGTAGTTAAAGTAGTGTCAAACTGCATTAGTTCTGCAGTGTAGATCACAAGTCTGACAAATCAGTTAGAGAGGTCCTACCAGTCACAACATAGAAAAGGTGGACTAGATTGACTATTGTTCCATTTTGCTATGGAAGAACATAATCTGTTTATGACAGAAAATGCCTGAAAATGACAGAAGGGATGGCTGCAGATTCACTCCTGGAAGGCTGGAGATAGAGAACAGTGTTCAAGACAGTTTGAAGATACCATGATAAGAGGACACTGTAAACACTCCTATCTTTTGTCCCACTGTCCTTTAGCCATCTCCAGACTACTGTGATAAGACTTAGACATGTTTTTGAAACAAAGTTCTGCCAAACTTATAGAGAAAATAAGTGAGCTATGTGTATGCAACTAATCACAAATATTTGTATGACATTCAGGGATGAGCAAGACAGTCTTATCCTTCTAGGAAAATGGTTCTCAATTTGTGGGTCCCCAGGTGCTTTGGCCTACAACTCTCAGAAATCCCAGCCAGTTTACCAGTTGTTAGGATTTCTGGGAGTTGAAGGCCAAAACATCTGGGGACCCACAGGTTGAAAAACACTGTTCTAGGAAATATTGCTACACATCACATTCCTGCTTTAGGAATGTCCCTGGTTAAGAATGTAAACCTTCATAAATATCACTGTTGTAGGTCAAAACAATGTTATAATTTTGCATCTGGTGGTAAGGAAAACATTGGTTTTTGAATGGCAACAACAGAGTTCCAAAAGGGTCTTTCCTTAAGTAATGTTCCATCTTTTTCCCAAATTGGACTCAATTTAGTGTATTTCTTCTGCACAGAAACCTAAATTTTCTTTGTAGAAAACAATATTTCTGTTATAGTACACAGCATTTCATGTGCAGAGACACAGAGTGCACAAAATGGTCGCTGGCTCAAAAATGACATGTTCTGTTAATACACTCACAACTTCAAAATATATGTGCATTTAAAAAAAAATTAGAAAAAGTCCTAAATTACAAATATAATAAATGCACGCTGGGAAGGGGGAGGAGTTTGTCCCCTCCATTGAAAAAAAGAAAAGTAGTTCCGGCTGGAACTACTTATTTGGGGGTGGAGCCAGCTTCTTGGCTGGCCCGCTCCCAAATCTTCACTTGGAAGTCGTCCGTCAACCCACCATGCCCGCCCTATATTTAACAGTATAGTTTGGTTGCCATTAGGGGGCCGGGTAGGAATTTTTTCCCTCCTATGTTCTAGGAGGGTTTTTCGCCTACCCTATACTGTTAGAGGCAAATTGGGATGGTGCGGTTTTAAATAGGTTGCCACAGAAAATAAGTTAATAAGTTAAATAGTTAATATAGTTCCCAGGCATCCCCCGTCAAGATGGATACGCCATTAAACTGACGGTAGGAAGATTGCTGGGGGGCCACTGGACCATCGCGCTGGCCGCCGAAGGAGGGCGGCGTTGAAGGAGGGACGCCGGGTTGCCGCTAGTCCGCTAGGCCGCTAGGCCGCTAGGCCGCTAGGCCGCCGGCAAGTCACCGCGGCTGAGTGCTGCCCGGCCGAAAGGAGGAGCCGAGTGCTGCCTGGCCTCCCCGTCGTGCCGCTGGGCCGCTGAATTCGCCGCCGCCGGCTGCTGGAGTGGAAGTGGGGAAGCCGAGGGACGGACCGCCGCCGCTGTGCCGCCGAACCGCCGTGCCGGACCACCACCGCCGCCGGCCGCCGGTTGGGGGGGCTGGGCGCCCCCTGGCCCCTGCAACCGCGGTCGGTGGAGAGCCATCGCTCGGCTCTGCTGGGCTATTGCACCACTCGGCTTCTGCTGGGCTGCTGGGCTGTTGCGAGGCTCCTGGGCTGCTGGCCCGTTTTGGCATCAGGCGAGCCCGCCTCCATCCTCCATCTTGGACAAGCTTTTCATCGAGCTTCCCCATCGGCGGCCGAGTCCGCCCCGCCTTTTCATCTTTGGGCAAGCCCGCCCCATCGGCACAGAAGATCTTGTGCCGCCACCCTCCGCCAGGCTATCGCTGATCATCGAGGGCTGCTTGGTCGGAAGGAGAGGCCGAGCGCTGCCTGGCCTCACCCATCAGTTTACTGGACCGCCAAACCATCGCCACCATCAGCGGTAAATTGGAGAGGCCAGGTGTTGGGCCGCCACCGCTGAGCCACCGCCGCCGGTCCGCCGCCGCCGCCGTCCGCCGCCGGCCGCTGGGTGAAGAGACCGGATGCTCCTGGCCTCCGCAACCGCCGCCGGTGGGAAAGTCATCGTTGCTGGGCCCGCCGGGTTGTTGGGCCGCGGTTGGACCGCTGAGCCGTTCCATCTTGGGCGAGCCTGATATCACTGAGCGCCATTCCGAACTGGCCACGGCTGCGTAGCCTTCCATTAGATCTTTAAGCAGGCTTCTTCGCTGTGATTTACTGAGCAAAGTGTGACTAACCATCTGTGCTGCCCCACCCCCGAGTTATCAACTTCGGAAGCCTATCCGCTGATTCACCAACCGTCTAGAGTCTCAGTAGAGTCTCACCGGGGTCATAGCAATATTTAATTAAGATCGTATAATATCAACTAGCACTTTCCGATAGTTATTGTTGTCAGCTGTTTCATTGCAATAAGAACGATTTAGAACATCTAGGCGCCAGCCATCTGCTGCTAGATTGCACCAGCACTTTCACCCCTGCCCCGTCCCTCTGTGCCGCACTTTATATCACTAAGTAGAGCACTTTAGACCTAGCACCTTATTAACGTGCCTTTGAATGTGTTTTGCTGCTAAGAAATTTACGATCATCCTCGCTCATTGATGGACTGCTCCTGAAATCCTTGCACTTTAAGAACTAGCTATATCATTATTACCATCTGCATTGCTGTTACCCATGTGGTCCCCTGCCCCCCTCTGGATACTGTTTATGTTGCTCTGGTGTGGTGGAGGGGGCGGGAGAGGATGTAGTCCGGAGCCTGAGATTGAGAGTGTGGTAGGGAGGGGGGAGGAGGGGGAGGGGGGATGCTGGCAAGAACCAATAAACTTAACAACAAGCATAGGAGAAAGCACTCTTATGGCTCAGAACTGCGGCATGGAGGGGGGGAGGTGTTCCACTAGCCGAGGGGCCCCCATAGAGGTCGTGGTGGGAAGGAGGAGATGCGGGAGAAGGAGACCCCGAATTCGGCCTGATTCGGACCGCTTTTCCAAATTAACTATTCCCAATAGGTCTCCTAAGGTAATTTGGTGTAACCAGGTGAGCGGGCCCTCTGGCTTGAAGGTGGTGTTGTTGAACGCCAGGTCTGTCAACGGGAAAACAACTTGGATCCAGGACTTAATCCTGGAGGAGCGGGCAGATCTGGCGTGCATCACGGAGACCTGGCTGGATGAAGCGGGGGGCGTAAATCTCTCCCAGCTTTGTCCTCCAGGTTTCTCCGTGCAACACCAACCAAGAGCCGGAGGACGGGGAGGCGGGGTCGCAGTGGTCTATAGAGATACCATCCATCTAACCAGGAGCCCCATCCCGCAGACCACAAATTTTGAATGCGTCCACCTGAGGGTGGGTGACCGGGACAGAATAGGGATTCTGCTAGTGTACCGTCCACCTCGCTGCACTACAGTCTCCCTACCTGAGCTAGCGGGGGTGGTCTCGAGCCTGGCGGTGGAGTCCCAACGGCTTCTTGTGCTGGGGGACTTCAACATCCACGCCGAGGCAACCCTCACAGGTGCGGCTCAGGACTTCATGTCCGCCATGGCAACCATGGGGCTGTCCCAACAAATAACTGGCCCCACCCACTGTGCTGGACACACATTGGACTTGGTTTTCTGCCAGGGATGGGAGCAGGGTGGCGGTGTGGAGGAGTTGTCCATCTCTCCGTTGCCGTGGACCGACCACTTCCTGATTAGATTTAGGCTCACTGCGCCCCCTAACCTCCGCAAGGGTGGAGGACCCATTAAGATGGTCCGCCCCAGGAGGCTAATGGATCCGAACGGATTCCTGACGGCTCTTGGGGAGTTTCCCGCCACCGCGGTAGGCGACAATGTCGAGGCCTTGGTCGCTCTCTGGAATGGGGAGATGACCAGGGCTATTGACATGATCGCTCCGGAACGTCCCCTCTCAAGTAACCGAGCTAAACCAGCCCCTTGGTTCACCGAGGAGCTGGCAGCGATGAAGCGAAGGAAGAGGGTTCTAGAGAGCGTGTGGCGATCGGACCCAAGCGAGTCAAACCGAGCACGGTTTGTGTCCTTTTTGAGGGCATATGCCGCGGCAATAAAAGCTGCAAAGAAAACTTTCTTTGCGGCCACTATTGCGTCTGCAAAGAACCGTCCGGCGGAGTTGTTCCGGGTTGTCAGAGGTCTTTTAACTCCCCCCACCGGTGGGAGCCCTGACAACTCGGCAACGCGCTGTGAAGCATTTGCTCGGTTCTTTGCAGACAAAGTCGCTTTGATCCGTTCCGGGCTGGACGCCACATTAGATGCAGTCTCCGTGGATGTGACACAAGCACCTGCTTGTCAGATTTTGTTGGATTCTTTTCAGTTTGTGAAACCCGAGGATGTGGACAAGGTACTTGGAGGAATGAGACCCACCACGTCCATCCTAGACCCCTGCCCATCCTGGCTTCTTAAGGAGGCCAGAGGGGGATTGGCCGAGTGGGTAACGGTGGTGGTTAACGCCTCCCTTCGGGAAGGCAAGATTCCAGCGAGCCTAAAACAGGCTGTTATAAAGCCGCTGTTGAAGAAACCATCACTTGACCCCACTAAATTGGACAACTTTCGGCCTGTTTCCAATCTTCCCTTCTTGGGCAAAGTCATGGAAAGCGTGGTGGCCTCACAACTCCAGGTATTCTTGAGAGACACGGATTATCTGGATCCGGCACAGTCTGGTTTCAGACCGGGACATGGTACCGAGACGGTCTTGGTCGCCTTAGTGGATGATCTGTGCCGGGAGCTAGACAGGGGGAGTGTGTCCCTGTTGGTGCTCCTGGACCTCTCAGCGGCCTTCGATACCGTCGACCACGGTATTCTTCTGGGGCGCCTTGCAGAGATGGGCCTCGGGGGCACTGCCCTGCAGTGGCTCCGGTCATTTCTGGAGGGTCGTACTCAGAAGGTGTTACTGGGGGACTCCTGTTCAACGCCGCAGCCGTTGACCTGTGGCGTTCCTCAGGGTTCCATCTTGTCCCCCTTGCTGTTTAACATCTACATGAAGCCGCTGGGTGAGATCATCCGGAGTTTCGGGGTGCGGTGTCACCTGTACGCAGATGACGTCCAACTCTGTCACTCCTTCCCACCTGCTACTAAGGAGGCCGTCGAAGTCCTGAACCGGTGCCTGGCCGCTGTAATGGTCTGGATGAGGGCGAACAAACTGAAATTAAATCCAGACAAGACAGAGGTACTCCTGGTCAGTCGCAAGGCCGAACAGGGTATAGGGTTACAGCCTGTGCTGGACGGGGTCGCACTCCCCTTGAAGGCGCAGGTTCACAGCTTGGGTGTGACCCTGGACTCATCGCTGAGCCTGGAGCCCCAGGTTTCAGCGGTGACCAGGGGAGCATTTGCACAGCTTAGGCTCGTGCGCCAGCTACGCCCGTATCTTGGGAAGTCTGACTTGGCCACGGTGGTACACGCTTTGGTCACATCCCGCCTCGACTACTGCAACGCTCTTTACGTGGGGCTGCCCTTGAAGACGGTCCGGAAGCTCCAGCTAGTCCAGCGCGCGGCAGCCATGTTGTTAACGGGAGCTGGACGCAGAGAGCATACAACGCCCCTGCTGTCCCAGCTCCACTGGCTGCCGATCTGCTACCGGGCCCAATTTAAGGTGCTGGTGTTATCCTACAAAGCCCTAAACGGTTCCGGCCCAAAATACCTTGCAGACCGCATCTTGGCCTATGAGCCCACGAGGGCCTTGAGATCATCCGGGGAGGCCCTTCTCTCGGTCCCGCCTGCCTCACAGGCACGTTTGGCGGGGACGAGGGAGCGGGCCTTCTCGGTGGTGGCCCCCCGGCTGTGGAACACCCTCCCTGCTGAAGTTAGACAGGCGCCCTCTTTGATGGCCTTTCGTAGGGGCCTGAAAACATGGCTCTTCGAGCAGGCCTTCAACTGAGTGTATTTGAATGACAATGGAATGAACTAGGACTACGAATTTTGGCTATGACCCCAGGACTTGACGAAGCGGATTTTTAGTATAAGTATATGTTATGTTGTATCTGTCTGGTTTGTATCGTCACGGCTCATTGTACACTGTCTTTTTTGTTGTTGTTCACCGCCCCGAGTCGCCCTCGGGCTGAGAGGGGCGGTCAATAAATGCAAGAAATAAATAAATAAATAAATTAAAGAATACACTCACCTGAAGTTCTCCGTGGTCAGGTGAGGGGAACAAAATGGCCCCAAAAATGGGATGGGGGAAAAAAGAGAGTATGGGGCTTGGTTATCTTTATGAAGTTACAAAGTAGATTACTTTAAGAGGTTACCCGTATTAAGGTTACATGGGATACATGGGTCGCCCCACATAGCAAAAGATTAGGCTGAAAAAGCCAATACGTTGTGTTTACTTAAAAACAGTTAAATACAAATAGGTAACAATTATTAAAGCTGCCCTTATTTAAACCCAGCTATTTTGTGTGGTCTGATTATTTCAGTGGTTGGGGGACAATAGATGTTCTATTGTCATTTGGATGTGTTGTCAAAGGCTTTCATGGCTGGAATCACGGGGTTGCTGTGAGTTTTCCGGGCTGTATGGCCATGTTCTGGAACCTGGCCATACAGCCCGGAAAACTCACAGCAACTTACAGAATTTGAATTTTTAAAAAACAAAGAAATAAAGTTTTTTTTAAAAAAAACCAACAATATGGGAAAGTTTATTTAATCCTGTAGAATCTTGTATAAACCCAAGCACAGAAATACACAAACACTCAATGCTTGGCTTTTTTTATTGCGTCCAACAAGTACTGCTGCTTTCATCATTAATCGCTGTTTTCTTTTCTTATCAACTTAGCATAATGGAGCATTTTACATTGCTCTCTGCCAAATATTGCTCCTAATGTGATCCAAGATTTGCATTTGCATTATTATTTGAAATCGTCTGGTTTGCATATTTTGAGCAAACATGGAAATTGCAAAAGCCCAGCAGGCACACCTGAGCTGATAAATACATAAAAAGAAACAAAATAATGTGGGTGGGTTTTTTGTTGTTGTTATTTCCCACCCTGCTTAAATAAGCAGAAGTGATTGTCCCTGCAAATGTGTTTGCATTTGAAATTATTTAACTCATAAGCTCTGAAACGTTAGCAGATTGAGCTTCTTGGATCCAAGTAGGTGGTATAATATGATATCTGAACTTTCTGAGTTGCTTGAATGCAAGAAATCATTTTATTTTGCATCCAAACAATTGTCCGCCAAACTTACTGTTGTTTACCCTGATTTGGAACAGAAAGCAATAATTCTCTTTATTGGGGTTTCTCAAAAATCAGAAAACAAGTTTTGATCATTTTTAAATATCTTTGAATATTGTTTGTATGTGTTGTCCAAGGCTTTTATGGCCAGAATCACTGGGTTGCTGTGAGTTTTCTGGGCTGTACAGCCGTGTTCCAGAAGCATTCTCTCCTGACATTTCATCCACATCTGTGGCAGGATCCCCAGAGGCTGTGAGGTCTGTTGGAAACTAGACAAGAGAGGTTTATATCTGTGGAATGATGTCCAGGGTGGGAAAAAGAACTCTTGTCTGTTTGAGGCAAGTGTGAATGTTGCAATTGTCCACTTTGATTAGCATTGAATGGTCTTGCAGCACTGAATGACCTTGCAGCTTTGAATGGGGAGCAGCCAGGCTTTGAAGCTGCAAAGCTATTCAATGCTAATCAAGGTGGCTAATTGCAACATCCACACTTGCTTCCAACAGACAAGAGTTATTTCCCCCACCCTGGACATTATTCTACAGATATATAAACCTCACTTGCCTAGTTTCCAACAGACCTCATAACCTCTGAGGATGCCTGAAATTTCAGGAGAGAATGCTTTGGGAACATGGGCATACAGCCCAGAAAACTCACCGCAACCCAGATATTGTTTCTATTGGATCCAAAGGAGATGGTGCAATCCAGGAAAGATTTTTTTTACCTGTATCCCAAGAGGACGAAAGGAAAATCCATTGAAATGTACAGATATAGTGATACTTCTCAAGTGCTTTTTAATGGACCTAATATCAAAGAGATGTTAAAGCATTATCTAGGAAGAAGAAGAAGAAGCAGAAAAAGAAAAGGGGGAAAAGAATATCCTGATGATCATGACAAAGACAAGGTTTTCCCCATGACCTTATCAAAGGGATTTAATGGCGGGACAAAAGCAGGAGGTGAGTCTAAAGCCACTGGCAGAGCCACTGCTGCAAAATGTCAAGATGAAGACAAATGTTCAGGCTCAGAAATGTTTCCTTCCTACCTTGACATCCAAGCACTTTTAAACTTTCCTTCAGAGATGAAAGGGCTCAGTGAAATGTGCCAAAGTAAAAGAAATGCCGGCAAAACCTGACACTGTGCTTTTAATGTCAATGCAAAGAAGAAGGGCGTATCTGATAATACTGCTTCCAAAAAAAAGGGAGGGGGGGTTAAAGTTTCAGGACACATCTTGTGATGTAATCATAACACAGGATCCATACTGATAGAGAAAGGGGGGGGGGGGGGGGAGAAAGAGGGAAAAGATTCATCCCAATAGCAAGTGTTTCCAAATGAGGATGTACATGGATCAACTAAAGGAACTTGGAATGTAGCTTGCTTAAGATTGATAGATGACATGATAATTATCTTTAAATATCTGAAGGCCGAGAACTGGAAGATGGAGCCAGCTTCTGTTCCACTGCTCCAGAGACTTGAAAATGAACCAAATGGATTAAAATCAAAAGACAAGAGAGTCCATCCAAGAAAAGTTAGTATGCAACACTTAGTACTCAAAAGTGAAGATTGTCTTGCATTGGGCAACAGTGATAGAGTTATATACTTTGAGGGACCTGAAATGTTCTCTATTTATCCTGACCCCTCTGTGATATAACCTGACACTCTAGAGATGTTTCTCCACCTCTCCTTCATCCCATGGCACTCTCTTGTTTGCCTAAGACCTTAGATCAGCACATTGAGGTACTAGAATCGGGTTCTTATAATAATGACTATTTACTTTGTTTCTCAATTGTATATTTCTGCCTGGAAAGGGACTAGAGTAAATGACCCTTGTAGTCCTTTCCAACTCAAAAATTCTATGGTTTTATGAATCAAATCAACAACTACATGTTCATGCAACATGCAGAATGCATATCTATATGAAAATGAACAATTTGCTATGCACATCTTTGCACAATGCACATTGTTGGCAGTGCCACTTCATGTGCAATTCCACTTCTTAAATCTTGAACTGAATGCAGACATTTCACATAGGGCAAAAATGTCCAATAGCTTCCATAGGAAAAAACAAAACAAAACAAAGCACACATTAGACACTAACACAACTCTGAATACTGTATCCTACTGAAGCACCTCTGTCACATGGAATACCACCATCCCTATTTCTGTTTACTTATTTTAAATCTCTTTTACATTTTGGACATATTCTGACATTGGGTCTTTGTAGTCAACCACCTCATTTTGCGAACAGCATTTAGTTTTATGCAGTGTTCTTGTTTGCTTTAGCTCTATTTATTTTGAAGATACAAGAACCCAAGTCGTGTAATTCTTTGTATTATAAAAACGCTCACATAGAGCTGATTAGCCTTTAACATTTTCAAATAGGATTGCTGGAAGGTTGCAACCCTTGTAAATAAAAGAGGTTGTAGAGAAAGAACATTACACTTTGGCAGCGGGCCGAATAGATTAAATTTCCATTTCATCATACTTCCACTTCATCATACACAAAAACCAGCCAAAACTAGCACTCTTGTTGACCTATTAAAAGTTTGCATTTCCATCTACTTTTCTGATGTGATAAGTAATGCCACAAATTAGTTTTAAAACACAAAGCTACCTAAATATGAGGAGTCAAAGAGAGTTTTCAAGGAGTCCAAGGGAGGCTAATACAAAGAAATAAACTGAATCATATTATTATTACCACTACAACTACTCCTGTAATTACATTTACATAGCATTGGTCGTAAGACCAGGAATGCTTGCAATGCTCTAGTAGTGATTAATGATTTAATGATGTGGTTTTTATTGTACTGAGTTGTACTATTTTAATACGTAATGAGTTGTGTTTGCTGTTTTATCTGATTGTATTTGATATGTATTGTAAACCGACCTGAGTCCCTCGTCGAGGTTGAGAAGGCCGGTATAGAAATCTTCTAAATAAAATAAAATAAATAGTGGATATTGATAATGTAACAAAAGTGTTACAATGGAGAATCTTTGGTGTTGTTGTTGTTGTTGTTACTATTATTGTTGTATTGAGTTATATGTTGCTTTTTCTTCCTTAATGAGACACAAAGCAGTAAATAGAACTTAAAATTAAAAGCTAAAGACTATAAACACTAAAATTAAATCTAGAGTGATCTAAAAATAAATAATCAAAAGCATTAAAACCAGTAAAGCCTACTTAAAATTCATAGAAACACCACTAAACACCCTATGGTTTGGTCTTAAAAACTTTTTTCTACCCAAATAAAAAGATTTTATTGCCATTACCTGAACGGTTTAGTGGTGTTTCTATGCAGGCCCGTAGCCAGGATTTCAATTCGGGGGGGGGGGGGGGGCTGAGCCCGAGTGAAAGAGGGTCTACACTAGCAAACCTTTTGTATCGTTACCCCAATATATATTGAGTATGGTGATCAGATCTTGATATGAATAAACATAACAGTTTAAATAATGCACCAGTAAGGCCTTTTCATGAACCACCATGAGAATTTCGGGGGGGGGGGGGGCGCTGAAGCCCCCCAAGCCCCCCCTCCCCCCCGGTTACATGCCTGTTTCTATGTAAGGTCCTAGATCAAATATTGTATGTCTCAACAGCAGCAGCACAGACTATGCCATTCAAACATGAAAACACTAAGTCTAAAAATTTGATAAGGTAGCTGTTTCATCCTAGGATTCCACCCCTCCCTCTATAGATGAGAAAAGAGAAGCCATACCATGAAACTAAAGTCTAGTCTTTGGAATCTTGGAATCCCACAGAGACCATCTTCCTGTTGTGGAATTTAGGGTCTCCCCCTTCCTTCAGTCCCTAGTGGACTCTCCTCCGAATAAACTCAGCTCATGTGAGCTGGAAAACCCTCTGTATTTTGTTTCTTGGCACTTCTAATTCCCCTTGTCTTGTTGGATCCTGGCTCACTGTTCCACTTTGGCAACAAAGCCAGAATAAATCCAGGATGAAGTTCAGTTGAGGAGAATCTGAGAAGGACGCCTAGATGCAAAGGTCACTCAGATTTCTCATTCAGGTGGAAGTCTGGAGAAATGTACAATCATTGTTCCATATATGAGCCATTAAAGGAGAAGCACGCAAAGGGAGACACGCTCACAAAGAGAGAGATTCTGTTTCCTTTCAGAGACATCTGGCATCATTTGGTTTAGGTACAAAACACTGCTCTCACACCTTCATTCTTCTAGCACCTTTCCTCAGTTCTTCTAACACCCTTTTACTGCTAGAGCATAACAAGGGTCATGAATACAATTTTTGACTGAATCTGCATAAGATAAGTCCAAACGTCTTTCTAAAAATGGATGCAGAGAAGCGTAGGATGGTGCCCATATGGCCAGCCCTCTGAGGAAGAACATTTCCATATGGTTCGAAATGGAACTAAAAGTAGAAATTAAGCTGAATTTTACATGAAACATATCCATATGGTTTGTATATTGAAACAAAGTGGAATTCTGCAGAAACACTGAAAATGAACAAGAAGGCATGACAAGACACTTGTTTTCTGGCAATTCTTCCCATTTGGTGTCATCTCCATACTGCCATTATGGCGGCACAATTGTGTCCTGGGAATCTCCCTTTCAAATCAAGCCAAAATGTGCATTCCGAACCTAAGCAAAGCTTTATGTAGATCCTCCACCAACAATGGTCTATCAGCAACACCAACCCCCCCAAAAAAGTTCAGAAGACAGCAATTAATTGAAGGTTGTCATGTTTTGGCGACATTTGGAATCCATTTGACTACCTGTTGCCTATACTGGTGATAAGTGATGGGAAGGAAAACAACAACAGCAGTAGCAGCAGCAGCAACAGCAACGACAAAGTACGATGGTAAAACAAAAATATTGTGTCTGACTTTGAGGCTAACTAAGCTTTAGTAGAGGGATATGACCCAACACTTAATCCTATCCTCTTAGAATTTTTCCTGACCTGGAACTTAAGATTTTTATGTTTGGAATAACATATAAAAGTCACCTGCTAATATATGTATACATGTGTGTGTGTGTGGTTGCTATTATAGTTTTCATACCAACTCCTACTCATCTCATAAGAATTTCTTGGAAATATTTATCCATTTGCCATTTCCTTGCTCTTAGCCTGAGAGAGTCTGACCTGTCCAAGATCTCACCCAGTGGGTTTCCATGACTGAGTTTTGGTCAAACTGCACTGCAAAATTACAGTATTTTGACACCACGTCAGCTGCCATGTCACAATGCTATCTAATTCTCTGACCTGGGGCTGAAAGTCACCATATTGTAATACCTGAGAGGAATGCCAATAGCACAGCTGTACAGAAGGGGTCTTAGTAGAACACATCTCTCATTCTACATCTCCCCCTTTTTGGTGAAGGAGGCATCTTGGATTTTATTTAGAATATTCAAATCTGAGCTGTCATCTACATCTGATTATGCAATTCCTATCAACATCCTACTCAATAGACAATTTTAGCAGATGGTACTATTTGTACCTAATGTGTCATTTGTTGAAATGCAGCTTTTGCTAATATTTTCTGTGTAGTGTTTTAAGGTGTATCACTTTTGTTTTAAAGAGACATTCATCATAGAAACAATTGCTTAGAGAAGACAGCCCAGACACAGTGATCAATGCCATTGTTATACTTACTGCAACTTCCTTTTTGCATGTACTCTTGCCATGTGGTACCATCTGGACACTACTCCAAAGCTTGGTCGCCTAGCAAACTGTACTCAGGCTAGAGCTGGAATGTCCCCTCCCTGCCCTTTCCTCCCCTTCCTCTTCTTTCAGAGGCAGAAAGCGAAGACAGGAAACATTTGGATCCCAAAAAGTCAGGATGAGATAGTGGATGGGACAGAAAAAGTGTATCCATTAGACTCTGCATTGCCTACTCCTGATATAGAATCCTAGAATCGTAGAATCCTAGAGCTGGAAGAGACCCCCAAGTGCCATACAATCTAATCCCCTGCCATGCAGGAAGGCACAATCAAAACACTCCTGAGAGACAGCCTCTGTGGAAAAGCCTCCAGAGAAGGAGACTTCACCACACTCCAAGGCAGCCTATGCTACTCTTCGACAACTCTTCCACTCAGAAAGTTATTCCTAATATTTTCAGTCAAATCTCTTTCTCTGCCATTGGAACCCATTGCTCCCGTGTGCTCTGGTCTCTAGAGCAGCAGAAAGTCAGTCTCCCCCCCCCCCCCTCATTGGGACACCCTTTCAATCTTGAAACATGGTTCTTATGTTATCTACCTTATCTTCTCCAGAAAGAAAGGAGGAAGAAAATGGAGAATGAAGGGTGGGAGGGAGGAAGACAAGGAAGGAAGAGAAGGATGGAAGTGTGGAAGAGAATGGAGGGGAGGGAGTAAAGAGAGAAGGAAGGAAGGAAGGAAGGAAGGAAGGAAGGAAGGAAGGAAGAGGGAAGGAGGGAGAAGGCAAGGAAGGAGGGGAGGAGGGAGAAAGAGGGAAAAATAGAAAGAAGAGAGGGAGGGGAGGAGGAAGGAAAAAGAGAAAGAAGGAAGGATAGGATGTGTGAGAGAGGGCCTGTGAAAAGAGCCCAAGGGGCTGCATCCCCCCCCCCTCCCCTGGCCTGGGTTTGCCCATACCTGGGCTAGGGCTAGTTGTCAAGAGTCTTCCATATTGCAGATTGACTAGCTACTAATGTGATTCTTTTCCTAGTATAAACTGGAGTTACTTATCTTTAATCCCTAAACAGATCAAGACCATGATAAGCTAAGGGCTGTTTTTACCCATGGAATACTCCACACTCACTAGGATCTGCTAAAGAGTATCCTCAATGCATTCCATAAATTACCTGGATTGTGTTTGGTTGACATGAGAACTATGGCATATTCAGTTGATTTTGTCAATTGTTTTATTTCTCTTTTGGGAGCCCTTCCTAGAAAATCCATAATGTTTCTTCTTAGTTGACCCGTCAGTGTAATGTTATTCCTCTTATTATAACAGCTGTTTACATTATAATAACATATTTTCACGAAACTGCTAGTCATGTATTGATTTATTTGCTGCATGTATGTGTCACATTTCTTCCAAGAAGTTGCAGAGGAGAACATCCCCATCTCTTCCTACAGGCAAAGTTTCATTTTACTAACAACCCTATGAAGCTGCTTAAGCTAAGATATGTTAGCAAGGTTGAAGTCACTGGTTAAGAGAGTGAGAAATTGAACCCAGTTTGCTCCAGTCCTGGCTAGACACTAAACTGGTGACCTCCTTCCATTGTGGTTCATAACTTTTGGTCCTTCAGATGTTTTGTAGCTGAGTTTCCAGAAGTCTCAATCATCAGGATATCCAGAGCTATCCAAGGTGATGAACATTAAATCCACAACATTTTCAGTACCCTGGAGCTTCCACCACACTCTGCCTCAGAGTATGGTGGAAGCGCCTTCCTTGGAAACTTTTAAACACAGGCTGGATAACCATCTGTCAGGGATACTTTGATTGTGCTTTTTTCCTGCATGGCAAGGGGGGTTGGACTAGGTGGCCCATGTGTTCTCTTCCAACTCTATGATTCTATGATTTATAAAAAAGTATCCACTCATAGAATGAATTCCCTGTCCCAGTTACTTGGGCCAGTACATTGAACTGTTGCCCAGTGCATTCAATGCTAATGAGTCAAGAAAACATCTGAAGATCTGAAGATCCAAAGGATGGATTAAAAGCTATACAGAAAGTACATTGAAAGTCTCTCTCTCTCCTTTATTAATTCTTAACACAATCATAAAGAAGGACTGCTTTATATCCATATTTAGATGGCAGCTAGAAATGTACTTTTGCCTAAAGCTAAGACAATGAATTTGTGGCTAATGTATCTTTAGCCAACTTAATCTGTAAATACTGCATATATTCACAAAATACTGTTTGGTATTGATTCTTAAACCTTTGTGCAAATCCTATTAGTAATAATTGTGTAAAAAGCTGTGAAGATTCAGACACACAAGATGAAGGCTTAATAATTTAATTATACTGTAGCATGACTCATAGAAGAAACTTCCAAGGCAGCTCAATCCTGCCCAGAATGCAAAGCCCAAAGAGGCTTTAATTAGTATTTAGCCAATTACTGAAGACGCTCAGTATGCATTACTTGATATTCACCATTTTTAAGCCTAGCTGTACAAAAGATGTAGGGCATTCAGGATTTACTGGCAAAACTTCCCAGTGTCGAAACAAAATCTCAGCAAAGAACCCACTCTTTGTTGTCAGCCTCTTTGGATAACAAATGGATAAAAGCATTTCCCACCCCTCAAGGAAATTAAAATACCCCCGTTTACCCTATTTTCTAAAATATGCTTGTGGAAAGCACCAGACATATATAATTGATAGTAATTTGGGATCATATTTGATTCACTCTTCTCTGGGTTTTCTAGGCATTCACTACAAGTGAATCTCATATGACAAATGTGTGCTGTGTGAAACTCTGATTTAGGGTGCATCTACACTGTCACGGCTTAAAGATATTGGAATGCTAGGATCTGTAATTTGGTAAGACATTAACACTTTTCATCAGGAAGGCTAAATACCTTTTAAAATGATAGTTCCCATTATTCCATAGCTTTGAGCCATGACAATGAGAGTGGTGTGTCAACCTGCATCAGTTCTACAGTTCAACACACCATTGGACACACCATCCCTTGAGTGTTTTATGTAACATTCATCTAGATCAGGCACGGGCAAACTTTGGCCCTCTAGGTGTTTTGGACTTCAACTCCCACAATTCCTAACAGCTGGTAGTCCAAAAACACCTGGAGTGTTGAAGTTTGCCCATGCCTGATCTAGATAATAAACTGCCTTCATCTTACATCAAGAGATTGTGACTTGCCCAAAATCACCCAGTGGGTTTCTGTGGCTGAGCTGGGATTCAAATCTGGTTTCCACTAGTCCTAGTTCAAATATCAAATCACTGGGTACATATTTAATTCTCACTTCCTTACACACAAACATACCATAGAATAAGGCTCCACTTTCTTCCAAATCCTTCCATTACAATGCAAAATAAAGAGCAAACAGGAAAAATATAATGCATATATAATTCCACAATACATCCCCAAATACATGGAGCCTACTATGTTAAACACACCAGTGATTTAATTTTATGGTACATTATAAAGCTAAGTTTTGCCATAAAATGACTGAAACTAAGCCAACTAAATGAAAACAAGATCAAGATGAGAACACTCACATGCTATTACAAACACACAATCATCTCTCGCTTCCATAGCTTAAGTGTTTTATCCATGGATGTCTCCCAGATTTTAGTACAACATACCAAGTAATGGTCTCAGCAAGGATGTGTATATGTGTGTGAACATCTATTTAAGGCCAAGTGTTTTGTTCAAATAAATGTGGAGGATAGTGTGATGTACTATTTACTTGACCTTTCCCCCCAGCTGTGATGTTATGCAACACAAATATTAAACTCAGCATCCAGTTCTTGGTGACTTTATAGCAGAAAAACAAGAACTCGCTCTCATAGAGCAAAGACATCATCAATCAACAAGACTTTTGTGTTGTTACTGGTGTCAAAGGTCTGCCAAGACCTTAGACACATCCAAAATAATTTTAATGTATGCCTGGGGAGTAGCCCCAGCCCAATCGTAGTCCAGAAAAGATATTTTGTAATATCTCACATGTACTGGAGATCATACAACATAAAAATATCAGCCACTACAGTGTCACAATATAACCCCTCACAAAATGTTATTTAATTATGACTTCTGGTTCTGAAAAAAATATGGCTCTGTAGCCTACAGCTGCTGGATTATATTCTTTTATACCCAGTTTGTTCCAGTCTGCAGCCTATTTTTGCTTTATCCTTCAATAACCCATTCCACTTACAATATCACTTCTTGAGCACTTTTCCAATTTATCCAGAAATCTCTTTCTACATATGAATGGGATATATCTTAACCAAAGGGGTTTCTGATACATCATGTTTGCTAGAGGAGAGACTTAAACTAAGTTATGTTGAGGAGTAGTGAGATATAAAGTATTGAAACAACAGACTCAATGGTACAGAGAGAATTGAGGTAACAGTAGAAAAAACTTCAATATGCAAAAGAAGGAAAGCATTTGAAAGGAATAATCCATGGTGCACATGGTATGGGAAATAAATAAGGTGAACTTGAACTCTTAACAGAAGAAGGCTGGTGATCCTTCTAGTTGTCTTCCTTTGTTAAGAGTCCTGGAAAGGATTAGTTTCATGGCCAGAATGTATTAGTATAAATAGATTGGAATGTTTAACCTGTTCCAAAGAAATAGAGCAAGCAGGAAAGAATGAGCAGAGACATTAAATATCAAAGGTTTCTGCAGTACTGAGGAGATCCTTGACTCAAGACATGAAAATAGATTGAAAGCATTGGGGAAAACAATGACATCATTTTATTTTTAAAAGTAACATTATTTAAGTATGTATCTATTTCAAAGACTCCTACATGGCTTGATAGATCTGGACCAAATTTGGACAATGCATTCCTAGAATATATGATGAAACATGGAGCAATGTTGACATAAGGCATGTATTTATGCCTTGCTTCTGAACTTGTAGAGATGGTTAACTTTATATCCCACTACTGTCATTTTATACTACATGACTTTCTCAGCTATCATTAAATAATAATATGCCTTGGAAGCTGTGTCTCTAGTTGTAACTACCAGAAAGGATAACAGACTGTATAAAAATAGGTACATGTTGCAGAAGACAGCAATCAGTAGAAAACATTTTATTAGGGGAAAATACTTGGTAGACTTCCCATCTTTTAATGCAATATAGCAAGGTCACACTCAATAATGATATAAATTAATTTGCTGTTTAAACAGTCATGCCAATTATAAAAGAATATAGGCACAACAAAATATTAACACCACTGAAGGTCATCTTCTAAATATGACAAGAAAGAGTTTCCTTAAAGATGAGTTACTAAAAGAGAACAATATAAAAGAACAATGTGGTTAAGGATCTACATCAATGAGTTTTATTATTGAAGGACAATTGGATTTCAAAGTACTTATAACCAAATGCATTAGCAAATTAAAACTGATTGAAAGGGTGATTGCTTTAAGAAATAAAATTTAAGACCAGAAGAGAAAGTGTCAGCTCAAAAATTATGCTTCTTTGGGGAATTAATTGAGTAGGAAGTATGGGTTTCAAATAGCAGAAATAATATGAGAGAGGCAAGAAGGTATGTCCAGTGGTGGTTGGCCAATCTGCTTTGGGATTAAAATGTGTGTGATAAATGACAATTTGTTGCTTTCTCAATATTGAGCATGTTGCTAATGAAAAGAGTCAGAGCAAAACAATCCAGGAGCTATCCGTAGTGCTGATTTACTCAATGCAAAAAGGTTGAACCCTTGACTAAAATTCACTCCATCTCTGATATAAGGCCCAATAACTGCTGTTTATATCGAGCCAGATAACTGCCACATTTGACTGAATACTGTCAATGCCAGATCTTCCTGAGAGTGAGGTACAAAACTGTCTATTCCAATCTTCAGCTGAACCAGACATGGGACCTTCTGGTACAGATAACTCTGATGATTCAACAAACGTTATAATTCCACAGGATTCAACCAGTACAGTGAAAACTGAACAATAGTGTTACACTTGTGTCATGTGGCTGGGCCTCGGGTGCAAATTTTTCTGAAAAGGATAGCCCAGGATCTATAGTAATCTTCTTCTAGATCTGTGGTTCTCAATCCTGGGTCCACAGAAGTTTTGGCCTTCAGCTCCCAGAAATCCCAACAGCTGGTAAACTAGCTGGGATTTCTGGGAGTTGTAGGCCAAAACACCTGGGGACCACAGGTTGAGAACCACTAGATCTTTGCTAGGGCCCATGTAAATGAGCTACTTGATCCACTTTGGATTTCAGCCTGAACTTCAAAGACCCAAAGAATAGTAAAGAGGATAGCACTAAACACTCTGGATAGCCCCTTTAACACTCATACTAAAACCCAGATTCAAAAGTCATTCCTTTGACACGGTAGACACTGGCTGGATCCCATTACTTCTGCTGGAATAGGTAACCCACCTGTTCAGTAATCACTTGTGCAGCTTGAATATCTGTTTCAGATAGCTGGAAGATAATCAGATATGATCATCTAATAATTTTGGTGTCTTTTAGGGTAGTGGTTCTCAAACTTTTTCCATCATGAGACCCTTCAGAAGACTTTCATCTGCACGGAACACTAACTTTGTCCCTGATTTTCCCACAGAATGCTAATATTTCCCCTAAACATTGTGATCCCAGAAAGGTCTTCCTTCTTTCATTTAGTTCTATTACCTGAATAAGAAACAAAGAGACTCAAATTTATTTTTTTAAAGTAGAGGTACATTGAATTTCAGTAAGATCTTCATATCTGGCACAGGCTTTAAAAATTCTTTAAAAACTTTTTTTTGCAGAACCTCTATCATATTTTTACAAAACCCTGGGATTTCATGGAACACAGCCTGGGAACCACTGTGTTAGGACTTTGATGAGAAGAAGAGAGGAAGAATGTTGCATTTCTTCCAGTGCTAGAAACAGACATATAAAACTGAATACACATACGAGACACATTCTGTCTTGGCCAGTGTAATTGGTATTTGTTTTCAGTTCTGACAACAGATTCCTGGGCTCAAAATAGCAGCGGGAAATGATTTTGTTGTATTTGACAGTCTCGTCGAGAACAGTTTGCACCTCTCAAGATATTGTGCGAGAAGAAGCACAACTCATCTCATGAATCCACACATTTGCTAGGCTTGGCCAGGTGGCTTGAGAGACATAAAACCCAGGTATAAAAATGCACACATGTCAAAATACAAATGGGCTAGAATTGCACCACTGAGTTGCATGCATAACTGTGTTTCCATTAAAGGTGGGATGTGCAAGATAGGCAACATGCATAAATAAAGGCAAACATTGAGAGAAAATGCATTTAAAGGTGTGGTAATTTCCACATAGTAAGAAGACACAGACACTAAGTCTCAGAACCAATAAGGTTAGGAAAAAAGGTGTGCGTGTTTTACATGGAATGGCTGAATGAGATTAGAGGAAACCCAGTGAAATTGAGGCAGAAAGATTGTTTGCCTACATCTAGTAGTTCATCCATTTAGAGCAGATTGGATATGGAAAAAATGTATGAAAGTAATGATTTTTTAAGAATGTTTCTTGAGTATTGCAAAGCCTTGATGCAGAGAATCTTGGACTTATAATAATTTAAGACAATTTGGACTCTATCTGCACAAAATTCTGTTAAGAAAACAGCATCTTCCACACAGTAGACATTTTCTGTTCATAAAATAGTATTTCTGTAGAGCTATTTTTTTCCACGTGGAAAATGTTCTCTCATAGAAATGCAATTTTCTGCAGAAAATCACTTTGCCCAGAACTCCAAAATTGTGAATATTATTCAAAAATTTTATAGTTTTATTTATTTATTTATTTATTTATTTATTTACTTCATTTATATACCGCTTTTCTCAGCCCTCAGGCAACTCAAAGCAGTTAACAACAGCAAAATTCAATGCAAAACATCATAAAACGATTATGGGACAATTAAAACAATAGCATCATCAACAATTAAACATCAATATAACAATCATTAGCATCTCATCAGTAAAATCAGAATCCAATCTCATCATCTGTTAATCCGTGTTCCTATTCATTACACTGCTTAATTGAATGCTTGTTCGAACAGCCAGGTCCTCACTTTCCTCCGAAACACCAATAGGGATGGGGCCGATCTGATATCTATAGGAAGGGCGTTCCACAGCCAAGGGGCCACCACTGAGAAGGCCCTGTCTCTTGTTCCCGCCAGGCGCGCCTGTGATGCAGGCGGGACTGAGAGCAGGGCCTCCCCAGATGATCTTAATGTCCTATTTGGTTCATAGGTTATATGACTTCATTGATTTGGTAAGACAGAATTACTCATTATACAGATATATTGAATACATTGCGAAATACATAGTACTAATGTATAATACTGTATAATACTATTATAATGTGTAAATAATACTAATGTAACTGTTAGGGGAAACTACCCAAAAACACAGCAGAGCATCCAAAATACAAACAAGATACTAAAAGTAGAGCAATCAGCTCACAGCAAGCGGAGCGAGAAGTGCTGTTGGATGTGGCTGTAAAGAATTTAGAGTTTAGGAGGTAAACATGCAGAGCCCTGTCTTTAAAAATCACAAAAGGTTTATTTACATTAATACAAATAATTATATTTCTTTATAGTTAAAGAACTGGGTCTGAGTTACTCTAACAACCATTTCTTCTAAGGTTTCAAAGAGAGGGGGAAACTCCACCAATCACTACATGAGTATTACACACAGTGAGAAATAGCAATGCACACAGCACACACTAAGATGTAAAGAGCAGAAGTCAGAAGTAAAAGTATTGATTCTACACAACCAATCCGAATGAGAATAGAAACAGAAAAGAGACAAGAAATAGATACATTCCAACTGTCATACAGAAGACATGGGGGAAGGGCCTCTGCCTATTTTAAGCTAACTTTTTCCTCATTCAGGACTAGAAACTTGGGCAGTGTGTGGTTAAATTCCAACAGTATTTGGAATTTGTTGGTATGTAATACCAACTTATGTAATACCAACAAGGGATGATATTGTTGTTGTTATTATTATTCAATATATAATTAACAACAATAAAAATACATTTTTTTTAAAAAAAATAGATACCTTTAGGTTGTTGTGGGTTTTTTGGGCTGTATGGACATGTTCTAGAAGCATTCTCTCCTGATGTTTCACCTGCATCTGTGGCAAGCATTCTCAGAGGTTGTGAGGTCTGTTGGAAACTAGGAAAATTGGGTTTATATAGCTGTGGAATGTCCAGGGTGGGAGAAAGTACTCTTGTCTGTTGGAGCTAGGAGTGAATGTTTCCATTGGCTACCTTGATTAGCATTTGATGGCCTGACAGTTTCTAGGTGAGGCTGGTGACTGCCTGCCAAATTACTTCGTTGAGAGGTGATTAGGTGTTCCTGATTGTTTCTTGTCTGGAGTTCCCCTGTGTTTGAGTTTTGTTCTTTATTTACTGTTATAATTTTAGTTTTTTTTTAATACTAGTAGCCCAATTTTATTCATTTTCATGGTTTCTTCCTTTCTGTTGAAATTGTTCACATGCTTGAAGATTCCATCTGAACATGAGGAAGAACTTCCTGATTGTGAGAGCCGTTCAGCAGTGGAACTCTCTGCCCCGGAGTGTGGTGGAGGCTCCTTCTTGGGAAGCTTTTAAACAAAGGCTGGATGGCCATTTGTCAGGGGTGATTTGAATGCAATATTCCTGCTTCTTGGCAGGGGGCTGGACTGGATGGCCCATGAGGTCTCTTCCAACTCTTTGATTCTATGATTTCAATGGTTTCTTTATGTAACCTGACATGGCAGTTGTTAGAGTGGTCCCAGGCAGTAACAAGCCACACCTAAAAACCATCAGGTCATCCAATGCTAATCAAGGTGGCCAACTGAAATATTCACTCCTAGCTCCAACAGGCAAGAGTTCTTTCTCCCACCCTGGACTTTCCACAGATATATAAACTCCAATTTCCTAGTTTTCAATAGACCTCACAACCTCTGAGGATGCCTTCCATAGATGCAGGCAAAACGTCAGGAAAGAATGCTTCTAGAACATGGCCATACAGCCTGAAAAACCTACAACAACCCAGTGATTCCATTCATGAAAACCTTTGACAATACATAGATACCTTTACACTTAAAATAAAAATGGGAATAAAACATTTAAAAATGAAAAAAGTTGAAAAACAAGTTTTTTTTGTGTGTAGTGAAAACCTTGACCAGAAGAGTTATTGTCCTTAAAGCCATTTTAGCATCCCCGCTATTAAATACATCTTTTATATCAAGATTCCAATGACTGTTTTCCAAACAAAATTAATTTCAATAAGGCTCCAATTTGTAAAGTTGTTGTTTTATGAGACTTATAATGGAGGCAATTTACAATCTGCAAAAAAAAAAACATCCTAAATAAAACAAGCAAAAAGCAAAACTTATCACAATTGCACTACCTTCTATGGGATGTTATAATTGTAAATCATCGACCAAAGGCAGACTTAACGCACTGCTTTGCCTTCATCACAGTCAAATTCTGTTTATCTACTGTAATTACATTATTCTAATTACATTAGTTCTTCTAAAACATGCTGCACTGATTTGAGTACCTGACCTCTGTACAAGTATTTCATGAATAGAGCTTATTCAGCGGGTAATTGAATGGGGCCCAGACGGTGCCATCAAATACATGACTCTAATTAGAGTGATTGTTTGATTAGGAAATCTGTCCACACATCGATAGCAAATAAACTGTATTGTAATTCAATTAAACCAAAGGATACTTCTGGGCCACTTAGTTTGGAAGGAGCAGTGCTTTTAATTTTAAACTTTAAATGAAGTTTGCTCATATTTCGCCGCCAGCCCGGTTTAAGCTCCAAAATCAGTGGAGGTTGCACTGGTGGAGTTAGCAAGCAGGTATTTTCTCTCTGGTGCAATCCTTCAAATAGATTGGGGAAATTATTTTTTGAAGAAATAATTTGCCACAGAGTACAGAAAATCATCTTCACATGCATAATGAAAAACACCACATTTCATCAAATATACTGCTATAGTTAGAATACGTAACTAACTGCACATACATAACTATGGTGGTCTGTCAAGTTCAAATCCTGAATGCCGACTGCTGTACCATAATATCATATGCAAAAGCACACTAAATAAAAGATGGATAGGTGAGGAAAGTCACATACTACAGCAAATATACATCTTTTGCCACATGGGATGCACCACTGCAAAGAACATGAGCCAACAATGTCATGCGGTGCCAAAAAAGCCATTGGGATTTTGGCTTGCATAAATAGGAGTATAGTGTCTAGATCCAGAAAAGTCATGCTGCCCCTCTATTCTGCCTTGGTTAGACCACATCTGGAATAGTCTGTCCAATTCTGGGCACCACAATTGAAGGGAGATGTTGATAAGCTGGAATGTGTCCAGAGGAGGATGACTGAAAGGATCAAGTGTCTGGAGAACAAGCCCTATGAGGAGCAGCTTAAAGAGCTGGGCATATTTAACCTGCAGAAGAGAAGGCTGAGAGGAGACATGATGAGGGCCATGGATAAATATGTGAGGGAAAGTCACAGGGAGGAGGGAGAAAGCTTGTTTTCTGCTGCCCTGGAGACTAGGACGTTGAACAATGGCTTCAAACTACAGGAAAGAAAGGAGATTCCACCTGAACATTAAGAAGAACTTTGTAACTGTGAGAGCTGTTCAGTAGTGGAACTCTCTGCCCCAGAATGTAGTGAAGGCTCCTTCTTTGGAGGCTTTTAAGCAAAGGTTGGATGGCCATCTGTCAGGAGTGCTTTGAATGCGTTTTTCCTGCTTCTTGGCAGGGGGTTGGACTGAATGGCCCACAAGGTCTCTTCCATGATTCTATAAAACATTGCTAAGTCTGTCCCTATATCACAGAGTAATAGAAAATAGTTTGTAGACCACAAAGCCCAATTCCCTGTATGGTGAAGGAGCAGTAATGCATAATACTGCTTCAACATCCCAAAAGATGGTTTTCAAGCTCTGAATGAAAAACTCTGGAATATAAGACCCCAAAGCTAACATTGACCAAAATGGATTCTCTTTACCTTTCACTTATTGCTCAAAGGCAAGAGTGTTTAGTTTTCTTGCAAAGGTTAAGAAAAGTGCTACAAACATGCTCCAATGTGTGAACCTTGATCACTTCTCTAATCTAAAAAGTTGTCCTTCTCCCCACATCAGTTTAAGGTCCCCAAATCCCTGGATTGTGAAAAATTCCCCTGCTTTCTCATTTTCCTTCCTCCAGCTCCCTGGTATTGTGAAACAGCTGGATATTTTGCATAATTTTCTGAAAAGTAGCCAAACCCTGAGCTCCACAGAGTTGTTTTCAAAAGGTAACATTGAACAGAAATGAGCGTAGTAGGCTATTGATTAGTTTTCCCACTGCAGGCGGAATTGTGTTCTATGTTGGTTCATTTCTTGAAAGTTTGTATGCGATCACCTCTGCCGGACTGTTATTTCAGTCAATTCCCTTTTGCCCTTCAGGTAATGCTCATGACCTTGAAGGCTTTGCGAATGCCAGACTCAGCCATGAGCTCCTCCCAATCAATCATATAATTAAAGTATCTTTGGAGCAAATTAGGAACCCAGCCAGGTGGAGACATATGTTACTTAGCCATTCAACTGAGGGGGAATTAATTCCAGGCAGACTTTTGTTTATCTCAACATGATTACCCAAGTTCTTTTCCTTCTCGCTATATGCCTTACGGCAATCACAGTCAAACAGGTTTCCGCTCGCAGAGAATTTTAAATAGTTTTGCCCCCTGTTCTCCAAAAGCCTCACCACCCGCCTCTTCCCCAGCTTCATTGAGTCTGCAGATGGGCCAACTTATTTTGCAGTACAGAGGTCTGTGACATTTCAGGGCCACTTGGCTCCATTTGAATATGATTTCCCAGCATTGCCTAGTGGTTTAAGCATTGTATTAGAAATCCGGAGACCAGGATTTCAATTTCCCGATCAGTTACCAAAATATACTGGGTGATTAAAATGAGCTATACACTCTCACACCAAAAAGATCAATGAAAGGTCCAACCTGAAGGCATACAACAACATTTTCTGTTCAATGATGCAATTCTCTCCTGGGCTGAATCTAGACTGCCATATTATTCAGTTTCTGAATCCAGATTAACTGCTTTGACCTGGACTATATGAGTCTACACTGCCATATAATCCAGTCCAAAGCAGATAACCTGGATTCAGAAACTGGATTATATAGCAGTGTAGACAGGGCCTTAATGTTGGCTCTAAACTATTTTGAAAGAACACCTGAGCCCAATGATGTAAAGCAGGGGTACCCAAACTATGGCTGGCAGTCCAGATGAGGGACGCCAAGGTCCTTTACCCAGCCCCCATTCTAAACTTTAGACAATTAAAGCAATTTGACACCACTTTTACTCTCTTCTTAGTCAGTCCAAGCTGCTTAAGGTTCCAAAACTGTGGTTCCAAAACAGGGAAGAATTTCTGATCAGATTATTTGTATTGGAAGCTGACATTAATATATTTTAAATATCCCTACCCAAAATATGTTAGTCTAGAAGTGTTTTGAATTTCAGATTTTGGGGGTAGAATATGTGTAATTTCATACAAGTACCTAATGCGATATCTTGGAGGGGGGATCCATATCTAAATGCAAAATGCACTTATGTTTCTCATATGCTTTACAGACCTAGCATGAAGGTAATTTAATACAATATTTAAAATAATTTTCTGCATGAAACTAAGTTAGACCATCAGAAAAAAGGGTGTCACTGGCTCAGTGACCCATGTGGGCATTTTTGGATTTTGTCTGTGTGTATGCTTGCATAAACCTATGGCAACCTCATAAATGTCCAAGGTTTTTCTTAGGCAAGAATATTCAGAGGGGGGTTACCAGTCCCTTGCTTTGAAATACAGCCTACAGTACTGAATATTTGTTGACAGTCAGATGGGAGTCAGAAAAGTAGATAATTTTTCTGGTTAAACACAGTGTATTTATTTGCTTCATTTACCTTATATACTTGAAGATAAGCTGAGCTTTTCACCTTTTTTTGGGGGGGGGGGGGGCTGAAAAAGCCTCCCTCGGCTTATAATGGGGGCAAGGCGCCGAGCCATTGCAATATATGATATATTTCTCTCCCTTAACAGTGTGTTTTGTTTTCCAAAGCCTCACTCACTCTGCTTTTCCTCCCAGGCTGGAGTTGCCCATTTTGGAAACTCAGAGAGCTTCCAGACAACCCTTTATTCCAGGAGCATCCACGTTTAAAAAACATGGATGTTTCTGGGGGGCTGTGTATACCCACCCCAGAAAGAGCAGACTATACATAATTATAGATCTATATATAGCTCTGCATTGTTTATAAAGGCATTGCATGTTTGCCTATTACGATATTGGAAGCTGGCCTGAGTTTCCATGGGGAGATAGGGCGGGATACAAATGAAGTTTTTAAATTATTATTATTATTATTATTATTATTATTATTATTATTATTAAGTTGTTGATACCATTTTTGTTGACCCTCCTTTTCCACTTACAGAGCTAGTTTATAGTTTAAAATTGTAATATGGTAATGTGATGATGTGTAATTTTATTTCTATGGTTATGTGTTGTTTAAACAGTAGTTAATAAACGGTAAGTATGTTTTGTTAGAGATAGTGGCTGGTTTGGCTTGAGCAGAGTTGCCATAGCAATAGGGGCGGAGCCAACTGTCACTTCACGGGGCAGGTGTTTGAAAGTGGCAGTCTGTGACCAAAGAGTTACAGGAGAAGGTAGTTGATCCTGTGATGTGTGGAAAACCATCAGGAATACTATAGTTAGAGAACTATAGGGAAGACTGGTTCTTTAATATTAAGAATCAGGGTTTGGCTGGGAGCCAATTCTGTTAAATAAGCCTTTTAGCTTATTTGTTTTATTAGGACAGTTATCCAGGAAAGATGCATCTGCTTATAGAAACTTCTTAAAGTGTGTACCTAAAGTTACTCATGAAACCTTACTAATGTAACCTATCAAGATTTGTGCCTCTTGTGAAGAAACAATCGAATCTGTTTTACCTTGCTTGTTCCAATAAAATTGTTACTGTTCTCCTCAAGCCTTGCCTGATACAGTTTCTCCTAAGTCAAACAGCCTGCATAAGTAGAAAAACCAAACCAGGGACATTAAACGCTATGCTATCAAATAAATAAATACTTCTGTAACTAATAGTCCCTTTATAAACCAGCTCCTAAGTTGATGCTGAGAATTATAGGGCTTCCTTACAAATTTGGTGGCAGTAATTTTACCCTCCTTCACAGGTAAATATTCAAAATCATTTACCTTACTGATGCCTCAATTATTGTAATCTTATTGGTATCTATTTTTATTTTGAAATTTACCAGTAACTGCTGCATTTCTTATACTCAAGTCAATACGTTTTCCCATATATATATTTTTTGTGGTAAAATTAGGTGCCTCGGCTTATATTCAGGTTAACTTCTACTTGAGTATATAAGATATGTATTTGCTTTATTTGCATCCCGCATTTCTCACCCCCACAGGGAGACTCAAGGCAGCTTACAGTGTATGGGTTCTTCAATGCTGACACTCTTGCCCACCCTTCTTATTCAATAATATATTTTTTGAAGATAGACATTGAGGACATTTAGATAATGTTTGAAATGGCTCATATTTTGGAAGACAGGTAAATAAAAAAACCCTTTATGGCTGGATGAATTCAACATCATGAAGCTAAGAATACAAGAGTCTCTATTTGTGCCTAAAGGCGAAGATCTGAGCAAGATTTTCACAAACAGAGCTTAGTTTGTTTCTTTTTACATGTTTTTTTGGTTTGCTTCTGCTATCATTGTTTTAAAAGAAGGCAATGGGATATATGACAAGTCAATGGAATAAGACAAACAAGTTACAGATGCTCTCTGAGTGTTGTTACGGTCTATGAGTCCAATACATATTTGGTGCACAGTCTCATTTCAATACTTAGCAGACTGCAACCATTTCTTTCTTCTGAGTGGCTTCAACCTGCCAGGTAAACATGTGTTTTGGAAGACATGCATACTAATCCTGAAAACCTGTATCTGCTACCAAGCCAAGTGTAACGTCTCTGGCCCACGGTGTAAACCTCTCCCTCTACATATGGCTCATTAAGTTGATAGACCACAACCGTTCTTTCATGGCCATCATCGCCATGGCTTTTTGCAATTTGGCTGCCACATCTGTGCGGGAAGATGCCACGCTTCATAAAATCGCTGGCTTCAAAACAGAAGTAAAAGAAAACAGAGAACACAAGGCACCTTGGAGCCTTACATCAAAATTGTTCTGTGAAAAGAGACAAAAATACGATCTTCTGATCATGTTCAGTTGTTTGTTTCCATGGCCTTCCTAGATTCAACAATAATATGAAATCAATGTACATCTCATAACAGTCTTGAAAATGTACCATGGAAACACAACACTGCTTCTAACTCTGACAGTAGAATATGACTACGGGTGCATCTATTTATTTACATTATTTATATCCCACCCATATCAGCCCGAAGGCGACTCAGGGTGGTCTACATATCTGCACAATTCGATGCCATCAATACATACATTCAAAAAGCAAAAATAATTAAAGTGCATTTAAACATGAAGACAGTGCATAATAACAGTTTAAAAAGAGCTATATCCTCTCGTTCCAATCCTCATCAGTTTCACCGTCTTGGCCGTTCCTTGGTCATTCTCCATCTCAAGTTTGACTATTTATTCCACGGTTCCAAATGCTTGCTTGAAGAGCCAAGTTTTTACTCTCTTTCGAAAAGTCAGGAGGGAGGGGGCTCATCTAATATCCCTAGACAGGGAGTTCCACAGCCGAGGGGCCACCACAGAGAAGGCCGTCTCTCGTCCCCGCCAAGTGTGCTTGCGAAGCAGGCAGGATCGAGAGCAGGGCCTCCTCAAACGATCTTAAATTCCTGGAGGGTTCGTAGGAAGAGATGTGTTCGGATAGAGAAGCTGGGCCGGAACCGTTTAGGGCTTTATAGGCTAAAGCCAGCACTTTGAATTGAGCCCAGTAGCAAACTGGCAGCCAGTGGAGCTGATGCAGCAGATGAGTTGTGTGCTCCCTGAGTGCTGCTCCTGTTAGCAACCTGGCTGCCACACGCTGGACCATTTGAAGCTTCCAGGCCGTCTTCAAAGGCAACCCCACGTAGAGCGCGTTGCAGTAATCTATGCAGGATGTAACCAGAGCGTGAACTACCATGGCCAAGTCAGACTTTCCAAGGTACAGGCGCAGCTGGCGCACAAGTTTTACTTGTGCAAATGCTCCCCTGGTCATCTACTGTCAAATTAATGCAGTTTGACACCCCTTTAACTTTCTTGCTATTGAATTCTTCGAGTCACAGCTGGTGAGGGTCCAGTATCCTTGACAGAGTAGACCAAGGACCTTGTAAAACTACAACTCCATAGCCATGGCAAACTGCATTAATTTGACAGTGTAGATGCACCTTATTTCTTTAACAGAATGTGAGCCACCAGCTTCCACTGGATATTAGTGGCAATAAAAGAATTATATGATTGTTCTACTTAAATTTTCTCTATCTTCCATCCTTGGAAGATGGAGTTCTGTGTGCTACTCATTCATGAGCCATGTGCTCACAGTCATTACATATTGTGATGCATTAAAATAAATAAGAAAGAGATAATGAGGCTGAGGAATCCTTGATTTCTATTATCTATATTCAGAGGAGTTAGCATTGGTAAAAATGGAACTGAACAAAACAAATTTCCATCATAAATCAATCGAACAAAAGAACAAACAACTGATAGAATCTCTCAATTACACTTATAAGGCATCACTGCAACGCTATACTTTTTAAATGTAAGGATAAGGTTTGCTGGATTCAGTTCAAGCTAGGTGTAGATTCAGTTTGAAAAACACATTGAATCTGAACAAAAGATCGTCATCAAATGAAATGTTTTTAAATGCAATCTTCCTCTTGATAACTTGATCATCCAAACAAGTAGTTCGTAGTGCAGATTTCATCAAGACTCTTTACCAATGATGACGGGCATAACGTCTCGCCATCCAGGGTAGGCAGCTGGATATCCCCACTGCCTGGTCGACCTAGCCACAGAATCTCCGTTTTTGTCGGGTTCACCCTCAACCTGCTGGCACGCAGCCATCCAGTAATGGCCTCAAGGCATTGATGAAAATTATCGGGTACAGAGTCCGGTCGGCCTTCCATCTTCAACATAAGCTGAGTGTCATCAGTGTACTGGTAACACTCAAGCCCAAAACCTCGGACCAGCTGAGCAAGTGGGCGTATATAGATGTTAAATAACAGAGAGGAGAGAATGGCCCCTTGAGGAGCCCCTCAAAATAGAAGGGACTTCTCGGAGACCAGGCCTTTCCTCTCCACTCGCTGTCCACGGTTGTGAAGAAAGGAGGACAGCCAATTTAAAGCTGTCCCCCTGACTCCAACAACAACTTGAAAAGGGGTGAGCACTTTGGTGGGCTAATAGAACCACAAAAGTTGGCTTTCGAGGATACAATGCCCACAATAATGGAAAAAAGCATTTGGGAGGGGGGAGGCATCAAACATCTCTATAGGAAGTCCTTCAGTGTGCTCAAGCTCCAGTGGAAGTTGACCATGGAATTGCACTGGAGGTCAAAGAGATTCTTAGAGAGGGCCAACTATACATAGAAAGTTACAAGATGTTTCTACACAACAAGAAGGAGACTTTCTGGATACATCTATATATTTTTGGTGGACCTTATAAATGCTTTTAACAAGCACCCTGAATAAAATTTCTTGAGATCACCATAGTTGGTCCAAAAACTTCTCCTGCTCTACCAACTTTCCTTCTGCTGAGATTTTTTACCTTTTTAAATACTTTCTCTTTAAAGTTGCTCCCACTGACCCAGATGTTCATAAAAGCAAAAAAAGAGCACTAAATGTTTTGTCTTTCCCAGCAATGGTAAATCTAAGGTGGAACACAGCAAGGCAGCAGCAGAGACCGTCCCTTGAGGAAACGGCTCTTAAAAGTTCTCCAGACTATCTCAACTCAGGCTCATTTTAAAAGGCACGACATTCTTCATTAGATGAAAATAAATTCTTGTGTCTTTGCGGAGAGATGAAAAGGCCTTTTTGCATTAGCCTTTTGATGCTCAATTCCATCCACCCCATTCTTTATTGTAATCTGTTTGATCTAATATAATTTCAAACACATTTTTAAAGGATATTAGAAGGAAAACTTTTCCTGGCTTAATAATAGATTTTTGCCCGCATTTATTAAGTGCACTCCTCATCAGCAAGGGATACATCAATGCTGCTTACTTTGAAGCAGACTGAACAGGGTTGCCAAGAACAAAGCCTTTCCCCTCCTCTAAGGTCATCTTTTCATCGCTTTCACCTATACGGGGTTCTAATGGGGTTGTTTGCAAGTGTGCCCTGGAAATACGGAACCTGTTTCCATCACCCTTGGCAGGTGGCATGCTTTTAAAAAGGCAGAGCTCAGAAGAGGGGGGGGGGAGGCCCAGGGTATGCTAAATTCACAGGATTTGCCTTTAAAAAAATGATGGGGCAAAAAAAGTGTGAAATCCTCCACTTTTCAGCCTCACCTCACAGTTTTCTCTTCACTTTGGAGACTAGAGCTATTCTTTCTATGTTGGAAACTTCCCCAAAGTTATTTCGGGTTTAGTCTCCATATAAGAGAGTGCAAAAAACCATGTTTTCCACTTTGAATAAAATAGCACTTTCCTGACTATTTCATGGGAGTGCTTTTGTCTTTCCCAAATCATTGACCAAAGGGAATTTCAGAGTGCATCATAATACTCATTTTGGATGGTGGCTATTTATACCCACAAGACCCGGCTGAAGTTCCTTCACATACTCATCCCATATTGCCCAATGACCAAGGAGCAATCACACCATAAGGTAAATTAAGGGCAAACTATGGAGTCAGTATTGGATTGACCATTGTACTTAAGTGTGCTTAAGCATAGGGCCCCATTTGAATGATGGATTTGGCTTATGTGGTCCAATTCTAAATTTGAAGGCATTCTGTTTTGGGGCAATTCCAGACATAATGATAGAGTTGATGGTCTATGGGGGTGTGTCACAAAGCAGGCACTGTATGACTGGACCAACTTCCTTCTGGGCACAAGTAAGGGGCCTCATAGCTTAACTAGCACAGAGCCTCATTTATCCTAAATCCGGCACTGTATGGAGGTAAGGAAGAAAAAAAATAGGCTACTATAAGCAACCTTCTTGCAGGACCTGGAGTGACACCTCTCCTTGTCTCATCTCCTTGTTTCCAATTTTCCAACCGCATATTGCCCTAACACTGCAGAACTTAAAATCTGAATACTGTGGTTTCATTGATGAATCAGGGAGATAAAGTCTGTTATGTTGTGTGTTGAGGGAGGAAGAAATGTATTGCTTTCGTGTAATTAAAAATTGTTTAAAATGTCATGAGTATTTGTAGATGGAAGCGTGTCCTGCAATATTCAAAATCAATAAACCCACTAATGAACATCTCTCTCTGTCTCTCTCTGTCTCTCTTCCTTCTTTTGTCTCTTAGAGCCCAGAGCAAAACCTTCAAGCAAAGGGAACAAGTAAGAAGCAGAAATCAGGGAAACTCAATAAGAAATATCTCTGTTTCCTCCTCCTCCTCCTCCTCTTTATACAATTAAAACTTGTGCGCCAGCTGCATTCATACTTTGAGACACCAGATCTGGTCATAGTTGTCCACACCTTAGTTACATCCCACCTGGACAACTGCAACATTCTCTACGTGGGGCTGCCTTTGAAGATCGTTCAGAATCTTCAACTGGTTCAGAGATTGGCAGCCAATCTACTAACTGGATCATCATTCAGGGAGTGGACAATTCCCATGTTATGACAGCTCCACTGGCTGCTGATCTGCTTCCAGGCTAAATACAAAGTGCTGGTTATCACATATAAAGCCCTAAATGGTTCAGGCCCAGACTATTTGACAAACCACATCCCCACTTACAAACCTTCTTGGACACTACAATCATCAGAGGGTCCCTCCTCTCGGTCCTACCCTGCCTCAAGCGCATGGTCACCCCATCCCTCTGGAACTCACTCCTGACGTAAATTAGAGCAGCCTCTTCACTCCAGTGCTTTAAAAAACAACTAAAAACCTCTTTTTGCACATTAGCTTATGGAGCGAAAGATGATTAGTTCATCATTTCTACCTCATCTGACGATGCTGACAGTGATTGTCTTAACTTATTGGGGAGTCACATTTTTATATTTTTATACAGATTTTAATGGCTTAATGTGTTTTTATAAGGCCTGATTGATTACTTGTTTTAGCCAAGGTTGTTTTATTTGTGTATTTTTAACTGTTTATTTTAATTGCTAGTATGTTTCTTTTTATATTGCTGTTTGTTTTATCTTGTCACTGTACATGGCACTGAATGCTTGCATTTTATTTTTGGAAGCCCTCCTGTCGTTGTCTTCTTCTTCTTCTTCTTCTTCTTCATCATCATCATCATCCTGTTCTTCTTCATCCTCTTCTTTCCCCCTCTTCTTCTTTCTCCTCCTCCTCCTCCCCTCCTCCTCATCCAATCTTTCTCTCCTCCTCTTCCTCCTCCTCCTCTTTTTCTTCTTCGTCCCTTTTTTCAAATAAGTCTTCATCATGGAAGCAAAAACTCATGTTTTAAAAAATGATCTTGCATCCCCCCCTTCAACTCATGTGGAACCTTCACATCTCTTTCAGGACTTGACACCAGCTAGCAGGAAATGTAGCAGTTTGGAGGATTAATCACAACCCTCGCTGTGCCAGATCTGTGAATTAAATGCCATTTCCTCTGTGACCCAAGAAAAGAAGTCATGTTTTAAGGCCACCTTTTGATATATAAAAAATAAGCAATGTTAATCCTGATGAAGGACATCAGCTGTGACCAGTCGGGGCCCCTGATTCTTATAAAAGATAATGAGACAGGAAGCTTATTTCATCTTGAGTCCCCCTCCCCATCTTCCAGGAAAGCAGGTTGTTATATTAGAAACCTCTTTGATCCCAGGTATTTTTGGAAATAGAAAGCTGAATAGTGTTTCTCTTTCTATCGCCTTTGCTTTCCAGCGAGGATAGACACTGCTTGTGTCCTGTCATCCTCTTAATGCACACACATACTCTCACTTTGCAAGGTTTGTTTGAAATACTGTGCAATTAGAGCTAATTTATCTGATTACTCCAGTATAGATGACAAATTGATTGTGATCGGTTCTTAATGATCGGTCGCTTTTCTAATTGTCCCAAAGCTAAGATGTGTTTGTGGCACTGTGTGAGTGTGTGTGTTGTGTATGCAGCAAATGACCAATTTGCACAAGGAAAGCAAATAACAAGAACTGCAGCAACAGCAGCTTGCAGCAATTAAAGGAAAGTAAATAAGATTTTGATACAAAGCTGCCATTGCAAGAACAACACCTGAACTCCGAGCTTTATTTAAGCCCTGGTTTTAATACATGAAAAATGAAAACTGTATGAGTGTTGGACATTTCTGGTATTAGTGGCATCCCTTTTCCCAAGGGAAAAACAAAGCAGGATTCAATCTTAAGGCAACCCAGGATCCATTGGAGGGAAATTTATCCACCCCAATGTCATCTGGGTTCAAAAATGCAGGAATTAGTGAATTTAATACAACCATTTATTTAATTGTGTAACATTAAATGAGATGTAGATATGGAGAGGGGGCAAAAATAAGAACACTATCCCTAAAATTGTATTTTCTTCAGTCTCTAATTTTTCTAGTTTTAAGTAACTTAAACCTACAACTTGGGAATTCTCCTGGACTCATCACTGAACCTGGAACCCCTGATTTCAGAGGTGGCCAGGAGAGCTTTTGCACAATTAAAACTTGTGTGCCAGTTGCACCCATACCTTGAGAAGACAAACTTGGCCACGGTGGTCCATGCTCTTGTTACCTTTCATATAGACTACTGCAAAGCACTCTACATGAGGTTGCCTTTGGAGAATGTTTGGAAGCTTAAAGAACCCAATAGGTGGGAGCCAGATTGCTAACTGGAGCAGCTTACAGGGAGCAAACACCCCCTGTTACATCAGCTCCACTGGCTATCAATTTGTTCTGAGCACAATTCAAAGGGCTGACTTTAGCCTATAAAGCCCTAAAAGGTTTTGGTCCATGTTACCTATCGAATGCATCTCCCCCCTATGAACCAGGATGGATGTTAAGATCTTCTGAGGAGGCCCTGCTCTCGGTCCCATCTCCTTCACAAGTGTGGCTGGTGGGGACAAGAGACAGGACCTTCTCAGTGGTAGGCCCTTGACTGTGGAACTCCCTTGCTAGTGATGTGAGATCAGCCTCCTCCCTCCTGGCATTTAAAAAAACAATAAAATCTTAGCTTTGGAACCAGGCATTCGGAGGCTAGCTACAATGCAATAGTCAGCTGGGCATCAATGTGGCTGTAATTAGAATGACTTGTGAAAAGAATGCTTCTGGAACATGGCCATACAGCCTAGAAATCTCACAGCAACCCAGTGATTCTGGTCATGAAAGCCTTCAACAACACGAAGTTGGTCATATTGGGTATTTGTGCCTAGTTTGGACCAGATGCATCAGTTGGGTGCACATTGTTCTGTCAATGTGGGCGAACTATAACTCCCAACCTCTGACATCAGTCCCCTTGAAACCCCACCAGTATTCAAAGTTTGGCATGTTGAGTATGTGTAGCAGGTTTACTAGTTCCATCACCAGTTGGGTACAGAGTGCTCTCTGAGTTTTGGTGAACTACAACTCCCAGAATTCAACACACACACCCCCAACCCCAGCAGTATTCAATGTTGGCCATGTAGGTAGTATGGCAAGTTTGGTGTAGATCCATTTCGGGCTGGGTTCAGAGTGCTCTTTGATTGTAGGTTAACTATAATTCCCAGCAACTGCAACTCCCAAATGACTATTTCAATCTCCCACCAACCCCACCAGTATTTAAATTTCAGTGTATCAGGTATTTATTTATGCCAAATTTGGTCCAGATCTATTGTTGTTTGGGTTCACAGTGCTTTCCAGTTGTAGGTGAACTTCATCTCCCCTAAATCACTGTCAATTGCTCCCAAATCCATCCAGTATTTTCTGTTGGTCATGGGAATGCTGTGTGCCAAGACTGGTTCAATTCCCTCATTGGTGAAGTTCAGAATGCTCTTTGATTGTAGGTTAACTATAAATCCCTGCGACTACAATGCCCAAATGACAAAATTATGCATATCAGATATTTACATTATGATTCATAACAGTAGCAAAATTACAGTTATGAAGTAGCAATAAAAATAATTTTATGGTTGGGGGTCACCACAACATGAGGAACTGTATTAAAGGATTGCGGCATTAGGAAGATTGAAAACCCTGATCTACACTGTAGAACGAATGTAGTTCGATCCCACTTTAACTGCCATGAGTCAATGCTATGGAAGCACGGACGTTGTCATTTTAGAATAACTATGTCTTTCCTTATTAAACAGTACTGGTGCCTTACCAAACTACAAATTACATGACTCCATCACACTGAGCCTTGAGAATTAAAGTGGTATCAAACTGCATTCATTCTAAAATGTAGATGCATTTTTAGAGAGCCCCAAAAACATTTCGGTGAGGGTTATAATTTTTTGAACATGATTTAATGAAACTATGGATATTATATACATGGATGGAGGAAAGATACTGCAATTTCTACATGATGAATGAGAAAGTGTTTTCTTTATTCAATTAAAATATTTTCTGGACGGTGCTGGAGTTGGAAAAGACGTGAGGTACTTCTTTGGCTTTTTCACTACTCTGTTTTTGTCAAAGCACCTATTCAATATTGATACACTCTTTTAATCTTTTCAGCAGATTCACCAACTGATGAAGAGCTTCAGCAGATTTGAAACATATGAGCCAAGTAATTTGGCTGGTTAAAAGATGAACTATTAACAGTTTCCCCCCGACGTTGAACGTTATTGAAGCTAACGTCTCCTTTGAGATTTCCTCCCATGTGTTTTCAGATGGTGGGTTATTAACTTTCATCCTCATCCCACCCTTGCCTCTTCAGTTTCCGATTGCTGTGCTTTAATAGGTTACACAACATTTGTCTTCTTCGTCGCACACTGTTCCTGCTGCCAAGTTTTCAATCACTACTGGTGTGAATATGAAAGTTTTTCATCGCCTTTCGTTTTCTGGGCTGCCATCTGAAACATGCCTAAAAGCAAGCCGGAGCATCTGGTGCATGCTGCATATGAAAGACCTGCATTTCTTAAGAAGGCAGCCATTTGTATATAGCACCTAAATGACTACTAAATGGAAAGAGCAACTAAAGAAGTCCTTGTGCAAACTTTTTTTAACCTCCTGCAACCTGTTTGAAAAGGGAATTTTCACACCAAGATAGGAAATTTATCACTTTCGTTTTTAATCAGAAAATGAAGATAATCTAAATTTAGTTTTGGAAATGACAGTCTTGGGGTAAATCTGTGGTCCAAACCAACTGCACATTTTATCCAGATTGATTAAAGGATTATTATTTCTTTTGAAAAATCTAAAACAGCAAGCTCACTTTTACTCCCACATCCAACAACTATCATCCATAATTCATGTAAAAGTTTACCAGTCTTTAGCCTATTTCTATTGTTTATATTAGGGATGTGCAAAGCTTCAGACCTCCATTTTGTAATTCAGAGATTTGTATGATTCATTAATATGAATATCTGAATTACTAATTGGAAAGGGTTCCTCCAAAACATTTATGAATCGGAACAGCAACCTCCAAAACTTCTGGAGAGTTTTGTAAAGATTGGCTGGTGCTGCTGGAAATGGATCCCACTTCCTGAGGCGAGTGGAAGGCCTCACCACTACATCCTCCTCCATCAGTGGCTTCTCCCGGATCTGAGGCTCCCCTCTGATGTAAAAATGGGCACAACTGAAGCAACAAGCACAAATGGATGAGGCTGTGAGGGGAAATGATGGTTGATGGAAGAAGGGAGGAATGGAGGCCTAGAAGCCCCTCACTGTCAGCCCCCAACAGTGTCTGTGTGCATTACCAATATTTCCAAATTTCTACTCCCTCCCCAAACATCAGCCCTTACCTTCCCATCAGTATTTTTAAAACTGCAGCCCTGTTTTTCTGGTACAAGAAGAATTCTGGGAAATGTAGTTTGGGAAGACTAGGACCTCTGTAGAAGAGTATTAAAAAGGCCCCACCCCAAACTACATTTCTCAGAATTCCACTTGCACCAGAAGAAGGGGGCTGCCCGCTTGAAGTCCCAGTGAAGGTTAATCTGAAAAAAAATCTTAGAAATCAGTGGATAGACTGTTCTGAAACATGGCAGACTTGCTGCCCTGCTCATTGTATCACTGTGCCAAAATTTGAAGGTTTTTTTTTTTTTAAAAAAAGTTTGAATTGAAATTTTTTAAAAGAAATTCTAGAATTCAGTAGATGAATAAGTCTTTCTGAAACTTTGCTGGACTGATATCCTGTTTATGTTGTCTCATTGTCCAGAAATTGAGGGGAATGCCTTGTGTAGTTTAAAAAAAATGTAAAAAATTTCAAATTTTTCTTAAAATGAATGAATGATCAAAATGATCTGAACACTGGCAGGCTTAAAGTCATAAATATTGCCTACAAGTGTGCCAAGTTTCATCCTGATATCCATAAAAATGACAGAGAAATGAGTCTTGCAATTTTTCCCATTGCTTCTAATGGAAAAAATCTTAACGAAGCAATTATGAAGCTTCAAAGATTTGGATTATGAATGAAAACAGGACCCCTCCAAAACTTTACTAATCAAAGCAGTGGCATCCAAATCTCCAAAATTAATTACTAAAAAGATTTCAGCCATTTCGCAAACCTCGAGTTTGTATTATCTCTGCTGCCCAAGAAAAAAGACATAGTTTAAATTAATCATTAGGAGAAACATTGTTATGACAACTGAGATTCAGCAATTATTGGTTGAATAAGTTATACTGTAATCCTTACTAGATCTACTAGATCTAGCTAAAGTTTGCCATTAAAATGAAAATTCTGACAGTAACTAAGGTTCAGCAATTTCTGGTAGGAACAATAATCATACTAGATCTAGCTTAACTTGGTTATTAAGAGAAGTATTATGAGGGATATGAGTTTTAGCAGTTATTGGTGGGAGTGGTCATTACTCTCACTGGGTTGAGAATAAGTTAACCATTAGAAGAAATATCCTGATAAATGCCCTACCCAACTTACCATGAAGGGAGGTTGTGGTGGCTGGCACACATCACCTGCCATCCTCCCTTTGGGGTTCTCATTCCCAGGAGCCCCTGTGCCCTGTGCCTTTTGGTGCACTTGGCTGGGCAGCCAATCAGGGGTTTGCTCTGGCCTGAGACCAGATCAGCTGCCCCTGGGCCTGGCTTTGTTCTGCCAGCACAAAACGGGGGCAGACCAGTGCTGGGAACCAACCCCCCTCTCAGCTACTGAGAGCTACGGAACTGGTTGGTTCACTGCCAGGAACCCCTACTGTTGTGAAGCAGGATCGGTCAGCATCAGGCTGTCTAATTCTTGATCCAGGATCCATGCATAGCTGCCAACCCTATTTCTCATTGTAACAAATAAACAAGTTGTGTCCTTTGGTTATCCCAAACCATTGTATCTGTCTTTCCTTGTGGGTTCCTGGCAGGGAGAGGTTGGTTGCCACTGCCCACACAATGAACAGGTTTAGTCCTTATTGGCGGGAACAGTTATGATTTCTACTAGATCTTCCTTAAATTGGTCATTAGAACAATTATCTTAATTACAACAAAACTATAGTAATTATGGGTGGGATCATTCTGAACTCTACTAGATTCTTATGTAAGTCATTAGGGGAAAAACAGAGGTTTAGCAATTGGTGGAAGCAGTTAAGTGGAGTCAAAGAAGATGTATGCTCTTTGGCTAGGATTCATGAGGACTATGAACACATGCAGGAACCGGACTGTTCTGAAGTCCTGTATAATATATGTATCCATATTTATATGAGAAGGGCATAGAGCATGTTTGAAACACATTTCCTTGAGCTAAGTGCAATCAAATCTTTCCACATAGATGAGTCAGGAATTAAGGTTTCTGGGTCACAATATGCAATTTTCAGACAGAGCACCTTCTATCTGGCATGTTCAGAAATGAAGATGAATGTTTGCTTTGGTCTTATGCAGTTACAGGAAAATTAATTTGATCAGAGTTGTGCACTAGAACATACACCTCCCTGCTTTCTTGATTTAGTTATCTTCATTGCACAAAACTTCAGTCAGTTTATTCATTCCGTTTTAATGGATTCATTATGGGAATTTCAGTTTATAGGCTGGCAGTGTATTATTTTCTCTTCCCCCCAATTCCTATGCAAATCAATAAGCAGGATATAGCCTTCTCAGGGGCTGCTCTCATTAGTGGAGGAATCATGGACAGATTAGATTCTTTGCAGTTTAAGATTTATTTTGTGCAATATGTCTAAATGGTTGTTTTAAGCAGAAACAAAGTGTTATCTGTGCAGAAACAGAATTTTCTTCATATGGTGTTTAATGTATATAAATTATTGTAATTGGGATTTTATTCTGTGCAAAACATTATCTAGATAATTGAAAAATATCTAATAGTAAATAACACTTTCTGTATAGGGAATGGCTTTTCTATGTAGGACAAGTGCATAGAAAACACTGCTTCCTGTGTGGAGAAAGCTATTTTTCTGTGCAAAACAACTAAAAGTGTGAATTTTGTGCACAATAAGCCACTAGACTTTGAAACCTGTAGTTTTCAAAGATTTCCCCATAGCAATTGTAATTTGGGAAGTTTTTAAGCAGAACCAAATCAAACTGACAGCAGAGAGACACAGAAAGAATTCAAGGAAGATAAGGATACAATATCAAAACACTCCACTGGAAAGGTCCTCTCTGTAATATCTGCATTTTCATTATTATGTTGGAGCTGGATGAGACAAGCAAAGCTGACTTTAAAACCATTCATAACATTCCTGCAAATATGTGTCCATCTGGTTGATTTCTGAGATTGCTTACCCAAAAGAAAGTTCAGTCCAACCAATGCTTCAGGACTACATGATAAATAAGTAATAAGGATGAGTAAGGGAAAATTATATTGTAACAAGAGCTGGCATGAATTAGCTTCTACTATGCTATAAATTAGCAGGTGATATTTGGAGCACTTTTATCTTCTAGAGTATGAGCCTGCTTTATTGTCTTCCCTAGCCCCGGGAAAGGGGCTGACTCCTTGAGAAAGCACATTCAGGTTTTTGAACCTCTTCTCCCTTTCATCTACATTAGTGAGTCATGTAATCAATTACTTTTGAACTCATTTATGGCAAAAATCAGTGACAACTCTCAGATGACGATGAGATTCATTGAAAAGAGAAAGGAGATTTAAGTAACTTCTGTAGCAGGGCTCAAAGGGTCGGCATCCCAGAATGCATTGTGATGGGAACTGAAAAAAAATTGGATCAAGGGCTCTTTGCTTTGGCCTCCTGGTTCCACAATGGACTGTGAATGCAGTCTGTCTCCCTAGTCCCTCTTTCCTACCAGTAAAAAATTCAGTTCACATTGAAAACATTTCCATGTAACAATGGCAAAAGAGAACTCATAAATAACCCAACACATATAGAAATGAGTTTCATTTTGCCTTTTGAATGACAGATGGAGGGAAAGCAACACTGATGTGAAAGGACATGAGAAATTGTCTTGGAATGTTTATTAGCAGGAACAATTAACTTTTCTTCCACTGTTATTTTCCAATCTGCACACTTTTTGACTATAGGCTGAACAGCAGTACTTCCTTTTTGCTTTTGGTTGTTTGTATTTAAGCACCAATTCGCAGAAGTATTTCCCATATATAAGCATGTGTGTATGTGAGGAAATTAGTATGATGCAGTGGTTTGAGCAACAGCTTACAGCTCTGGAGATCAGGATTAGAGTCTCCACTCAGCCACTGGGTTACATCACACTCTGTCAGCCTTAGAGAATGTGGGTACAATGAATACAACTTCTAGGAATCTCTAGAGATTAATGCATGACTTATGCTGGAGCTTGGCTGGCATCACACTGGAGGACCTAGAGATTCAAAGAAAGAACACTTTTCTAGAAATCTATGTTCTCCAGCACAACTCTATGCTCAGTTTCTGGCATAAGATGATCTATGGCTGCATCCGCATTGCCAAATAATGCAGTGTGGGTATCATATCAGCCTAGTGTATCTAATACAGTTCTTCCCCCCACCCAAAGGTGCTTTGCTCACTTGATGCTGACAAATCAGCAGAAGGGAAGAGAAGGTATCAGGAGATTTTGTTGTTGTTGTTGTTTTCAGGGAATTAGAGAACTGCAGGTTTGGAATCTTGCCCCATTCTCAGCCCTGCTAAAATGACTGGCATGGCTGGGCTATTGGGCCAGTGTCTTGTGACTGACGTGGCTCAGGATATCCTTGTGTGGCCTCAATGCAGCTTGGAACTGATATTTTTCTTGTTGGTTAGGTGTCACATTATGTGCCTATGAAGAAAGGCCTACAGATTCACACTAGAGAATTTAGAGATTCCTTTAAATCTCTTGAATAAAAAAAATTGTTTTTTCCCTACTTTTGTGAGTGAGTTGTGCCTCTAATATCAGTGAATGTGGATGACTAACTATATTCCAGTATAGTTGAACATGATCTGGGCTACATTTAATTTCTAGACCTAAAAGCCCAGCATCCTCCAGATATTTAGGATGCATCTGTACTTTAATTGCTGTGGCCCAATGCTATTGTAATCCTAGGAGTTGCACTTTGGTGAGGCTCCAGCATGACTTGCCACAGAAGGCTAAAGACCTGATAGAGCTACAACTCCCATCATTCCATAGCACTGAGCCATGGAAGTTAAACTGGGATCAAATATTGTTGTACAGCATTGATGTACCCTCAACCTTTGGTATTTCGTCAGTGAAACATTCTTTAATGAATAAATAATGCAGCACATACAAACAAGTCCCAGATCAGTTCTTAGCAGCTCCGGTTCAGAGATTGAATTTCTTATAAGAAACCCCGTGAAAATATCATTTATGCATACCTGGATATCTATCTATATCTATCTATCTATCTATCTATCTATCTATCTATCTATTATATATATTCTGAAAACTAAAGTAAAAGATGGAATATTCAGAGAGGGAAAATCTTTTTCCCCAGTTGCAGCTCTGGCATATCCTTTATATATATATACAAATGCTTTCCTTTTTAAAATACTGCACAAACATGATGGTTAAAACCTCAAGGAAAATGAGGTGATGATTAAGAAACTGGCAAGGAAACATAAACATAGATCTATCAGAGAACCCATGCATATTCAAAGAGCCAAAACAGCCCATATGGTCTGGGAGACCTGACTTGTGTCCCTATGAATGGGGGAAAAGCTTTATTAAAAAGCAAAAAGAGGTTAATCTCATGAATAAACATACAAATACAATGTCAGAGTGAAATCAAAGAATGGAACAACTGGTACTCAGATGTGTTTAAGTAAGAAATAAGATGCTTACTCAAATGTCACTGTATAAGAAATAAGTAGTGTGTCTCTGACACATGTTGCCAAACTCAACCTTATTAAGCTTTTTCAAAACTCATGCCTGTATTCTCATTCTATCATATCTTTACATTCAATTGTAAGTCTGTCCTCTTCAGATGGGAATTTCTACATATATTCAGCCCACCAGATTGGCTTTTTCAGATTGACTATTAATGGATTTGATTACAATGTTATCTCTAGGTTCTCCAGTGCAACTCTATAACCAATTACTGTTGAAGGTTGTTTTCAGAATCACACACTGGAAGACCTAGACATTCCTATAGAGAACAGCTCTCTAGGAATCTCTAGATCCTCCAGCAAAAGTTGAATATAGCATCATGTAGAAGAACCTAGGAATTCCTAAAGAGGTGTTTGTTCAGACTAAAAAAAACCCTTTGCATTTTATTTGTGGTTTTCTACATTTATGGAGGTCCTGCACCCCTAATTCCAGTGAATTTGGAGAGCTAATTATATTTTTCATTCCAAATTGAATGCATTTTTCCCATGGATTTTTCAGGTGGATGCTTCTTTTCATTGTGATGGTGGTAGAACCTTAGTAGCAGTAGACTGATCAAAGTTAGGTTTCAGCAGGTTTCAATGAAACATGGGTCATAAACATTTTAGATTGTGTGGTAACTGAAGTTGATAACTTTGACAATAGGATAAGGATCTATAAATTTTGGAGCCACTCTTTTTGAAGGTTGGACAGTTTTTAAATATTTAATTGACAGATACATTCCTTCCTCTACTTTGAAGTCCCACTGAAGTATGTATTTCCAGTCAGTGAACTGTTTGTAATCCGCTTAGGCCTTGTTTAGAGATTTCGGAACTATAGGCCAATTCTCAGTTATTTCAGCACTCCACTCAGAGGGTGTATCACCATTGAATGGCACTGCAGCAGTTCTGAAAATGGAACAAAATCCTGGCCATGTACAGCTCGAAAGTGATGCCAGTGCTAGAATGCACAATATTATTATAAGTTGCTGCTGCAAAAGGGAGAAAGTCTACCCAATTATCGTAGTTCAAGTAACAGCACAGAAACAGACTGAGCATTTTCCAGATCCATTCTGTAGCCCTGTCTGTCATTGGATAAAAGGCAGAGCTCAGCCCATATTGCATGTCCAACAATTTCTCTGTTCTTCAGTCCCCATCGGAACTTCGGCCACTCAAAGAATAGGTGGCTTGCCCCTCATCTTCATCATGGTTTCCCTTCTCTGACATTACTGTCAATTGGTTGACTCTCACCAACCAAGGTCAGGAAAAGCAGAGATTGAATTGTAACTTGCAGAACATTGGTAGCAGTTAAATTCACTCACAAGGAGATCTTGGAAATTTATTTAATGCAAGGTTACTAATATACAGCAAAATTACAAATGAAGAAAACATGGGCAACTTCTCAGTTCGATACCCCGCAAATCCCACCCACTCAACTCCTGAGAGTTCTTCTGTCCAGCCTCCAGGTCTTCCAGTCTGAGCCAGTTCATGTTATCAGGCTCCTTCCCGTGCAGGGACCCAGATGTTTTCATTCTATTTACATTCATCAGCCTTGGCTGTGAATTCATGGCTTGAAGGCTTTCTGATGTCTTGAAAACACCAGGTATGAGTCCATGAAATACATACTCATTTACACACTAATTGGAGTGCGTTTGTACCCATTTAAATCATGTAAATATATTCAACATACACATTATTTGTGTGTATGTTGCATACAGAAAATTTTCTTTGCTAAAAAAAAAAACTGCCCCCAAAAGCCACATGCATATTCTTGCCTGAATAGAATTATCCTGCTTTCTGTACAGTTTTTCAAGCAGTAACTCTGGAATTCTTTCTGTATAAAAACTGCAATTTTCTGCACATAAAGAATAATTTCTTTATTACATTAGAAAATCACATGCAATTTTATTTTGTGCATTATAAAGACCAAGCTTACAGAAAAGAGGGAAAGAATCCCATTATTCCTTCCTGCTAGACAGAATTAACTGTATGAAGACTTCCATTCCTCTTAAGGCAATGCATCTTTCTGCTCCGTCATCTTTTACTAGTGTTTTGATATAGATTCAGATTAAGATTAAAAACTTGGAGAATAGGATTTTACCCAAAAAGTACAACTGAACAAGGTAACAGGTTACCAGGAAAACTGTAGAATAAATTCTGCTGTTGCTTGCTATGAAAAACCAAATATCGCTCAGCACATATCATTTAGGGACAGCAAACTGTGCCTCTGAATGGCAAGACCTCCTTTCCCACCCTGTGATCCCATATTCTTTTGTCTGTATCCTTTGTAATTTAACTGCTTGACAACTTCATTCAGCTGTTAGTAACAAGCACAAAGTATTGATTGCTTCTGAATGCCCTAATGGATCGAGAGTGGGCCACAGAACTGTAAACACAGAGTTTTCTGTTCCAAGCGAAATTATAGTCTGCCCTACAAAATTGCACAATAAGTCAGTGAACAAATCAGCCAACTTAGGGCTCTGGGGTCACTGACTGATACCGACACATTACAATAATTAAAACTTGAAATGCCTCATGCCTTATTGATTTCTCTTCTCCATTTTTACCTGAATCATTCCCATGGTGGGAGATTGAAATGCTGTGCACTGGATCATGAACCGCAGAGGCGATGCTGATGAAAAAAATATACCTACATGTCTGTCAGTAGTAAAATTCTTTGTATCCTCCTAAACTAATATTTATATCTCATAAAGATCCATGTCTTCATTTCCCACCAGCACACATTGTTCAGCTCTTTCAGAATAGTGTTCTCAAAAATCTATAGTGTTACTATCTGCAAATTTTTAATGGGACAAAAACAATAAAAGATTTTCTTGAAAAACAATTTACCATCACTGCTGATCGTATTGTAGTTGTATTCATAATACGAATCCAATACTCAAAACACTGTCATTTCCAATATTTTTAACTTTGGGTAAACAGATCCAGAAGATGCATTTTTTTTAAAGATGCATATTAAAAATATTATATAGTCTTACCCGCATGCTCATGATCTGACTCAATGCAGATTCAATTTCACAAGTACTGTTCATCTGAATGCAGAGAACACCATCTACCCATTTCTATAGGCTTGCCATTGCCTTTGCTGTTGCCTGTGGTATTTTAAATAAGACCTTATTTATTTATTTATTTATTTATTTATTTACTACATTTATAACCCACCCTTCTCACCCTGTAGTGGCTCACATATATAGGCAGCAATTTGATGCCATAAAAATACACATTATTAAAATAAACATATACATTAAAACAATAATTAAAAACATGTAAAACATTAATAGCACTTTAAAATCACATAATCCAATCTCATAGTATACAACTGTTCCAGATTGTCATTTCACTAATTCTCTTATTGCACTGGTAGATTACTAACTGAACACTTGGTTCCACATCCACATGTTTAGCTTTTTCCTGAAGGTCAGGAGGGAGGGGCCTGATCCAATTTCACTAGGGAGGGAGTGCCATAACTGAGGGGCCACCACAGAGAAGGCCCTATCTCTCATCCCCAGGGCAAGAGAGACCAAGAGCAGGGCCTCCCCAAAAGATCTTAACCTCCTAGCTGACTCATAGAGGGAGATACGTTTAGAAAAGTAAATTGAGCTGGAACTGTTTAAGGCGTTATAGGCTAAAGACAACACTTCGAATTTTGCTCAGTAGCAGACTGGTAGCCAGTGGAGCTGATGTTACAGGGGAGTTGTATGATCCCTATACACCGTTCTGGTTAGAAATCTGCTTGCTGCCTGTTGGACTACTTGAAACTTCCAAACAGTCTTCAAAGGCAACCCCACATAGAGCGCATTGCAGTAATCTATTCGTGATGTAGCAAGAGTGTGGACAACCATGACCAAGTCTGAGTTCCCAAGGTATGGGCACAACTAGCACACAAGTTTTAATTGTGCAAAAGTTCCAGGCTCGGTGATGAATCCAAGAGCACTCCCAAGCTGCAAACCTCTGTTTTCAGGGGCAGTGCAACCCTGTCCACCACAGGCTGTAACCGTATACCTAGTTTGGGCTTTTGACTGGCCAGGAGGACTTCTGTCTTGTCTGAATTCAATTTCAATTTGTTCACCCTCATCCAAACTGTCACAGCTGCCAAGCACCAGTTCAGGACAGGAACAGCCTCCTTAGCAGCAGGTGGAAAGGAGTAAAAGAGTTGTTCATTCTCTGCATAGAGATGACATTGAACTCCAAAACTCCGGATGATCTCTCCCAGCAGCTTCATGTAGATGTTAAAAACATGTGGGACAGTACTGAGCCCTAGAAGGTGTTGTCGGAGCTGAGAAGTGTCTCCCAGCAACACCTTCTGAGAGCGATCCTCTGCGAAGGACAGGAGCCTTATTCCAGTGGTTCTGTCGTTTTCATCACTATGGACTTCCTTCGAAATACCTTTTGTGGCCACGGACCCCCAAGGCCTAACTTAAGATTTAAGGCACTAGACTACATCACATAACTATTTCAATTTTCTCATTAAGGTCCTTCAAATTTATAGAGAAGGGGATATAGGTTCATCAGTTAAGCACACACACATTCCTATTATAATATAATACTGTGATTATAATGATTCCAAATGATTTTTTTAAACAATAGAATCAACACTAATCATAATAAATAGTAGTGATAGCACTGTCTATTAATGCTAATAGACAATAATAATGTTAACAGTAACAGCAATAACTATTACAATAGCAATGACACTATTGTTTATTTATTTATTTGTTTGTTTAAAACATTTATGTCCCGTCCTTGTTGACCTTTGCAGAGGGACTCAGAACGCCTACTAGTCCTACTGGTACTAATAGTAAAAATGTACATTTCCCACCCAGTTATTCTCATAGTCTATTGCCAAATCTTGTTTTTAATTGAGACAATAGGTTTAAAAATTTTCCAAAAGAAGTACAGAAAATTAATATTTTGTTCGATTTCCCTTTTTGGATTTCTTGCTCTCATTCACTTATTTATTCATTCAGATTTAATTGCAAAAAAAATCATAACATCTCTTCAATCCTTCATGGATCCTCTATAACAGGGGTCCTCAAACTAAGGCCCGGGGGCCAGATGTGGCCCTGCAATGTCATTTACCCAGCCCTCGCACAGGGTCAACCTAAGTCTGAAATGGCTTGAAAGCACACAACAACAATCCTATCTCATCAGCCAAAAGCAGGTCCACACTTCCCATTGAAATATTAATAATTTTATATTTGCTAAAATTGTTCTTCATTTTAATTATTGTATTGTTTAAAGTCTTTTTTCACTACAAATAAGATATGTGCAGTGTGCATAGGAATTCATTCATGTTTTTTTCAAATTATAATCCGGCCCTCCAACAGTTTGAAAGACTGTGACCTGGCCCTCTGTTTAAAAAGTTTGAGGACCCCTGCTCTATAACAACATCCCAGGCCCCCAGGGGTCTCCGGACCCTATTTTGAGAACCATTGGCTTACTCTATAAGCCTCACAAAGAATGCAGTGAGATGGCAAATGTGAGGTGAGGCTTATACAGTAAGTCCCTATTAAAAATGAGATAGAGCAGCAGGGGAGGTGCTTGTGAAAGCAGGATAATAAAGAAAGTTGGCAGAAATAAACGCAGCTCATTTGCAATGAGGCCCTAAAGGAAAGGTGTACAGATATCATGAACTGCCAAAATGACCAATAAATAGGTCCAAGAATACATTAAGCAGGAAGCTGAGATGAAAACAAACAAAAGCAAACAGAAAAGGAGGAGAAAGACAGTTCAGTCAGTTAAGATTGCATCCCTCTTTCACATATTACCAGCTGTCAATTAAAACGCTAGCTTCTAGTTAGAAGAATCATACAAAGAATCAATTTGGCCCCATTTTAACTGCTATGATTTAAATGCTATGGAATCAGGGGGTTGTAGTTTGGTGAGGCACCAGTCCAATTTGACAGAGAAGGCTTAAGGCCTCGTAAAACTATAATTATTGAGCTATGTCAGCTAAAGTTGTATCAATCTGCAGTAATTCTACAATGTAGATGCACCTCAAGACATTCTTCTTTGTGGTAAGATGTTCAGAAGGAAAATTGAGTCAATCTCCTAAAGGAGAGGAAATGCTGGAAAGGCATTTGTGTGCTAATATTAGCTTTGTTTTTCAACAGCAGAGGTAGAGGATAAGTGGAAGCAAATACTGTAACACATGGGCCCCTAAGAGGCAGAAATTATGCCAGTTCACATCTGATCCTTGTACAGAAAAAGACATCCATGCCCATGGGGTGCCTTAAGACTTCACCTCAGGGCACACTTTCTTTCTCTTTCTGCCTCCGTCTCCCCAAACGGCTATTTCTTTGCATGCAATGTGCCAAGCAAACATCAGGTCTCAGCCCTGCGTGTCAACAAATGCTCCTTCCGGGGACCTAATGCTGAAACACAAAAACCCTTTAGTCAAATCCCAACCTGAGTTGAATCATCTCCTCAAGGCAAAAAAAAAAAAAGTCATGGTGCTATGCGCTGTCACTCAGCAGCAGATCTATGGTTCAGTTTCCATTTCGTTGTTCTTCCATAATTATGTTAAAGTTTTCTTAAAGGGTGTGCAATGTGAAGGCATCAAATAAGATAAGAGCTAGGTGTTACAATTCATTCAATAATTACAATGGGGAAAACGTGGAAAGCTTAGACCAGCTTTTCAAACAGAGGGCCAGGTCACAGTCCCTCAAACTGTTGGAGGGCCAGATTATAATTGGAAAAAAAAATGAACGAATTCCTATGCACACTGCACATATTTTATTTGTACTGCAAAAATCACTTTAAAACAATACATTAAAATGATGAACAATTTTACCAAATATAAACTTATTAGTATTTCAATGGGAAGTGTGGTCCTGCTTTTGGCTGATGAGATAGGATTGTTGTTGTTGTGTGCTTTCAAGTCATTTCAGATTGACCCTGAGCAAGGGCTGGGTAAATGACCTTGGAGGGCCATATCCGGCCCCCGGGCCTTTGTTTGTGGACCCCTGCTCTAGACCATACAAACATGCAGTTTTGATTATTGCCATCCTTTTTTGTGGGGGAGGGGGAGATAGGAAGGTTGATAAAACACACACACACACATATTGCAATATCATAAAATGTAGATACACTTGCCTTACACATTTCCTCCACCTGATAAAGACATCCAATGTGGCATAACTATTAAACTTAGGGCAGGGAGACTCAGGTTTAAATCCTGACTTGAGTCACAAAAACTCATGGTTTCCTCCACCCTTGGCTTGATTTACAATGGAGTAAAGATGTTATCCATTCCATTTCTGATAATAATCTATCTATACAATAATAAAAGTAAAAATGTGTCTATGTGGCAGGAGTGTCTGCTTACAGAGTCCAGCCTCCACAAACAGGCTATAGTTCCCATTGAGCAGGAGACACCCATGGCACTCCCAAAAATGACATTGCAGGTTACCACGAACATCTCCAGGAATCCTGCCAATGTCTTGCACAAACGGCATCCTGCCCACTGCCCCCAAGTGAAGGCTTTCATACAGGGACCATTTCAGCCTAGATTTTCTGGTTTTCCTCCACCAAAGACACCTCCCAGGGTTCCTTTCGCTCTCATTTTCATGACCACACCCACTGCCTCTCCCTTAACCATTTTCTATGGCACACAGCAAACACATAGGAATTGATCAGCAACCAAACGTTCTATAGAGGATTGGGGGAAATTATAGTTCACCTACACTCATAGAGCACTGTAAACACAAACAATGGATCTGGGCCAAATTTGCTATACATGCCCAATATGCCCACATTTTAATACTGGTGGATTTGGGGTGGAATTGGCCTTGACATTTGTTAGTTGTAGGTACTGGGATTTATAGTTCATCTGCAATCAAAGATCACTCTGAACCCCACCGATGATGGTCCGGGACCAAACTTGGCACAGAGAATCCCTGTGCCCAACTGAACATACTGCAGGAGTTTGGGGGTGGGACTGACCTTGACTTGAGAAGGTGTAGTTCACCTGCACCCAGATAAACAGTGAGCCCCCCACTCACTGACTATGGACCTGGACCAAGCTTGGCACTAAAAAAACCCATGACCAACTAAACATATTGCAAGGGTTTGTGGGAAATGGCCTTGATTTTGGGAGTTGTAGTTCACCTGCATCCAAAGAGCACTGATAATCTGGAAAAAACTTGACACACAGGCTCAACATGGCCAGTTGTTAATACTGACAGGATTTTGGGGTTATTGCCCTGGAAATCTGGGAATTGTAGTTCTCCCTTATCCAGAGAGTACTGAATCCGGCCAACAACGGATCTGGACCAAATTTGGGACACAGACTCAACATGGTCAACTGTGAATACTGCCTGGGTTTTAGGAAGATTGCCCTGAGAATCTAGGAGTTGCAATTCACCTTCATCCAGAGAGCACAAAACCCAAGCAACAACAGATCTGGACCAAACTTGGCACACAGAACCAATATGGCCCACTGTGCATACAGACGGGGTCTGGAGGTGACTACCCTTGGAATTCACTCTTATCCAGAGAATACTACAACCAGACAATGATGTACCTGGACCAAACTTTGCACACAGCCCCAAAATTGCCAACTTTGAATGCTGGCAGGGTTTGGGATGGATTGACCAATGATTCGGGGAATTGTAGTTTACCCACACCAAACTGAGAATACCTAACACCCAAAAGCAAATGCCTTTTTCAAATAACCAGGGCAATGCCGAGTCCCCAAGCTAGTCAATAGAATAAAAATAAAATCAAATGCATCAATAAATATGTACTGAACTTTGTTTCAAAGTTATTTGGATTCTTGTGAAGTTTTGGTTGTAAGAGATTGGGTGAAGGCAAGCATACTGAAGCTTAATCCATCTGAACAGCAGAAAGGGGAAGAGGGATTCAATATGAGCTTGAGAGGTAGTACAGTCAGCCCTCCACATTCACTAGGGTTGGGGACACCCCCCCCCCCCCCAGTTTTTATACCTAGGAATTTCTAGATCTTCCGGCATGATAAACTTCCACTGGAGGCTTCCCTAGAATCCCATAGAGGATCTAGAGATTCCTAGATAGAACATTTTGATCCATTTCCTGAATAAATAAATCCACAACAGTCAAAACCACAAAATGGAGAGGAATGAAGATAAAGTTATTCTGAAACCATAGCATCACAACTTGGGGGTACTGCTTGTTTCAGGCCTGTCAGAATGCTCAAATATCAGTGGTGGCCGAACTGCATTCAGTAGAGTCTCGCTTATCCAATTTTCGCACATCCAACATTCTCTATCATCCAATGCAATCTGCCTCCCGCCTGGATCCATAACTGTTTCAATACATTGTGATGTTTTGGTGCCAAATTCGTAAATACAATAATTACTACGTGATGTTACCATGTATTGAACTGCTTTTTCTGTCGATTTGTTGTAAAACATGTGTAAACTCATAATGTAATTTGATGTTTAATAGCGCTTTTCCTTAATCCCTCCTTATTATCCAACATTTTCGCTTATCCAATGTTTTGCCAGCCTATGTTAGATAAGCGAGACTCTACTTTACTTAGATTTAGCCCATGCACTGTCCATAGTCCTCAAAGAATCTGATATGACGAGGCATGTGACACGAATTTTGGTCATGTTTCTTTTATGTACTCTGAACCAGCACACAATTCACTTACATTTTTATATATACCCGAGGGTAATTCTATACACATTATTTGCATTAGTTTTGTACATGAAACAAAGGTTAGGTACAACAACAATAGGTGTCACTATCCTCAGCCTCCCAAACAGACAACTTCTGTTGTGAGAAATTCTTTATAACGGATGTTCAACCTGTACAGAAATATCCTTCCAGAAAAGAATGCACCCCCAATTCAACCATTCCACATATGAACAAGTTGCCTGCTACTCTAGGTGTAAATCCAACATACTTCAAGCCAGTTCCAGTTTATCAAAGCCTTATCATTCATATGTTTTTCCTTGGGAAGACTCATTTAGGGAGATTTGCCTTTGCCATCTTCTGGGGCTGTGAGTGTGTGACTTTACCAAGGTCATTTTGTGGGTTGATATAGATGAGTGTCTGATAATCAACCACAATGTCATTCTGGCTTTCTAACATTGAAAAAAGCAATTTAATATACTGTGTCTTCATTTCATTTTGAAAACTATGCAGCACTGACTTGCTAAATATAATTAATGTTAGGAGCATATTTTCTTACATAATTAAATATTTGCAGTTGATTGGATATGAAGCGATTTCTTTTCCTGCAATGTTAATATATTTGCCTCATCCTCCTTACAGCAAAAACATAATTCAAAACAAACAGAAGGTTATGTTGAATCAACAATTTAGGAACACTGTAAAATATCACGAAAACAAGGTAGCTGTTTGTTATTTAATTTCCTCCCCCATCTCCCTTTAGGTAACATACAACTAATAAATCTAGTGAAAAATACAAAAGCGGTACATCATTACTACAAACATGGAGGAAACAAGGAATCTCATGTGCAAAACATGAGTCAGTGTACACTTCAATAATAACAATTAAAATAAAAATACAGTAAAATCCATTACCCACAGGGGATGCGTTCCCAAGTTTATAGATACACAAGACTTCCAACTCAAGAATGCCACGGAGTTGTGCTGTAAGATCTAGGAAATGCTTATAGAAGTTGGGGAAAGTGGATACATGAAACCACAGTACTGGTCCAGTGGATATAGGGGGAAGACATCTAGTTCTAATCATGCTACCTCTCTATTCTGCCTTGGTCAGACCACACCTGGAATCAAACTGTGTCCAAATCTGGGAATCGCAATTGAAGGAAGATGTGGACAAGCTGGAAGGCAATTAAAATGATCCAGAGGACGGCGGCTAAAATGATCAAGGGCCTGTGAGGAGCAACTTAAAGTGCTGGGCATGTTTATGCCCATGTCTATGGAACTCCCACCCTAGTCAAATTGGATCATCCCCCTCCCTCCTGACCTTCAGGGAAAAAAAAATAAAGCCATGGCTATGGGAACAAGATTTTGGTCAGTAAGCAGAGCAGTAAGAGACTACAAATAACAGAAAGATGACTCAGATTGGCCCTGGAATATGATTTGGATTTTGTGATTTTAACTGATGTTTTAATGTTTTAATGTTTATGTTTTTAATTGGGTTGATTTTAATGCAGTTGTTTATTCACTGGTATGTATATTCACTGATACAGAATTTCATTTTGCCTTTGTGAGGCCATTCTGAATGCCCTTTGGGGTGAGAAGGGCAGGGTACGAGTGTAGTAAATAAATAAATACATAAATACATAAATGTTTAGCCTGCTGAAGAGAAGGCTGAGAGGAAACTTGATGGCCACGTATAAAGATGTGAGGGAAAGTCATAGAAAGGAGGGAGCAACCTTGTTTTCTGCTGCCCTGGAGACTAGGGTGTGGAACAATAGCTTCAAACTACAGGAAAGGAGATTCCACCTGAACATTAGGAAAAACTTCCTAATGGTGAGAGCTGTTCAGCAGTGGAACTCTCTGCCCCAGAGTGTGGTGGAGGCTTCATCTTTGGAGGCTTTTACACAGAGGCTGAATGGCCATCTGTCAGGGGTGCTTTGAATGCTATTTTTCTGTTTCTTGGCAAGGGGTTGGGCTGGATGGCCCATGAGATCTCCTCCAACTCTATGGTTTTATGATTCTATGATTCTATGATAATAGATTCCATTTCTTAAATTTTACCATATATTTTTCTTTACATGGAGAGAAAATAAAAATAAAATATAAATCATGATGGGCACGAGAAACAAAATCATTTTAAGATAGGTGCATATACACCTATGGTAGTAACTGAAACCATATTTGAAAAAATAATGTGCTGGTCTGCACTGTGTGGCAAAACGGCAGAGTTTTTACATTGTAATCAAAGAGCAAACTCAACTTATAGTTTTCTTTTAAATAATCCCATTTGCACAAAGTATATTTTCAAAATATAGCCAACATGTTCTGCTTGCTCACAATGTGTTATTGTTGTTTTGCAGTGTTTTTTATTCCATGATGGTTCGGAAAGCCAAGGGAAGGAGTGGGAAAATAACCACAAGATGTCAGTGTTGCTGCAAATACACTCAGAATGCACTGTATTTGTCTGACTTCTTAGATTTCTTCAACTTCTTTTGATCATAGGCAGTGATACAGCCTCCTACTTTAAGTCCCATTGACTTTGCTTGGATATTAACCATGCACAATATCACAGACTCAAGCCTTGCACTGGCAATAAATGGTGACAAGGAGCACTATCAGGAGTCCCAAATGCACTGTGAAAATAATGTTATAATAACTGCACCTTGTCTGGATACCTTTTTTATGACATATTGGTACATTAGAGCAATTTTCCCAGTCACTGATCAGTGATCAAGTTATGCCCTGTTGAGTGAGTTTTCCATGTCGGTGTCTTTGTTCCATTCAGTTAGAAATAGAAAGAATATTCACTGATATTTTTTTAAAAACGGGTTTGTCAAAAATCAGGGAAATTTGGCAGCAGGAATGCTAGATGGTGTGAATCCTCACCTTTTAGGGCTTATTCTGCATGGACATGAATGACATTTTGTGCAAAATAATTCTTCCATGGAGAAAATTGCTTTTTCTGTTCAAAAACAGCTAATATTTTCAGTACAGGAAATGCACTTTCTCCTGCCTGGCTTACAAGATATGAAATGCACATTTAGTATTACAAAAATTGAAAAAAGCAACAAAAGCAAAGGACAATGTTGAAAGCTGTATAATTTTTCCAATTTTTTTTAAAGCTTTATAGATTATATTAGGATTGCCATAGGTTAGAAATGACTTGAGAGTACTCAACAACCAAAATGGCATCTAATTGTTCTATATGAGGTTTGCTTTGGACCACACGCATACACATTACATTATGCTAGAGTGTGTTAATTTTATTTTCCAGCAGTCAAACTTCATTTTCGGCACACACAAAAGTGAGGGGAGAGAAAGCCAGACAGACAGAGAGAGAGAGGAAGAGAGAGAGAGAGAGAGAGAGAGAGAAACAAACCTGAGTTTCACTTTCCAACCAATTCCACTCTCTGATAGTGCTATGTCCCTTGACCTGTCATATAAACATGAATTTCTTGTACTGACATATAATTAAAATATAACTGAAATCATATCTTTAAAATCAGCCAAAGACCTTCCTGAATAAAATGGTGGAGAGAAACATGGACCAATTGGGGCCCCCTTCAGGAAGGATTCCTACAATCAGGAAGCAAACGCTGAGAAGTTTCTCTCTCCGTTTTATTGACGTGGTCCTCTATGGATCGTGATTTTGATCTATTTGACTTTGCTTTTGAGGTGGAAGACACACCAATATGCTCTCCTGCTATCCAAGTTTGCAACGTTAAAGCCCAAGCAAAGATTTACTGATTGCACTAGTCCTATGTATAAACAGATCCCAAGAGCAGCCATGGTGCAGTAGTTTGAGTGTTAGATTGTGATTCAGGAGACCAGTGTTCAAATCCCCTTTTGGCCATGGAAATCCACATAGTAACCTTGAGCAAATCACACAATGTCAGACCCAATAAACTCTCATATAGGTTCACCTTAGGGTTGCCATACATTGAAAACAAATCAAAGGCACACAACAACACGATGAGGAGTCATAACATCTTGAAAACATCTTAACGGCCTAAATACTGCAAACTTTGGCACAAATTCACCATACAAAGCTTGCAAGGTGGACAAGATAAGTAAGATGAACCCCCAACTGTTTTTCACTAAGTTTAATCATTACAGCTTCTTCCGTAATTGTGTAGAGTCCCAGCAACTAGCACTGTTGTGAAACTGTTGGTTTTATGTTAACGTGTTTTCACACATCAAGTGTCAATTAAAGCAATTAAACTAATCTATACCATAGATCTATAGTGTATCATGTCCACCAAAATGATTTGTTTTCTCTCCCCCATTTGGCCTTAATATCTCCATACTATATGACATGAAAGTAATGAAAATGAGATGTAAGGTGCAGAATGAATGCAATTTGACACTGCATCAACTGTCATGACTCAATGTTATAGAATCACACAAATTGTAGTTTGGGAAAACACCCGCAGTCTTTGGCAGAGCGAGCTAAAGATCTTGAAAAAAAAAACAACTCCAATGGTTCTGTACCAGTTAAAGTGGTGTCAAACTGCATTAAATCCCTTTCGTAAGGGCCTGAAAACATGGCTTTTCGAGATGGCCTTCAACTGAGTGCTATGCTATTGGAGTGACGACCGGAATGGACTACGACTATGAGATTGATTATGACCCCATGACAAGACGAAGCGGATTTTTAGTATAAGTAGATGTTATGTAGTAGTAGAATGTTGTTTTGCTGTCTTGACTTATTGTAAATTGTCCTTTCTATGTTTTTGTACACCGCCACGAGTCGCCCTAGGGCTGAGAGCGGCGGTTAATAAGTGCAAATAATAAATAAATAAATAAATAAATAAAATGTAGACACAACTCTCATCTATATCCCTTAAAAACTGAAGTTCAAAATTCATCTAACTGAAGATTATTTGAGGGGGGGGGGGGGATAAATGCATATTCTGCTCTTCCAACATATTGACAGGAATAATTTTTGAAATTATTTAAAGACAGATATCATGAGAAACCTTGAGAAACAGAATCATGGATTGAAGAGAATATTCACAGTTTGAGACTTATTCTGCAGAAGATTCATATGTCACAGTTTTGTGCTGAAAACTACACTCTCTGTACTGGACCCCATGGCAGAGAAGAAAATAAATTGGAACTAGCAAAAATAAATCCATTAAAACCTCGAGAGTAGAGGATCATATACCTGACCGTCTACTTAAAATTATTTTGAATTTGAGGGAGAGGAGTAAAGGTCTTTGGATGTCTTTGAGTTTTGGGTGCCTTTTAGAAAATAATAAAATCCCAGGGGGCAAATGCCAACCGCAGCCTGCATTTCCCCTATCCTTTAGCTCCTTAGTTAGCATCTCAGGTCTCATTTGCCTTAGATTCTCAGTTGAATAGTTTCCTGGTGATTGTAGAGAACTCTTTTGATGGCAATGCCTATTGTTTCACATACTTCAATCTGTAGTAAGCCTCCCCCCCCCCCCCCGCGCGCGCTGTGCTTGTGCGCCTTTCTGCTAAAATCGACCCTTAACATCACTAGTCAAGGGAAAATGTGCCTTAAGATGCCTCTCCAGGCATCTTCAGAACACAATTTAAAAGTAGCGAATGTTGTTTTTTTAACACGTTCCTTGAGATCAGACATCTTCACCTGAACCAGATGTTCTCAGGACACATCAGAAGAGAGACAGCTGGTGTACATATTTTGTTGCAAACAAGCTGAAGACAAGTTAGCTCAGGATAATTTGACTTCTCAAGGGATTTGCTCCCTTAATTATTCCCAGAGCAGAAATGTATCGGAATCGTGTCGAAAAAATTATTTGGGTAGTCCACATAACGTAACAGATGTATAAGTATATCCTGATTAAACACATCCTCATGTGGTTCTTGGAAATAATGGGAGAAATGCTCCTTTCGCTGCAAGATGACGTAATTTCTCATCTTTTGATCAATGTGATATGCATGGTGCAAATTTCATAAAATGTGCAGCACAGCAAAATGGAATCACAAACACTTTGTTGATTTTGCAAACTGGGTACCAAAGAGGATTTATTTATTTTTTTAGGGATGAGAGGCACTGAATAGGATCAAATTACAGAAAAGGAGATTCCACCTGAATTTTAGGAAGAACATCCTGACCATAAGGCGAGCTGTTTAACAGTGGAACTCCATGCCTCAGAGTCCAGTGGGGGTTCCTTCTTTTGGGGAATTGTAGACAAAGGATGGATGGCTATCTGTCAGGGGTGGGTGTGTGTTTACCTGCATGGCAGAGGGTTGAACTGGACAGCCTTTGAGATCTCTTGCAACTATGGTTTTCTGAATCAAATATCCCATCATTACCTGAGTTCTCATCATTAATTACCTCGGATCCTGGACTTGGAGAAAGGCATAATATAAATATAAAATAAATAAATAAAATATAAATATAAATGAATATGAACAGAATAAAACTACCTGGGGCTTTTCTACACCATTCTTTGGCTGAACACTGGTGTTAATATGCAGACGATTGTACTAATGTGCTTCTTTGCTGTAGCACAATAAGAAATGCACAGTCATTGTTTCTGCAATCCCAGAGTGCATCTACACTGTAGAATTAATACAGTTTAATGTCACTTTGACTGTCAGGGTTCAATGCTGTGGATCATGGGACTGAGGCACCAGCATTCTTATATGTTCCAATATCTGGGGAGCAAGGGGATCAAAAATCCAAAGCTCTACTGGTCTCAAGCATTTCTGACAAGGGACACTCAACTTTTATAGTCTTCTACTTAAACATCCCACCAATTCATAATTTAGGAACAGATTTTTAAAACTTAAACATTTTTGTTGCCATATTTCAGTTTGCTCTCAGTGGAAATATCAACTATTTAAGTTTTGTTACCATCTCTCTTATAGTTTTGAGTCCCTGCAGTCTCCCTAAAGAAGGATTTGGATTTATTTCCAAATGTGTTGGGACTAATTAGGCTTTCCCTGTGCACCTCGATACCTTCTCCTCCTTGTCTCTTAACAACAGAGGTGTTCACTCATTCCCTTTAAAGAAACTTTGCATTTGCATGGGACAAATATCAGTGGCTTTAAAGGGGGAAGGAATGGCTTAAGTAGGATCCAGTTTAACAAACGCCATGGATAGGAGGAGTATTTTCATCTTGGACAGCAAACAATGCATAGACATTTTAGTTGGCATAAAATTCTTGCTAATTATTTGACTCCCTTAAAGATAAATGCTAAGATGTTTCCCATCATGGTTTTCTATTCCTGGTTTTTCGTGCTGTATGGCCATGTTCCAGAAGCATTCTCTCCTGACATTCCACCTGTCCCTATGACAGGCATCCTCAGAGGTTGTGTGGTCTGTTGGAAACTAGGAAATGGGGTTTATATATCTGTGGGAAGTCCAGGGTAGGAGAAAGAACTCTTGTCTGTGGGAGGTAGGTGTGAATGTTTCAATTGGCCACCTTGATTAGCATTTAATGGCCTAGCAGTTTTTAAGGTGTGCCTTCTTACTGACTGGGGGAATCCTTTGTTGTTCCTATTTGAAAAACTTATTTTAAAAGAGTACATCAAATCAAAGTAGAACAATAGTTGGAATTGAATAGTGGATGGACTGTATAATGTAGGCAGCTTCTTTGCATGAATCACAATAATCAAAAAGTGCCCAATCTGACAATAAGCAAATGCACACTAAAAAAAAATAAAGAAAGATGTATTCCTCAAGAGAAAAAAACAGATAGGGAAGGAAAGGAGAATCAAAATCTTGCCCTTCCCAGTAGGTACAAACACAAGCACACTGCTGCAGTGTTTCCTAACTTTGTTGTTCTTCCTCATTCATAATTATTGTGACTTTGTCCACACTCCAATGCTGCTTGGGCACATGGGTTTCATATATCCAACATTGGAAGGTTTGCTAGAAATGAGGACGATCCTTGATAAATTCTGTGCAGAGCAACTGACAGTTCAAGAGATGCGCCAACAAATGTTGACAGTCACCTACACTTGATTGTCAGCCTTCGTTTGTGCATGTCTTAAAAGTGAGAAAACATATACCTATTTTAAGGGCTTGACAAGACACCTGGGACTGTCAGCATTAACAAGTGATGGTTGTGCTGACACATCCCGACATGTTGCTGCTACATGGGTACTGTTACCCAAATTTACATGGATCTGTTCACCTATTTGGAGAGAAAAGGCTGTCAAAGTGTAGTGAAAAGACAACAAGGCTATTGCATTGCTTGCACTCATATTGTTATAACAAGGTTCCAATACCACAATGTGTCATAAGAAGATAATAGGTTCTTGTGCAAAGGGAAAGAGTAAAGCATTCATTTCCTCCATTTAAATTTGGGAGATGAAAATGTTGAAGATCCTTCACAATAAAGTCCAAATGGAGAATACAAAAGAAACAAGATAAACAGAAAGATAGGTAAGTAAGGTATCCAGCCATGATACAAGGATTTTCAACCATTTTCAGCTCCATAGAAAGCATGGCATTTATAACACCAACAGTTATGAGCTGTCCTTTCAAGACCAAAGCAGCACAATCTATTACTGACGAAGAAAGAACAGCACAAACCTGCAGAGCTATTGTGAGTCCTTCAGAAAAAGAAGAGATCCCAGGGGATTCGGGTCAAACACATTATCTTTCTTAAGGGGCCGCGGTGGCACAATGGATTAAATCCTTGTGCTGCTGAACTGCTGACCTGAAGGTTAGTAGTTGAAATCCACAAGACAGGGTGAGCTCCCGTTGCTCTTGCCTACCTAGCAGTTTGAATGTGAGTAGATCAATAGATACTGCTTTGGTGGGAAAAGGCAAAAAGATGCTCCAAGCAGTCATGGCAGCCACACGACCAGGAGGTGTCTACGGAAGCAGGCTCCTCAGCTTGGAAATGGAGAAGGAACATCTCCCCCAGAGCTGGAGATGAGCACTGCCTCCAGAACTGGAAATGAAAGAAGTCTTTGCCTTTGCCTGTGTCTGTCTCATTGTACGTCATTGTAATAAGGTATTGAATGTTTGCCTGTGTCTGCTTATATACTGTAATCTGCTCTGAATCCCCTCAGGGAGAAGGGTGAAATATTATTATTATTATTAGTAGTAGTAGTAGTAGTAGTAGTAGTAGTAATAGTACCAGCAGCAGCAGCAGCAGTAGTAACCTAACAATCCTTGCATTCTGATCCCATTGAGTTGAAGCAAATTTGCTTTCTCCCCTCCTCATTTGCTCCTCCTCCTCTACCATCATCATTACACACTTCTTTGGAAGTAGTATTGTCCAACAGAATTTTTACATTTACATTAATCATCAATCAAGTACTGAAAGTGGAAGGCATAATCATAAACAAATAGTATAACCATTCATGCTGACATTTTGACCAGTCTTGGCCTTCAAGCACTTTAATGAAACCACAAAAACAATGTAGAAATGCAAAAAATATGAAGCTTCATTCTTTCTCCCCCCCCCACCCCACCTTTTCTGTTTTCTGAATGTCCATAATCCACACAACCAGACACAACTCTTTGAATATTTTATGGAAGGGGAGAAGAAGCATATAAAATTCAGGCCATAAAACTAAGGCTTTTGCAATTTTTTAATTGCTCGAATTCATAACCAAGTCCTTTTGCATAAAGAAACAGATCTTGAGTGCTGAGTCAAGCATCTTTCCCCAGGTTTGAGCGTATAAGGACTTTCACAACACAAGTCCTTCCCCCGCCAATGCTACTGCATACCAAATTAACCAGAGCAAGAGACAGCAGGTTCTCCTTTAGAAACCAGAAATGATGTCTCATTTCTAATTTTTCAGCTATCAAATATGTATATACATCTCAATGGACATAAAATACATGTGCGTGAAATTTGTAGTTAATTGGAAAAGAAAAGAAAAGTTATTGGCTCTTTGAAGATGACAAAAATGAAACAAAAATAATGCTATAGTTAATTATCTGCAAAACCAAATTGTTAAATAATTCAAGGATTTCCTTAACTCGAATGAAATAACCCGTTTAGTATTTGAGCATGTCTTCCTTCACACACAAAGGAAAATATAATGCCTTACCATGTGAGGACATGGACCAAAGAAAAGATCACTTAGCATTAAAGGATAGGGCTATTGGAGGGCGAGCAGCTCAATCCAAATATCCCTTTTAATACCAGAACAGAGCCTATCCCTCTTTTATAAAAGCAGAGCACTAGATTAACCCTCCCAATATCTCTTCATTTTACCAGCCTAGTTTGAGGAGAGGAATCCTTCTTTATAGCTGCTTGGATCCCCACTTGGTTTTCTGCAAATCACCTACAGACGAGCCATTCAACCCTACCTTACCTCCTACCCTTCTGGATTATGATTGCTATCATTGACTTATCCATAAACCTTGGATGGGGAATTGTTGAACTCTAAGATATTTTGGTCCACAACCCTTCCATCTGACACAAAAGTTCTATCAAAGGTAGTAGGTGGCCAATACAACTAGAGGCCCAAAGGACAAATTATTTCCCACTATCATACCATCAAAACTCCAACTGAAATTAAGGCCCCTTCTACACTGTCATATAATCCAGATTATCAAATCTGATAATCCACATCATCTACTTTAAACTGGATTGCATGAGGACCATTCTACACAAAGCCAAAACCCGAGAGGAAGCAGGTGAGGTGGCTAGATGGGAGGGGTGGCTTGATGGCATCCCGGGTCAACCAAAGGCCTGCAGGTCCCTCTGGTAAGTTTTTGGGGGAAATGGGGTGCTGGGAGGGAGGTGTCATACTGCTCCCCCAGGCTTTTAGGAGCCTGAGAAGTGGGATGGCCGTGGGGACTGACCTACTTGGATGCCTCAGGTAAAAAGCGAGACAGGTCCCATGTTTTGGGCCTGTTTGGAAGGGCCCTGAGTCTACACTGCCATAAAATTCAGATCAAAATGGATAATCTGGATTTTATATGGCAGTGTAGATCCTGCCTGTATCTAACTGTACAAGGCAGCCAAGGTTGAGATGTTTGGACATTAGGTCAGCTGAACCCTGCTTTATCCAATACCTCCAAAGTTTAGGGAGGTCAAAGTTACTTTGGGTTAACCTCAGACTGAGACTGAATCTACACAGTTAACCTGCATTTTGAAACTGGATTATATGGCAGTGTGGATGCAGCATGTGAGTAAGGAAGGTGCAATGCTTTGAGTATTGGATTATAATTCAGGAAACCAAGGTTTGATTCCTCGCTTGGCCACAGAAACCTTGAATGAGTCATGTTCTTTCAGCCCAAGAATAGGGTCACCTTAGGACCCCATAAATCAGTAGATATTCGAAGGGTGTGCAACACCAACACCAGGCTGCAGTAACACTGTGTCTGTATGGCCTCCCTGGGCTGAAAGAGATCTAGATTAGCTCATCCCCTCTTTCCATGCTCCCACTTTTGGCTCTTCTGTGGGCAAATCTTTAAGACCAGACTTTTCTGGCAGTAGAACTGGTGTGTCCCTAATCCTAACCCAAAATATTTCTGAATTAGGACTTCCCTGTCCATTCAGGTAATGCAATGTGCACACCGGACAAGGAAATATTGCTCTTTCATGACATATTTTTTAAAAACAAGACCGGAGGACACCTTGATGTATTTTTTTTTCTTTTGCAGTGGAGTTGAAAACATGTTGTTTAAAAATGACATTGAACTTCAGGCAACGCAGTCACACTCATTCAGGCAAAATCAGCATGGATGGTTTCCCGACATAAACAGGAGGCAATTTATGGCCAGGAAGGTGAGGAAAAATGGGTTCTGTCGACATCTGTTTCCTTTATTCAAAATGTAAAGTTTGAAAACCATGGACCCAATAAACTCAGCACGCATCGCAAATCACACAACGGCCATCTAGTGACTGAACCACCATTTTTACTGGAGAAATAAAAAGAAATAAAATCCTTAAACTACAGTTCTTTGTGTCGGATAACTAGCCTCTGTGGTAAGAGAAATTATGCTGCGGGAAAATGTTAATAACAAGTGTGTGCTGATATTTACTACCATTTAAATAGATGATTACCTTCAATGCCTATTTTCTGTGTGAACTATTTCAAACTAAGGGGAGTTGCCTATGAAGTGAAAGCATTCACAAGAGATGAAGAATATTTCAGAAATTACTCTTAAAGTGTCCCTGCTTACTTTGACACCCAGGACCCCCTGAAAAACAAAGCAGGAAAAAGACTATTGACAGATGGAACAGTTCATGACAGATATTTTGACTGAAATTGTTATGTAATGTAATGCTTTGATGCAGGATTCAATTTTCAATTGACCAGTGGATAACCTTGGGGAAATCACGCACTCCCGCAGGCCCCTTTTACAATGTCATATAAAATCCAGATTATCTGCTTCGAACCAGATTATATGGCAGTGTAGACTCATATAATCCAGTTCAAAGCAGGTAAAGTGGATTGTCCACTTTGATAATCTAAATTATATGTCCATGTAGAAGGGGCCTCACCCCCCAAAAACCCCATTAATGACTTTAAGGCAAACCACAACAATAATGCCAAGATGTCGCTTATAGCTTTTGCCCATGTTGTCCCACGAAGGACCAGGCAAAATCAAAATAATTCTGTATTTCAGTGAAATAGCCCTTGCCTGATTAATAGAATACACCCCTAAAAAAGGAACATCTTGGTGACTGGCTGCCCTTTATTATTCTCCCATTGGAGAGTGAAGATCACTTTGTTTTGGCAGGCCTTTGCTCAAGTGGAAAGTGGCCTTAAAAACACTATATTGTTTATATAGTTGTAATTTTTCTAATGAACCTTAACTGTTTTAAATGCTACTGTTAGTTCTAACCTTCATTTTTTTTAGCTGTTTTAAAATTTTGTAAACCAAATGTCTTGGGCAGGGGAAAGGATGGAATGATGATGAAGATTTCTGGTTTTGATTGCCCGTATTCTCGCTCATCTGTGTTTTGCTTCTTTTTTTTTACCTGATTCACCAAGACCTATATCCTGGCTTACCTGGAGAAAGACAGATATGGTTCTCAGGGCCCTTCTACATTGCCCTATATCCCAGGATCTGATCCCAGATTATCTTCTTTAAACTGGATTATATGAGTTTCCACTGCCAGATAATCTGGGATAAAAAGATAATCTGGGATCTGATCCTGGAATATAATGGCAGTGTGGAAAGGGCCTCAGCCATCACTTTCTTGAAAAGCTAGGTTATCCAACTGATATCATATTTATGCTACCAGTTTAAAACATATGAGATTGAACGACACTTCTAGTAATAGTATAGTCCCAACACAATTATTTTCTAAGAAGTATACACCACTGAAGCAACCTATGTGGTGCAGTGGCCTAATTAAACCCTTCTACACTGCCATTTAAAATCTAGATTATCTAATTTGATAATACGGATTATATGGCAATGTAGACTCATATAATCCAATTCAAATCAGATAATGTGGATTATCTGCTTTGATCATCAGGAGGATATGGCAGTGTATATCCAGCCTATGACTTCAGAGGCCAGAGTTCAAATCCCTACTCCACCACGAAACCCATTTGGGGACCTTGGGCAAGTCACACTCTCTCAGCCTCAGAAGAAGGAAATGGGAAACCTCTTATGAACAAATTTTGCCAGGAGAACCTTACACTAGATTCACTTTATGGTCACTATGGATCAGACCATATCGAAGGCTCACAACAATAAATCTCTGTGTTTGCCTGTTTGTGTGTGGCAGAATACTTTGCTCCTCACAATGTTTCTTGGAATTACTAACATAAAGTCTGGCCCATTATTGAAAATGGAAAATCAAGGGCAACAGACTTGCAGCTTTCTCAACCTTTAACAGCAAGAAATTAGTCAACACAAGAAGAGAGAAATAACAACACTTTGATACATTTCCATCTTGACACAAAATTGCACAATTGTAATGTAGCACGACTATAGTGATGTATTTCAAGTTACAAGAAAAGAGATTCCACCTCAACTTCTTTATTGTAAGAACTGTTCAGCAGTGGAATAGGCTGCCTTCTTTGGACAGAGTTGGATGGGCATATCTCAGGAGTGCTTTACTTGTGTGTCTCTGTGAGGCAGAGGGACTAAACTAGCTGGCCCTTTTGGCATCTTCCAGCTCAAGGAAACCACAATTATATAAAGTCCAAAACAGTTTTAATAATAAAGTCTCCACCTCTATGATACAAAGGAAGTAGAATAGCTTGAGATACAGGTCTAAAGTCTGTCCTTGGTCCAGACTAGAGTAAACTTAGAATCACATAGGATTTAACTACATGTTGACTTGCCACAGAAGAATGAATCTAAGGGCTGGGACCAGCCAACAGAATCTCGATAATATTTGTTTTCTGAATTTAATCTCCTTCAGATAACACCAATTCACACCTTCCATAAGGCAACCCTTTAAGGACTTTGCCAGGGCAAGGTCAATGGCTGTGTTTGTCAAGGATGCTAATGCCTTGCAACCTTATGCCCAAACGGAGCTCACGGGAATCATATGCTTATTATGATGATTTCACACTTCTGCCATTTCTGTCTGGAAGCCTATTTGCTCAACGTTCACCGAAATAAACATGGTTCCGAATAGTTTGTAGAAACTTGGCCTTATGTGTTGGTGGGAATATGCAGCTTTTAAACGTTAAGGCAGTTCTGGTGCATCTGTTTATTCTAATGAGTGTAATTACTGCTCTTAATTGGCATCTATGATGATTGGGGAGGAAGTGGTAAAAAAATTATACATGGATTTTTTTTCTCCCAGCCACCAAAAATTATGAAGCGTACTGAACATGTCCTAAATGAGCAAAACAGAAAACAGAGTAACATGACATTAGATTGCAAGCATTTGAGATACATTACAATGAAAGCCCGCTTAATGTTTGAAGAGTGGATTTTTTTTTGTATCATTAATGTTTTGGTGAGATCTCAATAGTCCTATGATGATGTCAGGACTAATGCAAGGAGCCAACTTTTATTTCCAGCTAGAATAGACCCATTGCAATTAATAGGGCTTGTTCGTCATCGTTTATGCAATTCTCATTTGTCTCCGTTGGAGTCAGGCCTGGGGATATCCAGTTCTATTTTTACAACTGTCTGGCAAGGGAGGCAAAGGTTGGGAGACAGTGACTAAGCCAAAGGTCCCTCTTTGTGGAGGAATAAAGATTTGCCCCATTTTTCTTCCCACACGTTCTACTCATGGATCTATTCTGCCACTAACTCTCTGACCTGTATATCCTACTGCTCTACTTTTTTTTAAAAGCCTCATTCCAAAGGAGAAACAATTTACAGTCACTTTCTATGTCTCTGGACCCTTCCACATAGCTGAATACAATCCCACATTTTCAGCTTTGAAAAGGAATATATGGCAGTGTGGACAGATAACCCAGTTCAAAGTAGATTTTGCGGGATTTTCTGACTTGATATTCTGGGTTATATGGCTGTGTGGAAGGGTCATTTGTTAATCTGGGGTATCCAAATATCCATGAGTTGAAACCACGTTTGAAACTATAAACATGGTAAGAAGCCTTGAAAAAGTACCTTTTTTTTTGGACTTCAACTACAATGCTTCTAAACTATATATTAAATTCCAATTCACCATTATACTACCACTCTCAAAGCCCCAAATACATGTTTACATCTATCATATTCCTCTTTGCTTTTGGGACTGGATATGAGAATGGTATGAGAACGTGTTTTTACCTGCCAAAAAGCCATATGCAATAGGACCATATGGCATGATCGCCCTTCTACCTTTCTGGCAGCAAACGCTGAGAAGTACAATTGCCCTGTCTTGATAAAGGGATCACTAATGCAAAAATGAATCCAGAAAATGGGGGAAAATGCTTAGGTAACCATAAGTCTCTGCCTACTGATTTAATTTAGATGCGGAAGACAACAATGCAGGTAATATCTCTTTGGGGTGTCATTTAAGAAAAGGATATTCCACTTGTCCATTCACTGAAGATCTCGCTGCTTTTCCTAAAAACGTGCAGCTTCCCCACCCTCAACTTTGCTAATTTAAATGCATGGTGGTACTTATTTTGGAACTGTATAAAGAGAACACAGGAACAAGCGGAACGAATTGACATCATTAAACATGTTGCAAAGTACACTCTACTTTTGAGCACTTCATTTTAACCAAAAAATGGGAGGGGCATTGTTTGCTCCAAAGGAAACAACAGCATCACCACAACTAATTCAGAACTATCCAAAATCATGTGCTCTAAACATTGTCTTTTGAATAGAAAGGAGTTTCCAAATTGCTCAATTAACAATTCCCCATTGTCTTAAAAGACACATACATGATAATTTCAAAAGGATGATGTTTCACTTTTTAATTCATAGAGAGAAAAAACATTTGAGCATAATTTAAGTCATTTACTTAATATCCAGATATTGAAAATGCTATATTCCCTTTCTGTTTGTTGGAAAAGTAATGAAAACATACAACACAGGACTGCAAAAAAATTGCATTGGGTGCTGCTAAATGTGTAAATAAGGGAAAGGGGTAAAAGGAGCTTAAAGTAGTTGGATATCACACACACACACACAAACATATACACACACAGATCCATGGTATCTAGAAAAATAGCATACAGACGTACAATAATAGGTGAGCCATGAAACATTCACATTGTTTTGTTAAATTATTACAAACCATCAATCGATTTTGGTTCTTGTGTTTACTTCTCATGTATAGATATAAGATAACTCAAGTAACAACAAATTATTCAATGATGAAATTGCAAAGATTTCTCTCTCCTTGATACTCAAAGGTAGCAAAAGCAATTTGCAAATTCTATCTTTTTGATAACCTGGCAAAGTTTCCCACAATCCAGCATCTATCCAGCACTTTAAACTTTTTTAAAAATCAAACCTCTATTCTACGATAGTCTTCCTAAAAAGGCATAAGACAAAGATGAAGAATTTTTTCAACGTAAGAAGAAATCACATTGACAGAAACACACAGCTGATGAATGTACACTAATTTGTATAGACAGACAGTTCAGAACAAAGCCAACCAACACCTCCAAAGATAAAGTTCAAGCAAACTTCACTTGCGGCCAGAAAAGGACAACTGACTGCCACTCTTTCTGCTCTCTCCATGATTTGGATGCCTGAATAAAGAGTCATCCCTACAGTCAATGACAATCTGCAAAACACCTGCCTGGCTAAACAAAAGCACAACCCTTCCAGAGAGTTCACACACTTCCGATAATACCTGTTTTCTCCCCCATAAGTCGAAAACCCCATCGGTCCACTTCCTGGACAGCTCCCGTGCTGCTTTATTCCACAGGATATGCCTCAATCTCTATTCTAATCACACCGCGAGGAGCCAAATGCAGACACATACCTTCGCTGCATTAATGTTGGCACGCCACTGAAGGCAGCTACATAACAGCCGGAGCCAAACATGTCAGTTTGTGCCTCCCATCACACACACACACACACACACACAGACTCACACATTTCCACAGACATCTCCTCTGCATCTCTGGAAGAGAGTTTCATGCCTACACTCTGCATCATTTCCAAAGGATGCCTTTATCCTCCTTTTCTCTCTCACACAGCATCACCATCCTTTGCTCTTTCCTTTAAATTGTTTCAACCCCTTTTTTCCCCCCTTACCTGAAGGGCATCTCCCACGACTGCAATTAACTGCCAAGATTTCATTGTCGGCTGCAAACTGCCTCCTCTTCCCTCACCGGGAGAGCGCAGGCGAGGTAAGGGAAACCAGCAAACGGTCCCCACGTGCTGGCCATATAAATGAATACAGACATCTGTCGAGGAGCTGACTGCACGCTTGTTCTTCACTCTGTTCTTGCTTTTCCCCCTTCTGCTTGCCTTCACAATGCTTGCATCAGGTGTTCCTGGATGCACCTCTCTCAGGCTGGCACTCCAGGAAAAAGGGGGGAAAGAGGGACTCCGAGCAATAAGTAAAACAGAGAAAAGGAAGGGGTGAAAAAAACAGGAAAACAAAAGGGCCACAGAAGCAAGGCCTGAGGAAAAAGTCACTTGCTTGGGGTGGGTTTGTCTGCCTAGGCTCGTCTCTCCCACCCTCCGATCAGGTATTAAATATGCAATGTACCCAATGATTAGAGTCCCCCCCCCCCCCCCGCTTCCTTCCCCTTAGTGATATGCCGCTCTGTGTTTGGTTCTATTCTCTCTCTGTCTCTCCGTGCATCTCACGAACATGTCCCTTCCTTGTTCTTTCGAGCATTAAATATGTACCACATGACAGAATAGGGCACCTTGCACAGTCCGCTCGTGCCTCGCACTTGACAACCAATTCTAACTCCTGAGCAATGAAATATCTGAAGGCAGGATGTAAGCACTTGCAATTATTTACGCCACATCTGCATTGCTCAGTGCATTTATGGGACAGCCTGTGTCGTCCCCGTTACACTAATCTGTATCATATATTATCCAAGTGTGGATGTATCTATATTTACACGCTCATATCGATACACAAAAGAGGGGCTAGATTACCTCTCCTTCAATGTGTGCACACACATCCAATCAAGGCACATGTGCCATTATTTATTTACCTTGCGTAGCAAGAAATCTGCATCTGTCACTCATGTCTGATTTCTAGCTGAGACTAAGCAGAGACCTATTTGCGTAGATGGCTGGATGGCAAGAACTGAATCAGGAATTCCAACCAAGGAAGTCTTTACATTGCATAATGAGTTGTGTGACTTGGATGAAATTACATGGCATATGGTTTTTTGAAGTTCATTTATAGTGTGTGCTTTGCATGCAATAGGTTGGAAATCAATGAAGCTTGCTTTAAACATGACTAATGTAAGTTGCATTATTTCAGTAGGTCTGCCACACAAGGTACAACTAAGCCCATGTCTACACACATAGAAATATAATAATAACATTGTTAAATACGTATGAGCTGAGAGCTGGTATGGTTGTGGTGGTTTGCGCATTGGACCATAACCCTGGAGACCAGGATTTGAATCCATATTGGTTGTGGAAGCCACTTGATGACCTTGGACAAGTTGCACTCTTTCAGCCTCAGAAGAAGGCAAAGGCTACCCCCCTTTAAATCCTGTGATAGCTTGTTGTTTATTAGGGTTGCCAACTGTTGTTTATTAGGGTTGCCAAAAGTAGAAAATGACCTGAAGGCCAAAAAAAACCAAAAAAAAAAAACCCAACCCCAAAACAGTGTGTGTATAGTTCCCCCACTTAGAATGTCAGTGTGAAAGGGAAAGTTGTGTGTCGATAACCTATTTTTGTGTGCATTTTATACAAAAATTCACAACCAGATTGGGGCATCTTTCAGTTAAGCTGTAAGTAATGTATAGTCTCTTTAAACCCTAAGATTTCTTTGGACTATAAAGGTTTGACTATAAAGGTTTCTCAGCATTATTTTCGCTAGTTAAGGCTGCTAGGAGCTTCTATACAATAACAAGGAAGGAAGGAAGGGAGGGAGGGAGGGAGGGAGGAAGAAAGGAAGGAAGGAAGGAAGGAAGGAAGGAAGGAAGGAAGGAAGGAAGGAAGGAAGGAGGGAAGGAGGGAAGGAGGGACTTCTCTCCACTCAATGCTAAAAGGCAAGGTATGTGGAATCGGTTCTTTCTAATAGGGTCCTTTTCCGATCCCATTTCCTTCATATGGAACTAAAAAACAGCTATGACAAATTGTTATGCCTAATTTAAATTGCAGGGAAAAACATCCTCACTGTAACATTTACAATCTGATACCTAACAGGGCAGTAACACCCTCACTTGGGTGGGCTTTGAGTAAGCATTCTCAAGACTAAGTGGATAGATGAAATCACCATATTAGTGCAGCCAGTAGCCTTGTAATTTTCAAATATAATGGCCATTTTCAGCAAGGAAGCAACCGTGCACACATGGTGCAAACATCACTATCTATCAATTAGAGAGTTTTCTATTTTAAATAAAGCAGGGGAAAGATAGAGCTAAACACTGCAGGTTATTAGGGACAAAAGCTCCAAGGAAAGACATGTTTTCCAAGCATTAAAGAATAGGAGGAATTTACCTGTAGGCACTCAAATTATTGAAATTGCAAACTACCTGTAACTAGACATTGCTGGTTTGCTCTGAACAAAGAACAACCTATATAACTGTGAAATGGCAGTTCCTATTCAGTTCCATTACTGACTCATGTGTTGTATTTGTTACATACTGCTGTTGTGTTTTATTATTGCCTTGAATATCTTGCAAATCACGGTGACCACATTTTTGGAGAACCAGATCTCTTGGACAGAGGAGGTTAAAGAACGTGTAAAACTACAGCTCTCATCATTCCATCGTATTAACTCTATGGTATAGATGCACCCAATGATATTCAGTAGGCCATAGTTTAAAGCTAATGTTTCCAACCCAGGTCCCTCCACATATTTTCCATATAGCTGATTTAAATCTTCATTCAAAACTGCTGCAGTATTAGAGATTATGTCCACATAGGTGGCTAGATATGAAAGCAAGAAGCAATGGGTTTGGCAACAACACTCCTGTTATGTCAAAAATCTTTTAGTTGTTAACTAGGGATGAAAAGTATAGTTGAAAAGTGTTCAAAGTATTTCAAGTATTGAGAAACCCGAACAAAAATAACCCCAGGCTTTCTGGGGAATCTTTGTAATTTGGGAACACATTCAGAACAACATTTCCAAGTTTATTTTTCTGTGCAGAAAGTAGTATTTCTATGCAGAAATAGTATTTCCTCTGCAGAAAATTTTGCAACTAGGGATTTATTTATTTCATGCAAACTTTCCACATGTTTGATTTGCACTGCATTTTCTTTCTCAGGAAATAATATTTCTGGACACACTCCATAACAAAATGCAGCTTCCTGCAAAGGAAAAAAAACTGTTTTCTGTGAAAAATGACACTGTTTAATTTTTATACAGAAGTTCTAAATTGTGAATCTTCATTTTTTAGGACTAGCTAAATTGCTCATTGCTTCTCTCAATAAGAAACTTAGAGAAGAATTTCATCCATCGAGTAAGTGGGACAGTTAAGCAAAAACTATTCCTAATAAGAAATAAGCAAAGGGCAATCCTGCTGTGTAAAAAGAGTTCAGTTTACTAATGTACTAATGTTGTCTTCTTCTCAAGTTCACTGATGCAATTGTTTCTGGTGTTTAGAGAGCCCTATATTGAAGCACATGCTACAACAAATTCAATGGCTTTGCAGCTGGATTCCTAGATCTATCAGGTTTCTCTTTTCAGTCTAGCTCATTCATTAAAACATCCTGCTTGAAAAGCCTGCCATCTAATTTCCAGTACTGTAAGGCCCTTTATTTATTTGTTTATTTACTACCTCACCTTTCTCTCAACATGTGAACCACGATAGCTAACAACATAGGTAACTGCAAAATTTGTATTTCCAATATGCTCCTCTTTTTAAAAAGTAGAAGTAGACAAGTGTACCTCTTTCTGAATTTTATTGGGTCAACTATAAATGGATATTGCAAACATAATTGGAATTTAACTCTATATATGTACACACATGCATAGACATATAGACAATGGACCGAGGAGGGCCTCACCATCACCCTCCTCGAGGCCGTTGCGGCACCAACAGACCCAGGAGTGGCCCGTCATTGCCCTGTACCAAGTCACTGTGGCTCCAGTGGTTTTATTGTTGTTTGCTGTTTGTTCATTTTAGTAATGAATGTTTGCCACTTTGTTATTTTTGTTTGTAAACAGCCCTGAGTCCCTTTGGGGAGATAGGGTGGTATATAAATAAAGTATTATTATTATTTACACTGATATATACATGAAGGTATATACATACACATATATCTATATTTGTGTTCATATTTATCAGTGTGCATGTACCTGGATATGTATGTGTGTGTGGTGGTATATATTATATATTAAATTTAACACATGTATTACACAACCTGACCAAAATAATTTCTTGGTGTGTTGGTTTTTAGGCCTATTCCTGGAGTTATTTGGCGTGTTGATTCAGATCATTGCACTAGATAGACTGCATCTGCTCTAGTTTCTTAGATATTGGTATCATGATTTTCTATGGATGAGCAGATGGTAACTGGTAGATAGCATACATTGTATATCTCAAAAAATAGAGCTGGTAGGGGAAAATTAGTGCCATTTTCAGAATCAGCCAGTCTAATAAACCCATAAACAGGTCTAATATTTGAGGCACCAAAATACGTGTTGCCAGCATTATCAGTAGAATCACAACTCTTAGAGGTAATCTTAAAGCCATAACAATTACAGAATGGATTCAAATGCATTGTAGAAATTACATCTCAAGAATTTACGCTTTTGTTAATTCTTGAGATGGCCCCACCCTTGTCTCCAGCACAGTTGGTGGGAACGCCAACCATGCTTGAGAGGGGCACAGAGAGGGGGCCTTCTCTGTGGTTGCTCCTTGCCTCTGGAACTCCCTCCCTAAGGAGATCTGAATAGCCCCCCTCCTACCTCTCTTTCAACAACAATTAAGGACCTTTTTATGCTCACAAGCAGACAGCGATGAGGACACATAGAACATCTGGCACAAATATAACAAAAACGGAATATGGAAATTGCCTGCTATTTTGGTTTTTAAATTGTTGTTTAAGCCTTTCTTAGTCCTAATTCTAAGTCTTGTCTTTAATCTTTGTTTGCTAAAATGTAATTTTAGTTATGTCATGCTTAATTTGTTGTAATGTTTCACTATTGCTTGATGTTGATGCTTAATATGTTTTACTTTGAGTAACAACAACAACAACCTTTTTTTTATCCTGCCACCATCTCTCCGAAGGGTCTTTGGGCAGCTTACAGATGGCACAAGGTCTCTGATCACACTTTTAGGCATTGAATGTTTGCTGCTGTTTGTTGTGAACTGCCCTGAGTTCCCATGGGAAGATAGGGTGGGATAGAAATAAAGTTTTATTATTAGTATTGTTCCCTTCCCAAATATTTGTGATTGTGTGTATGTGCCTTCAATTTGCATTACTTATGACTTATGGATTTCTTGTAGGCAAGGAACAGGTGTGGTTTTGCCAGTTCTTCCCTCTGAAATATAGCCCAGCACACCTGGAATTTATTAGTGGTCTCCCATCCAAGAACTAGCCAGGACTAACCCTGTTTAGCTTCCAAGATCAAGCCACATCCGGTGCCTTTAGGGAACTATTTGTTTCCTTCATTAACTGGAAATGTCTCTTTCTGAAATCTTCCAACTTTCTCTCAGTTTTCCCCAACCATTGAGCCAAACCAGTAACTCCCAAGGGCCACATGCATAATCCCATTTGAAACAACTCAAAATCATTTTTAAAAATAACGAAGATAAGATTGTAGCATCTGCATTAAAAGATTGTTGTGTCACAGCTAATTAATAGCTGGAAGTCTGTACAAATAAAACAGATCACTAACCAAAATATCTAAGTTGTTGGTTTTTTCCCCCCATCCCCTACTTGAAGTTCTGGGAGTTAGAAAACCTGGTCAAATTACTAGTTTTATTTACTCTTAATAGAAACTGAAATGATACATTGGGATCTTGGTAATTGTTTTTTATTCATGTGCAGCAGGAATCCGACTTGGGCCTTTTGAGCACTATACAGGCAACCAAATTAAAAAAAAAACTCCTTCCCATTGAGGAAAAAAAGAAAATGAGGACTTCAATTAGAAAAACATTTAAGAAACAAACACACGGGGGCTCCCTACGCCTGAAGGATTAAGGCTGGAATGATTTCTGTCTACACTCCACCTAATGATCCGACTGTATTATAGGAGGTGAACCTAATGAAGCATATTCCCTGGCAAATGTTATGATGTGATTTATGGCAAACCTGCTCTGGCTTATTCCGAAATGGATTGTGGCTGATGCGTGCGGGTCGGGTGGAGATGACTGGCTGGTGACAAAGCAAATCAATCAGGCATCGTTTGGGTACTTCGGTCCTGCATTTCAGGAGATGGAAGTTTTACAACCATTTGTTATTGTTCTTTTGGCTCTGATATTATCCTTATTATTTGGAAATTATTACTAAACAGTAAAAGTAATAATTTAATAATATAATAAAGTGTGCGACTATTTTTGTGGAGAATATGTTCCAGGACTTCGTGTAGCTACGCAAAAGCATGGGAAATAGTGAACTCTATTGAATGAACAAATTCTAGTAAAAACATGGTTAAAAGTTTGCATGGTTGTTATTGTTTATTCGTTCAGTTTCTTCGGACTCTTTGTGATCTCATGGACCACCCCACACCAGAGCTCCCTGTCAGCTATTGCCAGCCCCAGCTCCTTCAAGGTCAAGCCAGCCACTCCAAGGATACCATCCATCCATTTTGCCTTTGGTTTGCCCCTCTTCCTTTTTCCTTCCATTTTCGCCAGGATCATTATCTTCTCCAAGCTTTCCTGTCTTCTCATTGTGTGTAATATCTTTCCCTCCAATGAGCAGTCGAGCTTTATTTCCTGGGGTATGGACTGGTTGGATCTTCTTGTGGTGCAAGGCACTCTCAGAATTTTCCTCCAACACCACAGTTCAAAAGCGTTTATCTTCCTTCGCTCAGCCTTCCTTATGGTCCAGCTCTCACATCCATAGGTTACTATGGGAATACTGTTGTTTTAACAGTATGCGGATCTTCGTTGCCAGTGTGATGTCTCTACTCTTCACTGTTTTATCAAGATTGGTCATTGCTCTCCTCCAAAGAAGTAAATGTCTTCTAATTTACTGGTTGCAGTCTGTGTCTCCAGTAATTTTCACATCTAGAAATACAAAGTCTGTCACTGCTTCCACGTTTTCTCCTTCTATTTCCCAGTTATCAATCAATCTAGTTGGGTTTTTTATGTTTAACTGCAACCCAGCTTTGGCACTTTCTCCTTTCATTTCGGTTATAAGGCTCCTCAACTCCTCCTCACTTTCAGCCATCAAAGTGGTATCATCTGCATATCTAATGTTTCTTCCAGCAACTAAATGGTTGCATGGAGAACCTAGAAATTTTATAGGTCTGCCCAGTAATGATATTATATGCACTAGAGGACCTAGAGGTATTCAGTCTAACCAATTCCTAGGTTCTTCATGCATGGGCCTATCGATATGAGGGTTGCACTTATAATAAATCATACTGGAGAATACATGGAGAACCTAGGAACTGCCAAGACTGGACACCTTTAGGTCCTCTAGTTCATACCATAGAATTACCCGGATGATCTATAAAATACCAAGCAAAGCCATATTTGGTCCTGCAGATATGAGGGTTGCACTTACAGTAAATAATACTGGTATGTAATGAGGCAGAAGCTTTGATCCAGAGGGTAGCAAATGGTCAACTGCATCTACACTCTAGAATTACTTTGTTTGCCATGGTGCAATGCTATGGGATCTAAAGACCTTGTAACACTAAAGTTTCCACTATTCCATACCATCTAAGGACACAATGTAATTACACCTTTTATTTATTTATTTATTTATTTATTTATTTTTATCTCATTTTTCTCCCAGAAATGGGACTCAAAGCAGTGTACAGCAAAAAAAAAAAGTTACATAACATAAAAAACGATCATACACCCCAGCATATAAAAAATAATAAATTATTACAATTATCATTTGACAAGAAATTGGAAGTGCCAGTTAAACTTTGGGTAGGGTGTTTTCAATGATCTATCTCTTAGAGCAGTTCCAGACACATAAATGATCCAATAGGAACGGTGGTTTTAAATCCCAGTTCCTCTTTGGATGGAGGCCACACAACTGGCCTAAACCCCGGGGTTTTGTAGTAGGGGTATCCAGATACTCACCCCTACTGATTCATGTTTTCAGGGAACATGATTTGGTCACCCTCTAGTTTAAACTGGGAGCTTCTGGGATAAAGGTACTGTCTGGATGGGCCCTTAGACTTCGCAACAAATTAAAACTCTTATTTTGGCCAATACACTGAATCACAACAATTTAGAGGGATTCACCCAGCAGTGGAATCAATATGAACTGGGCAAGGAATCCCAATTTGTTCCATTTCAGTGCTGGTACAAAACTGAGAGCACACAGGTGATAGAAACTGTGACTTACCAGAGTCATTTTAGCTATCTGAATCATCCCTCTATGTCTCGAAGCCTCTCCCAAACATAGCACTTAGCAATCAGTGGACACAGTCCTCCTTATTGTCCTTTCCATCTGTCACCGTGATGGACATTTGGCACTTGGAAATGAAAAGATTATCTTAAAATGGAACTACATGTTATGACTGCTATGTGCCTGTTGTCAAAAGCATGGGCCCAATTCTTCCCGTCTTCCTTCTCTCTTTCTCCGTAATCATAGCATTCCAAGTCTTTGCTGAAAACTTATTTCTCCCCGTCCAAGTTTCTTGGCGAAGCTAAGATCGCTTTTTTAAAAAGTGGACTCAATTCAGTGTGAAAAGGCAGCCTCAGGACTCTCAGAATTACTCCCCAAACTGTTTCCCACTTTGGAGATGAGAGTGTTGAGTTGTTATGCTCTTGGTCTGTGTTTTAAAGGGAGGATAATTCAACAAGATAATAATTCCAGCCTTGAAAAACAAACTAAGAAACAGAAAAGCACACTCAGAGAATTATAGAAACATAGAATAATAGAGCTGGAAGACACCACACGAGGCATTCAGTGCAACCTCTTCCCAACAATTGGGCAAAATAGTATACAGGCAGTCCTCAAATTACAAACAAGGTATGTTCTGTAGGTTCTGTAAGTTAAATTTGTATGTAAGTTGGAACAAGCATTTTTAAAGTGTAACTTCACACACACATAGATAGATAGATAGATAGATAGATAGATAGATAGATAGATATACTAGCCATCCCCTGCCATGTGTTGCTGTGGCCCAGTCTATGTATATGTGTTTTATGTGTGGGTATATATGTGTGTATATATATGTGTATTTGTGTATATGTGTGTTTGCATATATATATGTGGTTTTGTGAATGTGTTATAATGTTTGTTTGTTTTTTGGCTTTTTAAGTCTCATCTGCTGTGCTTTTCAGTGTTTTTATAAGTGATGGTCACTCGATGGTCTGATAGGTGTATTGTGTTCAAATTTGGTGTCAATTCATGCAGTGGTTTTTGAGTTATGTTAATCCCACAAATGAACATTGCATTTGTATTTATATAGATATATATGGCATAGAGAAGGGTGAACACCCCTGGTGTGTTTCTTTTGCTGTCTGTGTCCCTCTTCAGAAATCTCACCTCACTTTCTGTCCCCGTGATAATTGGATTTTGAAAACTATGGCTTGTTGTGGAAACAAGGATTGGGGATAATGCTTCAGTAGAGACAGCTTTTCCCCATGATAACTCTTTCAGGAGTAAATTTCTCTTTCTTGGGATAACTTTATCTCACTTCCTCTTGTCTCACTCCCATTCTTCACTAGGAGTCGTTTGCAAGTCAGATAGATGTGTGTAACTCAGGGATGGTCTGTACAGCGACAAGTTTTCAGAAGAAGCTAAAAAAAGTAGAGACCACCAAACACAGAATGTGTAAGTGGTTAATGGTCAAAGGAAATGTTTCCAGGCTGTACTCTACAAGATCTCTACTGATGCTTGACTGCTTCCATGAGGACATGGGTATGCATCTCCTTATCCCCATTCCAGCTCTTTAAAAGGTCAGAAAAGTTAAGAGTACAACTCATAAAAGCAGCCCACTGGAGAAGCTAGGAAATGTCACAATGACATGATGGAACATGAACAAGTGAGGACCAAGGCTCACTTCATGGATGGCCTCCCAGATGTCACTGGGTTGGACATCCCAGCATTCATTCACAATGGGTGGGCTCACTATTGATACTGCGCTTTGAAATCCAACAACATGTGAGGTGGTTGCCACCCTGCCTCTAGTCCTAACTAAAGTAAATTCAATTAATTCATTGAAGTTAAGACAGCCAGCATGATTTATTGGTTTGAGTGCTGGACTATTCCTCTGAAGACCAAGGTCCGATTCCTCATTCAGTCACCAAAATCCATTGGGTGACCTTAAGCAAGCCACATACTCTCAGCCTTAATGAAAGCCAAATTTAAACTCTCTCTGAACAAATTAAACCCGGAAATTCTGTGATAGATTCCAACTTAGCATTGTTCTAAGTTAGAAAAAATATTGAATCGAAGGAAGTGTTTAACCCTGAATCAAAGTGTCTACTTAGTAGTGTCCAGATAGATTCTGGCCACATCTACACTGCTATATAATGCAGTTTAACCGTATTTAATTGTATTATACACCAGGCATGGGCAAACTTCACCCTCCAGGTGTTTTGGACTATAACTCCCACAATTCCTAACAGCCAATAGGCTGTTAGGAATTGTGGGAGTTGTAGTACAAAACACCTGGAGGGGCGATGTTTGCCCATGCCTGGTGTATAATATATTTAAATACAGTTAAACTGCATTATTTGAATCTACACTGACTGTACAATGCAATTTCAAACTGCATTAAATGGTAGTGTGGATCCAGCCCTAGTTGCACTACTATCCGAAGTTATAATAGTGTAGGTGGGACCTCAGACTAAACTTTGAAAACTTCTACACAATTTTAACTTTTTTTTAAAAAAACCCTATAAGCCCTTATCATCTTAATTGTTCTCTAAACTGAAATCAATGCAAAATTAGGTGAACAAGAGATCTTTAACAATTCCGGAATCAATTTTTTTCCAAAAAAGGAACTGGACATTGCAAAACAAAATAGAATTAAAAACCTCCCTAGCAACAAGGCAGGGAGGGGGAGCTTGATTTAATGGCACACTCGCAGGCAAGTCCACATCTGCAAATGCAATTACTGCCAGACAATCAGAAGTCTTTACATCCACATTGTAAACAGTGACTTATTGCTTCTTACAACAAACAAACAAGCAAAGCACCAAAACCTAATTAAGATGCTAATCAATGTTGAATGTTTAGACTGCTTTTATGTCAGTTGCAACTAAACATAGAGTTATAGCTACAGTCCCTAGAAACTGAAACAAACATCACAGCTCTATGCACGCCGACTGAAAAGTATGTCTAGTTCATTGCAATGGAGCTCACTCCCAGCGAAGAAGAAGGGACAGGACTGGAGCCAAAATCACTTCAATTGCGGTTCTTTTGACCTCATGCGCCCCTTTATGAAATTAGCAGTGACATTTTTTTCCAATCCCTGGAACATTTTAGGCCTTGTTTGTTCTATTTCAGGTAATATTCCTGATTTACAACAAGGCCCAATCTGAAAGACTCTGCAACTTTGATGGAGTTAAGAAGATTGGGGATGACAGCTCTCCATATGAGATATGGTTTGGATATCATATGACCACTGTATTGTAGAAAGTGAAGATAGATTACAAATGTAAGAAAGAAAATATCAAGGGAATACTGAACATGGGAAACAAATATACTAGAGCACATCATTGGCCTATCTGTGGTGGGCCATTGATGTTACACAAAACATTTCTTGAAAGATGAATGGAAAACCCATGATTACCTTTGAAGATGGTTCGAAAACTCCAACTAGTCCAATGGGTGGCAGCCAGATTACTAACTGGAACAACATACAGGGAGCATACCACCGCCTTGTTGTGTCAGCTCCACTGGCAGCCAGTCCACTTCCAAACTCAATTCAAAGTGCTGGTTTTGACCTATAAAGCTCTATACGATTCTGGCCCAGCTTACTTGTCTGAATGCATCTCCCTCTATATCCCACCTCGCAGTTTAAGATCATCCAGGGAGGCCCTTGTCTCGCTCGCACCAGCGTTGCAAATGCGCCTGGCAGGGACAAGGGACAGGGCCTTCTCAGCTGTGGTCCCCCGCCTGTGGAATGCACTTCCCAATGAGATAAGATTGGCTTCATCCCTCCTGTTTTTCAGGAAGAAATTGAAATCATGGTTCTGGGACCAGGTGTAATTAGCACTTTAGATGTGGAATCTGACTGGAATGGCAATACAGCTGATAGTACTGTTTTATTCTTTTAAATAATGTTCTATTTATTGTTTTTAATTGTTGTTGTATTATTGTAATTGTTATATCTAGCAGCATTGAATCATTGCCAAATATAAGCTATCTGGAGTCCCCCTTCGGGGGTAGAGGAGGACGGGGTAGAAATACTCAAAATAAATAAATAAATAAATATCTGGATATGGTGGTTACTTCCTACAAGACATAGCTGGCAAAAGGTCCATTCATACTGTAGAACAGTGGTCCTCAACCTTTGGTTCTTCATGTGTTTTGGACTTCAACTCCCAGAAGTCTCAGTCAGTTTACCAGCTGTTATGAATTGTGGGAGCTGAAGTCCAAAACACCTGGAAGACCAAAGTTTGGGAAACAATGCTGTAGAATGAATGCACTTTGACAACACGTTAACTGCCTGACCCAGTACTATGAAATTGTAAGAGTTGTCATTTTAAAAAGATCTTCAGCCTTTTCTTCCAAAGAGTTCTGGGACCTCTTCAAGCTAAATCTCCCAATTCTATAGTATTTATCCTTGGCAGCTGAAGTGGTGTCAAAAACCATTCATTCTACAGTGTAGATGCAGCCATGGTCAATGGAAAGGCATGGGGAAAATTATACTTCTACATCTGGAGAGACAAAACTCTCATCTTTAATTTGGAAGCTGGTCAAATTCTTCTCATCTCCTTTTACTTGAATGTTCTGGGGCCACCAATGGCTTCCCGTTTCATGGTTCAGAAATATACATTCAATTTATGTCAACTAGATGTGGAAAAATATAGACAAATACAAGCAACGTATGTTTTGGCAAAACATGTTTTACCCTTTTTTGGCTCAAAAACTTGGAAATGTTTAATTTACATAACAGAACTTAATATCATAGTTTAATAGAACTTGAGCAACAGGGTAAAATATGGATGTTTGCTATTACATTAGATGATCTAGCCCTGTATGTTCTTCCAATACGCCTGACTCCGTTAACCATTCTTTGCTGGGCTGTGAGATTTTCCAAATGTTATGAGACGGAAGCTCTTAATGTGGATATATTCCATCATATGAAACTGCAACAAAGAACCAATCCTTCTCTTGCTCCTTTATCTATGATTTGCTGGCCCAGAAGTATGCAATAAGGAGAATCTCCATGTCGCATGAGCGAGAATCAGACCCAGGTCAATAATGAGGTAGATAAATTAGAAAATAGACATAGTAAGTTTAGGGCCATAAATTCTTGATGTTTGAAGTTTCATTTAACTATCTAGATAGCAATGTTCTCAACGCTCAATAATAATGCCATAAATCGGGGGCCAAGATTGTTCATTGTTTAGGAAATGTGAAAGGTTTGTTATTGTGTCGTGACAGCAATTATGTCTGGAAAGACTTGCTACAGATTAAAGGGGATGGGTCAAGGAAGCATTGAAACACTGGTTTCTTTTTGGCACCAAGGCCAAGACATGTCTTTTTATAAAACCTTTGGTATAAATACGATTTAACCATAATTTATTTTTAAGCCAGAACAGTAATTGTTTTTAAGATGCTCTAACACATTTAAAGATAGCCAGGATGCAGCTACACTGTAGAATGAATGCAGTTTGGTCCAACTTTAGCTGGATCTAAACTGCCATATTAACCAGTTTCTGAATCCAGATTCTCTCATTTGAACTGGATCATATGAATCTACACTGCCATATAATCCAGCTCAAAGCAGATACTTTGGATTCAGAAACTGAATTATATGGAAATGTAGATAGGGCCTCCAACTCCAATGGGCCAATGCTATGGAATCATGGTAGTTGCAGTATAGTGAGGCATCCACATGCTTTAGCTGAGAATGATGAAGACTTCATAAAACTACCATTCCCATGACTGCCTAGCTCTGAGCCATGATTGTGAAAGTGGGTTCAAACTGCAGTAATTCTACAGTGTAGATGCACCCTCAATGTGATTGAATTGTTGGACTATGCCTCCAGAGACCAAGGGCTGATTTCCAGCTTGGCTATGGGAATAGAAAGCCTGAAGGTTGTATTATATTATATTATTATAATATTATGTGTGTATGTGTATATGTATATTGCATGGGACAAGTGTATGTCCCATGCAATATACAGTGTGAGGCAGCATAACATCCTTTTTTCAAAACTTAATAAAACCCATTGTATGAATCAGAAAAAAATTATAATGTAGGTGCATATCTAAAGTTTTGTTTTACGTAGTTTTGAAGATCAAATTAGGTAGGTGACATCCCCCATTCTCCATTCTCCATACACTGAGTAAACCGATTTCTGTCATTTGTCGTGACTCTTGCCAGCATAGCAGGCGTTATGTTGGCAATTTCTTCCTGGATGTTGGTCTTCAAATCTTGTAGGGTCCCTGGACGATTCACATAAACAGGGATTTCAAAAAACCCCATAGAAAAAAATCACAAGGGGCCAAACTTGGAGAGCAGGCCAGCCACTCCAAATTTGCTTGAAAAGTAGGCCTCAACGGCAAAAGCACTCTCCTCACTGTTCTAACGCATGATGGCAACTGTGCCAGGACAAAACTTTATACTCCCGCCTCTCGAACGAGACCACTAGTGCTCCGCTACATCTTCAACCGACTGAATGGTGTGCATTTTAAAAAAGGAAGTTATGCTGCCTCACCGTGTACATGTACACATACACACATATGAATCAGTTCATAGATTAAGATCTTAAGATCTTCCAGGGAGGTCCTGCTCTTGGCCCCACCGGCCTCACACATGCGGCTGGTGGGAATGAGGGACAGGGCCTTCTTGGTGGTGGCCCCACGGCTGTGGAACTCCCTCCCGAGTGAGATCAGATTGGCCCCCTCCCTCCTGACCTTTTGGAGACAGCTAAAGACCTGGCTGTGGAACCAAGCGTTCGGCCCATCATAGGATTATTTAATGTTAAAGTGAAAATTGAAAGTGCAATGACCCAGGACTGTTTATGACAACGGCTATGTCTCCGTGTGATAGGTGATGTTATTTTATGTGATGTGTTTAATAATGTCTGGCTCGAAACCAGTACGTGTGAAAAACATCTTGGAATCCTCGTGGACAACAAGTTAAACATGAGCCAACAATGTGATGTGGCGGCAAAAAAAGCCAATGGGATTTTGGCCTGCATCAATAGCATAGTGTCTAGATCTAAGGAAGTAATGCTACCCCTCTATTCTGCTTTGGTTAGACCACACCTGGAATATTGTGTCCAATTCTGGGCACCACAATTCAAGAGAGATATTGACAAGCTGGAAGGTGTCCAGAGGAGGGCGACTAAAATGATCAAGGGTCTGGAGAACAAGCCCTATGAGGAGCAGCTTAAGGAGCTGGGCATGTTTAGCCTGAAGAAGAGAAGGCTGAGAGGAGATATGATAGCCATGTATAAATATGTGAGAGGAAGTCACAGGGAGGAGGGAGCAAGCTTGTTTTCTGCTTCCCTGGAGACTAGAATGCGGAACAATGGCTTCAAACTACAAGAGAGGAGATTCCATCTGAACATGAGGAAGAACTTCCTGACTGTGAGAGCCGTTCAGCAGTGGAACTCTCTGCCTCAGAGTGTGGTGGAGGCTCCTTCTTTGGAAGCTTTAAACAGAGGCTGAATGGCCATCTGTCAGGGGTGATTTGAATGCAATATTCCTGCTTCTTGGCAGGGGGTTGGACTGGATGGCCCATGAGGTCTCTTCCAACTCTTTGATTCTATGATTCTATGTTTAATGTTTTATTAGGGGTTTTATCGATGGCACTGAATTGTTGCCAACACTGTGAACTGCCCTGAGTCCCCTTCGAGGTTGAGAAGGGCAGTATATAAATACCACAAATAAATACATAATATGTAAATATGTACATCGAAGAATCAGAAAGCGAAAGTGTCACTATCTCAGGACGACTATGTGGAGAAGTTTGGAATTCCAGACACAATTTAAACAACCACTACCAAGTCAGTGAATTTCCTCTTCAAACTGTTTTCATTATGACTGTTATGTATGTTCTACTTTTCATATTCTGATAAGAATGGGAGACATTGTAGGAAAGAATGTAGAACTCGACAATTTTTCAGAACTTCTTTACAGATCACAGAATTAACTATTGCCCTGACAAAGATTCTTGTTATCCCCCAATAGATGTTATTTATATTCATGGCTCAGTGGTGTCTGAAATCAGAAATTAATGTGGATCAATGCATTTCAAGGACAGGAGCAAAAAAGATACACAGTTGAACTACTGTGACGGAGCTTCCTGACTGTGACTATACATTTGATAATCTCAGGAAGAGGTAGAAGGTAGTCCACAAAATAAGAAAGAAAGAAATACATAGCAAGCTATATTTATTTATTTTTCGTGTCAGGAGCGACTTGAGAAACAGCAAGTCACTTCTGGTGTGAGAATTGGCCGTCTGCAAAGACATTGCCCAGGGGATACCCAGATATTTTGATGTTTTACCATCCTTATAGGAGGCTTCTCTCATATCCCCAGATGGGGAGCTGGATCTGACAGAGGGAGCTCATCTGTGCTCTCCCCAGATTCAAACCTCCAACCTGTCAGTCTTCAGTCCTGCTGGCACAAGAATTTAATGCATTGCACCACAGGGAGCTAGGGAAACTAAGCACTGTCAGTCCTGGATAGTACTTGGATGGGAGACAGTCAACAAATACGTGGTATATGCTATATTTCAGAGGAAGGAACTAGCTCTATAAAACTCTATGAAATCCATAGAGCCACCATAAGTGGACCACTGACTAGAAAGCACATGCTCTACTCCCATTACTATATATCCTTTGGTCAGTACCACCATAAGCTTTCTTGAGTATGAGAGAAGGAGAATTAAGTAAGTTTCAAATAAATGAATTCGCTTAATGCGCAATTATTTCAAACGTTTAACTTTAGATTAGTGTTGGAGAACTAGGGTTGCGATACATCTTTCGGGTTCCCGTTGGTGTGTACACAATTAAGACAAATGTTTTGTTTTCCTCATTATACAGCCTACCTGCATAATTACATCGGTATGATTAAACTGGTAAGGATTTGAGATTCGGGGGGAAATAATTATTAATCTTGACTATAGGGGAGGCACATTTTCCGAGGGGGAGGGTGTTCACTGTTGGATTTGACATTTTACAAACCAGTAGAAATATGAGGTCATTTATCCCTCAGCGGGACATCAAGTGCTCATCTCATTTAACCGCATCAAACGGCTCCTTTATAATTACAGGAAAATATTGATATAATTCCAGTATCAATGGAGTCAGTTAGTGTACAAGGACAAGCGCTCCCTCCCTTTGGCATTCTCCCAGCAAACTCTGAGGACTGACACCGAAAACGGTTTATGACAGAGCTTAATGAGATGCCGACTACAGCTGAGACATCCATAGCATTATCTTCCAAAAAGTGCATAGATTGGCATGGCATTGTTTGCTTATTTCCAGACATTTTAATAAAACATATTTACATTTCTGTGTACACGATGGCTCGGTTTTTAGAATGTAGGCTCTCAAAAGAGCAACTTTTCAACCAGCCAGGTCTAGGTTAAAAGAGGAAGAGATATTATTTGCATTTGGAGTGGGATTAAAAGAGGAAGAGTTGTGATTTGCATTTGGAGTGGAGCGATTCCCTATCTCGCAGAGGTCCCATCAACAATGCTATATAATGCAATTTGAACTGCCTTACAATTGTCAATCTAGAGACTCCTGTAATGCATTGAACTGGATTATATGAGTCTACACTGCCATATAATCTAGTTCAGTATTTCTCAACCTGGGGGTCGGGACCCCTGGGGGGGGGTCATGAGGGGGTGTCAGAGGGGTCACCAAAGACCATCAGAAAACACAGTATTTTCCGTTGGTCATAGCAGTTCTGTGTGGGAAGTTTAGCCCAATTCTATTGTTGGTGGGGTTCATAATGCAATTTGATTGTAAGTGAACTATAAATCCCAGCAACTACAACTCCCAAATGTCAAGTCTCATTTCCCAAACTCCACCAGTGTTCACATTTGGGCATATTGAGGATCTGTGCCAAGTTTGGTCCAGATCCACCATTGTTTGAGTCCACAGAGCTTTCTAGATGTAGGTGAACTACAACTCCCAAACTCAAGGTCAATGCCTACCACATCCTTCCAGTATTTTCTATTGGTCATGGGAGTTCTGTGTGCCAGGTTTGGTTCAATTCCATAGCTGGTGGAGTTCAGAATGCTCTTTGCTTGTAGGTGAACTACAAATCCCAGCAACTATAACTCCCAAATGACAAAATCAACCCCATCAGTATTCAAATTTTGGGCATATTAGGTATTTGTGCCAAATTTAGTCCAGTGAATGAAAACACATCCTGTATACTGGATATTTACATTCCGATTCATAACAGGAGCAAAATTACAGTTATGAAGTAGCAACGAAATTAATGTGATGGTTGGGGGTCACCACAACATGTGGAACTGTATTTAGGGGTCGCGGCATCAGAAAGGTTGAGAAACACTGATCTAGTTCAATGTGGTTAATCTGCATTATGAGACTGCATTATATAGCAGTGTAGATGGAGGCTGAGATTTCGGAGATTAACCATATAATCTCATTTAACCATTCAACCTCAATATTTGTCTTCAGTGAACCCTTTATACAAAGGTCCTTTTTCTCAACCTCATCTCGGAAGAGTTCCTCCCTCACAAATAAGTCGCACCACTGCTATCTCAGCCCCTGTTTTTATCTCTAGTATTTTAATCTCTACATGTGGCCCGCTCATTGTTCTGTGTCTTGAATGGTTTATTTTACTGTAATTTTATATTGGTTGTAGTATTCTTATAGTTTATGTTTTATGTAATTGATTATGTTGTTGCTTATGTTTTGATTTCATTTTATTGTCACGTTGTTGGGCTTGGCCTCATGTAAGCTGCCCCAAGTCCCCGTTGGGGAGGTGGTGGCGGTGTACAAATAAAGATGATGATGATTATTATTATTATTATGGACCCCCGGTGGTGCAGTGGATTAAACCCCTGTGCTGGCAGGACGGAAGACCGACAGGTCGCAGGTTTGAATCTGGGGGAGGCAGATGAGCTCCCTCTATCAACTCCAGCTCCTCATGTGGGGAAATGAGAGAAGCCTCCCACAAGGATGATAAAAACATCAAATCATCCGGGCGTTCCCTGGGCAACGTCCTTGCAGGTGGCCAATTCTCTCACACCAGAAGCGACTTGCAGTTTCTCAAGTCGCTCCTGACATGACAAAAACTATTATTATTATTATTATTATTATTATTATTATTATTATTATTTCCTTTCTCTGAAAAGTTCTTGATTTCAGGACCTGCTGTCAAACTATGTAAGACTCTAGAAATACGTAAGAAGTAATAGTCACCTTGGTTCCACCTATCACGAACACATAGTAATGTGAAACTAGATATAGATAGATAGCTATTTAGATAGATAATAAATGGAAGGAAGGATGGATGGATGAACATCCAAATTTGTGGTTTTGATATTTGCGGATTTGATTATTCACATATTTGATTATCTCTAAGAATCTTTAGAACTTCCAGTGTGATGCTATGGGTCATGAGATGTGATCCCACTTAGGGTCCCCTGACTGAATCTGGGGGACTCAACAAAAGTGTGCAGTCTGCCCCCAGTGGCTGTTTTAGATATTACATGAATCCAGGTGGGGGGGGGGGGGGGGAAAGGAGACGCAACAGAGCACATTCTGGTTATAAACCAAGCATGCCAATGAGGCATGAAAAATGTAGAAGAAATATAAAATATATGTATACCTAATAATTTTTAAAATAAATTTCTTTATTATTTATTATTAGTAAATGTCTGATTTTCAGGCCTATATTTTATACCTACTTGCTTTGCTATCTGGCAATGCCTGAGTTAATTTGCAATGATATTATTAGAAAAAGTCATTGTTTGTTTTTGGGTTTTATAAATGGTCCCATTAGAAAATGCATAAAGATATAGGTAAACTACCACTCCTATGGCCCAGGGTCAATCCCCCCCCCCCCAAAAAAAAATCCACTATCACTTAAAGTTTGTCATAGTGGATCTGTGTGACAAGTTTGGTCCAGATACATTGTCAGTGGGATTCACATTGTTCTCTGGATGTTGGTGAACTACAACTCCCATCATCCAGGGTCAATCTCCTCCAACCCCCTCCAGTATTTTTTGTTGATCATGGGGAATCTGTGTGCCAAATTTGGTCCAGATCTGTGGTTGGCGGGGCTCACAGGACTCTCTGGATGTGGAAACTCTTTTGGAAATTGCACACAAACATCTGGACTGCTGGCCTTAGTTTGGGGACCCCTGATGTACATTAACAGCGGGTTTTCTCTGCTTTGATAGTAGATCTAAGAGTGATTTACAGTTGGCAAGACTGGGAAAGAGATGCAGCATCAATAAACTTTAAAGAAGAAGCAAGGTTGTTCATTAGCCCTAAAGGACAGAGCAGATTTTTTTAGGGCTCTTATACACCACCATATAAGCCTTGCAGAATAACCCACAATATCTGCTTTGAACTGGATTATCTGAGTCCACACTGTCATATATTAAAAGCAGATATTGTGGGATTTTATTCAGCTGTGTGGAAGAGGCCTAAGTTAACCAACTCTTCTGCACTTCTTCCAAACAACATATTTTGAGTAAGAGCAAAGATTAATAGATAGATCAATCTTCAAATGCCCAAAGAAAGCCATTCCTGTCCTTGAATCATTTCCTACAAAGGAACCTTGCTAAAATCCAGTGTGTTACATTGCACTAAGTGGGAGGAAAATGGACGCTTGCAAAAAAAATCAAATAAAAATAAAAATCAGCACATTATGACACCCAAGGGGGGGATTTTACTCACACAGAACAGCTCCGGAGTACAAAGGCTAAGTGATCAAAATCAAATAATGTACAATCTCAGACATTCTTTTTAAAGGCTGTACAGAGAAATAATCATAAAAAGTCCAGCTTTCAAATCGATAAACACTTTTGCTAGCCTACAACTTCTTGTAACTTTGTGGTACTCAATTACGTTAAAAAAGGTGGTTTATAACAGAGTTGTATTGACCTATCCCTCAGATATTTATTACTAAATTATCCACAAGAGAGCCTGATGACATTTCCAAATGCAGGCTGATGATTGCCAGAGGTTGCAAAGCGCCAGGGGCCCAATCTTCCTGGAGGCTCTGTCCAAGGCAACCCTACAAGATTAAATGCCACAAAGGTTGCCATGCAAGACTGTTACACTTTAAAAAATGAAATAAAGGCAGAGTCGTATGGCACCGTAAAGGCGAAAAAACATACTGCAACATCAGCCTTTGGAGCGCAGTGTCTCTTTTTTATCAAAAGGAAATTGATAGGACACAATGTGAGCAGGTTACTTGCACTCAACAAAACTCAGTTATGCCAACCAGCAAATCCTTCATGATTGGGGAGGGTGGAATCTTAATTTGCAGCACAAGGTGACAGGGCTGCATTTAATACCTGAATATGTGGAATAAATCAGAAAAAATACCCACATTTTTGTTGTGTGACATTGTTGCTTTATACATAGAAAATGACAGTGTGGCACACAAACAAAATTGTGTAAAGTCCAAGAAGTAAGCATGCCATTTTGTTGTGCAACAGTCGTGTCTTCTAAGAAACATTTTTGTTGTGATAACATTGCTGTTTGCTGCATTACAAATTACTATTGTGCAAAACAGACCCATGGTCACCTGAAAGCTGTCCTTTAGATCCCAAAATGGGATGGAAAGCAAGGATGATGGCAGCAAGAGTTCTTTTAGTCTTCTTTTTGCCCAAACGGTTGCAAATAACTTTGGAAAAGAAAGGGTGAAGGATGGGGCCAAGACAAGAAAGTTTCCAAGAGCAGCCCATATCATCAAATGCCACTTCCTGCTATAGATTTCATCAGTCTTTTTATCAACTTTTGACTTTGCTCTGCTTCCAATTTTATTGTTCATTCAAATTATATTTAACTTTATCTGTTTTAATTTTTGAAAGCCACTTTGAGTCGTAGACTGGGAAAAGTGGAAGAAGAAGGAGAAGATGATAATGATGAACAATGAATCAGGGGAAGTTACCCCTGCTTTCTCATGCCTAATGCAAGTCAATGGGGAAGATGGCTAATCTGAAGTTCTCATCTTAGATTCAGTCTTGATTAGAAGGCCTTGGTTGAATCACGCAAGTGCTTCAGACTGAATTGGGGGGACCGATGCATAGCCCTATTGTGAATTTCATTATTATCCAGACTAGCTAATAACAAAGATAACATTTTAAGAGTAGTGGATGTGTTCTGACCGCCATTTCACCAATGTTGCGTGAATTGCTTTAAAAAAACAAATTAAGTATACTTTAAAAAATCTTGTCATGAGCTGCCTTGGGCCTCAATGAGCAACAAAACAACTTCCAAATCTATTTTTATACATATATAATAAAAGTCAAAATATGTATGGATTTATTTTCCAGGATGATTCCCATATTTGGATAGCTGTGTCAACCCCACCAATGATGGATCTGGATCAAACTTGGCACACGGATCCATCATGGCTGACTTAAAATACTGGCTGTGTTTTTGGAGGAATTGACCTAGAATGGTGGGAAATGTACTTCACTTACATCTGAAGAGCCGTGTAGATTTCTAATGGGGCCATTCATAAAATCCAAAGCCAAACAATTATTATTTCTAATAAACAGCATTTACAAACTACTTAACCTGAGAAACGGAAATTTACCACTTCTCCACCCCGGGTAGTCCATAGTCACTTTGTGTTCTCAAGTGCCATGTGCATAATATGGCTCTCTTTCTTCTGGGTCTCAAGGTTAAAATCTTCTTTAGAGGGTAAAGGATTTTACTGGATGGAAAGGTAAGTGCTGACTCACAGCCATTAGTGCTTTGATGCATTCACCTGTAAGGCCTTTATGGAAGGTCTTTAACTCTGCAGGGGGAAAAGGAGGTGCAGCAGGGAATTACCGTCTTGTTTGGAAAATAATAGCATTCACCTCCCAAATGCTGATGGTTGGCTATAATTTGAGGAGGGAAGCCCTCGCTGGTTTTAAATGATGTGGAGGAAGAGCAGCCAATGCAAAGCCTGACTGTTAACACTATTGTTCTATAAACCTGACCTGAAACCACTAGCGGGATGATAGTGCAATTTTTCAAGTCAGTTTCAAAAGTTCAAAATAGATACAAAGAGGGAGCAGAAAAGGGACAGCTCCGTAGTTTTGCTCTCCTTGCATTTCCCATTTGTAATGCCCAAAGAATGAACTTGTAATGAATTTGGTGAGAGGTATGTTGACTGAGTGCCCTGAGAATTAAATAGAATCCTGGATGTGAGAAATGGAAAACATTGCATCCTTGGTTGTTCACTGCAGGGACAAAAACAGGTATGTTTGAGGTAATGAAGTAGGTGTGTTCTTAGGCACTGAATCTTTAACAACAACAAAACAGCAATAGAAGCAGAAATAACCTGGGAAGGAAGAGAGCATGACAAAAAAAGAGCAGCAGTTTCACATGTTTTTGTAAAGTTTTCATTCAAGACCGAGTGTTTAACAGACATTTCACTGAAGCTCCAGAAATAATAGAGACATCACACTGGCAATGTAGATCTGCATAGTTAAAGCAATCGTTTTCCCCGTAGTAACCTATGGATGTGAGAGCTGGACCATAAGGAAGGCTGAGCAAAGGAAGATAGACACTTTTGAACCGTGGTGCTGGAGGAAAATTCTGAGAGTGCCTTGGACCGTAAGAAGATCCAACCAGTCCATATTTGAGAAAATTAAACCCAATTGCTCATTGGAGGGAAGGATATTGGAGGCAAAGATGAAGTACTTTGGCCACATCATGAGAAGACAGGAAAGCTTAGAGAAGACAATGATGCTGGGGAAAATTTAAGGAAAAAGGAAGTGGGGTCGACCAAAGGCAAGGGCAAGGGGTTGACTTGAAGTGACTGGCTTGACTCTGAAGGAGCTGGGGGTGGTGATGGCTGACAGGGAGCTCTAACCTAGGCTGGTCCACGAGGTCATGAAAAGTCAGAAGCAACTGAACAAATAAACAACAACAAAAACCAGCAATAATAAAGTTATTGAACTCAAGTTCTTTAGTTTTATGCACAGTGATTTTCTTTCAACTCTTTTCTACCTCTGGAATTGCCCTCAAAGAGACAGATGGATGGATGAATAGGATTGCCCAGGTTGAGTCCACACTAGAGGTGACTTATGACTTCAATGTTCCTGGAATAGTTGAACCACCCCAGCTTTTATTCCCTTCTTGAAAGAACCCAATGACTGTTTTGAATCCTGTCCTGCAAATAAGTTTAGCAACCTGGATACCACCTTTAAAGTTCAGACTAAACTCTAAGCAGACTCACCGTCACAGTGATGTGGGAAGAGATGCCTTCTCCTGGCCCCCATCAAACACAGGTTCAGAACTTACAATAGAGGCAGCAAAGACATTCTTCTTATGGCTACCTAAAGTTCCTTAATAGAGTAGTCTCTCACTTATCCAACATAAACGTTGGATAATAAGAAGGGATTAAGGAAAAGCCTATTAAACATCGAATTACATTATGATTTCACAAATTAAGCACCAAAACATTATGTTTTACAACTAATCAACAGAAAAAGCAGTTCAATAAACAGTAACGTTATGTAGTAATTACTGTATTTACAAATTTAGCACCAAAACACCACAGTGTATTGAAACAGCTGTGGATCTGGGCGGGAGGCAGACTGCATTGGATAATACGAAACGCTGGATGAGTGAAGGTTGGATAAGCAAGACTCTACTGTATAAGAGAAGCAAAACTTTCCTACAGTCCTAATCTCCCCAAAGTTATCGGATTCTGTTTGATCTTCAAACCTAAACAGGACGAACTCTGGTTGGGATGGGAGGGAGCAATGAATACCAAATCCTGCAGGCTATATTTCAGAGGAAGGAATTGATAAAGCTAACTCTTGCTTAAGAAATTCATGAGATTCATGGAGTCACCATAAGTGAACAGCTGACTTGAATAATAGATGCAAACACGGGATTTGACCTTTTTCTCTTTACCCAAATTTTGCAGAGCATGGAGAAAGTTGCCTTTTTGGTCAGTCATTCCCAATCTCCCATGTCCAGTAGGATGATTCTGTGAGTAGCAATCCAAAAAGAAGGAACGTTCTCAAGACCAGAAGGACTATTAATGAATATAATCTGCTAGATGCTATGATTATGAAGATGGATTGGTCAGACCCCCTCAGAGCCTTCCTTACCAGAGGAAACTGTTGACCATAAAATGACAGCTCACTTGAAACACACACACACATACACAATAATATCACCCCTTCTCTCACTTTCACTCCCTTTCTTTCTCTTTTTGAGTGTGTCGTTTTACTATTTATCAAAGGTCAATGACAGATCAGTGTGAGACAACCCCCCTATCTGAAGCAAAGTCAATGCCGATCTGACAGGTGAAGCGTTTTATTCCTTTTACTCGTTTCCTCTCACTCCCGCCTGGCCCAGAGCTGTGAGCAAGCAGTTGTAAAAGAGAGAAAGCTTTGCTTGTCAAACACAATAAAGAAAATCAGTGTGCTATCAATAGGATGGAAAATGACTCATGTTCTAAACCTGTGTGGTGAGGATTCCAACAGCTATAATTTAGAAAACAACACAATCCCTCTTGAATGTTGGATGAGAAGAAAAGCTATCTCTTAACATAATGATATCCTCTCACACCTTTAGACTTCTTTTTTCAGTGTGTTCCAGCTCTCAGCTGTGCTCCAATTCTTACTGAAAAATGAATTTAAACTGCTTTGGGGAGACTACGAATTATTCTGGTTTGTTTCTTGCAAGGAAACTAATATTACTAAGTTGCAGGAGAAACTTGAGTATTTAACTTGGCTAGGATTTCAGCCATAGTTCATTCAGAAAGAATAGCTGCTATTTCAATTGCATTGGAAGTTCTTATTGATCCAAGGAGGGTTTTCTGTTGCAGTTAGGTTATGTAAATACTGAGATTCTCCAATGTTTGCAATTGCTTTCTGCTTTTCCAGGGATGGAGACCTTTGGCTAGAACGACATCAAAATTCCATGGTTTATCTCAACTAGGGCAGATCAACTGAATCAGTTGTCAAATGGAAAAATAATATTTATATAAGGATTCTTGAGGTTTTAGGATGGAAATTGAAGGTTGCTAAACCCAAGATGACAAGACGAATTGGAGACAAGTGAATGTCTTGGCATCTCTACAAGACTGAACCCTCCATTTGATTAATAATCCTGATTGAAGTGGAAACTAATTGAATCAGCTGTTGAACAGTAAATCAACAGTTGTGTACCATACAGCCAGCCCTCAACCTTTGCAGATTTAACTTTTATGGATTTGATTGTTCATGGATTTTAGTATGTTTCATCTGAAAATTTCTAGCTCCCTTGAGTGGTTGCATTGCAAGACCCAGACATTCCTAGACAGAAAAGCTCTCTAGGATTCTCTAGGTGCTCCAGTGCAGTTCGAGGGTCAACCTCTGTAGAAGTTGACCAGAGACTTGAACTAGAGGACACTTAGGTAATTATTTTATTAGTAGTTTTTTCCAATATTGTGGCAAATATTGTGTACTCTTAATCCATGCAAAAGTGGAGTGTCTACTGTGTATCTTTTGAGTCAGTATCTTCCCATGTCTTCTACTGAATTAGGGTTCAGCATGAAAGCCTATGAGGACACAAGAAAGATCACATGGCACACAGAGCTCTCTGTAGTCACTGTTATTTCCAATCATTTCATTCATTACACTCTTTCTTCATTCCTCACCATCTCTTCCTCAAAAGGGTTGCATTTCCCTACCTATGTAGCAGGACCACCCTGGTTTCAATGTGATGCCAAACTTTGGCTTCTAAAGAGTGACACAAATACAGATAATACTGTGAAGTGGTTATTACCATGTGTAGATTTCTTCAGTTCCTCACACTAATTCTCCATTGAAAAAACAAAACACCAATGTCCTTTAAGCATTATTGAATTCTGTAAACTGCAATTATCGGCCCAGCTAATCTATACCAGCACAGCTATCCACAGATCATCTTCACAGGGACACAAAACTCAATTACTAAGTGAACTGAGAAACAAAAACAATGATCTAGAGTTGGTGTCAGAATGTCAGGGCAAAAACCATAGTTATCACAGCCAGAAGCTGAGGTGATTAGTAAATTTTTAGCATTCACTGCAGCCCTATTAGCCATCCACATGCAGAAACCCTACTCTTTTGGGTTGTCTCACTGGGATGGGACTGGAAGGCACTATTTTACAGTGGCTCTGCTTCTTCCTGGAGGGCCATACCCAGAAGGTGGTGCTGGGGGACTCCTCTTTGAACCCCTGGCCGTTCCATTTTGTCCCCCATGCTGTTTAGCATATACCACTGTGTCTGTTCCTTGAGAAGTCTGTTCCTTGGTGGTGCATGCCTTAGTTACATCCCCTCTGGATGACTATAATGCACTCTCCATGGGGCTGACTCTGAAGAGTACTCAGAAACTTCAGCTAGTCCAAAGAGCTGCAGCCAGGTTGCTCACTGGGGATAGCTACAGGTAGCGGGAAACCCCCTCCTGCCGCAGCTCCACTGACTGCCAGTCTGTTTCCAGGCACAGTTCAAAGTGCTGGTTATGACCTTGAAAGCCCTAGACAGTTTAGGTCTAAGCTATTTGACTGACTGCATTCCAGATCTTGAGATCCCCTTCAGAAGATGCCCTTCCTTCTCTTGGTCCCACCTCCATCTCAAGCTCGGCTGGTGGGAATGAGAGCAGGCAAATGCCCCTTGACTCTGGAACTTCATGCCCAAGGAAGCCAGAATGTCCCCCTCCCTGTTGTCCTTCAGGTGGCAGGGTAAAACCTTTCTATTCAAGCAGGCTTTTAAAGATGAAGGTTTTCAAAATCAATTCAGGGGGTGCTGTGTTTTGGCTTTTAATATGCATTGAATATGTTTGAATGGTTTTAACTGTGAATCTTTTAATACTGTTTATATTTAATTTTTGTTTTAATATTTTAAATACTCTGCTAATGTCTTTATATTAAACCACTTTAAGGTCCCCTCTGGGGGAGATACAGCTGGATACAAATAATAATAATAATAATAATAATAATAATAATAATAATATCCAAGAAAAGGCACTTCATCTAGCATTTTACTCTTGTTTGCTTGCATCCATCTGTCTCTGTGTCTGTGTAATTGGATAAGGCAGCAAGTAGTCATAAACAAAAATATAGATTTGTGGGAAGAAAGGGGAATCTGAGAGAAAGAGAAGTATGTGAAACACAAAAATGGCTGGATGGTTTTAAAAAGGTTATGCCATTCAACTGCAGTTTCTATTATGTCTAGCCGGTGTACTCGATGAATAATGCTACGAGCATTGGTATGGATATAATATTTCAAAGTATATAAACACAATGGTTGAAAACGCTTTTCCTCAAGTGTTCAGAAACCTACATGAGAAAATTTCTAAGTGTGATTTTTTTTTTTGCAATTTGTGAAATATTCTGGACAAAAAAGGGAAACTGCTACTCTAAGTTCCTATTAACATTAACATTTTTTTCCAAATAAAGAGAAGTAATGGTCAAATTATATTCTGTGCAGATCAGGCCTCATCCAAAATATTGAGTTCAGTTTTGGATACTTCAGTTTAGGGCAGCTATAGACAAGTTAGAGCAGGTTAAGAAAAGAGCAACAAGGATAATAATACGTATGGAGAACAAAACACATATGGAAAGGTTGAAGAGGCTGTGTATGCTCATTCTGTTAAGAAGAAGACGACTGGGGGGAGACCTTTTTTGGCTGAACTCTGCCAAAAAAATGGAGGGAGGAAATGTGTTCTCTCCTGCTCCAGAAGATAGGACCAGGTTTAACCGTTTGAAATTACAGTAGGGTTGCATATGCAAAATTACTAGTCCCAGCCCACAGAAAGATGCTGGATAGAATAAGAACCATGAGGCCAAGAGTTGAGATAACAAAGGACACAACTTGATTTATCGGTTACAGCCAATAGCAAGGTTTGGCAGCTACACATGGGTTCCAGATCCAACATCAGCCAGCCAACATGCTGGACAATACTGAATGGTGGCCACACTAAAACCCTCCTGCAACCCAACACTGTGCTTCACCATGTTGCAGATGTTGCTAAAGAGTTTCTGGCTGAGCAGAGGAGGAGGATAGAAAATGGATATCAAAAGACGCAGGAACGTGGGAAACAGGGTTTCCTTGGTGGCTGAATGGCCAAGGCCACAATGCAGATTAAAATGCTTCTACCGAATCCCCACTGCCACAGGGGCAGGGCCATAGCCAGGGCGGGGGGGGGGGGGGTAAAGGTTCCAACCCCTCCCCCCCCCTCAATCTGGTTTTCTGATAAATTTCAACTGGTTAATCAATTTATGAGCAAACTAGGTTTCTTTTTTAACCTGACACATACTGGAAAGAGTTGAACATTAACCCCCACCCCCACCCCACCGGCTATGGCCCTGCACCAATCCACCACTGGTCTGGACCCTCCTGCCACATATCAGCATCAAGCAGAGCCATCACTTCAAAGGCCAGGAGTAGACAGAAATAAAATAATGATAGCAGCCCCAGAGCCCTCAAGTTGTGACATTGTTGTTCATTCGTTCAATCACTTCCTACTCTTTGTGACCTCATAGACCAGCTCATGCCAGAGCTCCCTGTTGGCTGTCACCACCCCCAGCTCCATCAAGGTCAAGCCAGTCACTTCAAGGATACCATCCATCCATTTTGCACTTGGTCAGCCCCTCTTCCTTTTTCCTTCCATTTCCCCCAGCATCATTGTCTTCTCTAAGCTTTCCTGTCTTCTCATTATGTGGCCAAAATACTTCATCTTGGCCTCTAATATCCTTCCCTCCAATGAGCAGTCAGGCTTTATTTCCTGAAGTGTGGACTGGTTGGATTTTCTTGCAGTGCAAGGCACTCTTAGAACTTTCCTCCAACATCACAGTTCAAAAGCATCTATCTTCCTTCACTCAGCCTTTCCTATGGTCCAGCTCTCACATCCGTACATTGCTACGGGGACAAGAGTGCAAAAAACAATGCCAAAGACTATATGGGTGGGTAAACTGAGAACTCAAAGGCAACTGAGTCCATGGAGCTGGAAAGCCTCAAATTATACTGGAAACGTGGACCTGGAGGAGGAGGTTTTCCTCAGGTCCTCCCCCTGCCAACCAATCAGTTTAAACCTGTTAGGTTTAAACTGATTGGTTAGCTGTTCCCACTTCTCAATATCAGGTGCACACTACACAGCCTCCTGGGAGAGAGGACAGCAGAGAGAGTAACAATATTTCCTGCCGGAGGCAGTCTACACCACAATTCACTCCACTCAATACATCGGGTACAGCATATTTCAATTTAACTTTAGAAGAAAGTTTTTGAAAGTAAAAAATAGTTTAGCTACGGAACCAAATGACTCTAGAGATGGTGAGGTCACCTATTTGGACATCTTTTTTAGATGGAGATCCTGCTTTGATCAAGAGGTTGGACTTTGTGACCCATGAGGTCCCTTCAATCATATGATTATATAATTCTGTGGGAACTTTGTGTTACTTTTCCCCATCATTTGCACAAATGGAAACCAGTCAAAAACAGCAAAGAATTGGCAGTGTAGTATCTGAGGAAAGAAAAATTGTAGTTTCAGGGTTTTTTCGACACTTCAAGCTGAATGAACAATGACTTTAAAAATTAACTTATAAGGTCACAGGAGGAAAAAAGCCTCAAAAGAAAGATGGTTAAAGAGGACATTAAAAGCAGATTTGAATAAGCGCTCACTCAGTGCTCTCGCAAAGCAGCGGCACACTGCTCCCTTTCATATACATTCTCTTTGTGTAAATTAAAAATAATCACTTTGCGACTGACCTTTTTAACATGGCCTGAGGGAGGAAGGGGGCTGCTTTATTAGCTCAGAAGTTTACCCAGAAAAAAAGAGGAAAGAAAAAGTAGGTACAAAAAAGGGTCTGTTTGCAATGCATAATTTCTCGGTGCCCTCAGCTTTTTCTGTGGAAAGTCTGTCTAAACATCAGAAACAGTGTACGGTTGGAATGGAGAAATATTCTTCTATCTAATGATGGGCAATTGTATGAACAAAATCTTTGTTTTTCAGGTTTCTAAATAAGAATCATCCAAAGAGCCTAGAAAGCCTTGAAAGCTGACTAATGATGGTTCTGCTATTCATTGAAGACTCTAGACTACATTGTTATAGTGTTGCTATAAACAATGGTGATATTCAAACTCAAAAATCTTAATGAGGCAGAATGGTTTCTTAGTGTTCCTTTATGGTCCATAGCCTATATCATTCTTCTGGAAAATTACAGACTAATGATCCAGAATTGCTAGAGATACGTAGTATCTCTTATTGGGAGACATGGCTAACTCATTACACTTCAAAGTGTATGTGAAAGAAACAGTGTAAGAGAGATTAAAGCTAGAGAGATCTTGGGGTCTTTATATAGGTGCCTACTGAAGTATGGTGACACATGAATTTCAAGGGATTTTCTAAGGCAAAGTATACTCAAAAGATGGTTTTGCAAGTTTTTCCTCTTAAAATATAGCTTTCAGCATTTGGGACTCCTTAGCAGTCTCTCATCCAAGTACAACACCCATTCAGCTGCCAGATTCAGATGGGATCTGGTGTCTTTAGGATATTCAGAGATATAAAGCACATGCGTGTCTATATGCCTTCAAGCCATCTGTCAATGTATGGCAACCCAATGAATTTAATGGGGTTTTCTTTGGCAAGGAGTACTCAGAAGTGATTATGCCTTTTCCTTCTTCTTAAATATAGCTTCTAGGATTTGGCATTTGTTGGTGATCTCCGATCCAAGTACTCACCAAGCCTGACCCTGCCAAGCTCCAAGATCAGATGAGATCTGCTCCCTTTAGGGTAGTGGTTTGCGACCTGTGGGTCCCCAGGTGTTTTGGCCTACAACTCCCAGAAATCCAAGCCCAGTTTACCAGCTGTTAGGATTTCTAGGAGTTGAAGGACAAAACATCTGGGGACCCACAGGTTGAGAACCACTGCTTAAGGGTATTTAGGGTTTATAAAGATTGTGTGTGAACCTTTGTCACCCATTGACATGCCAACTATTGAATTTCATAGGTTTTCCTTAGGCAAGGACAACTCAGAGGTGGTTTTACCAGTTCCTTCCCTTGAAATATAGCCCACAGCATCTGAGATTCATTGATGGTCTTCCATTCAAATACAAACGTCTTTCCTTCGATTATCAGATGGGATCTGTTGCCCTTAGGGTATTTAGGTCTTGGAAATCACCATAAATATAACTATTATTACTGTTATCATCATCATCTTTCAAAAGGATGAAAAAGCACTATCTCCTAGAACTTATTTCTCTCAGGATGAAGGGAGAATGAAAACACTTTGGTGTTGATGTCATGCAATTGTGGCAGGTATGGAGGCCTCATTTGTGCTTTATAATTAAGGCTCAGGTCTTATTATAGTGATTTTTTTCAATGGACATTTTGCTTTGACTTAAGAGCAATTTGAGATAAGAGCTCATTCATTGAACAAATTAAACTCTTAACTCAAGGTATCACTGTACACCTGAACACAGAAATGGTTCGAACCCATATTCAGGACCATAGGGCATTCTGGTTTCATGTTTCATGTATTGGCAGATGCACTTTTTCACTTACACTAGTACCCAATACAAGATACTCCACATAATTAAAGAAAACATTGTCATTTCAAAGTCATGTTCCTTACTGCTTTATAATTAAGGAACAGGTCTCATCCTACTGATTCTTTTCCATGTGGGTTTCCGATAGCAATGAGGCGCCACTATTAAAATTTATAAGATTCTGATACAAATGAGATGCTTGGTGTGAACAGTAAGTGAGTCTTCGTCCTTGGCTTTAATGAATTTGTCCTGTTATTAAGCAATTAGTGCATTACTAATTAAACACACAATACTCAAGTAGCAAACGGCATGCAAGTTATTAGCCAGCCAAGGGTTTGCAGCATCAAAAACAGACAGAGTGAGCTAGAAGCTCAAATAGAGAGTTCTGGAATTTTTCTGAAATGTGATGACATTGTACTACAAACAACTTTTATCTTCATCATATTCCTTCTTTTGGATAAGTCATATATCACAGCAGCACCATTTTTCATTGTAGACTTTTTAAACTTCATTTATTTGATGTATCCCATGTTCAGATGACTGACTGTACCTTAAGCAATATAATAAATTGATCCCTTATCCAAAATGCTTGGTTTTTGAGAGGTTTGGGGGGATTTTGGAATAAATGTATTTGCATTCACATACAAAAGGAAATGTCTTGGAGGTGGGACCCACGTCTTAATACAAAACCCATTTATATTTTATATACTTCTTATACACATAGCCTGAAGATAACTGTATCCATATAATTGTGGCTGCCATATTTATTTATTTATCGTATTTTTTCCTCACCCTTCTCACCCCAAAGGGGACTCAGAGCACCTTAAAAAATACACACATATGGCAAACATTCAATGCCAATTATACACTTTATATAATTATGCACTTAACAAGGACAGACAAACACAAACAGAGGCAGTTGTTCCCATCTTATTTCCGGCATCTTGGAGGCAGTGTTTGACTCCAGCCATGGGGGGGGGGGCACTGTCAGTCCATCTTCCATGCTGAGGAGCTTTCCTCTGATCGATCAATGTCCTGAAGGGCATTTTTATTGCCTCCCCACTGAAAGTGGCACCTATTTATTTAGTTGCATTTCTGCTTTCAACCTGCTAGATGAGCAGGTGAGCTGGGGCTAACAACGGGTGTGCACCCTGACCCAGGATCAAGCTGCTGACCTTTCGATCAGCAGGATTTTTCTGCAGCACAGCAGTTTAGCCTGCTGTTCTAAGCCTGGCTCCTATTTAACCAGTGGATGATGCTGAATGAATGAATTTTATTGTTACGATCATAGACCAAGGGTATGGTAGATCATATTGTATTTGTCTACCATGTAAATGTTCATCTTGAACCTTTTGGGAAAAGAGTCGACAATCACAATTCATTACTAATATTATGACATATTAAAACACAGTCTTTTACGAGTTAGATGCACATATCACTAGGCTTTTTATCACTAAAGTCTCTTTCTTTCAATTTCTCTACATGCGTATTGTTTTCTTCTAGAAAATAATCATGTGAGAGTTTTGGAAATCCTGTGAAGATTGGGAAATTCTGAGAGCTGAATGCCTCCAGGAATTATTCTCATGGCAAAGAGAAGATATTCTGCCTTATTTATTCTCATAAATCAGTCCTCTATTCACTTTATCTTCGAGAACTAATGTGGACAAATGGATGTCATTTCAGTTCATATTCACACTGTTCTACAGCCATGCTTATTATTATTATAATAAAAAACAGGATTATTGCATTGGTTCTTCATGGTTCCACTTCATTACCATGTTCTTGTTATAAATGGCCACTATTCCCATCTTATACCAAGTCCTCACACCCCAGGTTTATGAGTTTCTGAAGGTTACCTTGGAAACTAGAAAAGGGAATTGTTATAAAAAAAAGTTTCAGGTAAAGTTTCTGTCGTTTAAAGGAGTAGAAGGGAAGGAATGAGCGTCCTTCTTGGAAGATTCGGTGCTGTTGTTATGTGTATTCCCAACTAGAAAAGCAGATTTAAAATGCAGGGTCACTTTCTCAATGGACTAATTGGGGCTTTTGGCAACTATCGAGAAGACATCTACCAGCACCTCTCACCTTTGACCAAATCTCCTGCCCATCCAGATATGGAGCAAAACAGCAATACCAACAACATATTTAATTCATAATTGTTGTTTATCATTCTGATTTGGTTTTCATTTCTTGCTGCAAACTATTGTTGACATATAGCTCTCATGGGAAATTCTTTACAAGGGAGTTAGGTAACAAGAAAATGTTGCAGACATTCTTGGATGGCAGCAATTATTTCAATCTTTTTCAGTCTATGTTAGGACCCCAGTTTGGGATAGAATCAATCAATCAAGAAGAGACCACAGTAGCAAATTGGGTTAAACTGCTAGCTGCAGGAAATCTGCTGACCGGAAGGTGGGTGGTTTGAAGCCATGAGTCGGGGTGAGTTCCTGACTGTCAGCCCAGCTCCTGCCAACCTAGCAGTTTGAAAGCATACAATGCCAGTAGATCAATAGGTACTGCCTCAGTGGGAAGGTAAAAGGGTGCCCCATGCAGACATGCAGGCAACACAATCTTGCCAGCAACACAATTGGACATGCTGGCAATAGAGTTGGAGATGTCTATGGAACAAGAGCACCTCCCCAAGGCTGGAGCTGAGCATCACCTCCAGACACTGGAGATGGAAAAAGGGGAAGGCCTTTACCTTTGTTATATGTCGTTGTTCACTGTGTGTGAAAGGCATTGAATGTTTGCCTCATATGTATATATTGTAATCCGCTCTGAGTCCTTCTGGATAAAGCAGAATATAAATAAAGTGTATTGTTGTTGCTGTTGTTGTTGTAATGCATCAATATGCTATTATACACAGCTAATACTCAACAAATAAACATTTATACAATGTAAAACTCTTCCCATGGACCTTCAAGGATGGAGTTAGACATGGTGACACCAATGGAAACATTCATTTATGGAATAGACTGCTTCTAAGGATGACACTACTTTTATAGAGGTTTAAAAAGAGAATAGGATGTTGTAATTGTGTGTTCCTATACGGTAGGCATAAATACAACTCTTTCCAGATCTGTGATTCAGTGATTCTCAGTCCTGTTAGGGATGAGCCAGGATAATTTTGCAAATATCTAAAGAACATAATAACAACGTTGTGGATGAGCATAATGAACTGTTCACAGAAAAGGCTGTTGTCAGTAATAATGCACTTTGATAAGTGAAAAATATACTTGTCGGGGATTCTCTCATTACTTCTTCAATCACAGTCACACTTAAACTCTTGGGGAGCAAAATGCCATTTATGGATCCTGTGGTGCAGCCCATTATTAGCAGCAATGCTAACAGTTATGTTCTGAGATACAGCAAGACAGGGGGTGGATGATGACAGTCATGGTGTGTTTATGATGTCCAACATGGAATTTGCCTTTTTAAACAGCAGGTACTCTTTGCTTGACATTTTGACCACACTATGAAGTATAATTCCAGTATCACTTTCTGAGTTGGTCATTACAACTCTTGAAGAAGGGATGTAAATAATATTGAAAGCATTTTATGTATAAATTCATTAAACACATTTTGGAATAGGAATATATCTTTACATTTTTTAAATGTTTCCTGCAATATTTTTATCAGAATATTCTCAATTTTTATATAAATATCTCTCTCTGTGTGTAGACCTGAAACACTCATAATCTTTCTCAGTGGGAAAAAAGAGTTTGTTATTTCACAGTTCTGTACATGAGAATAAAATAAACAAAGATGTAAATTACTATTGGGCAACTATAACTGTAATTCCACCTTAAATAAAGAAATAAGATACAAAAAATATATATACAAAGGGGAGAGAGTGAGGGAGATGCACAGATTTCCTTGAATCCTTGAACTTTCAGAAAAAGATGTCACTTCATCCCTACTCAGCAACTGTGAGAAAGATCACTGAGACCAGAATAAGAGACTAGAGGCTACAATTGGATACAAGGCTGGCTAAACTGACACGAGTCCTCATTCTAGGTTTAACAGATGTCCCGGGTTGTCCAACCTTTGTTGGGAATATGCTCTAGATTTAGCTGTCTCCAGGGGAGCAGTTGTAGAACAATATACACATTATGATTTCTGCAACAATAGATCCACCCCCAATGGGATAGTTGAAAGGACAATTGCAATGTGTCTACACAGTTAAGATAGTAGATTGGTTTGGTGCAAGACATGTTGGGCGGGGAGGAAGAGGATTATGATACACTCGGGTAACAATGTTGATGCATACAATGCAGCTTGAAAACCTTGTTGGCACAAATTCCAAAAAAAGTATCTTCAATTATTTGTTACAAATCACATTTCTGTTTGAGGTGAATTATCTGGAAGAGATTATAATTCATATCTGAATGGGAGCCGAGATGCACATTCAGTACCAGGATGAGAATTAAGGATAGAACCATCTTAAATTAACCAGGAGTTCAAGCTGTATGGCCCCCAGGAAACATTTGATGAAACATAGGATAGATGAACAGCTGGAATGATGGAAGGAAGGAAAGTAGCAAGGGAGAAAGGGCAAGGGGGAGAACTGCACCCCCAGAAGCCACCAATTAATATTATATAAGACCAAAGTAGAATGTTTGTAAAAGTTAGAAGTGATCATTCCAGTTTCATCTGCAGGTGTTCAATGTGGTCTGGAGTGGGACTGAAGTGTTGAGGAAATGTGGCAGGACCAGTCCACAAATCTGTCATGATTGGCCACAGAGCACCATATATTTTAATACAAAGTTTCAGAGTTTCAGATTCACAGATCCTATATGGACCAGAAAATTCATCAGTTATGACACCTAACCCTGAACATGTCTTTTCCATTCCACCCCATCACACAGACCATAGAGGGGTAGACATTTTGAGGAAATGGATAATCATATGACTCTCAATGTGAAAAATCAGATCCACAAGACACTTGCTTTTTCTTTAAGGAATCGTGCTTGTGAGTGTTTCATGATAAATTATTTATCCAAAGTTCATGTTTAATTAAAATCTCTGGTGACAATTTCTCAAACTTCTGTATCCACAGAAAAACAGAATTACATAGATAATAGTATGTTAATATTTATGAAATCTAGTTTATTATAAATACAAGAAAATCACTAATTGGCATTATAACAACACATTATAATTCCAAAACCGATCAATTATTAATCTACAGTGGCATGTTTTCATTTAGGTTTGGAAGTATGCAATCTATTTTACATACTACACTATCCATTATCTGCATTATATAGTGACAATAAATTGCATTCTTAGCATATATAAAAATGTTATATTAAATTGCCAAGAACATCCCACAAGTGGCAATGCTTGGTGCTGTTTTATGGACACCTTCTCTCTTAAAATAGATGTATATAGTCCACCCTCTGCATTTACTGAGGTTAGGTGTGAAGGACCCCTGTAAAATTGGGAAAACACTAATAAAAATAAACAACTTTTTAAATTGGAAATAATGCCTCTCTAGGAATCTCGAGGTCAAACATACAAAACATACAGCTCATGGGCCACTTGCAGCCCACCAAAGGATTTTGGGCAGCCCAAAGAGGCTGTCATTCTCAATAGTTTCTTGGTCCAAAGGCTTCTTTGCAGAGGCCAGAACACCCTTTGGGGAGCAGGAGGTACTGAAGACGGTGGCAGCAGTGGCTAAAAGAAAGCTGCAAACCAAGGTGAGCATGTGCTCTTGGCTGGAATCAAAGCTACATCAGCTACACTCCCTCCATAGGGCCAGGCAACTCAGTCAGTTGCCAGAGCAAACCATGTGGAGCAGGCTAGATGTAGAGCAGGCCTGCACAACCTGCAGCCCTCCAGATGTTTTAGCCTCCAATTCCCAGAAACCCTGTTGCCAGGAATTCTGGGAGCTGAAAAACCTGGAGGGCCGCAAGTTGTGCAGGCCTGATGTAGAGTCATCTCCACTACCCTCCTCCTGCTCCATGAGGAAGAGTTGAGTGTTGGAAGTAGCTGAAATCCAGGCAGAGGATGGAAACAGCCACTATAGAAGCAAGAGAAAAAGTGGACAAAAATGCCAAAGTAGAGAATAATGCCAAGTAAAATATATATTTAAAAAGTTGTTCAAGAGGTTCCACTGCCATAAATCTTGTGAGGTCTGGAAGGCTAGTAATTTTTAGTAGACTTCAAAGGTGAGATGCTTCTATGCTGTAAAAGCAATGCAGTTTGAAACTACTTTAACTACCATGGCTCAATGCTGTGGAATAATAGGAGTTGTAGTTTGGTGGCAAGCTAAAAACCTCTTTGCAAGCCAAAAAGGTTTAGTTTATTTTCTTACTAACTTGCCAAATTGTGCAGGTCTGCTCTAGGATTGGCAAAAAAAGGGGGCCGGAAGAAAGAATTCCCCCTCCTCAAATAAACCTCCCAACCAAGGTGACAACTTCTCACCCAGCTAGAAAATGAACTCTTTAGGAATGATCTGAGCGGAGATGCCTGGTGTTATAAGCATTAAGCAGGGAGCTTCCTCCAGTCAAACTACTGGAAGCAAACTTTCAGTTCACCTCTTGACTCGGCTGTTTTAAGCTCTGATTCATAATGCTCACTCAGTCTCTTCTACTTTGACTGTTTGGGCTCTGCTTTGATGTATGGCTTATTGACCTTGGACTGTTCGATACTGGACACTGTTTCTTTCTGCCACTTCTGAATTCTGGGCACTGTGCATTCTGATCAGGAATTTATCACCCTATATGAGAGCATTTTATGATCTTCAGGGAAAGCGTTCTATCAGTCATGCCATCACAGGACTCGGGAAAAACATTTCTCAGGTTGGCTCTACAATGACATACAATCCAGTTTCTGAATCCAGATTATCTGCTTTGAACTGGATTATATGAGCCAACACAGTAAAAATACTGTAAATAAATACACTGCCATATAACCAGTTCAATGCAGATAATCTGGATTTAGAAACTGGATTATATGGCAGTGTAAATAAAACCTCAATAGTAGCTCTCAGGTGGTGGAAGTCCCTTCCACATGAGGTTCAATTGTCCCCTCTCTCTTTTCCTTTTACCTTTTTGCTTAGACATACTTTGGCTTATAAAGAATGTGACAAACAGAGCTTTAAAGAGGGTGCAGCATTTTCCCAAATGAAGCACAGAGTGTTTGAGAACAGGGAGATCCGTAGGGAGACCAAGTTGCTTGTTTATAAAGTTATTGTCCTCCCAGCCCTCCTATATGCCTGCAAAACATGGACTGTCTCCAGACGTCACATTCAACTCCTGGAACAATTCTATCAGCGTTGCCTCTGAAAAATCCTGTAAATCTCTTGGGAAGACAGGCAGACAAATGTCAGTGTGCTGGAAGAAGCAAAGACCACCAGCATTGGAGCGATGCTCCTACACCATCAACTCTGCTGGACTGGCTACATTGTCCGACAGCCCAATCACCATCTCCCAAAGCAGTTACTATACTCCCAACTCAAGAATGGGAAACACAATGTTGGTGAACAGGAAAAGAGATTTAAAATGGGCTTAAAGCCAACTTCAAAAACTGTGGCATAGACATTGAGAACTGGGAAGCTCTGGCCCTTGAGCACTCTAACTAGAGGTCAGTTGTGACCAGCAGTGCTACAGAATTTGAAGAGGCACAAATAGAGGGTGAGGGGAGGAAATGTGCCAAAAGGAAGGCATGCCAAGCCAGGACCACCTTCCACCTGGAAACCAATGTCCTCACTGTGGGAGAACATGCAGATCAAGAATAAGGCTCCTCAGCCACCTACGGACCCCCTGCCAAGACAATACACTTGGAGGACCATCATCTTTGGGCTACGAGGAATCGTGTAAGTAAACATTTTAAACTGTTTTCTTCTGTTTTGCTGATTTGACTGCATATTGTTTAAACCCTGCGTGCTTTTTCTTTCAAAAAATCAACACATTTGAGTTCTGTTTAATGTTTGCAAGAATATTTTTTCAAAACTGGAAAAGATTTAAAAGTTTGGAAGCCCTCTTGGACACTGTAAAAGAACAAAAAGTATAAAACAAAAAGCCCAACTCCTGCTTGTAGCCCAAAGTGTGGGTGGAGAAAATCATGGTATAATGAAGGCCGGTCAAACATTTGCTTCCTGTGTGATTGTAATCCTACTTAACATGATAGACTCTCCTCCAATAATGATGAGCAAGGACGTGGGTTGGAGTGTTGTGTCATATATCTTGTGTCATGGCCTATGACTCCTACTATAATTTTAACCAAATGAACAAGTTAAAGACATCCAGTATTTATGTGATGAACAAATAGTTACATACATCAGTAGTTTCTAAATGAGCTTCCGAAATAAAATCCCTAGTTGTATTAACTCTGAACAATTTGAACAGAAAGGCTTTTGCAGAAATCAATGCCTATTGATTGCCGGTGAATTGTTTCACAAAGCTGCCGTTTGTCTTCTTGGAGCCTTGTTTATGCCCTTTCTACATCTGGGTGGACCCTTATCTTTTCATCTGGGATGAAATTGTTCTGACTCCTTGCCTATTGCTAATAATAAGGGTGTAAATCCTGATTATATCCATCCTCAAGTAACACACAAGACGAATCAGAGAAAAAGGTGCCAACACAAGTTTTGACAACTTTTGTTTGCCTTTGAGAACTGTATTTCATGAGCTATCTTGAATGAATTTAATAAAACAGACATTGCTACATAATGTTTTGATTATTGCCTTATTGATCTGCATGAAGTAGATAGTTTTTGATTTCTCTGTACTTTCAATAGTGGGAGTGTCCTATATGTGAAACTTATTGAAATGTCTATCAGAGTTATTGTTGTGTAGCTACATTTGCTTTCCAACCTACGGTGACCCTAAATCAGCATTTCTCAACCTAGGGGTCGGGATCCCTGTGTGGGTCGTGAGGGGGGTGTCAGAGAAATCGCCAAAGACTATCAGAAAATACAGTATTTTTTGTTGGTCATGGGGGTTCTGTGTGGGAAGGTTTGGCCCAATTCTATCATTGGTGGGGTTCAGAAGGCCCTTTGATTGTAGTTGAACTATAAATCCCAGAAACTACAACTCCCAAATGTCAAGGTTTATTTCCCCCAAACTCCACCAGCCTTCATGCAAAGTTTGGTCCAGATCCATCATTGTTTGAGTCCACAGTGCTCTTTGGAAGTAGGTGAACTACAACTCCGAAACTCAAGGTCAATGCCCACCAAACCCTTCCAGTATTTTTTGTTGGTCGTGGGAGTTCTGTGTGTCAAGTTTAGTTCAATTCCATTGTTGGTGGAGTTCAGAATGCTCCTTGATTGTAGGTTAACTATAAATCCCAGCAGCTACAACTCCCAAATGAAAAAAATCAATGCCCCTGCCCCCCCCCCCCCCCCCCAACCCCACCAGTATTCAAATTTGGCCATATCGAGTATTTGGGTCAAATTTGGTCCAGAGAATGATAATACATCTTTCATATCAGGTATTTACATTACGATTCATAACAGTAGCAAAATTACAGTTATGAAGTAGCAACGAAAATAATTGGGGGTCACCACAACATGAGGAACTGTATTAAGGGGTTGCAGCATTAGGAAGGTTGAGAACCACTGTCCTAAAGTAAACCTAACTCTGGATGTAGTTGGAAAAAATGTTCAGAAGAGCTTTCCCATTGCCTTCTTCTAAGGCTGAGAGAGTGTGATTTGCCCCAGTCATCCAATGAGTTTCATGGCTGAGCCAAAATTCAAACCCTGGCCTCCAGAATCATAACCTAATGTTCAAATCACTGTGTGATAACTCTCATCTATCTGTCTGTCTATCTATCTATCTATCTATCTATCTGGGCGCAGTCATTTGCATGGTGGTTTAGGACTCTGGGAGACAAAGGCTCATGACTGAATCTTCATGAAAACACATTTGGTGACCTTTGGTCCAGTCCCACTCTCTCAGCCTCAGAGAAAGAAACTGCAAACTGCCTTTGACAAGAATCTTGACCGTGATACATCTGCCTTAGAGTTGCCATGAGGTGGAAACAACTTGAAGGCACATAACAAGGAAATCTGAAGAAAGCAACCTATATTTACTGTCAGCACTCAGGAAAGTAAATAATGATGCTAATTAAACGAAACATGACAAAAGTCCCAAACTTTGTCATGTTGATCTCAAGCCAGATGTAAGATGCGGGTTGATGAATGCTTGCAGTGCATCATGCCAAGATAATGAGATCTATGAAAAACATTGGCCATCTGCATGATGCTTTCATGTGCCTAGATGACAAGCACCCATTTTTCTCATCCCCTTCCACAAATCGGGTTTCTCTTTTATTTTCTTCCATTTTTTCCCTTGTCCTCTCCAACCACTTTAAAACAGAAAAAGAATGTTTTCAAATAATTCCTCAGAAGCTACCTGAAGGGAAGAGAAGTGGTTTCTTTTCAAACGTCACAGTGTTTACTCTAATTTGGCTCATAATTATTCTCCCTTATTTATTTTGCACTTCCTGATTTTAACATTTTTGTTGCTAAACTTATATTGAGTGATGATTAAAATGTTTGTTATTTATTTATACTTACATTCTTGCCACCACAAGTAATATTTCTTTAGGGAAAAATATTTATTCTATTATCTGTTGCAATAACTAAATGAGTGGATTAAATAAACTGCATATTGTTTCATGTTTCCTGGCATGAAACAATTAGAGCCATCTAATACCTCCCAATAAAGGATTTTTCTAGGCAAGATTCAGCCAGGCTTTGAAGCTGCAAGGCCATTTATGTATAAATTCATTAATTTATATATGTCCCACCCTGGACATTCCACAGATATATAAACCTCACTTGTGTACTTGCCAACAGACCTCACAACCTCTGAAGATGCCTGCCATAGATGTGGGCAAAACATCAGGAGAGAATGTTTCTGGAACATGGCCATACAGCCTGAATCACAGTAACCCAAATTGCATATATGTGTTTGCTAGTCTTGTGAACAACTACAATATCCTGGATACAATATCCTGCATACAAATGTATGTCTTTTATTAGGTTTATTGCTAAAATTGGCATTAACAGTATAATATACACACAAACACACATACAGTGATATCTTGACTTAAGAGTTTAATTTGTTCTGTGACTGAGCTCTTAACTCAAAAAACGAATTTTAACATTGAAATACTATTATTTTTTATGTTTTTAAATAAGATAATGTACTTTATAAAGTTGTGCCAAGGAAGTACATTTGTGGCAACAAATGTGTATTGGCCAATGTAACAGCAAGGCAAAACCTGCACATTCACATGGACCAATGCAAAAAGATCAACTTCAAAATGGTAGAAGCACAAAGTTGTGGCTAGGAAGCACAAAGTGAAGAGGCAGAAGCATCATTTTCTATATACTGTACTCATTCCAACCTCTCTCCTTCTCTTGCTCTTTCTCCCTCTCTCTCTTCATGAAGCTAAACAGACCAGGAATTTAAAAAAAAAACACAGAAAATCAACTAAAACAAAATTCCTCAAAGCAGACAAGAGCAAAGCGGACAGCAATCTCCCAAAGTGAACAAGGGAACAAGGCATGAAGGCTGCTCCCTTGAAGCCCTTAAAAGCCTTTACTCTCATTCTAGTGCTCTTTCTGGCACTAGTTCCTAACTCAAAATGCTGCTCTTAGGTCAAAGTGAAACCCGGGCCAAGCAACAGATCTTAACTAAATGCTCTTAAGATGGGACACTCTTAAGTTATGTAGAGGTTCCGTTGTTCCTTACTTACTTATTTGTTAAGCTTAGTTGATCTGATTCGGAAGCTTCTAAAATCGGAATGAATTCGTATTAAAATGACATTTGAAACAATTTCATGCCATGCTGGAATAGTGTGAGGAGTAATTACGAATTGAAACAATTTACCCATTTTTTGGAATTATTTTCGGATGTCTGGTGCAAACTTTACAATCTCGCAGTTTCCCTGGCCTCCCTGGCAACAAGCGGCGATGCGGAAGGGCGAGGTGGGCGTGGCTGCACCCAGCTCTTCCTGAAGGCCATGCCCCCAGTAGCCATCAAGAAGAGCTGGGCATAGCCATGCCCACCTCATTCCCCTGCCATCCATCGCCCTTCGCAGTCACCTAGGAAAGGGAAACTGCAAGATTTTAAAAGTAATCTCGCAGTTTCCCTTCCCTGGGTACTGTGAAGGGTGATGGATGGCAGGGGAATGAGGTGGGCATGGCTACGCCCAGTTCTTCCTGAAGGCCATGCCCCCAGTGGCCTTCAGGAACAGCTGTTCTTACCCACATCCCACCTCGTCCCTATTTGCATCGCCGGCATGGCCTTCAGGAACAGCTGTTCTTAGTCACCTCCACCTCCTCCCTCTGCCATCCATCGCCCTTCGCAGTCGCCCAGGAAAGGGAAACTGCGGGAAACTGCACACAGAAGACTGGGCAACTTGGAAGGCGCTGAACAGACTGTGCTCTGGCACCACGAGATGCAGAGCCAACCTCAAGAAATGGGGCCATGACATGCGAGTGTGGAGAAGAGCAAACCACTGACCACCTGCTGCAATGCAACCTGAGCCCTGCCACATGCACAATGGAGGACCTTCTTGCAGCAACACCAGAAGCACTCCAAGTGGCCAGATACTGGTCAAAGGACATAATCACCTACCAAACTTGCAAATGTTGTGTTTTGTCTGTTTGTTTGTTTTGTTCTGTTAGAAATGTAATACAATTGACTGGTTTCCCTGACACGACAAATAAATAAAATCACATTAAAACAAGGAACAAATAAACATATAAATACAATACAACTATTAAAAACTGTTAAAACTATATCCCTAAATCCATGCTCATCCTTCATGCTGCAGCATTCATACCAGTTCTGTATTACACTATTCCCCGAATGCCTGGTCCCAAAGCAAGGTATTAACTCTTTTACTAAAACCAGTTCTTCTTCAGCAACCCAGGACCAAAAAATAAACATACAGAATAGCTTTTGGCAATACTGAAGATCAGAACAGGATTGACTAAAGAACACAGGCATTGAAAACCTGACTTTTAAATAATTTATTATTTACTTCATTTCTAACTTGCCTTTCTTGACCCGAGAGGGGACTCAAGGCAGCTTACAAATCTGGCAAAAATTCAATGCTGCACAAGTAACAATAAAACACATCTCATAAAAATATAAACAATCTAAGCATATAAACACTTAAAACTCATACCAATCTATCAAACATATTAAAAACCACATATAAAATTCCGAGTCAGACTTAGGACCTCATTACATCAATGAGATCCCCCACATCGATTCACCATCCTCTGTGATGAATAACCGTGCAGCGGGGCAATCTCAATGTCCCACATGCCACCTCACCAGCAGCAACTCTTCCCCAACACACACGTAGAAGCATTGCTACACAACTCCCCCTGCGCCATGATTACAAATAGAACATGGAAAACCTTCTGTGTTCCTGGTGCAGCACTGTAGAACACTTGTGCACCGGTTGAGACAGAGAGCCCTGCCAGAAGTGAGCCTATGTTGTCTAATGGGCAGCGTGGAGTTCCATGGCTCAACTGGGACAGAAGCATCCTAACACTGAAAATCAATCATGTGAAGTCCTTACTCTAAGATGGTTCCTAGATATCCAAATAATGTTGTCCAAGTCCCATCAGCCCTGGTTAGCAAAGATATTTGTATGCCCTGTTGAGAGCTGCAGTGTTGTACATGTTAGAAAATTGTATCACAAAATTGTAAGGTGTGTGCATGCACTGCATTGACTGGACTCAGTGGCCCATTATTCTCCATTATTCTATGACACCCAGAACTGCATTTTGATCTGTTGTTCCCCATCTCAATCCCTATGGGGAGAGGAGTTTGTTTGCTTTCATGTCAGGAGTGACCTGAGAAACTGCAAGTCACTTCTGGTGTGAGAGAATTGGCTGTCTGCAAGGAAGTTTCCCAGGGGATGCCTAGATGTTTTGAGGATTTACCATCCATATGGGAGGCTTCTCTCATGTCCCCATATGAAGAGCTGGAGCTGACAGAGGGAGCTCATCCATGTTCTCCACGGATTCAAACCTCTGACCTGCTGATCTTCAGTCCTGCCAGCACAAGAGTTAACCCATTGTGCCACCGGGGGCTCTGGGAAGGGGAGTAATGAACAAGAACAAGAAGAAACTTAGGAGTGCAATGAGAAATATAACCATCACCTTTATCTTTCTGTAATGTGGAGACAGAGCTTCCTTTTTCTTGTTCACTTAGTTTTTAATACTGGCAAACACAAGACTGTAAAAAAATGATAGTAAGAAGTTGTGTATAGAACTGCAGCCTAAAGATCCTTGAATTTATTGTTGAAGCTCTGTTAGCCATGATTAAAAGCATCTGCGGAAATTCTGCATGTGTGAAGGGAGAAGAAGAGAGACACTTTCACTGTTAATATGTAAGTGCAAACCACTTCATCTCATTCCAGTAAGATGATTAGATTCAATTCATATTTCATAAAGGATTCGCAGCTGAAATGTCAAAAGTGAGGTAATGGCCAACATTTGTAAAGCCCTGGAACCTGTTCCATAAAAAGCAATTTCGACATAAACAGGTTGGTTAACCTTGAATAGTCAGATTAATGATCCATCAAGGACCTCAACCTGAGTTTCAATGAATAAACAAAACTTTGCAAGCAAACTTTATAAACATTTCATCAGAACAAAGGAGGAAGCAGTCAAGGGGAAAGAAGCATCACAAAAGAAGCACTCAGAGCCTTTAAAGAGCTCCTGGAAATGAAATTATCTGCTGGAGAGAACTTTTGGCTCTCGGGAATATGAGAACCAAACACAAAATACACAACACACATATCCTTGGAGAATGGCTTTGGTTTCTAGAAAAGCAGTGTTTCATGCCGTAAATTAGTACCTTGATGAGATACAATAATAGTCAAATTTGATATGCTCAAAATGGTAATTAAATGAATATTTCTGATTTCTCTTGCTCACACTGTGGCATGAGCATGGTGCTGCAGATTGCTATTACATTTGTTGTGGTGGTGGTGGTTGATGCTACCAACAGTGGTCATAACAGCCAATTTCAAAAAGCTTATTGAAACAGAAAGGAGTGCATCAGCTAGTAGAAAAGCGTGGGGGGGGGGGGGTATTATAGCTTCATTAAAAAGGACCTGTTCCAACCCATGGGAGCAGCTACCAAGAAGGCTCTCCTTTTTGTGCCCACTATAGCCGCTAAGGAAGGTGGAAAAACAGAAATAAGGATCTCCTCTGAAAATCTGAGGACTTTATCACATGAATCTGCTATTTCACTAGTCATGTTATTATATTTTGAAATGGTCATATGACTAGTCAAATAAATAAATCACTATTATTAGTCATGCTATTGTTGTTCAAGAATGCACCCTACAATGAACACCTTTGATATTGCTCCATTCTTTATTTAGCACAATTGCAATGATTCATCTCTCCATGATCCCACAATGCTATGTCTGCACAACCTCATAACTGTCTTCCCACACTACTGTTTATCTTAATTTTTAAGTTTTTTAGCACTGTTCCAGCATTTAAAAATAAAATAGAGAAATGTAACTATAACATATGAAATTAAAATAAAAAAACGGATAACTCAGTAATGGAGAAGGGGAGAAAAGGCGAATCCCACTCTGGCTTCATTTTACTGCCAACATGCCAGCACAGAAAAGGTAGATGATGGGAACATTGCAGGATTCGGAGTAGTTGATACCTTTCCTTTTTTTTTTCTTTTTTTTTCTTTTTTTTTAAATGATTTTTATTAAGCTTTTCACAATCCACACAAGGAAAGAGGGGGAACAAAAAACAAGAAGATAGATCAGTAAGAAAGGGATAGGTACACACAGAAAAAAAAACAAAAAAAACCCCCACCATATCTAACTAATATCTAATACATACAAAACAACTACTCAAACTATTCTAAAATGACTTCCACTCCAACCTCAGGATCTTTTCAAAATATTTCTTCACCTTAATTATCTATTCTTATCCCATTGTTTTTTCAGCTTTCTTCTCATAATCATATATCAGGGACCAATCTGTCCTCCTCAAAACTCTTCCTTCATTTCTTCTCAACAAAAAAGTTAATTCGTCCATGTCTCTTATTTCTTTAATTTTCTTCCACCAGTCTTCAATACTCGGGACCTCACCATTCTTCCAATATTTGGCAAAAACCATCCTAGCCGCCGTTGTGCAGTAAGTGAATAATTTATCTTCTTTCTCATCCAATTTACAATCATCATCTGTAAATCCCAGAAGATAATATTCCGGTTTCTTCTTAAAGCTTTTCTTTAATATTTTTTGTAATTCCTCATGGATAATAGACCAGAACTTTGTTGTTTCTTTACACGTCCACCACATGTGGTAGAAAGTGCCTACTTGCTCACTACATTTCCAACACTTATCTGATATATTTTGATACATATGGCTCAGTCTACTCGGAGTTAAATACCACCTATAAAACATTTTATACCAATTTTCTTTTAAATCCATAGCATATGTATATTTCAATTTTTTATTCCATATTCTTTCCCATTCCCCAAAGTGGATGGGCCTTCTTATATTTTCTGCCCATTTAATCATAGAGGTTTTCACTTGTTCTGTTTCTGTCATCCACTGGAGCAATTTATTATATAATATTGTAACCGTTTTCCTTTGTGTTTTTAGTATTCTATCCCATGTATTCTCATTCCAATCGAAGCCTATTTTTTGGTCTTGTTTAAAATAATCTTTAATTTGTAGGTAATTTAACCAAGTTATATTGCTAAATAAAGTCTTTAATTGTTCAAATGGTTTCATCTCTGTTGTTCCCTTCACCAATATATCCTTGTATCTTGGCCATGTCCTCCATCCTAGTAGTCTTCTTTGATGCGCCTCCATTGCTGAGATCCATAATGGTGTTGTCTTATAAAAAAGAGCTTTATACCTCATCCATGTCCGTAATAGGGAGGCTCGCACGAAATGATTACCGAAATTTTTCTCCTTCACCTCTCTGTTATACCATATATACGCGTGCCATCCCACTCTTAAATCATAACCTTCTAAGTTTAGGCACTTCTCTTTGTCTAAAGTCATCCAATCCCTGATCCAGGACAGTGCGCAGGCCTCATGATAAGTCTTCAGATCGGGAAATCCCAATCCTCCTCTTGTTTTCTTATCTATTAAGTTCACATAATTAATTCTTGGTCTTTTTCCTTTCCAAACAAATTTCATTAAGTCTTTCTTCCACTGTTTGAACAGCGTTTGACTTCTTATTATCGGTATATTCTGGAACAAAAACATGAATTTTGGTAATACATTCATTTTTATCAAGGATATTCTGCCCAGAAGAGATAGTTTCAGCCGGTCCCAGTTCTGCAAATCCTTTTGGACCTTCTTCCAAACTAATTCATAATTATTCTTTAAAAGTTGTCCATTTCTGGCTGTGATCCAGACTCCTAGGTATCTAATTTTCTTAACACCTTCTATTCCAACCTGTTGTTGGATCTTTATTTGTTTCTCCTTATTCACATTCTTAAATAAAAGTTTAGTTTTCTTCATGTTCATCTTAAAACCTGCCACCTTTCCAAAATCTTCTATTTTGTTAATCCAACTTTGTAAATTTTTCTCCGGGTTTTCAATTGTACCTATTAAATCATCTGCAAACGCTCGTATTTTGTATTCAAATTTACCAATTTTTGCTCCTTTAATCTTTTCATCTTCTCTGATTTTCTTCATCAGGATCTCCACTGCCATAACAAAAATTAATGGGGAGAGTGGACAACCTTGTCTCGTGCCTTTCGTGATTTCAAATTCTTGAGTCACTTGCCCATTCACTTTTACCTTAGCTTTTTGAAATTCATAAATAGCATTAATTGCATTATTAAATTTCTCTCCCATGTCCAACTCTTGTATCAAAATCTTGAAGAAATCCCAATTCAAATTGTCAAATGCTTTCTCAGCATCTATTGACAAAAGGGCAAATTCTTTTTGATGATTAGTCTCATAATATTCCAAAAGGTCTAGAACGTTGCGTATATTTTCTTTCATATGTCTATTTGGAAGAAAACCTGTTTGTTCTTCGCCAATCCACTTGCTTAAAAAAAGTTTTAATCTTGTGGCCATAATATTTGCAAACAATTTATAATCCGTATTTAACAAGGAGATCGGCCTGTAATTTTTGATATCGTTTTCCAGTGATCCTTCTTTATGTATCACAGTTATTTCTGCCTCCTTCCAGGAGTCTGGAACCTTTCGATATTTTAAAGCTTCATTCGCTATAACTTTAAAAATGGGTATCAACTGCTGTTTAAACGTTTTATAAAATCCTGCCGTAAACCCATCCGGTCCCGGGGCTTTATCTGCATTCATTTTACTTATAGCTTTCTCAATTTCCTCTTCTGTTATTTCTTTGTTCAATTCTTCTCTATCTTCATCTGTTATTTTATCCAGTTTCATTTGTCCAATATATTCCATAATATCCTCTTTCTTTATGTCCTCCTTTGTATATAATTGTGTATAGAAAGTCCGAAACTCCTCCAAAATTTCTTTATCCGTTTTCAAATCCTTATCCTTAGTACTTATTTTAGCAATATGATTGATTTGCCTCTTTTTTCTAACCTGGTTTGCCAACCATTTACCCGGTTTGTTAGCATTTTCAAAAGCCTGTTGCTTTAGAAATTTCATCTGTCTTGATTGGAATTCCAGCTCCACATGATTTTTTTCCTGTTTCAATGTCACCAATTGTTTCTCTATTCGTTTAGATGGATTTTTCTTTAATTCCATTTCTTTTACTACTATTTCTGCCCTCAACTCGTTTATTCTTTTATTTCTCTCTCTATTCCTTCTTGCTCCTTGTTGAATAAAATGCCCTCTCATGACTGCCTTAAAGGCATCCCAAACCACTCGTGGCTCCATTGAATCTAATCTATTTATTTGTAAATAGTCCTGGATTAACTTCTTGAAATATTCTTTGTCATCTTCCGTTTTTATTAAGTTCTCATTTAATCTCCATTTTCTATGATAATTTTTTTGATTTACCACCATTTCCAGAGGGCAGTGATCTGATAAGTCTCGTGGCAGAATATTAATCTCTTTCACTTTAGTAGAGAGGTTCTTAGTAATCCAAACCATATCAATTCTAGACCAGGATTGATGTCTATTCGAGAAGAAGGTAAAGTCTCTTTTATCTTTATTTCTAATTCTCCATACATCTTCAAGATCGAAGTCTTTTTGTAAATCCATGAATTTCTGAGGGAGTTTCCCTCCCTTAAACTTCTTTTTCTTCAAACTTTTATCTATCTGACAATCGACGACCCCATTAAAATCTCCTGCCAAGATCAGTTCATCAAATTCTGTTTCTTTTAACTTAGTATTTAAGAATTCAGCAAATTTTCTCTTCGGTCCATTGGGAGCATATATATTACAAACCAATATTTTGGAATCTCCAATTATTATTTTCACTGCCACACATCTTCCTTCTGTATCTCTAAATGCCAATTCTGAGTCTATTGAGTCCTTTACATATGTAACCACTCCTCTTTTCTTTTTTTCATAGGCCGAATAATATTCCTTTCCTAATTTTTTATTCGGAAGGTGTGCCACATGTTTATCACAGATGTGCGTTTCCTGTAACATTATTACATCAAAGTTCTGTTTCTTCAGGCTCCTCCATACTCTCTTCCGTTTTTGGGGGGAGTTCATACCATTAATATTATTCGAAAAACATTTTATTTGTCTCTCCATCATTTTATTTATCCTTATCTGGTCCCAATCCTGTGTCGCCAAAAGCCAATTCCATTGTTCCAGTTGCCGATTGTTCCGAACTCTGACCTCCTTTTTCTTCCTTTTTCCGTGGTGTCATTCTCTGTGGTTTTGGTTCTTTTCCTAAAAAGCCATAATCCTTTGGTGATTTATATCTTGCCTTTTTTGCCTTTACTCCTTTCCTTGGTGTAGATAATCTTCTTTCTTCACCTTCCTCTATCTCTACTTCCTCTTCCTCTTCTTCTTCTCCTGGTTCTTCTTCTTCTTCCTCTTCTCCTTGCTCTTCATCTCCTTCCTTCTCTTTCATAAGTTTTTCATAAAAAATCTTGGCCTTATGTTCTGTTGTCAACCAGTATCTTTCTTCCTTGTATGTCACCATTATCCCTTCTTTTCTTTCCCACCTGAACCTTATCATTCTTTTCTTCAATTCTTCTGTTAAGAAAAAATATTTTCTTCTTCTTGATAAGGTTGCCTGTGGGAATTCCTTCAGAACCGCAATTTTCTTTCCTTTGTAAAAGATTGGTTTTTTATTATTGTTATAGAGCACATCATCTCGTACCTTCTTTCTTGTAAATTTCACTATCACATCTCTGTCTGTCTTATTTCTTCTAGAATAAAATGATGATATCCTGTAGACTTGGTCCACTTCCTGTTCTAATTCATCTCCCTCACATTCCAAGCAATCTGCCAGAATTTTGATTATCAATAATCTTACATCTTCTTTGTCGTCTTCCATTATATTTCTGAGTCTCAATTGAAAATCCATTTGCATTTGCAGTAGTCTTTCTTGTTCTAGTTCTATTTTTTCCCTTTGTCTATCCAATCCTTTTATTTTTTGTGTCATCTCCTTTTGTGTTCCTTCAATTTTCTCTTTAGAGGCTTTCAATTCCTTTACTTCTCCATCCAGCTGTGTTATATCTTTCCTTATCTGTCCAAATTCCTCTTTTATTTCTGTTTTCATTACTTTAAATTCTTCTGTCATTTTGGTAATTATTCCTTCTTGTTTCTTATAATACTCCTCATGTTTAGTCTTCATTTCCTCCTTCAATTCTGTTTTCAACGCATCTTGTTTCTCCGATATCTTTTTGATCTCTTTTAAAAGATTGTCCATTTTAGGATTTATATCCAATGATCCTCTTCTTGACTCTGCTTTACCTGGAGTTGTCATTTCCCAATTGCCTCTTATTTCCCAAAAATCTTTATTCTAATTTCATCTATTATCAATTATAGTATTAATTTTCAAAGCGAAAGTCCATCAATTTAATTTAATTTCGTAATTGATTGTGATGTAAACCAATTTCTTCTTCTTACTTCTTAAAAGTCTTCAATTATTCAATTGTTAACAAATTATAAAGTTAATTCATTCACTCATAATATATCTACCCACTAAAGTTTAAAATCTAATACTTTCACTAATTTTAATTAATTTTATTTATTTTATTCTAATTTCCCCCCTTAAAAAGGATATGACACTATATTGTCTGAAATCAATTTCATATAATAATATAATGGCTACAATGGGTTATCAATTTATCACAAATATAAAATTTCTAAAATACCAAATTTCTGATAGGAAACACAAACTCTTTTCCCCCACTTGGGAGCACCAAAATTTTAAATTAGTCCTTTACTTATCTATTCCTCTTTATGTATGTTCCTTCAATGATTGTTTGTCATCCAGTTCTCCTCCCTATTATAGTAACTTTCATCTGCTTCTCTTCCTGGTCCGATGTCGTCTTCTTCTCTTCCTGGTCCGTCGTCGTCTTCTTCTCTTCCTGGTCCGTCGCCGTCTTCTTCTCTTCCTTGTCCATCGTCGTCTTCTTCTCGTCCTCGTATCTCCTCTCTGTCACTTCTATTTATGACTCTTGTGCTTGCTCCGCCACTCCTTTGCTCCTCCAATTCTCCCTGTCTTCCAGATGCACAAATTCCTTCTCTGCCGGTCTATAACGTTTTTTCTCTATGATCCAAGATGGCGCCAGCTCTCCTTCCGCCCCGTCACTTCCTCCTTCACTCCTTTCCGACCCTTCTTGGTTCCTCTCTTTTCTTAGTCCTCCAGAGTCTCCTGCCTTCCTGTTCCTGTTCCGTCACTTCCTTTATTTCATGCAGCCAGATTGTTTATAGAGAAGGCTGGGATAGACTCAACAATAATGGCGTCAAGGTCGGTGTTGTTTATCTTTCTTTCTTCCGTCTCTGGTTCCAAAGGGAGCCTCCCCTAAGATTGCATGGGGGGCTCTTTATCCTCCTTACTTCTTTTGTAGTAAATTATAATATATATATAAAAATTAGAGATTAATTTCCATAGATCAACTTATTTTCCATTAATTTAATCTATTTTCGCCAAATTTCCACTTATCCAATTTAGTCCAATTTGCCCAAGTTATCAAATCACCTACATATAATTTATATAATTTATGTTCCTTGATTGTCTTTGTTTTCTGATTCTGTATTCTTTATTCTTATTTCTTATTGTTTGTTCCTTCTTCAGCCTTCCTTGTCTTTCTCTTCCCTCCGTTCCTCCCTTCCTTCAGATATTATTAATTTGGGAACACCTTCCCGTTACCTGGGGTTGGGGTCTTTCTTTTTTCCTTTCCCCAGCCGGGGTTTCTTCTATCTTCCTCTTCTTCTATTTTGAGTGGTTTTGGCGGTGGTTAGACAAGCCTCGCGGCTTGATCCTTGCGGGGTGGCTCGCTTCCCCTTCCCGCTCGGGCCCTCTCGACTTCTCCTCCTTGAGGGGGGAGAAATCTTTGGGGCCTCAAGCGTCCTTGGGGTTCACGACACCTTTGCACTCAATCCGGCAAAGGGGGGAGCTTTTTTAGCTCTACCTAACCACCCAACGCTGGTCCCCGTCGGGAGCTCTCTCTCGACGAGGCTATCCCGTCGCCATGTCCACCGGAAGTCAGATACCTTTCCTTTTTTTGAGAGATAAAGGTGGGATAATTTTTTGGGAAGATCCAACTGTCAGTGGGAGGCACACAAGGTGACGGTCCAACTGCAATGCCGATTTGCTTGCCTCATGGAATGAAATCCTTATAATCTGGGCAGGCATATATAGAAATATACAGTACTCAAGAAGATACTGAATCTTCTATCTCTTTAAGGAGCTTTATAACTTAACTGGCATTAGACTGCAAACCCAGATAGTACCAAATGGTGATCTTTGGCCCAGGGACAGTAGTGGCAGTACAAGTTCCCACTACACCATTTCCCTGGTGTTCATGGTTTGAGTGAGTGGGATGTGCTTCAAACTACCACCCCACCCCCCATATATCAACACAACAAAACTTTTTAGAAAAAAATGTTTGCCACCGATGTTCATGTTCATGCCATTCAATAGAAACTCTTCCTGCATCCAAAGATGTTACCTGGGCACTGCGGATAGCAAATATGCCAGTTTCCAGCTTCTCTGTGAACATCAGAGAAATAACAGGGTTATTTCTTATGACCTTAGGATACTCAAACTATGGACAATTAGCTCTTTCAATCTGAGCACATAACTGCTTGAGCAGTCCACAGTGCCAGCAAAGGAACAATTGGTCACGTTGAAGAGCTTAAACGTATCATATGCTCTTGCTGACACCATATGTGCCGGTAGTTGTGATTCATTCCCTTAATGCTCCACCTGGACAATAGTTGTTGCCTCTGTTGCTCTGGGTGCCATTTCAGCAAAACCCCAGCCACCCCACGCTCCCTGAATCCATCAGCTCAAGATGACAGGAAAGTGATTCTGACAGCTGTGACCCTTCCTGCAGCAGATGGAGCTCAGTGGCTACTGGCAACCAACCACTGGCCACTACAGTCCCTTGCAAAATGGTCGAGCCATTACTAAAACTAAATGGTGCCTTGGGTTGGAAAGCATCGGCTATAAATAGGAGAGCAACTGAGACAACTGTCTAATGAGCAGGAAATATTATCCTTGGGTACTTAGTAAAGTTTTCAAACAATGCTTAAAGACAGGACTACTCTCTTATAAAGGTTTGCTTTTCTTGTACATCAGGAAGGTAATACACCCCAGTTACACCTTCCTCCTTGGTGTTATTTTTCTGACAACCTAATATTTCTTCCTGTATTATAAGTATGCATTGGTTAGAATAATAGAATCACATTGCTTGATTACAGTCAGTGACCAGCTCACTTTATTACAGTCAGTGACCAGCTCATGAGAAGGCTTCTTGGCCTTTTGGCAAAGATCAAGTGCAACATCTGCTTTCAAGTGGGGATAGAAAGAGTATTTGAAAATATTTGAAAAGCTGCCCCAAAAGCATATATTTTAAAGTGGAGCAGAATTCCAATTCAGGATTTCTTCCTGTTTTGTATAGAAAACTGCATTTTCTGTGCAAGAACCAGCATTTTCAACATGGAATATAATGTGTCAATGCAGAAACATTAATCTTGGCACAGAAAGGGTTTTCTCCTGAACAGAAAAATCTGTAATTCGGGGTTTCTGTAATATTTACACACAGTTGATGTGCATAGAAAAAATATTTCATAGGGAAATAAAGGGATTTTCTGAGCAGAAACTAATATTTCTGCATTGATAAGCCCACAATAAATGAAGGTGCAAAGTCCAAACACCACTGTCTTAAAGTATTAACTACCCATTTGGATATCATTCCATAAATATAAATATTTCAAATTACTATTTTTTTTAAAAAAGAACCACAACAATCTGAATGTCCATGTATAGAGCTCCCCCACTTTGCATGGGAAATACATTCATGCAGATCCTCCAACTGTCCCATTTTAGGACAATCTCAATCATTCTTTGGTCATGCCACTTTTTCATCTGCTTTGAGAATGTTCCAGTTCCTCTCCCCTCTCCCCCTTCCCTCCTTTAACTCATTTAATTTGCTATAGAGTTAATAGTGGAAAACTAGTTTGCATCCAGTTAACTCAGAAGGAGGGAGAAGAGGAGAGATAGCATGATCTTGTCCTCAGTTCAGGCATAGGCAAACTGTCTGCAGGCTCTCCTAGCTTGTTCTTCTTTAATACCTTTTGCTATCTTGAACATATGTTGAAAGTTTTGGAAAATGTGAATCTCCATAACCATTTGGAAAATCGTATTTATAACATTTTTGAAAAAAACACAGGTCACAAAAAGGCATAACCTTGTTAGAAGTAACAACCTTTTAAAAATGATGTTCACCAGCATTCATGCAAGTCAACTAGGTCTCTCGGCTGTTAAACTGATGTACCTAGGTATGTCGTTGAACCACTAGGGACAAAGACATGCCAAAGCTATATAAACACATACACCAGAGTTTCTGAAGTGTTCCTTTAGTTGCCCCCCCCCCCAAAAAAAAACTCCCTTAAAATATATTTGCCTTTAAATTATGCTCCCAAGAGCCAAAATAAGCATACTTCTTTAAAAGTAACATATTTGGTTTAACTCACAAAACTTCATAAATACAGCATACAAGCACTTTGTTTATGAATCCTGTTACAATAGGATTTTAAGTAGTTTCTCTGTGTAGGTAACACAGGGCATCTTCCTTAGAAACAATAGTCCAACGGAGCCTAATGGCTTCTGTATAACATACTGCTCCTATATTGAAGTCTAAACTGTACTCATTGCTTCAGATGCAAACAGATGGCTTCTACTCTCTCTAAGAGTCTAATGGCTTCTATCTCCACTGAAGTCTAAAGCAAACACTGATCTAAAATGGAGTCTCAGTCCTGAACATGCCCAATTCAGATCACATGGGATGTAGTCCCTCCCACAACAAAGACGTTAGATAAAATTGCAAACCAATACACACATACAATACAGTAAGCAATTACATACATAACAATTAGTGGAGGCTTGAGAAGGTTGCTATTTCCAATAACAAGTATTTGGTTTTGATGTGTTAAATGATGGAGGGCATGGCGATGGTGTGGAAACAAAAAAAAAAGACATGTCGTTTATAATGAATCAATCACTGGACTGCGATGGGTCTCCAATATTTCGTGCAGGATGCCCTTCTAGTTGTACCTGAAACTGAAGCTATTCCAAGCTCCCATCCAAAGACAAACCAGGTCTCACCTTAACTAGATACCAAAATTAGATGGAATAAGGTTTTTGTTGATAAGAGTGATGATAAGAATGCTTAGGTCATGTTTGATGGCACATAATGAGAACTGTTTGTTTTCTCTTCTGGAGATGTGTAGGCATTGAGAAGGGATTCTACACATGTGGCTCCCATTAGATGACTGACATACAAGCCAGCTCAATTATTAGTAAGAGATTTGTTACAAAGGGCTTCTTGCATTCAAAACATTGGTTTTGTTGTTGCAGTGGCTATCAGATGTGATGTGTCCCTTTCCTACAAAATCGGGTCAATGATGCATCTTTCTATTATCTGTGGCCTAACACTCCATTACCAGTTCGATATAAAAATTACATTTCTGATTAAAATTTTAGTGCCAAACATTTCATACGATTACAGACCAAAAGTCAAAATTTGCATTTAAATAGACATATTAAATACTCAGCAGCACACAGTAAGCGCGGAAAAGGGTCTGCTTAAGTAACAAAGGAGGAGAGATCATAAATCACACACAAATCAAAAACCAGAAGAGGGGCTTCAATGTCTAGCTCAAATGTAGGAGTTTAAGGTCAAGGTAACCCGTTTCTGGTAGGGATGGGAAAATATCCCACTGTCCTCAACAACCATCACAATTAAAGTAGTATTTTTGTACATCATGGGTCCTGATGTAAAGAAATGTGTGCCACACCTGGAAATAACCTTAGTTTAGGAAGGTTTGCAGATTGTTTCAAAGAAATAAGACTATGCATAAGATGCACTTATTTTAAAATGCAAACAGTATAATGGGTTTTATTGGAAATGGGTAGAGATGTGTATAATAACTCCAATATGGCCGTCTGGGCAGGGGGTCAAAGTAATCCCAACACTGCCCCACCAATTATAATAGCTGGGCAGATGGCAATACGATCAATCCCACCATCTAACACCAATTATAAAGACAGGCTTTATGGTCAAACAACATGACTGGACAGGGGGCAAACAGATCCCACAAACTGTCCCTCCTTTAATAAGGAAATCACACCACTTTGGCACTTAGATAACACTTGAGGGGATGTCTCTTTATTTAAACCTTCGCTACCACCATAAACTAAAAGAATCAGGAACCCTCTAGCTATTTAACATAAGAAAAAGGCTTCTTAGACCACCATGTACTGTGTCTTTTAAAAGAGCTTCTCTGAAGGGAAACAGGTGAGGTTGATTTAAAAAGAACAGGGACTAAATCCACAAATGGCACGTGACTCAGGCTTAAGTTTTCAAAAATAACAAGGAAAGTTTATTGAAGTAAAAGTTACAGAATGAAGAGAATGCAGTTTCATAAGCTTGGCTGTTACAATTAAAGTGTTCTTGTTCTTAAAAGCGTAACGGTTGCATGAGAGAATGTCTCTTTCTTGGTTACAGTTCCTATTACAAAACCCAGCTATTTCTTTCTTAAATAGCTGTAACTAGTCTGCCACAGCCTACTTTGCTGTGCAAACTACAGGCAAGCTGCCTATTCCTAACAGGAACTCCTAAAAGCCTTCTATAATCTTGCTCCCACTCTAACATCAACCAGAACTGAACTGCACTGTCTAAAAGAGGCTTCTCTCTTTCCCTCCAACAGTCTAACTCCGCCCCCCTTTAACAAACCAATCCTGGCTGTTTCAGGGCTGGCCCAGGCCTAGGCCACTCCCCCTCTCTGAACTGGAGCTTTCCCTAAACTAAGATGGCTCCTTCTGCCCTCTGCCAGGCCTTCTAAGCTGAAATTACCTAGCCTGTCTCTTCCTAGGCCCTGCCACCTAGGCTCTGGCAAGGTAAGGGATCTTCACATTCCCTCCCCATCTCAAGATGGTTTGCGGAGTGAAAAGGTTTGCAGACCTTTTCCGAAGCAAAGCCTAACAATATCCTAGGCCTAACTAACCCCCCTAACTACTCTATCTAGCTAATCTATCTATCTACATACATACCCACATTTGCAATAAACACCTTTTGCAATAAAACATTTATGCAATAAATACATTTTGCAATCAATATATATCATAAATACATTATACACAATAAATACATTCCTGTAGGAAAAAAACATGTTAAATACATCACAACAATGCATATAAACAATCTAGCATAGTAAATACAATACCTTTTGCATGGAATGCCTCCTGACATTCTATGTACATATAATCTCTATACTCTTACCTATATACATCAATATTCTATTATCATCAATAATCCTATACTTATGAACAAGTTTAAATAATCTGGAGAGATTTAAGTCTCTGTATCCAAACACAAATTATTTCATTAATAAGAGACTTTCTGTCTGGTATAAGGTTATAACACAGTAGAAGGAATTTCTCTTCTATTCTAATAAACAGTCTATTCAAACATCTCTATATTTACATCTAACCACATTTTGTCTATTAGCAAAACCTACATATCTAACACACTTTACAAGAATATATCTATACATCATACCTACTGTATGAAATATATACAGTTCACCAATGTAATAACACCATATACTTTGCAAGACTGCAATTGACCAGATTAACCAATTCTTAAACAATACACTATCCTATATCTTGCTATAATAACACCTTCATTCAGAAATGTGTTATTTGGTCTGGCCCTTGTAGATAATAAAGTCGTTTGTTCCTTCTTCTTTTTTTCCTTCACCCAATTCCAATTCTCCTTCCCCTATTATTCAGTTTCACATTACAACCGGCCAGTCCACTTTTTACAGTATTACACTCTTTTGCAGTCTTTGACCCTATTACATAAGGTCCCTCCCAAGAAACCTCCAGTTTCTTTTTAGATCTTGGTTCTAAGACCAGGACCTTATCTCCCACATCAAAACATCGGTGTCTTGTGTGAAGATCCGGCTGTTCTTTCCACTTCAGCTGGGCAGTTGACAAACTCTCGGCTGCGCAGTCTCTCACGGTTGCTAACTGTCCTTGTAAGTCCTCGATGTAGCTGTTGATATCACTCTCTGGAATGTCCTCTGCTCCTGTCCATGCTTCCTTCAAAATGTCCATAGGTCCTCTTGGTGTTCTTCCATATAACAGTTCAAATGGGCTGAACTTGGTGCTGGCTTGTGGAACCTCCCGATAAGCAAACAAGAAGTGTTGAAGTTTCTTGTCCCAATCATTAGGGTTCTTGTGGACGTACGCCTTCAGCATGTGGTTGAGGGTACCGTTGAATCTCTCCGTCAAGCCGTTGGTTTGAGGATGGTATGGAGTAGAAGTTAGATGTTTTATCTTGCAGGTCCGGAACAGCTCTTGCATCATCTGCGACATGAAGGTAGCTCCAAGATCTGTAATGATAGATCTAGGGAAACCCACGCATGCAAATACATTGAGCAGCGCATCTGCCACTGTTTTGGCGTCCGTTTCCTTCAATGGAATTGCCTCTGGGTATCGTGTGGCAAAGTCCACGGCAGTCAAGATGAATCTATGTCCATCAAGTGTCTTGTGGGACATAGGGCCAATGATGTCCACTCCGACCTTGTCAAAGGGAACAGTGACAACTGGAATGGATTGTAACAGTCCTTTTGTCTTATCTTTGGCTTTTCCCACCATTTGACAAGTCTCACAGGATTTACAATAGGCTGTCACATCACCTCCCATTCCGGGCCAAAAAAATCTAGACTGAATGCGATCTTTGGTCTTCTTGATACCTAGGTGTCCACTGAAGGTGGTATCATGGGCTAGCTTGAGGATTTTAGCCCTATACTTTTGTGGTACTACCAGTTGTGTTCTCTCCTCAAAGAATTTGGGACTCTTTTGTCTCCTCACAACTCGGTACAATTTATTCTCCACAACTTTAAACAATACTGGCTTTTCACTTGTGGGTGTGTGGTTTTCTGGGACCACTTCATCCCATAAAGGTTTTAAGCTTTCATCATGTTGCTGGGCTGCTTCAAACTGCCTCATATGGCTTTGGTTTAAACTGAAGGGAATTTCTTGGCTGACATTTTCTGTTTGTGAGGTAGATGGTTGTTCATCAGCTACACTGTATTCAGCCTCCCCTTCTAGTTCAGCTTGGCTTCTGGTAATCATATTAACATGTCTGCAGCGCTCAGCCAAATCATTGCCCAACAATACTGGCACTTCTAAATCATTAAACAGTCCCATTCTCCATTTTCCAGAGAAGTTCTTGTATTCTATTGGAATTTCAGCCACTGACACTTCGAAAACAGGGCCATAAATTCCTCTCAGCTTGTACTTTTGGCCTGGAAGTATCTGGTCTTCCTTGACAAACTCTGGCCTAATGAGCGATACTTCAGACCCAGTGTCTCTGAACCCCATTAGTTCTTGACCCTTTACTTTGATCACCCTCAAATAATCTCCATTTGTCTCTTTCTCAGTACTCCATACTCGCATTATCTTCACAGGCTCTTCCTGTGCGTGTGGAGACTGACTTTCTTCATGTGGAGATATTTGCCTAACCACCTTAACTGGCTTTGGTGGCGTAATTGGCCTTTTCTGGGTGTTTAATTTAGGGCAAGCCGTTTTCTTATGACCCTCTTGATGGCAGAAGTAACAGACAAGTTTTCCTGTGGCAATCTCTGGAATGCGGTCCCTCCTGACAGGATTTTGGCTTCCCACGTCAGTTTTCTCTTTTGAAACCCATTCCCTCGGTCTCTTGGTGGCTCCTGAGCCATGACTCACATTCCAGTCATGCTCCATCTCATCCAACCAAGCCGCGAGATCTGACACTTGCTTAATCTTCTTGTCTTTAACGAACCACCTCATTTGTATGGGGATCAGTCGATAAAACTGTTCCATACAAACTAAATGTTTTAACTCCTCAAACGTGGTCGTTTTACTCCGCCCCCCTTTAACAAACCAATCCTGGCTGTTTCAGGGCTGGCCCAGGCCTAGGCCACTCCCCCTCTCTGAACTGGAGCTTTCCCTAAACTAAGATGGCTCCTTCTGCCCTCTGCCAGGCCTTCTAAGCTGAAATTACCTAGCCTGTCTCTTCCTAGGCCCTGCCACCTAGGCTCTGGCAAGGTAAGGGATCTTCACAATGTGCAATACCCAATCACCATGGCTTCTCAGCTTCAACACTTTAATTGCTATGGAATCCTAGGAGATGAACTTTTATGAAGTCTTTAACTGGTGTCTTACCAAACTACAACTTTCAGGATGTCATAGCATTGAACCAAGGCAGTTCAGCTAGTGCCAAACTACATTAATTCCACACTAGGTGGTGAAAACAGCTCAGAAGTGGTGCTGCATCAGTCATAGAAAAAGGTGCTCAGGTCCTGCCATCCCTCCCTCATCTCTCATCTTTCAGGACTATTGCCAGAATCCCAGAGGAAATCCCGCTGACTTTGGCATAGCCTTCCAGTGTGCCGCCATCAGCTGGCTATCCTTTTTATGACCATCAATAGCCAAGCTAATCTTTTTCCCTTACGGCCCACGGTGGAATCAGAGGTCCTGCTGAGAGGTAAGATACAATTTTACAGTCTGCAACTGGAGAGATAAATAAGTTCACATGGAAACATCACAGTAAACAATATTTGATCCATATTAATCACAGTCTGGTGTGATGTTAGTTTTGAAATCAACTTGTGATTGGCTGGCACACCAGATCCAGAAATAGAGCTTGAAGTAGATTTGCAAACCATTGTGGGTTTTTTGATAAACATTGAACAATCTGATGGCTGAAAAGGCAAGTCACAATTATTCTCATCATCCTGTCCCCTTAGACTGCTATATCATTATACTGTTTTAGGGTGCGTATACACGGTAGAATAAATGCACTTTGGCACCCCTTGGCTCAATGCTATGGAATTCTGGAGAAAACTAAAGACCAGGTGTCATGATTCCATAGCACTGAGCCATGGTAGTTAAGGTGGTCTCAAACTGCATTAATTCTATAGTATGGATGCACCCTTTGTATCTGCTCTTAGGCTTCAGTTTGCAGCAACTGCAATAAGCAGGCATCAAAGGGGGTTTGGGAAGGGGAGAAAGAAATTAGAATATTTTAAAGGCAGATAGAAAAATATTGGACCTGTCCCCAACAAATTGGAACGGTTGGGAAGGATGTGAGTGTATAGGTTTGCCCTGTTTCTATGCCTGATGTAAATTGGTTTTTTCCCATTAAAATCCATCTTTCTCATGCCAAAATATTCTGTTTTGGTTTAGAAACATTCTTGCAACCAAAGCACTAAGGAAATCACAACATCCTGGGATATTTCAGGAACAAGAAAAATGCAATTCCTTACTATTAAAGCAAATACACATTTCTTTTCTGTGCATATTTCTGCAGCACAGAAAACTGAGTTTACAGGTTAGAGGCAGGGAAGGCCTTGGAATATGGATCAGCCTGGAGGCTCCATGTCCTTTCATGGGGGCCTGGTAAGCATAATTACAGCAGCCACCTCAGAAAGGCTTAATTGAGGCTTAATTATGTGGGATTTAATGAAATGCATCTGACAAACTGCTTGAAACCCCCTGGCAAGAGACAGCAAATAGGTGCTTATGAAAAATCCACTGCTGGATTTGAAGATAATTGTGAGAAGGATATGGAAAGCCCTGTGACTTAATACCTGCACAGTATTGATTTATGCCTTTTTCTGTAGAGGTTATATATTACAGAGAGCTTAGTCTATGAAATTATTAGACTATCACAGAATGCAAGTTAAGCAAAAGAGGCACCGGGGGGATGGTGGAGGTGCGAGATTGCGAAATTAAGCCTCAGTTCAGCATAACAAGGTCCAGCTATTGTGACAAGGCTCTGATTCATTTTTTGCCTTTTTCAAAAACTTCATATCCTTATGAATCCAAGTATCTCAATGGGAATTAACAAATCCAGCATGGACACTCCTACTTCCTAAATTCATGGGACAGAAAGATATAAGATGTATCATCAAGCCTGAATCTTGCTGTCAATCCCAGCAAGTACAGAACCACTAAATGAAATTTATGTACAAGATTCACCTTTCAGCTATTAATTGGATGGGTCCAATCCAGCTGAGATGAATAAATAAGAGCTTGCTCTAGCATTTGTCTGTTCTCTCGCACGCACTGCTTTAAAGGGAAACTCTGTTACCTGTCATTCACCTAGAGCTGCACTTTCCAAACTTTGGTCCTCCAGGTGTTTTTAGACCTCAGCTCTCAGGATTTCTGACCACTGGACAAACTGGCAATACGGGCTTCTGGGAGCTGGTCCAAAATGAGAAACCAAAATTTGGGAATCACTGATCTAGGCAATGAATCACAGTATTATAGAATTGGAAGATACCACCAGGGCTATCTAGTCCAACCTCTTGCCATACATGTCCTTCTTTGGAGGCTTTTAATCAGAGGCTGTCAGGGGTGCTTCTTGGCAATTTTCCTGCTTCTTGGCAGGGGGTTGGACTGGATGGTCTACAAGGTCTCTTCCAACTCTATGATTCTATGGATTGTCAGCTAATGCACTTCCAAAAGATGACCATCCAATCTCAATTTAAAGACCTCAAAGACGGAGATTGAGAGAGAGAGAAAAAGTCCCCATCCCCTTCTGTGTAAGTTTGTTATAACTCTGACCATCAGGAAGCAATTCCTAATGTTTATTTGGAATCACCTTTGTCCTAATCTGAATCTATTGGTATGTGTTCTAATCTCTGCAGCAGCAGAAATCAAGTTGTTATCATACTGCCTCTTTGTCTTCTTTTTCTCCAAAGAAAGCAGATCCAACCCCCTAAGCCAGTGGTTCTCAACCTGGGGTCCCCAGATGTTTTTGGCCTCCAACTCCCATAAATCCTATCAGCTGGTAAGCTGGCTAGGATTTCTGGGAGTTGTATCCCAAAAACATCTGGGGACCCCATGTTGGGAACCACTTCCCTAAGCAATCCCTTGCACAGCTTTATTTCTGGTCCCTTTTATTTGGATATGTCAAAATGCTTAGGGGGTTGGATCTGCTTTCTTCATTTGCACCTTAACTCCATACATTTAAGGTGCAAATGAAGACATATAAGTGTGCATCCCATAAAATTTATGAAAGAATAATCCTGTAGGCATGGGCAATCCATGGTTCTAAATGGTTCTAAAATACTTACAAAACTAGGGGGTGCTGTTGCTTTGCTTCTACTGTGTTGCTAAAGTTCTGGTGGTAAAAATTTCAGAATGCTAACAAAACTTTCAAAGTTTCATTATAAACGGCAGTTCCTAATTGGTTCTGTCATAAAAATCACCAATAATGAAATAATAATGAAATTTTTGAAGTTTTGTTAAGAGTTCTGAAATTTTCACCACCAGAACTTTAGCAACACAATAGAAGCGAAGGACCAGCACCCCCTAGTTTTTTAAGTAATTTAGAACCATTTAGAACCATAGATTGTCCATGCCTACGTAATAAGCCAAATATAGCTATTGAGAAGAAAGTTGCAACAAGCTTCCTTTAATTAAATTCTACCCAATTAAAAGGAGAAGAGGAAGCAGCAGAAGGAGGAGAAGGAGGAACATTTTCTAGCTATGCACAGGTTTTGAACATTTTCATGAACTCTATCTACTCTGCATTAATTTCAGAATCTGTCCGAGGTAAACTAGATTTCAATAGAAGGAGGACACAGGAAAGGTCCAAATACACATATTTCTAAAAGGAAAACATCTGGTCTGTATTGATCCCTTTCTCTATTTTTGCTGAGGTCCCAGCTGGAACTCTCCTTTTTTCCCTTCTTCTGTAGAAAAGCAAAAGCTTCATGAAGCCTCCTGGAATCAAAACTTTCAATGACCTCACCAGTTATTTAGTACAACTTTCCACCCCGAGGCTGTATACCCTTTAGCTAAATCCTTTCTGACAGGAGCCTGTGGAGATTGAACTTGAAATACTCCAAGGGAGGGAAATCAGCAGGTTCCTGAGGAATCTTGCATCCCAGTCCTTCAAACAGATCTTAAAATAGAGACCTTGCGAGCTCTTAAGCACAACAGCAAAAGATCAGCAACACTACATTCAGTTGGGATTGCTCATGGATAAGGATGTGTTTAAATACAAGCTAAATGTGCAATTCTTTACCCGCTTAGTTGGAAGTTAACCCAGGAATGTCACAAGGAGGAGAGGCCCCCAAATTGTTAGTATTGTTTGTTTGCAGAAAGGGAAACATTATAAATGATTCTCACCTGCATGTGTGCATATGCCTTCATGGCACCAGTCAACTTTCTGCAACCCCTTGAATGTCATAGGGTTTTCTTAGGCAAGGAAGACTAGAAGATGGCTTTGCCAACTCCTTTATCTGAAATAGAGCCTACAGCTCCATTCACTGCCACTCCTTCTGGGCTTGAGAAAGTTTCTTCTTTTCTGACTGCCATTCCCAGAATCCCATTGCTGTTAGCACAGCAGACTTGGGAATTCTGGCAGTTAAAAAAAATCTATTCCTGTTCAGCGGAAATTCTAACCTGGGAAAAAGAGACCGGATCTTTTGTGTGTGTGCATGCCTACAAGTCAGTTATCGATTCATGAAAACCCTGTGAATTTCATTGTGTTTTCTTGGGTAAGGACTACTCAGATATGGTTTTGACTGTCCCTTCCTTTGAAATATTATAGCACACCATACAGCACCTTGGAAGCCTCCCATCCAATTACTAACCAAGGCAGACCCTAGTTAGGTTCTAAGATGAGATAGATCTGGGGACTTCAAGGTATTCAGGCAATTCCTAGAATGCATATATTTTCCTGGTCAGTTTGCCTGCCCATCTTCCCCTTCAGATGCCCAAACGACATGTCTAGATGCACAACTGAACTTTTGAATTACTTCACTGCTAGAAGTTTGAGGACTGGATAAAAATACCATTGCAGTGGCAGGATTCTTATTTTAGGAGGCAATGCCTGTTCTTTTACAGCAACAGTGAGTGGATGTGCCAAACTGTTGTTGTCTCCTTGTCTTTGTATCATCCCATCTCTTCTACTACAAAAAGCAGTTAATCAAGAGGAGGGAGGAGAAAGGGGGGAAAAGATTGTGAGAGACAGAGAAAATGAGGACAACACTGAGGACTTAGGAAGGACATCCGTCAATCAAAGAAGGCTCTTTGAAGCTAATCTGTAGAGTTTTCCTCCTCTGCTTTTTTTTTTTTACTTCAAATATCCCCTGCCCCCCATTCATGCATCTGATGCATAGCGAACAGGCAGAAAGACAAGGTACTGACTTCTATTCAGAATCATAACTTAAATCAAACTCATTTCTGAAACGCATTTAGAAATGTGTGGTTGATGCAGGGAATATACATCCAAGGGAAAGAATAAGGTTCACTATTGTCTGCCATTTCAAGTATCCGTGCAACGTCCGGGAATTATTTATTTACTTTATTTATTTAGAGTATTTATGTTCCACCCTTCTCACCCTGAAGGGGACTCAGGATGGTTCATAGAACATACATATGCAGCAAACATTCAATGCCATGTATATACTGACAAGACAGAGAATTGTATATCGATAGATATAGGCTTTCCCCATCTTCAGCATCTTGGAGGCGTATGCTCAGTTCTGGCCACCTTTTGCTGTCACAACATCTCCAAGCCAAAGAGCTTTGTTCGTAAACTTCCTCCTTAACTGAATCACCGGCATTTTTCTGGCACTTCCTTATGGGTGCCTTACTACCTCCCTGTTTTTAAACAATACCTATTTATCTACTTAACATTTTGCTTTCAAACTGCTAGGTGAGTAAAAGCTGGGCTAAAGGCCAGGAGCTCACCCTGACCCGGGCTTTGAACTATCAACCTTTCAATTGATAAGATTTACTGCAGCTGGTGGTTTAACCTGCTGTGCTAAAGCCCGGCCCACAGCAATATATCCCCTGTGGATACAGGAGCCATGCTATATTCTGTGGTAAACTCTGCTTTAAGCTACTTTGGATCTTATATTGAGGAAAAAGTCAGAAAATAAATGAGAAATATATTAAGTCTTTTCAAGAAAATTCCAAATGAGTCTTTAAGGTCATTGTCAAGACATGCAGCAATTGTGTCTCATGCAGTGTTTCTGGAATAAATATCCACAAATTGGGATGGAAGCGATGTCATAAAACTTTGTTTCCTGCTCCACCAATGAGTAGAGTGAAAAAGGCAAAAGCTTAGACATTTCCAAGATAATCCAAAAGAAGTACCAACCACTGCTATTCTCTCTGTTGCCTCTGCTTATGGCATTTTTAATGTCCAGGTAGGAGTATGGAGCTGCTTATGGCTTTTCTGAATGTTTTTGCCATAAAATGGCATTGGTGCTTTCCCCTCGCCATGGAATTATCCTCGACTTATCCACAGATTATATTAAAATTCATAATTTTTGCCCCCAAACCTGCCCTTGATTTATACATAAGGTTGACTTATACATGAGTTCATGAAGTAAAACATAAAGTCGGTTTCAGACAAATCCAACATAAAGAAATGAGCCTTATGGTCAACTTATTGCATTTCATACAGTTAGACTGCAACAAATGCCCACAAATAGGGATGAGTACACAATCATATATGTCTGTCACACCAATGTACTTTATCAACTCTCAACAAAGCTTAAAAGTAAGTGCCAGTCCTAACCTGAATAAACTTATTGAATCAATAGAAGTAAGTGCTGATTTGCCAAGATCAGATTTAGACTCACAGAAATACCCTTTAACTGTCCTAGTTTCACAAGGACAGTCTCACTGAATGCCCTGCGATCCGCCTTTTTCCGTTGCTTCCAAAATTTGCCTATTTTTCTCTCTTCTTCCCACATTCCAGGTTTCAATTTTAGGGACATTTTTGAGAATATGCCCAGAGAACTCAGAAAGAGTTCTATGCTTTGAAACAGGCTTTCCTCTTCAATAATCATATTAAGACAGCTGCTTTCAAGACTTGCATTCTGTTTTTTTCTTCTACCAAATGTACTAGAAAACTGCATTTTGATAATGGTCCATTATTAGAAGCCATGCTTGTACTCAGGAGAAAACACGACATAGCTGGAAAAAATAATCGACCAAACTCTTAAGGCTGGTTATTGTTGCACTCATCTCCAGACTTCTTTATTTCGTAGTTGACACACAATGATATACCATGTGCTTTTAAGTTCATCAAAGGAACTGGCCTTGTGCAAATAATATATTTCAAAATAATATGAAGTGTCAAATGGAAAAGAAAGAGGGAGCCGCAAAAGCATCTTCCTTCCAATTGTGTGTTAAAGCTTTAGCACAATAACAACACCAACATTGTATGTAAATCTCAAAATATTTTCTTTGAAACTCCTAAAAATGCTGTCACTTCATATTATTTGAGGTAGCTTATAAAGGCATCATCAACAGAAACACCTTTTTTCAAAGAAATATCACCATCTAATAATTATGCCAACAATTATATTTCAAATGGACAAAGGTTCCTGATTTATCTTCTTTCATGCCACTTCTCCTACTGCTTTCAAAATATTCCTGTTTCTCCCTCCTCTATCCAATTTCCCCCTTTATTTTAATTGAGCGTCAGTGTGAAAGTAGTTGGTGCTCAGTTAATTTACAGTGGTTCCCAATCTTTTTTTTACCAGGAAACACTTGACCAAGGATCACTTTGACCAGGGACCACTTTAATCAGGAACCATTTTGACCAGGAACCACTTTGACCAGGGACCATTTTGACCAGGGACCACTTTGACCAGAGACCACTTGCCAAAATTAGTACCAAAAGGGTTATGGATCGGTTTTTGGTCAACTTTAGATTTGGTTTGGTTATTTGGGGTGCTATTCAGAAAACTGCATTGGATAGTGTGCTGGCATGGCTGTGCCAGGAGATTTTATTCTTTTTCTTGTACTGCTAGTTTTTTTGAATTTCATCTGGGCCATGCGTTTTGCAATTGGGTAGCTTTCCCCAGGTTGCAATCATAGGGCCAACAACCTATCAATCATCATTAGAGCCTTTACACCTGCCCCTTTCCCCAGGTTTGGAGGGAAAAGGGGACTTTTAGTTCAGTCTCACAGCTTGGAGCCTAACAGACAGGACGTGTGGGCTTTTCTCTCCAACCTGAAAAAAAGGCTTTGTTTCTCACAGCTTTGCTGGTGGAAAATGAAATACAGCCAGCTTTGCTTGGCAAAAGGAATGGTTCCGCAACCTTTGTGGAAAATCTAAAGCACATCAGCTTGGCAGATCTACAAAAAACCATATCTGGTAAGGGACACTAGGGCTATCCATAAAGCAGATTGGAGCCAGAAGTAGGAGCCTCACACCAGTAAGATTGCCCAAGGAGGGATCAGAAGGTTTCCCCAAGAAAGAAAGGAATAGTTTATCAAGCAATTGCCTGTCCCTTGTTGGCAGTTCGAGAAAGCTACTAGTTTTCAAGATTATAAAGCATTTAATTCATTTGTTCGAAGATTTAAGCCTTAACAAATAACTTTGTTGAACTTACTTTGAGCCTCTACAGAACTTTGTGTTGGGAAACCTAAGGGACCCTTTAGCTGAGGCACCCCGGCGTCCCGTCGGGCATACAAAAAGCACATCCTGTCAACAGACACTATCACAGGCCCAGCACGCGACAGCACAGATAGACCGCATCAGCTCTAGTTTCTAATACAGAACATATGCCAGCCAGTAGTTGCCATTGGCTCACCACTAGAGCCGCGGCCCTTATTTTAGGTTTTGCGGCCCAAAGGTTGGGAACCACTGATTTAGGATAAGAAAGAGAAAGGAGAAACAGACTCTTTTCCTTCCCAGCCAACTCAGGCAGAAGCACACAGCTGCAATCGCTCCTTAACTTGACTATTCTTCTAACATCTTGAACATACTCAAATGCATGAGGGAAAACACACATTTTGTCCAAACATATTTGGGACCACTTTCAAAGAAACAGTACCCTTGTCAACATGAGCAGCTGGCAACTCCACACATGACTTTTCCTTTAAGAAATTCCTCTGTCTCAGATACTTATCAATACAGTTTGGACATTGGCAAAATGTGTTGGGTTTTTCACACTTCAAATACATCTTCAAATACAGTCTCAGAAAAAGAATTTATTTCAGGACAGCATCCAAGGGCAATGTCCTTTCAGACGGACAATTCTCTCACACCAGAAGTGACTTGCAGTTTCTTAAGTCGCTCCTGACACACACAAAAAATCCCAACTGATATTATGTGCATTAAAAATAACCACATAATCACAGACATGCATTTAACTTTCTGAAAAGGAGCCTTCAATGAAAAGTTTCATTTATCTCCAGTTCTCAGAATGAGATCTTTCATATAAAATTAACTGGGTACAACCACAAAGTTATGCAGAAAACACTGAACAAGTGTTGTTGCTGTTGTTGTTGTTGTTGTGTACCTTCAAGTCATTTCCTACTGATGGCAACCCTAACGGCAAACATAGCATGCCATTTTCCTGCGAAAAAAACCCTCACATTGATCAGAGAAGGATTGTCTTTCACCTTAATCTGAGAGTATGGGGTCCTCAAACGTTTTAAACCGAGGGCCAGATCACAGTCACTCAAACTGTTGGAGGGCCGGATTATAATTTGAAAAAATCACGAATGAATTCCTATGCACACTGCACATAGCTTATTTGTAGTGCAAAAACACTTAAAAACAATACAATAAATAAAATGAAGAACAATTTTAACAAATATAAACTTATGATTTCAGTGGGAAGTGTCTGCCTGCTTTTGGCTGATGAGATAGGATTGTTGTTGTTATTGTGTGCTTTCAAATAGTTTCAGACAGGTTGAACCTGAGCGAGGGCTGAGTAAATCACCTTGGAGGACCGTATCTTACCCTCTGGTCTTAGTTTGAGGATCCTTGATCTACATTATACAATTAATGCAGTTTGGCACCACTTTAACTGTCATGCCTCAAAGCTATGGAATATTTGGAGTTGTTTTATACAGTCTTTAACCTTCTCTGCCAAGGAGTTCTGAACTATAACTCCCAGGATTCCACAGCATTGAGCCAATGCAGTCAAAGTGGTGTCAAACTGTGTTACATCTTTTGTGTAAATTCACCCTGTGACTCATCAATGACCACGCAAGTGATCTTCCATGGTCTAGCAGGGATTCAACCCCTGGTCTCCAGAGTCCTGAGCAAGCCACCATTTTGTAGTACAACCAGTCCCCAAGTTACAATCAAAATAGATTTGTTCTTAAGTTGAAATTGTATGTAAGTCAGAATAGGTACATTTATGTAAATCTAACTATCAATCTGTCTGTCTGTCTGTCTTTGGATTACACAGGAAAGAGTTAACACCCCTGTGGTATTTGTTTTGCTGTCAGTGCTCCTGGTCACAAGATTTCACTTCTCTTTCCATCCCTGTGAGAATTTGTTTGTTCTTAAATTGAATTTGTATGTAAGTCAGAAGAGGCACAGTTATGTAAATCCATCCCCCCCCCTCTCTCTAGCTTTGGATCACACAAGAAAGAGTTAACACCCATGTGGTGTTTGTTTTCATGTCTGTTCCCCTGTTCAGAAGATTTCACTTGCTTTTCTGTCCCTGTGAGAATTAGATTTCAAAAAATGTGGTTTGTTGTGAGAAAGATTGGTGGTAGAGCATTTAGTGGAGACCCCTTTTCTTCATGATATTGACTCTTCCAGAAGTGGATTTTCCCTTCTAAGGTAATGGGCATTTCTCTCACTTCCTGTTGTCTCACCCCCATTCTTAACTAGGAATTGCTTGTAAGTTGGATGTTTGTAACTTGGGGACTGACAGTATCAGTTAGTTGCTTCGTGCCTTTACCTGCTAGCCCTCTCACGGTAATTCAACCCAAAAGGAGGAAGGGCAGGTAGGGATGTGAGTGAAAACAAAAGCAAAGTTTCCAGAGGAGCTCAGCCACTTTTCCTACAGATTTCCTCCATGCCTGAGTTTGCTGCTTCGGCTGAGCATTGCATGCTGCTTAAGCTGCGCATCTGCAGGGGTGACAAAGACAAAAATGAGATTCTAGGGGGTAAAGTGTTCTCTCCATCTTTTATAGACACACAGAGACACTAATAGCCTGGCTTCACCACAGTGCTTTGGCGCTGAGAACTTTATCATTAAAGATTTTGGTCACTCAACTGCAGTGGTAATTATCACATAAATTAGCAGAGACAGAGAAGGAGGAGAAGGGCATAAAATGGGAATATAAGGTGGTAGCCTTGCCTAATGCAGCACAGAAGAGGACTTAATAGTCCTGTAATATTTCCATGCTTGACACCAGCGATGATACAACACTCCGGTGGGAGATCGCTTAGGCTGGAGAGAGAATGCCAGCTAATAAGGTACGATTTACCCCCTGGTACTGCACTTTTATCTGCTGACCTGTCACAATAAAACAATTCTGAAGATGTATTTTTCCAAAACGGGTGATTAGCACAGCAAGGGGAAATGGACAAGGAAAAGGGGTTATTTTCTGTATTCTCTCCCCTGCCCTCAAGACTAATGCGCTGGCTAGAGGGCAACAAAGGTGGATGAGCGGCAAAGAGCAACTAATTGGGTTGGCTACTACTGTAACACCAGCAACACGATCCGTTAAGGGGAACATGTGTCAGAGATGCACAAGACCTGCAAAATTCTGCTCAGGAACCAGTTGTAGCCTTTAGGAAAGAGCCTCACCAAGCTCAACCCAAATTGGAGCCCATCTAATATGAAATGGGCCCCAGTTCAAAGCTTGGTTTGTAAATCCATTTCTTTCTTGTGTCTCCAGTCTTTGGTATTCTTTGCACACAGACATACATAAGATACATATGTTCTCAATGCTTCCTAGTCTGCTGATGATATCGGATCCAGGATGTCCCACTGTAGAGGCAATTCAGCCCTTGCCCCCCACAAAAATGTCACAAACTTAATCGATTCCACAGTAAGCACAATTAAAGGGAGACAGGATAATATCAGAAGAAGCACTTGTAAATAATGTTGGAATAATATGGAAGGTTGCTTTTTTTCAGTCTTTATTTTCAAGTGTGGTACCTTTACTCAAAGCAGTCCATTTGGAAATAACAAAAGCACCTATTAGAGCAGGGCAATACGCCTGGGTAACAACGGAAAAAATTGTTTCTAAAATCGATTCGTTTTTTGGGGGTTTTTGCGTTTCGATATTTAAAAGAATTCTGAAATTTTTCTTTTAAAAAGTTCAATATTTACGAAATTTCATAAATGTAAAAAAAATTACAAAACATTAACGAAACAAATACGAAACAATAACGAATCGATTCGTTAATGGCGGACGCGACCGCGCAATACGCTAAAAAACCTCCAAATGGGACAGGGGGAACTTCTGAAGCTTCCCTCTCCCTCTGTTGTTGACTGTTGGTGTGATATTATAATTTTTTTTCACTAATTAAACAAAAAACAACTATAAAACTTGCCCCAGACATGCGGAAATAATAACGAAACGACCTCAAACCGATAACGAAATGAATACATAACAAATCCGAAGCATTTACGAAACGAATTTAAAAATTCATTTCGTTTTTAAGTTGCTCCAGAATGGTTCGTTATCGCTTCATTATAAAAAAAATAACGAATTTTTAACAAATTACGAATTAACGAAACGAAACCGCCCAGCCCTACAGGGCAGCTATAGAAAATAAGGGGGAATACATTAACTCCCTAGCAGCCCTTGGAAGACCAACTCCATTGCAATAATAATAATAATAATAATAATAATAATAATAATATCATAATCTAAATCAGTGGTTCTCAACTTGGGGTCCCTTGATGTTTTTGGCCTACAACTCCCAGAAATCCCAGCCAATTTACCAGCTGTTACAATTTCTGGGAGTTGAAACCCAAAAACATCTGGGGACCCCAGGTTGAGAACCACTGTTCTAAATTATCACAAATACTCTCTGAGGGATATGGGTCATTTTAGGTCCTAGAGAGAACATAAACACAAGTAACTTCCTAACTGTGAGAGCTGTTCAGCAATGGAACAGAGTGTGATGGGGCTCCTTCTTTGGAGACTTTGAAACAGGGGCTGGATGGCCATCTGTTGAGGGTGCTTTGAATGTGATTTACCTGCTTCTTGGCATCGGGTTGGACGGGGTGGTCCATGAGGTCTCTTCCAACTCTGATTCTATGATTTCCTGCCTCAGAAAAGAAGTCTCCTAAACATAAACTATCGCCTGCGGGCTGATATGGGCGGGATATAAGTGATGTAAATAAATAAATAAATAAATAAATACACAAAATGTGGTGGAAATGCCTCTTTATATTCCCTAAAGGACAAGTTTACCCTTGGAGGGAACTGCAGGCCACAAGCATCACTCTCCTTTGTCACCTTTGTTTTAGAAACATGATCTAAATGACTCTCAAGGAACCGCATCTAATCAGTCGTGGCTGTTAGCTTTTGTGAAAGCAGCAATGGCAATCTGCTTTAGGGTTTGGTGTGAGCTTCAAGGAAGCTATCGAAGGTGCTGAAACTATTTTTGTGCTGGGGCTCCACACACCTTGGATCCCTTTTTTTCAAATATACAGAAACTTAGAACACGTTCTTCAAGCCATGGACCATGAGTCCACTAGTCACCATTGGCCCAAGATACCATTAACCATCATCCGTCATTTTTGTGGGCACGCAGCAAGGCTACAACTGGCTTCTTACAATGTAATAGAAGTCATATCCCTGTGCTTGTAACAGGAAGGGATGGGAAACCAAAAACAGGAAACTACCAGGTAATGTTTACTCAATAGATTGTATTGGCTGAAAGACATTTCTTGAGAGAGCTGATCAACCTAGCTATTAAGGAGATAGAAAGGGGCCTTAGGCTGGGGGTGGGGAGCGCATGAGTTGAGAGGTATTTTGAACTTGTCGATAAATTGCAAATCTGAAAGACTGAAGCTAAGAATACCATGCAGCTGTGGACAAGTCTACATAGGGACCACCAAACGCAGCGCCCAAACACGAATCAAGGAACATGAAAGGCACTGCAGACTACTTCAGCCATAGCAGAGCACCTGATGAACCAGCCTGGACACAGCGTATTATTTGAGAACACAGAAATGCTGGACCACACCAACAACCACCATGTCAGACTACACAGAGAAGCCATTGAAATCCACAAGCATGTGGACAATTTCAACAGAAAGGAAGAGACCATGAAAATGAACAAAATCTGGCTACCAGTATTAAAAAACTCTAAAATTACAACAGCAAAACACCAGAGAGGAAACAACCAGGCACATCTTAACACCTCTCAACAAAAGATTTTCCCAGGCTCAGCCAGGCCTTCAAATGCTAATGAAGGTGGTCAGTTGAAACATTCACACCTAGCTCCAGCAGGGAAGAGCTCTTTGCCCCACCCCAGCCATTCCACAGATATATAAACCCATTGTCCTAATTCCAACAGACCTCACTACCTCTGAGGATGCTTGCCATAGATGCAGGCGAAATGTCAGGAGAAATGCCTCTAGAACATGGCCCTATAGCCCGAAAAAACCCACAAGAACCTAGTGAAGCTAAGAATGTTTACTTCTTTAGGATAAAGCACCCAGAATTACTCAACCAGTATGGACAATGACCCCATTAGTTGGGGGATTAGCTGTAATCTAAACAGGGGGGAAATCAAGCTCTGAAGAATACCTTTGTATTAGCATTTCTAGCATGTCTCCAATTTGCATAAGGAGGAGGAAATAAGTGAGGTATGCCTTTATCTCTGCAAATGTAACTGTATCCTCAGCCTTTTAGACCACACCCAAAGATGAATAAAACTTGAAGAAAAGGTGCTCTTAATTGATGTGACAGGCCTGCTTGCCTTTGGCCCACACAGCTTTGAGTCTCCCATGCTAATTTTTTATATCCTTCCTCTCCCATCCTCCTTTTTTAATTGCTGGCAATAACTCCTTTGCATCGATACTTGTTTTCAGCCACTTGCTTGCTGCCTCTTCGTATTTAATCTCTTTGAAATGCTTGTCAATAATTGTGGCAGCTTCATCCTGTGTGTTTGTTTGTTTGTTTGTTCGGGCAGGGAAGGGGAAACTTCGTGAAAGTTTTATATAGTCAAATGGGCTGTGATCCCAAAGGGAATGTACCCAAGGTAATATCCTAGAGCTTCTTCCTCTATCTCAGTGTTTCCCAACCTGGGGGTCAGGACCCCCGAGGGGGTCATGAAGGGGTGTCAGAGGGGTTGCCAAAGACCATCAGAAAACATAGTATTTTCTGTTGGTCATGGGGGTTCTGTGTGGGAAGTTTGGCCCAATGCTGTTGTTGGTGAGGTTCAGAATGCTTTTTGATTGTAGGTGAACTACAAATCCCAGCAACTATAATTCACAAATGTCAAGTACTATTTTCCCCAAACTCCACCAGTGTTCACACATTTGGGCATATTGAGTATCCGTGCCAATTTTGGTCAAGATCCATTATTGTTTGAGTCCACAGTGCTCTCTGAATGTAGGTAAACTACAACTCCAAAATTCAAGATCAATGCCCACAAAACCCTTCTAGTATTTTCTGTTGGAGTTCTGTGTACCAAGATTGGTTCAATTCCATCATTGGTGGAGTTCAGATGGCTCTTTGATTGTAGGTGAACTACAAACCCCAACAGCTACAACTCCCAAATGACAAAATCAATCTCCCCCCCCCCAACCCCACCAGTATTCAAATTTGGGCATATCAGGTTTTTGTGTCAAATTTGATCCAATGAATGAAAATACATCCTGCATATCAAATATTAACATTACAATTCATAATAGTAGCAAAATTACAGTTATGAAGTAACAATAAAAATAATTTTATGATTGGGGGTCACCACAACATGAGGAACTGTATTAAGGGGTTGCAGCATTAGGAAGGTTGAGAAACACTGCACTATCTGTATCTACAATGTAGAATTATTAATGCCACATATCTTCCATAGCTCACTGCAATTGAATTCTTGGGGTTGTAGCATTTTTTGCCAGAGAAGGCCTTGTAAAACTACAGCTCCCCTGATTCCACAGTATCGAGCCATGTTAAAGTAGTGTCCATCTGCATCAATTTTAATATGTAGAAGCATCTAATGGCACTATTATGACCTATATGTTCTTTTTTTTGGGGGGGGGGAGGCTCTTTCAGTATTGGCAGTAGCTGATACTTAAATACTTTAAAAATCTCTTCCCATATACAAAAATTCTGCAAGAAAACTGTTTCATTTCTCCATGAATAGTCCTTGGCACATTTTAGTTGACTTAAGATATGGGTCATAGCTATGCTAATGACACCTCACCAAGAAAAAAAAAACAGTTTTGTCTGAAAAGAGCACATCAGGCACCAAATACATAGGCCTGGATATATACTGTAATACAGGCGGAGCAGTCTTTATCCAGTATGTTATAGGCACATTGGCTCTAGCCAAATCTGAAAAATGAACATTCACGTCCAGGGGAAAAAAATCGATTCTTTAGGGGACATGTGTGTCCATCTGGAACAAGTACCTGAACCATGGGAGGGTGAAGCCTGTCTCAGCTGCTTGTGACTTGGAAAGGATTTCGAGATGCAGGGAATTAGAAGAAGGAAGTGGACATGTTTGGTATTGATCAGCTGCCTCCTCCAGCCTTCAGATGAGGTGCCAAAGAAGGACAACTCTATTTCCTGACACATTAAAGCTTTGCAAGCCCAAGGACATGGGGAGGCAAGGGGGGAAATTCTGTCATCAGACAATGACATGAAATGGCACATCCAATGTGGCTGAAGTTACAAAACAACATTGATTTCCATTCTTTCCCTCCACTCGTTCTATTTTGTCCAATACAACATTTTTCTGCATTCTGCCATTTTGTCTTCTTTTTGCTCTCACTGCAGGATAAACTCATTGGCGGCTGCTGTTCTGTTGAGGATAATAAATTCCCCTCACAGCAAAAATAATGATGGAGTGGTTAAGAAAATAAGCTGATGAGAAATTCTCTCTACACTCTTATGCAAATGCCTCCAACCTGATGCCTTCTACATGATTATGAGTACAGTTCCTCATATCAAACCAACAGAAACTGAACTAAGCTACCTCCACCTAAATTTGATCCATTCCCTCAAGAAAATGATCGCGATTCTCTTCTTTCCCCCAGCTGCTGAATGGATTCAAGCTTGAATTGGAAATCTCATATGTCATATGACAGACTTTTCATTCTGATAGCAATTGCAGCAAGAAGTGTGCATGTGCAGACATGGAAACTCGAAGAAACACCCAAAATGGAAGAATGGATACTAAAAGTAGCTGAAATAGCAGAATTTGACATTTTGACAAGATAACTTCAGATAAAGTAAAGGTAAAGGTAAAAGTAAAGGTAAAGATTTCCCCTGGCATTAAGTCTAGCCGTGTCCAACTCTGGGGGATGGTGCTCATCTTCATTTCTAAGCCAAAGAGCCGGCGTTGTCCGTAAACATCTCCAAGGTCATGTGGCCAGCATGACTGCATGGGGTGCTGTTACCTTCCTACACAAGTTGGGATTGTATTGATCTACTCACATTTTCATGTTTTCGAAATACTAGGTTGACAGAAGCTGAGGCTAACAGCAGGATCTCACCCAACTCCCTGGATTTGAACCGCTAGCCTTTCGATCAGCAAGTTCAGCAGCTCAGTGGTTTAAGCTACTGCGCCAGAAAGATAAAAGACCCTTCAATATTCAAGAAAGATTGGGAACACTTCAAATATTTCCTGAAAGAAAAGGAAATTCCAATATGGGGATTTCATGTTTGAAATGTGAATCTATTACTTTATATTTCACACAATGAACTAGATAATATGGAACAACAACAAAATGTATGCATATGAAAGAAAGCTATGTAAACATTTGATGATATATTTCAATTAAAAGCAAAAGAAACAAAACCAAAAAAGTGGGCCTCACTGCAGCAATAATATCTTTTTCGTTCCATCCACCATGTCCACATCATGAAGCATATAACATTGCTTGTGTCCTCCCATACAACGTCATCAAAAGTGGTCCCTCCATCCTGGTGCAGGCCAAATAGGACTGGGACCAAATTATTACTACTTTTTATGTCTTGGCCTTTCTGCAAGGAATTGAGGATAATATACACGAGGGTTTTTTTTTCATGTCAGGAGCAAGTTGAGAAACTGTAAGTCACTTCTGGTGTGAGAGAATTGTCTGTCTGCAAGGACATTGCCCAGGGGATGCCCGGATCTTTTGATGTTTTACCATCTTTGTGGGAGGCTTCTCTCATGTCCCTGCATGGAGCTGGAGCTGACAGGAAGAGCTCATTCTCACTCTCCCCAGATTCAAACCAGCAACCTTCAGGTCAGCAACCCAACCTTCAAGTCAGCAGTCCTTCCGGCACAAGGGTTTAACCCACTGCACCATACACAAGGTGTTCTGACTTTACTTTGTGCGGGCATGACTACATAAAAAAACGATGAGCAGGTTTTTCACTGGATGCATTGTTTCCTCTCCACCCGTTCTGCATGCATGGAAAAAACACAATATGGGCATTTTGAAAATATTAAGTGAAAACTGCTTTCTCTCCAATTCTCATTTTGCAATTGATCTAATTTTATTTCATTGCCTCTCAACCAAGATAGTTTTTATGTTTATTACTTTTGGTGTTGTAAGTTAAATCTGCTTTGCGTAATTCAGTTAAAATAAGAGGCGGAAGAGCATGTCTACAGCAAAGACTGTCCCTCTGAAGTTGTTCATATTAATTGAAATTAGCTTTTCCATCATCGCCTCTGGGAAACTTCAGCAACCAGCCATAGTTTTACTTTTTTTAAAAGACTACACAGAGAAACACATAATAAGGCACTTTCCATACACTTCACCATTAAATCTCTTTTTTTCTGTTTAAAGAAAACTATCTGAATAGATATATGCCCAGAGCACATATTATTATGCTAGGTTTGCCTTAGGGTCACTATAAGTTGGAAATGACTTGAAGGCACACAAGAGCAATACTGTTAAAATTGCATTTTGTTTGAATCTTTTATTGTAAGCCACCTTGAGTCCAATACAAGGAGAACATGCGGAACATAACTAAAATGAAATAAGTATAAATATAAAGCGGATATTCTTAAAGTGTTGCTATTCATTCTCACTTCCTTAAAGCAATGAGAAGCTCCAGAGGCAAAGCTCTGGAGGCAAACCATTTGGTTGAGAAGGCAGTGGAGACATCTTTGTAATGTCATGCAATACATAATATACAAGTAGAACCTCTAGGAGCAATAGAAAAAGAACATTTGGGAGTGAAAAATAATTGCAACAATCTTGTTCTGTGAGCCTCGGTAGCAATACAGTTGGTTTGTAGTATCCACAGACTCAACTATCTAGGACTCGAAAAGTGGAGTCCACGATGGCTGGTTTGTAGTATCCACAGACTCAACTATCTAGGACTCGAAAAGTGGATGGCCATTTGTCAGGGGTGATTTGAATGCAATATTCCTGCTTCTTTGCAGGGGGTAGGGCTGGATGGCCCATGAGGTCTCTTCCAACTCTTTGATTCTATGATTCTATGTGCAAATGTGGAGAAGAGCAAACCACAGACCGCCTATTACAATGCAGCCTGAGCCCTGCCACATGCACAGTGGTGGACCTTCTCATAGCAACAACAGAAGCCCTCCAAGTGGCCAGAAACTGGTCAAATGACATTTAACAGAATGCCAAGATTTTAAACTTTGTGTTTTCTCAAATACATTGGTTTGCTCCTGATACGATAAATAAATAAATACTTCATCTATGCAGTATTTACAAGCCTGTGAGTATTCACTGTTTTGGCAAACCATAACGATCCTGGTATGATTGAGCTCCACCTATGTATTAAATTTACTACAATGAGCAACATAGTAATATGAAACCATTTGTGATAGCCATGAAACTCGAACAAAGAGGAAATTTTTCCAACTGGTAAGAACTTTTTTGATTCTAGCACTTACATGTATCCTTGGAATGACATCCCCCCTCCCCCCCCCCCCACACACACACATTTGTCCTGGAGGATAAGGTCATTTTTTCTTAAATTCTGATCTACTTTCCTTTTCCTTGAAGTTCATTATTGTCTCCAGATCTGTTGTAATTGTCCTTTCAGATTTATTCAGCTGAGCTCAGGCTTTCGAATTGAAAAGTTAAAATAGCAATTCCCCTTGGACCCCCCAAACAGAAACCTTGCTAACTCTGAGTCCTGTTTTGAAACTTTTGATTCTTAGAAGTTCACAACATTCTTGAATAATTACAGGTTTTAAAAAGTCTTGCCGAGAAGATGTTAGTGTGGATTTGGGCTGGTTTCCAACCTGTAGATTTGGCTGCTTTCGTGGCTGTTTAGCAGGAAGGTGAAATTTTCTCAGTTTAGATCTCACTGAGTTTCTCTGAATCGCACCTGTATTTTCAACCCATCCTTGTTTTGTATTAAGTTGAGAGACATGGCATTTTCCTCTTGTAATGAAATTCGCACTTCTTTTCTACACATTTTCCTAATGCGCTAAAGTATTTGCACAGTTTACCTAATTCACACAGTCTTTCCTCATCATCTAAAGCATAGTGGTGCTCTTTCTCCAAGAGTGTGAATGTTATCTATCTAAAATAGATGCATTGGCTTTTTGGTAATGCCTTGCAGGATTCACAAATGTGTGAATACTTGAAGCTGGATGAACATTTTCTTACACAGGTTTCAGAGATGAAACTCAATAATTTATTTCCATCTGGGGCTAGCAGGGGCCACAGGGGATGCAAAATAATAATACTATCTATCCATTTCAGAGTAATTCAAACCAATGGATTCAATTTTCAAGAACCAGGATTCTATTTTAATAATCTGGATGACATTTTTTCCTGTTAGAACTATTTCAGACTGGCTTGGATGATGGTGCAGGACTCTTCTGCTTTAGAACGACTGAAAACATATGTTGGATGGGCATCTTTCAGGGGTACTTTAGTTGTGTATTTCTTTTGCGATCCTCATGAAAGTGAAAAACCATGAAGATAACAGTTCTCTAGGAATTCCTAGATCTTCCAGTATGACTTTATGGTCAGAATGGCTTGACCTACAGCTTCTTTGAGAGATTCCCACAAGAAATCATAGAATCATAGAATCAATGAATTGGAAAAGACTTTGTGGGCCATCCAGTCCAAACCCCTGCCAAGAAGCAGGAAAATCACATTCAAAGCAGCAACCTCTGTTTGAAAGCTTCCAAAGAAGGAGCCTCCACCAGAGCCTGGGGCAGAGAGTTCCACTTTTTTTTTTTTGTCGTGTCAGGAGTGACTTGAGAAACTGCAAGCCGCTCCTTTTGTGAGAGAATTGGCCGTCTGCAAGGACGTTGCCCGGGGACGGCCGGATGATTTGATGTTTTATCATCCTTGTGGGAGGCTTCTCTCATGTCCCCGCATGAGGAGCTGGAGCTGATAGAGGGAGCTCATCCGCCTCTCCCCGGATTCGAACCTGCGACCTGTCGGTCTTCAGTTCTGCCAGCACAGGGCTTTAACCCACTGCACCACCGGGGGCTCCACTGCTGAAGTTCCACTGCTGAATAGCAATCACAATTAAGAAGTTCTTCCTCATGTTCAGGCGGAATCTCCTTTCCCGTAGTTTGAAGCCATTGTTCCGCAACCTAGTCTCCAGGGCAGTAGAAAACATGTTTGCTCCCTCCTTCCTATGACTTCCCCTCACATATTTATATATGGTCATCATGTCTCCTTTCAGCCTTCTCTTCTGCAGGCTAAACATGCCCAGCTCTTTAAGCTGCTCCTCATAGAGCTTGTTCTCCAAACCCTTGATCATTTGAGTCACCATCCTCTGGACATATCCCAGCTTGTTGATATCTCCCTTCAATTGCGGTTTCTAGAATTGGGCACAGTATTCCAGATGTGGTCTGACCAAGGCAGAATGGAGGAGTAGCATGACTTCCCTGGATCTAGAAACTAGACTCCTATTTATGCAAACCAAAATCCCATTGGTGTTTTTAGCTGACACATGACATTTTTGGCTCATGTTTACCTTGTTGTCCATGAGGATTCCAAGATCTTTTACACACTTACTGCTGTCGAGCCAGGCATCGTCCCCCATTCTGTATTGTTGCATTTCATTTTTGCTTCCTAAGTGGAGTATCTTGCATTTGTCCCTGTTGAACTTCATTTTGTTAGTTGTGGCCAATCATCTCTCTAATCTGTTAAGATTGTTTTGAATTCTGCTCCTGTCTTCTGGAGTTTTAGCTATTCTTCCCAGTTTGGTATCATCTGCAAACTTGATGATCATGCCTTCTAACCTTTCATCTAAGTTATTAATAAAGAGGTTGAACAGAACCAGGTCCAGGACAGAACCCTGTGGCATGCCACTCATCACTTCTTTCCAGGATAAAGAGGAAGCATTGGTGAGCACCCTTTGGGTTCGTTCACTTAACCAATTACAGATCCACCTAACAGTAGTTTTGCCTTGTCCACATTTAAATAGTTTATTTGCCAGAAGGTCATGAGGAATCTTGTCAAAGATTCCTGAAATCTAGATACACTAATATGTTAATATTGAAATACCACAAGAAATAAAGGAGTTAATCTCCAATTTACTAACAGAATCAAGGCTGATAATAGCTAAAAATCAGAAAGAAAAGCATGATTTTCAGTTAGCAGATTGGTACAGAAAAGTATGGAATATAGTGATAAATGATAAATTGACATGTGGTATTAAGACTAAAAAAGGAATGTGGAAATTAAATGATTTTTGGAAAATATGGAAGAAATGTATAGAATATCTGTTTGCTGAAGGGCAAGGGAGCAAACAGTGGAAACAATGATTGGAAACTGCATCAGATAGGATACATAATACAGACATTTGTTTTACCCGGCCTTGTCAGAAAATAGACAAGTATTTGAAAGCACCCTGCCTCCCAAGGATAACAAGTGGAGAAATTAGTGGTGTAACTGAATTTGCACAATATAGAAACATGAAATCGTACTTGTGATATTTCTATCATTGCTACCATTTGTTCTCTTTACTCCTTGTCAGTTATTTCTGCCATTCCATTTCACTCAATGGCAGGAGAGGGCCAAGTTTGGACTTTCAAAGGTTGTTGAGCTTTCACTGTCACCTGCCCTAGCCAGCAGAACTAATGGTGAGGGATGCAGGCAGGTTACAACACAAAATGCAATAGATAAAACATTAAAACCATTTAAACCCCACATTAAACCAATTCGAACCAATACATTTTCAATTTAAAATCCATAGTTTAAAATTGACTGGGTAGGCCTGCCTCAAGAAATGGGTCTTTAGTTGTGTTTTAATTTCAGACCACTCATTTGGCTGTGCAATCTCTTCTGTCAGGTCATTGCACAATCTTCTTGGGGCAGCCGATGAAAAGGGTGATGGTTGCCAATCAGATTCTGGCTGGTTGAAATAAATGACCCAAGTGTCCTAAGGGGCAGATTATATGGGAGAAGGCAATCCTACAGGTGACTTGAACTCAAACCATGTAGGATTTTAATGGTTATAATCTACACCAACTAATTGGCAACCAGTGAAGCGACTCTAGTATGTCACTTCACTGGTTGCCAATTAGTTGGTGTTCAGCTTCATCCCTCCTGCTGGTGGCCGACTTCATCCCTCCTTTCTTTCAGAAAGAAACTGAAATCATGGTTCTGGGACCAGGCTTTTGGACAGCAGGCATTAACAGCACTTTGTTGAATTGGACTGGAAATTGCTATATGGTTTGGCAATAATGCTTTTAACTTTTTTAATTTAATTTTTTATTGTTTTAAATTGTTATATTTGTTGTATTTGTTTGTATGTTACAGCATCAAATTGTTGCTGAGTGTAAGCCGCCCTGAGTCACACCCCCCCCCCCCCCCGGGGTGTGTGTGTGAGAGAGAAGGACGGGGTAGAAATGTTGGAAATAAATAAATATGTGCCTAATATGCTCACTACTAGATGTTCCTGTATCCAATCTGTCTGCCATGTTTCGAACTAATTGGAGTTTCCAAACTTAATACAAAGGTTAGTACACTGCTGAGATTGTAAGTGCTTACACTATCATCTTTAGGTCCTCCAATGCACAGCAAAAGCACTCCAAATTGTCACATCTAACAACAACAACAACAACAACAACAACAACAACAAAAACAAAAACAACAAAGCAACAAAAACATGTTTATTATTTCTATCTGGCTGACATTTGGAGAGATGGATTCAGGAGCACTCCTGTCCAAAACAAGTTGACACACCTCCAACCCTAAGTTAGGACCTTTAATAGTAAGCACTTCAGTTTTACCTAGATTCAGTTTCATTTTGTTTTCCTCCATCCAGTCCATTATCTCTTCCAAGCATTCAAAGGAAACATACTATCCTTAGATAATAATAATAATAATAATAATAATAATAATAATAATAATAATAACAATAACAACAACAATTTTATTTGTACTCCACCACCATCTCCCCAAAGGGATTTACTTGGAGTGCTCACAGAAGCACTCCAAGTGCCATATGTAGACAACAATACATATGTGAAGTCTTGGCTCTGCCCTTTTCCTCTTCTCTGCTTTAGTTCCCCCTGTTTATAGGTTTTCCCAGTAGTGTAGATATCTTCCTTTGTATTAGTTTTTAAGTGGAGCATAACACCCCCCCCCCCCCAGAGCCCAGTCTTAGTTGGTCATTCCACTTCCCTGTATAGAGCTCTCTTGCGACACTCCTCCTTTCTCTATAGTCACTAGAGGCTTGGGACATTGTCTGGAAATCCTAGGTTGAAGTAATCCAAAAACAGACATTCTTAGCACCCTGCATTCGGCAGTATTTTTTATACCACCAGTCCAAATGACAACAAAAGCTTTTGGCCAGCCTAAGCTTCACAGGAAAGAAAATTAAGACAGTTTATAACTATTGCTTAGCACCAGAGGCAAGAGAGACTTTCGAAGACCCCAGAAAGATGACTGCAACCAGCAAGATCTCCCTTTGCAGTGTATTGTTTTAAGTTATCCTATGATAATCCCAGGTGGAGTTAACCCTTTATTCATCTTGTTTGCAGTAAACTCATTTAGAAATCTATTTATTATTTATTTATTTAAAACTTTTATATCCTGATCTTTTCTACCTCCGTAGAGGGACTCAAATCAGCTAAAGTTCCCCTGTCTGCTAAGGGTTTTAATCTGAACAGAAGATATCAGATAGCTCCCGAGTAATGCCCTTTCTCAAAGGGCTCGGGCACGCCAACGTAAGTATAAATACAATGATATAAGTATAATCAACAGCACATAAAAATCCCCCTGATAAAATTATAAAAATATGAAAATTATAAAATTCCTAAAACACAGCAGAACCTGTGTGCTGGTTATCTGTCATAACAATCAACCAAAATGCGAGCCAGTACTATCAATGATTCATTAGGTTGGCCAATCAAGGAAACACCCATATATTGGAAACAGCTACATTAATTCTGAAGGTCCTCAGACCTTTTCATCCAAGAAACTCTGCGGACGGTGCAACCAAAACACAACCACCATGTACTGAAACACGACATGCACTGAATTACACTGATCTTGGAGCCTTTGACCTCATCCCTTCCAGGAATAAACTCTCTGCTGATAAATAGTGGTGAGGAAGAAATACAGTCTGTATCAACTCAGTGGAACTTTTATCTCCTCTCTTCTCATTATGCTTCAGGTTTAGGCTCTTTCACTGAAAGCTGATACAGAGGCTAAGCCCCGGAGAGACATTTCATAATAGAAGCCCTGTGCCCTCCACATTATTTTTTGAAAAATAATGTGAGAGTATACTTTTTTCTGAAAAGTCAGGCAATAGACTATTTTGAACAGATGGACAATGTTCGGGCATTAAAACTGCTTTCCTATATACTCTTGTCCGTCCTGCTGTGCCATCAAACTGTGGCCATAAAATGAACATTTTCTCCTTTCTAGACATTTTCTAGGTCCTTCACTGTAGGTCTATGGCATGCTTCTTCCAGACACTGACCGCAGAGTCATGCTATGAAATCCTAGCGATGCATTCTCTCTAGACATTTTCCAGATTCTCTAACATGATTCTATGATGTTCATGCACCAAAAGTTGTTAACTGAAATAAAGTTCACTATCACCTGCAATTTCACATTTTCATAGCAAATCTAGTATTGTATCTGCCACAGAAATGGAGGTAATATTCTACAGACTATAGAGCAGGCATGGGCAAACTTCAGCCCTCCAGGTGTTTTGGACTTCAACTCCCACAATTCCTAACAGCCTACTGGCTGTTAGGAATTGTGAGAATTGAAGTCCAAAACATCTGGAGAGCTGAAGTTTATTTATATATATATAAATGCTCTGTGTATGAGTACCTTAAAAACAAAAGAACCAATGAACAAAATCACCACAAATTTGGCAACAAAGCATCTCACTACACAAGGAGTGACCATCACTCAAAAAATATGATTTTGTCATTTGGGAGTTGTAACTGCTGGGATTTATAGTTCACCTATAATCAAAGAGCATTCTGAACTCCACCAACAATGGAATTGAACCAAACGTGGCACACAGGACTCCCATGACCACCAGACAATACTGAAAGGGTTTGGTGGGCATTGACCTTGAATTCTGGAATTGTAGTTTACCTACATCTAGAGAGCAATGTGGACTCAAACAATAATGGATCTGGACCAAACTTGGCATGAATACTCAATATGCCCAAATATAAACACAGATGGAGTTTGGGGGAAATAGACCTTGACATTTGGGAGTTGTAGTTACTGGGATTTATAGTTCACCTACAATCAAAGAGTGTTCTGAACCCCACTAACGACAGAATTGGGACAAACCTCCCACACAGAACCCTCATGACCAACAGAAAATTCTTAAGACCATCCAGTCCAACCCCCTTCTCCAGAGCAAGAGAATGTAATCAAAGCCCTCCTGATAAAGAGCCATCCAGCCATAGATATACAGAGATATGTATGACTCACACACAGATATAGTATCATAGATTTGAAAGGGACCCCTAAAAAAGGACAATTCTATGTTGCATGCTCCAGAGTAGGCCAGCCAGACAATCTTTATATCAACACAAGCATAAAGAAATTACATATATTAGAATCCAACACTTTCTCATTATTTCCAGATCACCAGATCACCTGTTACACTCCCCCTGAGGACACAGGTCCGCAGTCTGGGGGTCCTCCTGGACTCAGCGCTGACGCTTGAGCCTCAGGTGTTGGCGGTAGCCAGGAGGGCCTTCGCATAGTTAAAATTTGTGGACAAGCTGTGACCGTACCTTGAAACGCTTGACTTGGCCATGGTGGTCCATGCCTTAGTTACATCCAGAATGGACTACTTTAATGCACTCTACAGGGGACTGCCTTTGAATATTGTTCAGTAACTGCAGCTAGTGCAAAGGTCAGCTGCCAAACTACTAACTAGAAATAGCTACGCTCCTGCTGAAGCAGCTCCACTGGCTTCTGACAAGTTTTCACGCTCAATTAAGGGTGTAGGTTATTACCTATAAAGCCCTATACACTTTGGGCCCAACCTTTCTTAGAGACTGCATCTCTTTCTACAAATTGGCACAGGCTCTGAGATCAACCCAGTCCCACCATTGTCTCAAGTGTGGTTGGTGGGGATGAGAGAGAAGGCCTTCTCTGTGGTGGCCCCCCAGCTCTGGAATACCCTCCCAAAAGAGATTTGATTAGCCCCCACTCTTCAATCCTTCAATTCCAACCTGAAAACATGGATGTTCAGACAGGCCTTTGACCTTGAATAGGCTGAATGGACCCATATGAAGCTGACATTTGGCACCTTATGAATTGACAGCAGTTAGTTTTATCTACTGTTGTTTTAAAATTGTATTAATTTGATTTTATGCTACATGTGTTGACAGGGATTATTATAATTTTATGTGATTTTTTAAATACTTTTGTATGTTATAGTTGCACCCTGGAGTGCCTTGTAGGCTGCCCCAAGTCCCTTTGGGGAGATGGTGGTGGGATATAAATGATGATGATGATGATGATGATGATGATGACGATGACGATGATATTTGTCCAGGTTTCCCCATTTCACAGTTTTCTGACTCTCTGAAATATGGATATTTTTTTGGGGGGGGGGGGCATAATTTTGAAATACTATTTCTATTCCTATTTGGTAAGTGAAACACAAATTATAAACACAAATCCTTAATACACATTATTGGAGTGTCATGTATATAATCTGACAGTCAGAAAGACAAAGAACATAAAATTCAAGGAACAAAAAAAAAAAGAATCATTAATGAAGTGAGGGAAGAAATCTTTTGCTGAAATCATTAGGAACCTGGCATTAAAAATTATGGTTTTATGGTTTGGCAATATCCATGGAGAAATCTGATGAAATTTTCTAATACAGGAAAACAGAAAAGGATTACTGGTCAAAGTCCAAACAGGCCAAAGAGCCTCAAATCATTTTTAGTATGCCTATTGATCAGTAATAATGAGAACTATAAGCCACTAACAAAGTCATTTGCAATAGGTTAATAGCCATCAAAAACACTGAAAAGATTTTTATAGGCTATAAGAAGTCTTCATTAGAGATAATCAGTAACTGATGGGTAGAAGGAAGGGAACAGTCTACCTGCCATCTCAAATTGAGGAGCATTTTGTTTGAACAGTATTTTCAAGCATAGTTATTTTTTAAGGATTTGTAGTTCCTGGAACAACATGAAGATATCTTTTGGGTCACAAATTTTGTGATGCAAGTTTGGCTCAAAAATGACACAATAAAATGTGAATGTCATTTGACGTACTGTTAAAAATTTGTTTTTCTGTGCCAGTAAAATGTCAGGTGAATTCTTTATGTGAAGAGTTTATTTTACATTGCAAACTGGTACAGAAATTGGATGGATCAGACTTGATTGAACACATGGAAATCATGCAGACTTGAAATGATAATTTGTCCATTTCTATCTTCCATAACTCTTCTAGTCTCAATTGGTCTGAACTGGTCCAATCTGCAGTAGAATTTGTGATTTGCCTGAAACCATCTCACAGCACTAGCAATGAATAAAAATAGTGTGTTTTAACATTGCTTCCATATGACAGAATTGGTTTGATTTTTTTTTTGTTTATTGTGATGTATTCTTAGCAAAAACATAATGCAGTCCACAGAGAGTGGCTATAAATGAGCAAATCTTAGCAAAAGATTTTGTGAGCTGTACACACATTCCAAGCTTGCAGAAGTGATAAATGGGACTATCCAGGAGGTATATTTAGCCCTGCTTTGCTTAATGCAATGATTAAATAGAGCACTAGAATAGCAACAGCAGAATTAGCCGTTTCAGAATAGCATTGTGGCAATGTTGTGTGGTTGACCATTGGATCATAATAGAATCCCTTTAATGAGGCTCATGAGACAGGCACTGGAAATGTAAAATGGCACAAAGTGTGGTCATAGAAGTACATTGCATGTCCAAGGAAGACACTGCTCTACTTGGGGAAACATCCTACATATAAAAAGTTGAAAAAGAAGTAGGCTATAATGTGATTGGTTACAGATAACAAATAAAGTTAGTTGATTCAAATGGATCCCAGATCCATACATCAACCAACTGGCCTATTGATCAATGAGCCCATGTTCTGCTACCATAACCTATGAGATGACAGGAAACATATGACATGGTTTCTCTGCAGCAGCAAGTGCAGAAGGGTTCTGCCATCCACTTCACTAGACCAGCCACATCAAATTGATACATGTATTAAAGGGTTACATTTGAAAGAGTGTTAGGGTACAGCTGCTGCTAGGTTCATCCTAGAGCTCTCTGGCAGCTTTAACATTTTGCAAGTTTCAAGCCATGGAAAATTATTTAAAAATAATGAAAAAATCATATATTTTGCTTGGAGTTTCTTTAGTGTCTGGAAACTTTTGGGGAGGGGATGTGCCATGGCTCAACAACACATCTACACTATAGAATGTATGCAATTTGACACCACTTGAATGCTCTGGGATCTTGAGAGTTGCAGTTTGATGAGACAGCAGCACTCGTTAGCAGAGAAGGCTAAAGATCTTGAAAAACTACAGCTGCATGCTTCCACAACATTGGACCAAAGTAGTAAAAGTGATGTCAAACTGCATTAATTCTACAGTGGAGATGCAGCCTAAATCAGTCTGAATTACTTCAAGCCAATCTAATATGGTATATCATCTCCATTGGTCTGGGACTGCATTGGTCACCCAATTCCAGCAATATAATTCCAAAGAAAGAAATGAAGCTTAGCGAAGTTTGCTAAACCATTTTTATGGTAGTCATGGGTTGCAAATCTGACAGGACAGCCAGAAAATCTTCCCCTCCCTACCTGCCATTTAACCAGGAGCAGAAATGATGGACAAGTTCTAATGAGCAATTCTATGTAGGGAGGATTTCCGGCTTCTGAGAAAGAGCCATTCCTTAAAACTGCTTCTCTGAAAAGTTTACGAGGATGGCTGGCTAGCTAAGCAGCCCAGCTGTCTTGGGAAGATTTCGGCTTTGGCATGCTGAGAAAGAGAAGTAAGTTGATATGCTTATAATAAGTGGACTTTGGAAATCCTTCCCTCCTTTTTGAAAAGCAGGATACACCCAGACAACGCTATTCATGCTTATTTCTCAGAGAGCTTTATTAGTCATGTTTTTTTCTAGAAGGTGTCTGCCAGATTTTAAAACCATTGGCTGAATGAATGACGATGGCAAAAACAGCAGCAGGAGCAGCAATAATAATGACAAAAATAACACAATGAGTGGTTATGCACCTTCCCATAAGGAACCATTGCTCATGCAATAGCTGTAGTAATTTGGTCATTATTTGCTATGAACTCAACCTTTGACTTAAGCAAGGACAATGGTCAGCAATTGTCCATCTCAGGTCTTGCAAATTCAGGGTAGCTCTGGCTTCCTCGATGGAACTTTGCTTTATTACATTACTAGTAGCTTGGGTACCTGGAGTTGCCCAGGTTATCAGAAAAAGTTATTCCTTATTTTACAAAATGTATAACGTTTTGGGTGAACTACAACTCACATCATGCCAGGTTAATCCCCTGAAACTCCATCAATACATGAAGTTTGTTATGTTGAGCAAGTTTGCTCTAGATGCATCACTGGTGGGGGTCAGTGAGTTCTCCGGCTGCAGGATGAATTACAGTTTTAAGAAACTACAGCCAAAATTTTGTAATTCAATACATTTACATTAAAACACATACCTACACCACCTGCATTTAAAAAAACCCATAGAGACACATGCCACTATGGTGGATATATCATTAACTTTGCAATGTAGTAGTACTATACATTATGTGTGGCGGAATGGAAATTACACATAGTTCACATTTTTACCAATACAGAGAAAAGATATGCCACACAGATGATCAGTAAAGAATAAAGTGTATACCCTGTTATGCAGAGCAACATATATACAGACATGTGAACAGTTGTGTTGACTCACACAATGTCCTTTGAGACAGATTGAAATAGTCCTTACGTGTCCATGCGATGGATCTTCTTCCAGAAGCCCAGAAGCAGAAAAATATACTATACTGTCTTGGCAAGCTCCCTGCATAGAAAAACCTAAACATGTAACTGTTGCCAAGACTCCCAGGCTCAGCTAGCATCTTGGGCATAGCCCAACCAATCAGCTCAGTGCTTTACATTTTTTAGTGAACACACTTACCAGCTGATTTTTACATGCTCCAACATGTTGGAAGTGCATCCATAAGATACCATGCATTTTTATTTTCAGAAGCTGAAATTGTTCATTTGAGTTCATAATATTAAAAGAGAAATCATTAACCAAGTTAATGAATATTTATAGCATCAAAATTTATAATGGGCTTCCCTAGTTTTATACTTATCTATTTTTCATAAATGATATTCCTGCCACAGAAGCTTCTAAAAAGCAAAACAGGAATCTAAAGATATGTAGCAAACTTCAGTCAACAAAGCCAAAATATGCTGAACAAAGAACCTAGTTTTCAAATAGCCCCTTCCTGAAGCCCAAGAACAGCTTGTTCCTATATGACCATATAATGACCTTGAAAATCTACCATATAATTTAGTCATAGCTGATGACTTGAAGAAACCTGCTCCTTGTTTTAAGGAATTTTCTTCTCCATGGAAGAAACAATACTGGTTTAAGCATTGTGTTCTGGCTCTTTGCTTCCCTACTGAATTCATATTTGAGGTGGAAATTTTCAGTGCTTTATCTGTGCCTCAGGATACTGCTTTCTCTTGATTTTTATTCTGTTCCACAGGAGATGTTTAAACACACACACTTTAAAGAATTTTCTCCCCCTCTCTGCAAAAAGAAAGAAAGAAAAGCTTTTTCTTTAGGGTATTTGGAAAGAGCCATAACTCTTTTTTTCTATTCATGACTTGTAAAGTATGGTTTCCAAACCAGTTGTTGGCTCTTCGTTGTTATGTGCCTTCAAGTTGTTTCCAACCTGTAGAGACCCTGAGGCAAAGGAAGCACCAGCCAAGAGGATGTGGCCCTCCCAAGCCCATATTAGGGTTCCAGGGCTGAGTGGGGAAATCACACCTTTTTTTGTGTGTGTCAGGAGCAACTTGAGAAACTGCAAGTCACTTCCGGTGTGAGAGAATTGGCTGTCTGCAAAAATGTTACCCAGGGACAACCGGGTGTTTTGAAGTTTTACCATCCTTGTAGGAGGCTTCTCTCATGTCGCCGCATGGGGAGCTGGAACTGACAGAGGGAGCTCATCTGTGCTCTCGCCACATTCGAACCTGTGACTTGTAGGTCTTCAGTCCTGCCAGCACAAGGATTTAACCCATTGTGCCACTGGAGGCTGCACTTGAACCCTGATCTCCAGAGTTGCATTCCAGTGCTTAAGCCCCAACCCCATGCTGGCTCTTTCCTAACTAAACAAATATTATCACCAATAAATGTATGTCCTGATCTACAGACTGGGTTGTAGAATAAAGTGTATCAAGCAAAGTTGGGTAAAAGTCTGAAATAAGCTCTTTATTCAATGTGTTGCCAAAGGCTTTCATGGCTGGAATTACTGGATTTCTGTGAGATTTCCAGGCTGTCTGGCCATGTTCCAGAAGCATTCTCTCCTGACGCTTCTTCCACATCCATGGCAAGAATCCTCAGAGGTTGTGAAGTCTATTAGAAACTAAGCAAGTGAGGTTTATATATCCGTGGAATAATGTCCAGGGTGGGAGAAAGAACTCTTGGCGGCAAGTGTGAAAGTTGCAATTGGCCAACTTGATTAACATTGAATGGCCTTGAAGCTTCAAAGTCTGGCTGCTTCTTGCCTGGGGGAATTTTGTTGGGAGATGGCCCTGATTGTTTCATGTCTGGAATTCCCCAGATTTCTGAGTCTTGCTCTTTATTTACTGACCAGATTTTGGAGTTTTTTAAATACTGGTAGCCAGGTATTGTTCATTGTCATGGTTTCCTCCTTTCCGTTGAATTGTCCACATGCTTGTGGATTTCAATGGCTTCTCTATATAGTCTGACATGGTGGTTGTTAAAGTGGTCCGGCAGACAAGAATTCTTTCTCCCACCCTGGACATTCCACAGGTATATAAATCTCACTTGTCTGCTTTCCACCAGACCTCACAACCTCTCAGGATGCCTGCCATAGAAGTCAGGATATAATTCTTCTGGAATATGGCCATACAACCCGGAAAACTCACAACAACCTAGCTCATTATTCATTTCAGTGAGCCCCAAATATAAACTACATCACACAACAAAACTGGCTTTGCAAAATCTAGATTACACCTGTCTGTGTTGAAGAGTATTGTAAAATTTGGAAGGAAGACCTGCCCCAAAACACCCCAAGGGTATCATTGGGCATCAAGAGGTCAATTGATCCCCTAGGTCAGTGGTCCTCAACCTGGGAGTCCCCAGGTGTTTTGGCCTACAATTCCCAAAAATCCCAGCCAGTTTTCCAGTTATAAACTGGTAGGCGCTGAACAGACTGCGCTCTGGCACCACGAGATGCAGAGCCAATCTTAAGAAATGGGGCTACAAAGTGGAATCCACAACATGCGAGTGTGGAGAAGAGCAAACTACAGACCACTTGCTGCAATGCAACCTGAGCCCTGCTACATACACAATGGAGGACCTCCTTGCGGCAACACCAGAGGCACTCCAAGTGGCCAGCTACTGGTCAAAGGATATTTAATCAACTACCAAGCTTGCAAATTCTGTGTTTTGTCTGTCTCTTTGTTTTTGTTAAAAATGTAATACAAATGTCTGGTTGCTGATGACACGATAAATAAATAACCAGTTGTATGGATTTCTGGGAGTTGAAGGCCAAAACATCTGGGGATCCATAGGTTGAGAACCACTGCCCTAGGACAGGTAATTGATTACCTCCATTACTATAATCCTCCCACTCCCCCATCTCTTATGCTTCCTTGATGCTGGTGCACATCTCATCCTTAAAATGGGGTAAAAACCACATTCTCTGAAGTCTGTCAAGCCATGGATACTGCAGATTCTGGCACCTGCTTGAGACCATCTTCTGCACTTAATGCAATCATCGTCTTGGCCTCCAACCTGTGCCAGACATATCAATCTAATCACCCAGACAGCGAGACTGGATTCTGTGTAAACAATTTCAATCAGATAGAATTGGTCAGTGTAGAAGGGCCTTGAGTTTGTCAACCAATAAAAGAAGTTTTACTGGGCCAGTGGCTTTTAATTGGGAACACAGGGGAAAACTAAAATGTATAAGACAGAAGTACAGTGTGAACCAATCCATTTTTCCCTTTCTCAACTTCATTTTTTTTCCAAGCATATATTAGAATCACGGAATAATAGAATTGGAAGAGACCACAAGGACCATCTAGTCCAACTCCCTGTCATTCAGGAAAAACACAGTCAAAGCACCCCCAACAGATGGCTAACCAGCTGATGTTTAAAAGCCTCCAAGGAAGGAGTTTTCACCTTCTTTAGGTTCTGTTCATAACTAAACTTATCTGAGATATTTCACATTTTGTTCAAGGAATCTATGGCTCTATGTTTTCCTAGTAAAAGGTAAAGGTTTCCCCTGACATAAAGTCTAGTTGTGTCCAACTCTGGGGCTTGGTGCTCATCTCCATTTCTAAGCCGAAGAGCCGACATTGTCTGTAGACATCTCCTAAGTCATGTGACTGGCATGACTGCATGGAGTGCTGTTACCTTCCTGCCAGAGTGGTACCTATTGATCTACTCACATTTGCATGTTTCCGAACTGCCTTGAGTCCCCCTGTCGGGGTTGAGAAGGGCGGGGTACAAGTATGGCAAATAAATAAATAAATAGGTTGGCAGATGCTGGGGCTAACAATGGGAGCACACCCTGCTCCCCGTATTCAAACTGCTGACCAGCTCAGTGGTTTAACCCACTGCACCACCAGGGCTCCTACTCCCACACTTTATATCTTAGGAAAATTAGCATAGTATATCCTAGACAGCCCTTTCCCATTTTTTCACCTTTTTATCACCTAACAAATCCAAAGAATTGTACCTTAGTCCTCTTCTACTTTCACACACCTTCAACCAAATTGTCAATCTAGGCAAGAGTGCCATAGTCTTCTCCTGTTTCCACAGCCTGCCTTACACAATCAGGATTCTTATCAGAACTCCCCCTCCCCATCCATCAATCATTTCACTTATCGATGTATCAATTAAAGAAAATTACTTATTTCAGCCACTTGTAGGTGTCACTTCATTACTTTCAAATATCTCTTGCTATTACAGAATACAAGACTGATGGGCGGGATGAATGCCCTATTTAAACTTACTAAATATTAGGGCAGAAGGCAACCCTTCCCTACTCAGATTGATGCTTCCAAGAAACAAGAAAACGTAAAAGGTAGGTAGTAAGGTTGCTTGATGGAGCCGTCCCATAAGGATGTAAGAAAACAGCAAGATTAAATGTATATGGGGAAGGAGGAAGCAGAAACAGACTTCTATCTCCCTCTTCCACATAGGCACACATCTCCCTGTGGTCTGACCCATAAAACAGAGAGCAAAACATATTTAATTGCCTGTAGGGGAAACAGCTTGTGCAGGACGAGGGAGACCGTAAGAATTGGAAATCGATAGCTCCCAGCCATTTGTTCCTGATCAGAGCATGATTTGAGGAGAATGTCAAAGCAATCCTTCAAAGCCAAAATATATACGTGTATGTGTGTATATATATAATTTCATTTTCTACCAGGTCATTTAGCCATGTGAGGTGACCCTTGCAATGCGGTGAAAATCAAATATTTCTACCAGACTGACTTCTTGTTCTTCTGATGTGCTCAGCAAAGCTTTGATCCTCTGTGGCCTGGGCGAAGCAGAGAAACAGCTTTTAACCAGGAAAGTTAAGGAAGGGGAAAGCAGCAAATGGAAGAGTGGAAGGAGACAGGCCCCTTTATTCTAGTGCTCAGACTTTTAAAAAATGTCTCCAAAGTTTTCTCTCTCTCTCTCTCTCTCTCTCTCTCTCTCTATATATATATATATATATATATATATAGCATCTGGGTTGAGCTGTAGTCCGCTGGTCTCAGAAACAGCCTTCCCCTAATGGCTCTTAGCCACCTGCTCCCTTCAGTGTGCTGCTAAAAAACGTTATCATGCCATCTGTTAAGGGGTGGCGAGCCGAGGATTGTGGTCTCGCTGGTCCTCGAGGGAGATCCGTGGCATTTAATCAATCTGCTTGCAATTGCTCAATATGATTAGCGTATAATGGTTCAGGTAGGTCATGGCCACAAACATCTTCTTTATTAGTGCATTAGACAGCTGTAAGAGAGCACACAGCGATCCCATAAAAAGAGGCAAGGGTTGGCGCGCTTTGGAAGAACTGCAAGAAAAAGGACCCCAAAACGTAGAATGTAAAAAACACGGTAATGTCAGCTACAAGGAGAGAGGAGGGGAAGGGCTCAAAGCGGAGACATTTGGCAAGAGAGAAACGTGTTATGGGTGCTGGCTTTTAAATTATTAAATCAGTATTTATATTTATATTTTAAATGTACTAAACGTCCCAAGTTTGTATGAAACTGTGACTTTTATTTCCTGTGCTGGTTTATGACCAAAATAAATGATTTGATTTGATTAGAAGACAACCACCCTTGGTAATGTAACGTTGTATAGTAAAGTCAAAAGCAGGCCCGTAGCCAGGATTTTGATTCGGGGGGGGGGGGCTGAGTTTGATTCGGGGGGGCTGAGGATCTACCCTAGCAAACCTTTTGTATCATTATCCCAATACTCCCATGCATATGGGATATATTGAGCATGATGATCAGATCATGATATGAATAAACATAACAGTTTAAATAATGTACCAGTAAGGCCTTCTCACGGACCACCCCGGCTACATGCCTGGTCAATAGAGTGTGTTTGACTCCAATCCCTGGTTTGAAACTGTTCATGGCAATGGTTAACCTGGGCCCAATCTCGAGCTTTCAGCCTTTTATGAAATACACTTGTCTTGGAAGTCAGACATGCTCCAACAAATGTAGACAATTCTTGAAAGTGTGCCTTGTTCTGCAAGCCTTTGCTGAAATGCAATCATCCATCTATTTCACAGACCACATCAATAGACCTATTTTCAAGTATATGGCAATAGGAAGTCCCCAATACAGTGGGGTGTTCCAAGGAAAACATAGCTCACAGAATCAAGACAGTGACTAATGAACACCACCCAGGCACAGGAGGACTCCAAGCATAAGCAATCAAGGGCTAATGTTCACCACCAAACAAAAGATGTCTCTAGGCAGGAAACAATTCAAAGAGAATAAAGCCTACTTCTCTGCAGATGCCCTCACTATTTGACTATGCTAGCCTCATGTTTTGTTTTGTTTTTGTCATGTCAGGAGCGACTTGAGAAACTGCAAGTGGCTTCTGGTGTGAGAGAATTTGCCATCTGCAAGGACGTTGCCCAGATGTTTTGATGTTTTATCATCCTTGTGGAAGGCTTCTCTCATGTCCCTGCCTGAGGAGCTGGAGCTGATAGAGAGTGCTCATCCGAACTCTACCCAGATTCAAACCTGCGACCTGTCGGTCTTCAGTCCTACCGGCACAGGGGCTTTACCCACTGCGCCACCGGGGGCTCCTCATGGTTACTCACATGCTAATAGGCGGATCCCACTCAACACACACAAAACTAGCTTGCTAATTTCACCTTTTAAACTATTTAACAGACAATGGTTCTTTTCTCCCACCCAGGACATTTCACAGGTATATACTTAACTTGCTTTGCTCTAACCAGATCCTCTGAAGATGCCAGCCACAGATGCAGACAGGAGAAAATGCTGCTAGGACACATCCATACAACCCAGAAACCAAACAATACCCTAATGATTCCAGGTGCGAAAACCTTCAACAATACATAACTCACATTTGCTCCCTTTCAACACACACAACTCCAATTTCATAAGTCACAATGGAGGCTTAGAAACTTGTGGATTTATTTGCAGACATCTTTTTTTTCAAATTATAGAAGATTACCACTTTGGTTCCAAAGTTAACTTTAGCACATGAAGTTCTAAAATACCAACTCATTTAAATTATTAAATGTTCACATGGGACCCATGAAAACATCATTTTATTTCCCACCCCAATAGACTACCTGTCAGTATCCTGCAGTTCTGAGTAGTAAAATTTGATAAAGCATACTATAAATCGGTAAGGCATTACATGTGTAGGTCATGTCACAGGTGAATAGGGCAAAATGCCCAGCCATATGGTAGATTTAGTCACCCGCTCATCTACATCTTGTGTTACTAAGCAACATGCTGGACTTGAGTCTCTACTCAGTTAAACAGTAAGACCTCCTGAGCCCTAAAAATGATTGATATTCACAATGTTCTTCATATTACAATCACAAGAAGAAAATTTTGACCCAAATGAGGCACAGAGAGATCTGGCATCAGTCAGTTGTCCTCAGATATCCAAGACAGTTAGTGTTGTCTCTTTCTTTTGCTTAATTCAAATACATAGGGTCCATTTCAAGATGCTTGATGATTCCTCGGAAGTATGTGTAGTTATTGAAATATATTAATCATAGGTAAATTGTTGGCTTCCTCACAAAGGCCTACTAATGAGCTCAGGGACTATTGTGTCCCATAAGTTGGAAACCTCTCCACCACCTTTGCTTTGCTTGATGGCAGAATTCCTCGCCTGCCATTTTTCCTTCTCTCTGTCAACTGTGTCAAATGCTGCTAACTGCCACATTGCTGCTCCATGACAGATGGGACAGCTGGTGGCAGGGAACAAAGACGAAGATGGGCTAGACAGATTTGGCGAGGAAAGAAAAAACAGATGTGTAAGGTGTTCTCAAGACAAATAACCACAACTGCATAGCATAACCAAAATAACCCCCCTCCCCCTCAAAAATGCAATATGCATTTTTCATGTGGCACAGAGGAGAGTTTAACAGAGCACTCCTCTTCTAATAAATGAGATGCCGATGTCTCAACGGTTTTTCAGACCATGTTCTGGAGAACCCTAGCATTTCCCGAGACTCCAGGATTCTCCCAAGATCAATAGTACAGAAATAAAGCCCCAATATTCTACTTTAACTATCATAGCTCCATCTTAACAATCCTGGGATAAGCAATTTGGGAAGGGACATTTAGAATCTAGACCAGTGGCTCTCAATGTGTGAGTCCCCAGGTGTTTTGGCCTTCAACTCCCATAAATCTTAACAGCTGATAAACTGGCTGGGATTTCTGGGAGTTGTAGACCAAAACACTTGGGGACTCACAGGTTGAGAACCACTGATCTAGAGAGCCCTAGTACATCAGCAAACTACAAATTCTAGGAATCCACAGGATGCAGCAACTGAAGTGGAATAATGCAGCATGAATCCCATATAATCAGAGGAGAGGTTTCTGGACTCATTGTGAAAACCATGGATATTGGTGAACCCTTTTGAAACGAACAGATTTATTAGGTCCTCCTGGGCAACTCTGTAGCAAAAGCATGTCGCAAAACTGCATGGCATACCTAGAAAATTCCTAGAGAAAACGTATTTTGTTGAACGGGGGTAGGTGAAACCATGAAGACTGGCCCCATGGGTACAGGGTTCATACAGTAGAGTCTCACTTATCCAACCTTCACTCATCCAATGTTCTGTATTATCCAATGCAGTATGCCTACTGCCCGGATCCACAGCTGTTTCAATACATTGCAATGTTTTGGTGCTAAATTTGTAAATATAGTAATTACTACATAACCTTACTGTGTATTGAACTGCTTTTTATGTTGATTTGTTGTAAAACATGAAGTTTTGGTGCTTAATTTGTAAAATCATAACATAATTTGACATTTAATAGGCATTTCCTTAATCCCTTCTTATTATCCAACATTTTCACTTATCCAACATTCTGCCGGCCTATTTATGTTGGATAAGTGAGACTCTACTACACTACCGTGAATGGGCCAATCACAAAAAAAGTTGATTAAAAAGTACTGCTGAGATGGAAACTGTATCAATTAAGCAACAACATTATCTATTTCATATTGTTTTTCAGAGCAAGAGAGCTGCAGCCGTATCCCTCTCTCCGTCCCCAAAAGCAACAGCTTGCAACTTTCTTCTTTTCCATGTAACAAGCACAATTTAGTTTTTTAGGTTTTTTTTACAGTGAGAAGGCACTAAAATAATTGGGGGGCATTATTTTGAGTTCAGTGCAGACATTAAAGTCACTTTGTGAAGAGTGTCCTTTGCTATGAGCTGTATGATCAATTATTTCTTAAAAGTGACTTTCCATGCCACGGCGATAGAGATAATTGTTCTTCACTCAAAACCTTTTTCTTCAATGTGCAGCCATAGGGAATTGATAGAAACATTTGAAAGATCCACGTTTGGGGACCAAGCAGCCTATGAGACAGATTCTTTGCATTCTAAGCAATTTTCCACAAAGCTCTTCCATTTATAGACCATTTTGTGAGTGGAAGTGGACTCAAGTTCTTCCTCAAGAGAGAAACAATGCAGAAATACTGTACAACTCTAGCAGAATATTTCTACATCATGAACATGAATTATCTCTACCACTAAAGTTAGGGAGTAAGTTGATGTTAGTATTCTGCAAGATAAAGGGCTACTTCCAGTGCTGGACTTAGGACAAAAGAGGCCCTGTGCTAGTTAACTTATGCAGCCTCTTCCTTGGGCCCTGAAAGAGGTAGAGCCAGTAGGCCTACACTGCCTGCTTTGTGGCACACTTCCATAACATCTGTTATAGAACCCCATTATGCTGATGACAATGTCATCTGTGCACATTCAGAAGACCTACAAGCCACTCTAAACACTTGCAGAAGCATACGAGAAGCTCGACTTCTCATTGAACATTGATAAAACCAAAGTGCTCTTCCAGCAGTTACCAGCCAATCCCTCTGCAATGCCAGAAATAAAGCATAATGGTGTAACATTAGAAAATGTTGACCATTTCCGCTATCTTGACAGCCACCTCTTCCCAAAAGTCAACAATGACACTGAAATACAACACCGCCTGAGCTCTGCAAGTGCAGCATTTTTCCAAATGAAGCAGAGAGTGTTTGAGGACCAGGACATCCATAGGGAGACCAAGGTGCTTGTTTATAAAGCTATTGTCCTCCCAACCCTGCTACATGCCTGCAAAACATGGATTGACTACAGGCACCACAGTCAATTCCTTGAATGATTCCATCAGCGCTGCCTCTGAAAAATCCTACAAATCTCCTGGGAAGGCAGTGTGCTGGAAGAAGCAACGACCACCAGCATTGAAGTGATGCTCCTCCACCATCAACTCCGCTGGACTGACAACGCTGTCTGAATGCCCGATCATCCTCTCCCAAAGCAGTTACTCTACTCCCAACTCAAGAATTGGAAACTTAATTTTGGTGGACAGGAAAAGAGATTTAAAGAGGGGCATAAAGACAACCTTAAAAACTGTGGCACAGACACTGACAACTGGCCCTTGAGTGCTCTAACTGGAGGTCAGCTGTAACCAGCAGTGCTGCAGATTTCAAAGAGGCACAAATGGAGGGTGAAAGGGAAAGCCAAGAGGAAAGCATGTCAAGCCAACCCTGACCAGGACCACCTTCTGTCTGGAAACCAATGTCCTCATTGGGGAGAACATGCAGATCAAGAATAGGGCTCTGCAGCCACCTACGGACCCACTGCCAAGACACCACATTTGGAAGACCATCCTCCTCGAGCTACGAGGGATCGCCTAAGTAAGTAACACTTCCATACACTATCAACTCTATCATTATGTCTGGAATCACTCTGAAACAGAATGACTTCACATTTAGAATTGCATCACATAAGCAAATTCCATTATAAAAATAATTTAAGGGGCAGGAAGATGGGCCTCCCTGGGCAATGGAGCCCTGTGCTTACGGCAGTGGTTCTCAACCTGTGGGTCCCCAGGTGTTTTGGCCTACAACTCCCAGAAATCCCAGCCAATTTACCAGCTGTTAGGATTTCTGGGAGTTGGAGGTCAATACATCTGGGGACCCACAGGGTGAGAACCAAAAGCTTAAGCACACCTAAGCACAATGGTAAATCTGGCACTGGCTACTTCTCATTAAGAAGCCCACAGAAACTTCTGCTTTACAGCACCTGATTGTATGGTAGAATGGATTATTTTAACTAATAAAAAAGAAAGATGCATTTTGCAATTAGAAGCCTTTCCTTGGTTTGTGTACTCTGCAAGGGAGAAGGGTATTTCTCACGGTCAAACCAGTCCCGTTCCAATGCATTGATTTCACATTTGCAAAAGAACAGAAGAAAGTTTGCAAACAGTGTGGAAATATCTAATGAAGAGGATAAATTCCTGTAAGTCCCTGAAAGGAGCAGCAAAATCCCACAGTTTCAACTATTTATATATTTATTTTAAAATAAGCAAATGGAGCAAAAGAAGACAATTTTGGCTTTGCAGTGACAGCTTCTCTTGTTCTGATGGCCAGGAGTTATATGAATAGCACGGTTCAAAGGTTTGCCCAAAATCACACCTCAAAGCCCCAAAGTAATGTCTGAAGTGCTTTTACTGCACCGCCAGCAATACTTTGAACACTGACTTGAAGTGTTTTCTGTTGCCTGAAAACATTTGTTCCCCTTTTTGTTTGTTTGAAAAACATTAGTTACAGGTGAGTTGTAAATGGGTTTGGAATTAGTATAGGAGGACAATGTTGTGCGATCTATTTACATCCCAAAGACTGAACGCTGAACAAAACAGGACCTCTTCTACTACATGCTTTCTGTAAGTTGTGATCTAGCACATCTGACCCAGTATGTGCTTCAGAACAAATCAAATAGCAACACAACCACAACAACAAACTAGAAAATTATAACCCAACAACTGAACACAAGTGTGACTGCATTTTTAGAAAACTGTTCATATATGGAAACATCTCATAGCCAAACTTTCACAATAATGATCCACTCCGTTGAATCTGAGGAAAATCACATACACACCTGTCATATTGTTCATTGTCAACTTAGAAATTACCAGTAAAATTATGCAATTTATGAAAAAGTATGGAAAATAGCTTAATCCACACATATTGTGACACATCTAATAACATCACGCTGTATTTAAGAAGTGCTTAATCACAATTCAGTACATTATTTCACTATATCAGCCTAAAAGACTGTGGATATTAGCTTTGTTTTTGCAGGGATAAGGAGGGCACGGTTTCTCCTGTATTCAAGAGATAAGTACACACAGGTGCAACCACTAAATAAACCTGAGAAATGTGCAAACAAACAATTAAATAACACAGTTTATTTTCATTAGAATCCATTTTCATTATAATCCTTTCATTTCATGCAGCTGAAGATACAAAAAGAGGTAGAAGTAGCTTTGAGAAAGGCACACACCAAAACAGAAAGGAGAAAAAGTGGAGTAGCAAAGAAGAGAGCCAAAAGAAGAACTTACAGAATTAATGCTCCTCTCCAGAAAAGTATAACTTCCACTTACATGAAGCTTCTGTGTAGTTTCCTAGAGGGAAAAAACAGAAAGCATTGTCATTTTCTTCTGATCACTAAAATGGACACATTTTGGGAATAGCTGCAGCTATGGAATACATTATGTTTTATGCTTCCTGGTGTAAAATAAAAAAATGGAATACTGTGGTTCAGATCTATGCAAAATGTTTATTTCAAGGATAGACAAGAACAAAATGAATATTTAAAAAAGCAATTTAATGCAAATTTCTCTGGAGGCTTTTAAGTAGAGGCTGGATGACCACCTGTCGGGAGTACTTTGATTGTATTTTTCTGCATGGCAGGGTCCCTTGGGGGTGATGGTGTTGGGGTATAAATAACATTTATTTATTTATTTATTTATTTATTTATCTATTTATTTATTTATTTATTAAGGTTGGACCGAATGGCCTTTGTAGTCCCTTCCACTTGTATCATTCTATGATTCATAGTCCAGATATGGGCACTAAGATCTACTGAGGAGGCCCTCCTCTTGGTCCCACCTCTGTCTCAGTGCAGTTGGTGGGGATGAGAGAGAGAGGGCCTTCTTGGTGGTGCCCTCCCCCCCCCCAACTTTGGAATGCCCTCCTGTGGGAGACTAGGTTAGCCCCCACTTTCCAAGCCTTCTGTAAACAACTGAAGATATGGCTATTTTGACAAGCCTTTGACCATGTTTAGAATCCCTTAAGAAACATATTTGAGGACCTAGAGACTATGTCACCATGCACTTTATGAGACTGATATGGATTGCAGTGGCTTTATACCTGCAGCTATTGTTGCTTTTACTGATCTTATCCAGGGGGTTTGTGATGTTTATGTTGGTCATTATTGCTTTTGTGTTATTGTCTTTGCACTTTTTTTGTATTTTGTGTGTTTGCCCTTTTGAGTGCTTTATGAGGTGCCCAGAATCCCTTTGGGAAATGGTGACAGAGTATAAATGAAGTTTTATTTATTTATTTATTTTTAATAATCAAAAAGCACACCTTGATATTGCCACTTTATAGCAGGGACTCCATTTTACTATGCCATTGCATATAATGGGACTTTAGCATCCATAGATTTTGCCATTCATGAGGAGACCTGAAACCAAACCCAATTGGATATCAAGGGCCCACTATACAAGTGAAACTGACACAGACCAGAATTAAAGCAATATGTCTATTACAACTAATGAATGGTTTTACATATTACTTCAACTCTTCCTAAAGAGCATCACAAGGCATTCATCCAAATTGCTTCCCACAGATTGGACCCATCCTGGTGAAATGCAAACTTGCTTTTCAACTTTTGTGTTACGTTTCTCCCCCCCCCCCCCACAATCAATTATTTATTAATTAATAAACAAATTCCTCGCTTGCCTTGCAGACAATTTCATGGTCCAGAAGGTAGAAGAGGCAACAAGGGGATTGGCTACTCTTGATCTCATCCTAACAAATGCGGAGGACCTGATCGATGCGGTCGAAGTGGTAGGATCCTTAGGGGCAAGTGATCATGTGCTCCTGCAATTTGAGGTACAAAGGAAGGCCGAAACTAAGACAAGTCAAACCCGCATTTTGGACTTTAGGAGAGCTGATTTCCAAAAAATGAAGGAAACGCTGAGCAGCATTCCGTGGACACAGATACTAAAAGACAAGGGAGCTACGGATGGATGGGAATTTCTCAAGAGTGAAATACTCAAGGCGCAATTGTAAACCGTGCCAACAAAGAGAAAAAATAGGACAAGTGCAAAGAAGCCAGAATGGATGTCCAAAGAACTTCTAACTGTGCTAAGACACAAAAGAGACATGCACAAGAAGTGGAAAAAGGGAGAAATCACCAAAGAAGAATTCAAACAAATAGCCAACACCTGTAGGGAAAAGGTCCGCAAAGCTAAAGCAAAAAACGAGCTCAGACTTGCCAGGGACATTAAAAACAATAAAAAGGGCTTCTATTCTTATGTCAGTAGAAAAAGGAAAAACAAGGAGGCGATAGGACCTCTTCGAGGAGAAGATGGGGCAATGCTGACAGGGGATAGGGAAAAGGCAGAACTACTTAATGCCTTCTTTGCCTCGGTCTTCTCACAAAAAGAGAGTCTTCAACCTCAGCAAGATGGAGTGGATGAGGGATTGGAGGACATCCAACCCCAAACTGGGAAAGAAGTCGTCCAGGAATACCTGGCCGCTCTTAATGAGTTCAAGTCCCCAGGGCCAGATCAACTACACCCAAGAGTATTGAAGGAACTAGCGGAAGTCATTTCGGAACCATTGGCAACCATCTTTGAGAGTTCTTGGAGAACGGGAGAAGTTCCAGCAGATTGGAGGAGGGCCAATGTGGTCCCAATCTTCAAGAAGGGAAAAAAGGACGACCCAAACAACTACCGTCCGGTCAGCCTCACGTCGATACCGGGCAAGATTCTGGAAAAGATTGTTAAGGAAGCGTTCTGCAAACACTTAGAAACAAATGCAGTCATCGCTAATAGTCAACATGGATTTATCAAAAACAAGTCATGCCAGACTAATCTGATCTCTTTCTTCGATAGAGCTACAAGCTGGGTAGATGCGGGGAATGCCGTGGATGTAGCGTACCTGGATTTCAGTAAGGCCTTCGACAAGGTCCCCCATGACCTTCTGGCAAGGAAACTAGTCCAATGTGGGCTAGGCAAAACTACGGTGAGGTGGATCTGTAATTGGTTAAGTGGACGAACACAGAGAGTGCTCACTAATGCTTCCTCTTCATCTTGGAAAGAAGTGACGAGCGGAGTGCCGCAGGGTTCCGTCCTGGGCCCGGTCCTGTTCAACATCTTTATTAACGACTTAGATGAAGGGCTAGAAGGCATGATCATCAAGTTTGCAGACGACACCAAATTGGGAGGGATAGCCAATAGTCCAGAGGACAGGAGCAGAATTCAAAACGATCTTGACAGATTAGAGAGATGGGCCAAATGCAAGATACTCCACTTTGGCAGAAAAAATGAAATGCAAAGATACAGAATGGGGGACGCCTGGCTCGAGAGCAGTACGTGTGAAAAAGATCTTGGAGTCCTCGTGGACAACAAGTTAAACATGAGCCAACAATGTGATGTGGCGGCAAAAAAAGCCAATGGGATTTTGGCCTGCATCAATAGGAGCATAGTGTCTAGATCTAAGGAAGTAATGCTACCCCTCTATTCTGCTTTGGTTAGACCACATCTGGAATATTGTGTCCAATTCTGGGCACCACAATTCAAGAGAGATATTGACAAGCTGGAATGTGTCCAGAGGAGGGCGACTAAAATGATCAAGGGTCTGGAGAACAAGCCCTATGAGGAGCGGCTTAGGGAACTGGGCATGTTTAGCCTGAAGAAGAGAAGGCTGAGAGGAGATATGATAGCCATGTATAAATATGTGAGAGGAAGCCACAGGGAGGAGGGAGCAAGCTTGTTTTCTGCTTCCTTGGAGACTAGGACGCGGAACAATGGCTTCAAACTACAAGAGAGGAGATTCCATCTGAACATTAGGAAGAACTTCCTGACTGTGAGAGCCGTTCAGCAGTGGAACTCTCTGCCCCGGAGTGTGGTAGAGGCTCCTTCTTTGGAAGCTTTTAAGCAGAGACTGGATGGCCATTTGTCAGGGGTGATTTGAATGCAATATTCCTGCTTCTTGGCAGGGGGTTGGACTGGATGGCCCATGAGGTCTCTTCCAACTCTTTGATTCTATGATTCTAATATATCATTCAACAACATTTTCCCATTTAGTACAGATTTAATCCATAGATTTTCTGTAGCTTTTTCTATTTTGGTCAATAACTTGGGGCAACAAAACACATCTACTCTTCACTTCACAAAAGGTTTGAAATATTGGGTAGAGTCATAGCAGCCAACACATGGAAGATGAACACCAATTAAATGTCGAAAAGAAGATGTAAAATTAGCTCTGCCTCTCACACATTTGATCTGGCTGGTGGCAAAAAACAGCCGATTTATAAATAGACTGAAACAGACTGCGGCTGGTCATTTAAAATTCCAATCCCAAAGCAAAATTAGACAATGATATCAGCAGCCAAACGATAGATTATCACCTCCTTATAGAAGAAAGCGAAACAACAAAATGATTAGACAACTTGGAATATTACTTCTATTTTGAGGCAATGTGTTTTTTTGTTGTTGTCGTTTTTGTTGTTGTCATTTGGCCTCAGTTTAATTTCCTGTTGGTCCCAACGAGAGATTTCTAATGTTTGGGCTCACAGAATAACTTCTGATTAAAAATAATCTTGGCAATTACAGCGCAGCACGAGCGGAGGCTGCCATGCGCTCCTTCCACTAACCTCTGAGTTTCTGACAGCAGTAATTGTGTCTATCGCAGCCCCTAGTTGTAAATGAAAACCCAGGGGACACTTTCAGGCATCCAGCTTCCTGAATCTTGCCCATATCTCTTAATTTGCACTGTCTGTCAAAAGGAGACACTCTCCTCTGTACTGAAAGGAAATCCTCAGAAGCAGCAGGTCAAATGAGCAGCAAAAAACTCTATGTCGTGTGTGTGTGTGCAACGGAAGGAGGAAAAGAGAAGTAGCAAGCTTATATTTAAATGTGTCACAGATACAAGGATACTTAAAGAGTGCTCCAGCACGTTTCATTATAATTCTACTTCCTTACATAGGCACCAGGAAAAGCTGTAACACACTCCGGAGCAATCGTTCCTTTCTTCTCATTTTTTTTATTAAAGCCTGTTTTCGTTCTAAGAATCCAATACCTGGAATGCTTCAAAGCACGATAAAACCGAGGTCTAATATCTCTTTTTTATTTGTTTGTTTCTTTTCTGTAACTCTGTATGCAATTGAAATGATAAAAGGCAGCAGCAATGGGAACACAACCACCAGAAGCAGTAAATATTTGAAGAAATAGAAGACATGTTACAAGGTATGGCACATAACGTACCCATCGTGTGACAATGCAGCATTACGCGATCCAATCAATGCATGGGATTTGGGGCTGCAACAAAAGGAGCATAATGTCTAAATGAAGGTAAATCATGGTGCCCCTCTATTTCGATTTGGTCAGACTTTCTCACCTGGAATAACACTGTGACTCTATGCTGTCCAGAGCAAGGTGACTAAAAGGATGAAAGGTCTGGAGATTATGAATTCTTCTGAAGAGTGACTTAAAGAGTTGGGTCTGATTAGCCTCAGAAGAGAAGGTTGAGAAGAGACATGAGAGCCATGTATAAGTATGTGAAAGGATGTCATAAGGAAGAGGGCGCAGGGTTGTATTCTGCTGCCCTGGAGACTGGGAAGCAATGGCAAGAAAGGAGATTCTATCTGAAAATTAGGAAGAACTTCCTGATCATAAGAGAAACAGTGGAACTCTCTGCCTCAAAGTCTGATGGAGGGTTCTTCTTTGGAGGCTTGAAACAAAGGCCGGATGGCTATCTGTCACGGGGTACTTTAATTGTGCTTTTCCTGCATGGCAAAAGGGGGTTGGACTGGATGGCCCATGGAGTTTCTTCCAACTCTGTTCTTCTTTGATTCTATGATTCCATGTTGACTCTCAAATTTCAGCATCTTCTGAAGCAACATGAGAAGCCTAAACCTATTTCTAACATTTTGGAGATGGGATAATTAATCTGTACTAATACTAAATTAATGTCAGGTAATCTATTTTGCAAATATAGATTCATAACCTATAGTTATAGAGCTGTAACTGTTCTATATGCAGCTTCCCTACATGTTTACCTTCATGACCTGGCTACGGTGATCCAGGCGACGGTCATCTTGAGGCTTGACTACTGTAAAGCCCTCTACATTGGCCTTCCTTTGTCAGTGATCCGGAAACTGAAGCTCGTGCAAAATGCGGCGGCTCGTCTGCTTGCCGGGGTGCTGGCGAGGTGTCATATCACCCCAACAGCTGCACTGGCTACCGATTGAGTACCGGATTACTTTCAAGGTGCTGATATTAACCATTAAGGCCTTATATGGTCTGGGGCCGGCGTACCTGAGGGCCCACTTATCCCCCTACCAACCCCAGAGATTACTTCAGTCCGAAGACCAATATGTGCTTGAAGTCCCCAACATCCAGACTTGTCATCTGTCTTCTACTAGGCAGAGAGCCTTCTCAATTGTAGCCCCTTATTTATGGAATGCCTTGCCAGTTGAGACCCGATCTATCCGAGACCTACTTGCTTTTTGGAAAGCCTGTAAAACCTTTCTCTTCCGACAAGCTTTCGATAGGTGGATAACTCTGGAATATGTCTGTTCTTGTTTTTATTGTATTTTAAAGTTAATTGTATTGTTTTAATCTACTGCTGTAAACTGCTCCGAGCCAAATTGGGAGTAGCGGTATACAAGTCAAATAAATAAATAAATAAAAATAAATGATAGCATGGGCCTGATTATAAATCCACTATCCAATGTAGCATCACAACCAGGAGCCAAAGAGAGTGAGAAAAGCTTGTTCAGATAGAGATCACAGCATGAGAAAAGGATGTTTCCAGCCTCATCCCAGCAATAAGCAAGGCTCTGACAATCAGAAGAAGGATCCCTGTTGCAATTGGTCATTGCACTGTAGATTGTTGGTGGGAAAGGGATGGAATCCTCCTCCTCTTGCATCCTGATGAAAAAACTTCCATCATTCCATGTGGCTGCTGGTCATAAAGGCAAGCTCAGGAAGGGGTGCTCATGCCAAAATACATGACGTTATCCATTTCTAATTAACTAGGTGAGGCAAAATATTGGCAAATACTGTCAGTGGCAATAGCTGTTCTGGGAGGAATTTTAAACCAACTGACAAAGCAACTGAATGAAGTTGTTACAGAAAGGATCACAGAAGCATAATGACAAATAACGAGTCTGGTTGTGACATGTTACATTACAATAATACCTTAATGATTCCTAGGACTTTATCTGCCCCTGCCCCCCTCCCCCGTCGATTCTAATCTATTGAGCTAATGAAAAGTGATGGAGTCTATCCCATGATGCAGGGGAACTTCCTGTCAGTGCCCATCATGATTTGTTAGGGAAACATCAGAAATAGTGGTGTTTTATGATTTAATTTATAATTGTATGCTATTATCATTATGTTAGGCTTCTGTATGTGAGGCATTAAATTTTGCTATAATTATAGTTAAGCCACAGAGCCCCACGCCACCCATCACACAACGTAGCCTTACTTCCGATGGGGCTGCGTGGGTCAACTGGGGCAGAAGTGTTGTAAGAGAAGGAGATGGAGAGGAGAAAAATTAACACATCTTTATACATGCCGTCATCTGCTTTTTGGACACTCATCTTCACTCGCTGGAAGTTGTATACCATCTTGTCTTTAACATTTTTAGTGTAATTTTGAGAGTTTTAAGAGCTTGTAAAAGTTTGTGATGTATCATGTATGTTTATTAAAGTTGTTATTTTATAATTTTATTGAGTCTGTTTTTACCCATTGGTTTGATTTTTTGTTTTGGCATTGAATGTTTGCCATTGTGTTTATTTTGCTGGAAACCACCCTAAATTCCCTTGGAGAGATGGGGAGGGTTATAAATAAAGTATTATTATTATTATTATTATTATTAGTAGTAGTAGTAGTAGTAGTAGCAGTAGTATTCTGTGCCAAAACGGGAACCTTCCAGTGTTCCATTTGAAACAACAGGATGACCACAGGCAAAATCCGAATGGTGATGCTTCCCCAAGTGTGATGGGAAGTGTCAGATGGTGGTGAGTCGGGGTGCAGGGTTCCAATATTGGCCAGCTGCCCCCCCCCCCAATTCACCACAGAGGCTGGTGAATTGGAACGCTGAACTGGATCAATATGATGAGGTTCGAACCAGTGCATGTATAATGTTGGCAAATAAACAACTAAATCTGAAGGCTGTGAATGCTACTCCCAAAAGAGGTTCAGGACCATTTATATTTAGAAGGAAGCACAGATTGGATTCACATCCCAGTAATATGGAAACCATCAACAATCTTGGTTAAGTAGAATTAAAAAAAGTGGAACAAAATACATTCAACTTGTTTTGCTGTCAGCTCAACCCTACTGAGGTCAATAATGTGATTAAATTATTCAAACTATTAGGCAGCTCCCTTTTCCGGTCCTGAAATTTTAATTCTTGTTACAATCACCTGGTAGTGTTGTGCTTGCAGGTACACAACTGCAAAAATAAAATAAAATTCTTAAAAGAATAGAACTGTTGCTTTCCAAGAAGCTTTCAATTTAGCACGATTACATGTCAAAATATGGCAAAGATAAGCATTAGAAAGTCACAATTGTTTTGTTCATTCATCAGTGTTTTATATCAACTCCAATTTTTCAGTGTAACATTTCTTCCCCATTTCTATTATCAAGATTAATAACCCAACAATGCACAAAAGCATAAACTGGCTAGGGGAAAGGGAGGGGGAGGTGAAAGCGAAAAAAGACTATGATTTACTTCCTTTGATTACTGTTTTATTTACACTGCTGAGAACATTCTATTTTTCTGCTTCATAATTCAGCACTTCTCCCATAAAGGAACATTAAAGCAAATCACCCCTTCTGTTTAACCATTGCATGCTAAACTGCACTCTATTGTAAACCAATTCCAAGCTCATACTTAAAAATTATGGTTGAGAGCCAATATAAAACTCATGAAATGAAAAGTCCTAACAGTGTATTTAAACAATGGAACCTATGCTCAAGGAAGAGAGGAGAGACAATCAGAATACAATAGCCAAGCTGATATGGCTTCTGCAAATCTCTGCTGGAGCTCCCACCATTATCTCTGGGTCAATGGGTTGCCATCTTCGATCATGGTGGGAAAGCAGAACTTTGTCCAACTTTGAAAAAGCATAATAAGTAGTACTATGGAGATGTACAAATCCCCACTCAGCCATGGAAATCCAATGGAGAAGTCACAAATCCTTAACCCCAGAGAAAGGCAAACACTCTCTGGATAAATCTGATGAATAAAACTTCATGATAGGTTGGTCCTGGGGTTGTCAAAATCCAGGAATGACTTGAAGGCACATAAAAAAGAAACACCCTTCACCATAAACTGGATTGACTCAGCTGGATATTGGCAATGTATAGTAGCCCAAATGGATCATGCCCATCTGTACAGACCCCTCTGGACCTTGGCTCATGATGTCTAAACACAAATTAGAATAAGAAATATATCTACATCTGAAGCGGGGAGCGCGGGGTCCCCAAAATTCCAGGAGGAAGAGGAAGAAGGAAGAGACAGAGACAGCTTTGCAAGTTCACAGATTTTAATGCTTACCCGGGTAAGGGCACCTCAGCTCCAATCTGGCTGGTGAGGTACAAAATACTGATCCAAAACACCCAGTATTTATAGGCAAAATTATCCAGTTCGCACATGCGTACAATCATTTGACATTTACACAATCTAATCAGTTTGTCCTCGAATCGTGGCCAAGAACATTCGTTTGGCAAGAACACTTGTTTTCCACAACTTTCCCTTACATCATCTGACCTCGCTCCAGATGATTTACATTGATTTACATTGAACCATTAAAATGAATCATAACTTCATATATTTCTTCAGATATCAGATTCATATTATTCCACACATCTTCATTTCTGTATCTTTAAGCAAGCATTTCCCTTATTAATCTTCTTTAATTACCTTCCCAATACCTTCACAATATATTAGTTCTTTCAATTGATCCATTAAAAAGATGTATTACATTTTTGTCTGCTATTTACTTCAACCAGACAGGAGGTGGCGCTGTTATACCATATCTTCAGATGTTTGCTTCTTCCCTGGATTAATAATTATCAAAGTTGTTCTGGGCCCCAACCTTTGTAATCTTCCACAAATAGCTCCTGGCCCAACCTTGGCTTTCTCAAATATTGACATATGATTAGGCCTCCAGCCTCCTGTCCTCCATGCCATCTGTCATTTTCCCTTTCTCCAGAGAATCACCACCAGAATTCCTTCTTCACATTATTAAGAATCCCTTTTTAAGGTAAGACTTCATTAAGTTCATTAAGTTATAATTATTTTTCTATTTAACTGCTGCCACACATCTATGATCTGAATACCATATGTGTGATAAAGAACTGTGTCTATGCCTGCCAGTTGCCATCATAACTTCAGTACCAAGAGATGCAGACTCCTAGAATGTACTGCAGAAAATACAGGGAACCTGGGGTTCCATTTTGTTTTCTTGTAAAAACAGGGTCTTGTATTTTCTTCCTGCAACCAGGGCTCAAGTTCTTTCTCTTAGGGTGCATGAATGCAGTCTGACACCACTTCAACTGACATGACTCAACACTACAGAATCATGAAAGGTATGGTTTTGCAAGGTCTTTAGATGTTCCTGCCAAAAAGTGCTGGCCTCACCAAACTACAACTCCTGGGATTGCATGACATTGAGCCATGGCAATTATGTGGTGTCAATCAGCATTTGTTCTACAGTGCAGATGTGTCCTTAGTCTTCAACAATCATCCCTCTGAAGTTTGAGGCACAAATATGGGCCTTTCACTCTGGTGTTAGGGGACAATCTAGCTGAAATGTCCCCTAAACCAGGGTTGAATGAAGTATCCTTTTATGGTGGTCTTGTTCTCTCTTGGAGAAGTAAACTTAGAAGGTACAGCTGAATTCATGTTCAAAGCAATACCCATTGGCCAGTGGGATCTCTCAGGGTTTAGTTGTGCTGTTTAATATCTATATGGAAACAACTGGATATCTTGAATTTGGGGACTTGATATCGCCAGTATGCTGATGTACTCAACTCTTTTTCTCCATCTAATTGGAAGAAAGCTGTTTCAGTACTAAATCAGTAACAAAATGGATGAGGTTGAATAAACTGAAGTTTAATGCAGAAAAGACAGAGGTGCTCTTGGTCAGATGCCTAGTTCTTTTTCTTGGATATCTAAACCGTATTAATAATCAGTCATCTGAAACTTTTATTTATCACAATGTTAAAAATGTGAGGAGTGAAGGTTGAGTGGGGAGAGTTGAATTCATCTTTGGGGACATTATCCTCACCTCCCCAATAGTAATAGAACATGTTCCCAGATAGAATAGACATATGGCTAATTAAGTGTTTCCTTTAGTAGTCTTAATTACAATCCATATTCATCCTTTTTTAAAAGAAAAAAAAGAGAAATCAATTAAACAATACATTACTTATATTGTAATAGGAAAAAATGCATTGTTTCCAAATTGCTTAATAGAAAGTGTTAGAAGATCAGATTTACTGCCAAACAACTGATCAATAATTTCCCTTAGTCGCCTATATAAGGGAGGGAGAGGAGAGAAAGTGTCTTGAAGCTAGAGCTGAAAATCAGGGCAAACTTGTTAAAAACAATTCCGAAAGTGCATGTTTTTCAAAACTGCTCTCTCTGCTGATCTTTATCGGAAGTTTCCATGCAACCTTCAGTACCAAAATTATAGCTAGCTACTTCAAGCACACCCTTAGGAAGGAGAGAAGAAATAAAGAAATTGCTGTCGTCTTTCTTTCTGTACTTTGGACTATATGCAGCTAGTAAGTCGTAACATCTTAGAGTTGTTGTTTCATACAGAGAATTACAATATACTGTATGTCTACACCCCCCCCCCCCCTTTGCCTTGCAAATTCTAATCTGGGAGCGATGCAATCCTAAAGGTGTTTTGTCAAATTGCTAGCTCCCGCAAAGTGGCAATTTAGGCACCATGAAAGTGCCAAGCACATTCATAAGGATCAGATGCTGAATATCATATCAGCACTCTATGTGAATTCTTACCTAGTCAAAATGAGTATGAAGGTCAATATGGATAGGGGAGAAAATTGTTAAGACACAATTGTTAATGCTCAATAGAGTAGGGGATAACACATAGTTATATCCTCCAACCATAACTTAGATTACTAAAGTATTATTAACTTGCCTAATACCCGAAGTTCTTGGGGAAGGGCATATAAAATAGTACAATGGAAAGAAACAAATCTGTGAACTTTAATGCACTTAGGGGGAAAACTGGAATTGAAGTAGAGCTGTTACTTTGGTGATGGTTTCTATCATATGATACTATGCATATTGCTGGTCTGCTCAATGATAAACCCACTCTAGCTACCAATTGGCAAAACCCATCAGTAGCTCCCAATCCCACAATGTTCCCAACTGGACAACAGCTCCCAATCTCACCTTGGTGCAATGGGTCCCCTTCTACTTTTTGCTGGCATGCCAACAATAGAGTAATGTCAAGGAATCAGATTCCCTTTACTCGGTGCCTCTCATTCCTGCCCAAAATTACCACTCAGAGATTAATGCATTGATTGTAAGTTTTATTTTTAAAATAATCTTAGCAAGAATTGGCAGGTAGCTTATAAAATTTCTAAAAATTACAGAGAATCAGTAGGGCTGGGTAACCACGGAAAAATTTGTTTCTAAACTTGATTCGTTTTTAGGGAGTTTTTGCGTTTTGTTTTTTACAAGAATTCCGAAATTTTCCTTTAAAAAAGTTTGAAATATACAAAATTTCGTAAAATTACGAAACAATTACGAAACGATTTCGAAACGATTACGAATCGATTCGTTAATGGCGGGCGCGATTGCGCAATATGCTAAAAAACCCTCCAAATGGGACAGGGGGAACTTCTGAAGCTTCCCTCTCCCTCTGTTGTTGACTGTTGGTGTGATAATTTATTTTTTATCACTGATAAAACAAACAACAACCCTAAAACTTGCACCAGACTTACGGAAATAATTACAAAACAGTAACGAAACGATTTCGAAACAATTACGAATCGATTACGAAACAATTACGAAATAAATTGAAAAAATTCATTTCGATTTTTAATTACTCCTGCATGGCTCAATATCGGATCGTAAGCTAATTTAAATACGAATTAATAACGAATTATGAAATTAACGAATGAAACCGCCCAGCCCTAAGAATCAGTACTGGGGGAGGACATACGAGGGAATATGGATTGGTGAGTTGGTGCAATGATGCAATTGATAATGAGGGTGAGCATCCTGGTATGTTACCCTTATCGGTTGTGGGAAAATACTTATCACTTCATCACACAGGCAAACTTACCCATAATAGGATGCTTTCAGCACCGTTCAGAGAGCCTGATGGATCCCATCAAGCAACACACAGCTACTTCCGGAAGGGATCCATCCCTGAACTGTGCTGAAAACATCATACAATTGAGCAACAAGAGTATGGGAAACTTCCTATGTTCTCGTTGCCAACAATGGTGATTATGCAGGGGGAAGCTGGACAGTGATTATTTGCCCTGTGTGATGGGGGATGGCGAATTCCCCTACTGCCCCACAGATTTGCTGTAATGCCCGGTGGATCCCTTTGTTGTTGCCCATGTTAGGGAACCTAATGTGATAGGGTCCTTAGTGCAATAAAGTCCTAAAACTGCATAACAATCCAAGACAATTTAGTAGGTTAGAAGCACAACTGGATTGTCACCATGGACAAAGCCCCTGCAGAATGGTTTTCTGCAGCTATCAGAAATGGTCTCTTTGGCATATCTAAATGGTCAGGGACACACATATAAAGAGAGATACTCCTTCAAGTATCGATTTCTCAAGGGTTTTAGGTCTTTGAAAGTTATTCCTGGTAGGTTAGTTTGAGACCTGAAGAGCCTTGACAGCCATTATAATTCTTGTGGAGCTGTCACAGGATCTCAGTGAGGTCTTGCTGGCAGAAACATAACACTAATTGTTGTGACAGTTTACACACTGTCAAGTGTTTGTCTTGAATTCTACTGCCAGGAATCCAGATATACAACCTATGAAAATCCAGACTAAATTATGCAAATTTGGTTTTAAAATAATAACAATAAAAATAAATTTTACTTTTGCACTGTTCGTCTGTCCAAATATTTCTTGATTTGCATAAAGCTCCACGTGCAGTGAGGTGGATGCCTCTGAATAATTCAAACATCTCTGCAGTAATTCCTTTGAAGCAAGGCAGGTAGAGAACATTTATTATAAGCAGGAAGATGAGCCCATATAATTAATATTTTGATACACTCCACCTGCCTGGATGTTTGCTCCTATAATATTAGCTTGGAACGAAATAAATAACACTTTTCTGACAACTTTTATCCCACTTTTAGACAAAATGCTTCAATTTATATAATTACTTTGCTAGATTTATCGATGCATCTCCACTTCTTTTACATAGTCTGTTAATATGCTATCAATGTAATTAGTTGTTTCTTGGTGGAAATTGCTGTTTTTAATCAAGCTAGCACTTTCATTGCAGGGAAATGTATTGCTTGTATTTCTGCAGAATCAAAACAACACCCTTTCATGATTCCATGAAAGAGCACTCTCTTGTCTCTTTCTGCTATGTCTATTTGTGCAAAAAAGGTTGATTATGCATTCTTCCCAGACTATGAAAAATGGGTGTTATCATTACTTGTGTTATACTGGAGGAAAAATTTGGAAGCTCATTTTAACCAAAGATATATTTAGTTCTAGCTCCACTTGATAGTCCCAACCACAGTAGAGCTATTTAATCAATTGATGAATGATAAGTCGACTTGAGTTCAACAGGTCTGCTGTATTTGGGGTCAGCCATTGTATTCAGGGCTAAGGGAGGATTTGTATGAACCTAAATAACATGAAGGCACTAGATCAGTGGTTCCCAACCTTTTTTTGACCAGGGCCCATTTGGACCAGGGCCCACTTTGACTAGGGCCCACTCTCCAACATTAGTACCAAAAGGGGTGTGTCTGCTCAGCTCTATGGAAAGGAGTGGAAATAAAATAAATAAAATAAAATTTAAAAATTAAGAGGAAGGAGATTTGTGGACTGGATTTTTGTTCTCGTGGCCCATTGTTGGGCCACGGCCCGCAGGTTGGAAACCATGGCACTAGATTCTGACTGATCTTGGAAACTAAACAAGGCCAATCCTGAATAGTACCTGGATGGGAAGATCCTGTATGCTATGTTTTAGAGGAAGGAACTGCTAAAGCCAACTCAGAATATCCCCTGCCTAAGGGAAGCTTATTGAAAATATATGGGGTTAGTGTAAGTCAAAGGGAAACTGAAGTCACAATATAGTATAGTGCGGCTGATCTTGTCTGATCTTGGAGGAGGTTCAGCCCTGGTTAGGACTTAAATGGGATACAGCCAATGAATACAATGTGCTAAAACCATATTTTAGAGGAAGAAACTGGCAAAAGCACCACTGGAAGCTGACACACTGGAAAACCTAGAGATTTCGAGAGAGGACATATGTATCAAATTGGCAAATAATCAAATTCACAAACATTACATCTGTAAATGTAGAGAGAAAATTCCAATTATTGAAATGATCACCTGATGTGTTTGTCACATGGTATTAATTGAATGGATCAGTAAAATGTTCTAAAGAGCAATGATGCACAACCGACCATGCTTTGCTACAAAAGTAGAACCTCTTTGTCTTTTGCCCATGACACATTCCCATCAACACGGCAAGGTTAGTGTTTTAAAATCACGTTTGCCATCTACAGTACATCTCCACTGGTGTTAAAATGTGTGTCCTAACAGCAAAATTAATTTTAAAAATACCAAGCAGGAATACAACTCTGATCAATTTACCAGAACACATCATTTTAGTGTATCAACATGATGTATGTTAAAGCATGCATACCATTTTGTAGATATATCTCAAGTACTCTGAAACACTTCTTTGGTGACTTTGTTAATTTTGCATTATCAATGTGTTACAGACCAGAAATTTCAGAAGAGGTACATAAGACCCTAGGAAAGTTTTCTATTTTCAGCTCATACAAACACAGATGCAAGAGCAAGTGTCAACACGATTACTGCTGGAGCATTTCCATTAAGAGAGAGCAATTCTGCAAATTCAGTAAAGTAATAAGCACTTGGTTGTGCATAAGAGAAACTGGACCAAACAGAAGAGATTTTTTTTTCTGAAGGTAGAAAAAAATAAAAGCAAATTAATGGTCACAAATGGTTTCACCTCTAGTGAGAAGGTCTGCTCTCAAACACACACACAGATTGTAAATAATCAGTTCATTCACTCTAACAGCCTCTTTTCCATGAAAACTGACAGTCCCAAAGTTTTTATTATTGATGCTTTCCTTTGGCCTTGGTGTAAAAGACTTAGTATGTAATTGATTTCTGAATACTCACCAGTGCCCTGGCTAACAGCAAAGGGTCATTTAATATTAGTTCCATCTAAAATCAAATTTCTCTTCAATCTATTTAATCCAATCACAAGGAGTAAAAAAAACATGTACAGACATACAGAGAGAGGCAAATATTGTTAGCCTCCTAAATTCAGCTGGGTTATTTGGCTCTGAATATCTATAGGTTACAAAAGGTATAAAAAATAATCAATGTTGGCATTACAAAACCTGGGCTGAAAAAAAATCCAAAAGCTTTTTAAGTCAAACTATGCCCAGCAAGAGTCACAGCAATTTATAACAGGGCCTAAGAAAAGAATTAGTATCTCTCACCAGCTGTACTGTGAATCACACCTTCGTGGCGGCTGTGATTTTGAGGATTTAGCCTTACTAATCATGGCTGAGCAATAAAGGAGGCTCATTAAATGGAATATAAAGTAAAACAAATGTAACAGACACATACCACCTCATCAGACTGGTGGCTTTTCCCATCTTTGCGTGCTGCCGGCAGAATCCACCAGACCCATCAAATGATGCAGGCCTACCGGTGAAAGTTTGTTGGGCTCTGTGCTGGCAGCATGCCAGCATCATGCTAAAAAGAAGCCCTGAGGAGTTGGGTAACAACTACCCTCCTCCTCATTGAAGAAGCAAGGGACAGCATGGAAACATCATGGGATGGCAGATCACAACTCACAACAGTAAGGGTACGAAGCTGGGTGCCACCCCATGCTGTCCCCAGGCTTCTGGACCTCTAAGTGATGAGGTCCATAGTGTCACACCACCACTACCTCATAGATGGAAAGCTATGGATCATTTCAATGTCAGAATGAATTTTAATGGCAGCACGAGACAATCACAGAGTCAATCTAGGAAAGCCAATCTAGGATTTTGTGCAGTTCAATTATGAACCTAAAGTATAAAGCATCGTTTAGGAATCACAGGAGAGTCTCATTTTAGTTCTACCCAAATTTTGTATTTTGAGAAACATATAATGGATAAAACTAGAGGTTCTCAATCTGTGGCACACAAGTTGCATTCAGGTCTTGGGTGGTCAGCTTTCAAGACCTGGTCTTGAGTCTCCATTTTTCATGGGTTATCTCCAAACACTGTGTGCAAAAGCCCTCTCCAGTTTTCACTCTGGTAACCCTAAGTACTGTTTTTGTTAGCTGCCTTGGGTTGTGTATCTGTTCAGTTGAATTACAATATATTGTATTAATTGGTATGGAGAAAAATGTACATGATCCAGCAATGTCACATTCAGGAACTTTGGGATACCAACTAAGGAAAGCCAATATACATCTGTAAAGCCCAATGTGCGATTTATTAGTTGGGTTTCTTATGCATCATCATCATCCCCATCATCATCATTTGTATTAATATTTGTTGTGTGCCTTCAAGTCATTTCTGACTTATTGCAACCCTTGTCATGAATCACCCCAAAGGGGACTCAGAGCGACCTCACAAGTAGGCAACAATTCAATGCCATAAAATATACATACAGTAAACTAATTATTTAAAAACTACACAGTCCAAACTCGTAATCCAACTCTATTTCAGTCATCATTACACTAATCAGTATTTACTTATTTCACAAAAGGATTATTATCCAAAGGCTAGGTCTCATACCAGGAATACTATTGACTAACATCAATAGTATTCCTGTAACAGATTTAGGTACAATTTATTCATTGCAACCATGTTCTTCAGATAGGAATGTGGATAGTCACAACCTCACCTTATTTGCGCAGCCTAAGCTTTACTCTTCTTTAAACATCCCGAACTATCTGATTATACATTGGAGTATTTCTAAATTGAGACCCTAGTCTTTCACATCACTTTCTGTTGTTGTGGCTAGGTGGTGGTGGTGGTGGTGGTGTAACTTCATTTCTAAGCTAGGTCAAGTCTAAGATGAATTTATCACAGGGTTGTCTCGGTATGGGAAGACCCTAAGAGTGGAGAAGCTGTTTAAAGTATGCAGCTCAGAAAACTATTACTCTCCTTTGATAATGACAGAAAGGTGATATCCCTGCTGGAACCTAGTCTTACTGATGGAAAATCATGCACCAGACTGCCTCTTCTAATGCTGTCAACTGCAATCCATTTAGGATTAACTAAACTGGACAACAGCAAGAGAAGGAATTTCCAAATACTTGGAGGTAAGGAAACCAGATGCATGGCATGACAGTGTGTGAAGAAAATACAAATTCTGTTTCTGCCTCCACTGCATCCTCAAGTAGCTGCCCAAGGGAGTTATTCTGAAGGGTCTTGGGGTTAACACATTGTTCCATAAATGAAGCCCTTGACACCTCAAGAACCCACTGAGATCTTTTAGTGAAGCACTTTGAGGATGAAATTGCTCTGCTTGACAGCAAATATGACGCTACTGCAGCAGATACACTTGAAAATGTCTGACACCACTGCCTGCTTGTTCTTGTGGACAATAATTTTAGTTGTTACATCCTGAAGAACCAGACAAGGTATTTGAAGCAATCTGCCCAACTACATGTCTTCTCAATTGCCCCTCCTTGCAGCTAATAAAAGCCTATCTGTGAGAACAGATATGGAAAAGAATACTATTGAGACTTGATAGTCCCAGATACATTAATATTTTCACACCTCTCAAACGTTGTAAGAAAATAGACACTTTACCTAACATTATGCAAATTTTTGCACAGAATAAATCCTAAACAGTGAAGATGCCACTCAACCTTGTGAGTGTTTCTCAAAACTTGAGAAACATTGTTTTATCTATTTTTTCAAACATTTTGGACAGTTTTTCTATCTTTATTAAATTATAAAACTCAAAATTTAATTACACAAATGAGTTAAAACTTTCAGAAATCTTTTTCTCATTGGTTGGAATTCTCTTTCTATCTTCCATTCCTATGTAAATATTTTCTGCACAGAAAATGCTGTTTTGTGTACAAAAAGCTGTTTTTACCAAACTGTTTTCAAAGACTTTCTAGCAGTGGAAAGAAAATGGCAAAATTGCTTGCTTTTTCCTTCAAAAAGAAAATGAGGGAGTACATAACTCTCTAACCCTCAGATGCAAACCTCCTCAATTTCTCTGTGAACATACCAGTTTATGTACTTAGATTTTGAGATGAAAGATGTTCATATCAACTCAACAGATGAGAAGCAAGGATTTGACAGATGAGATGGAGTCAGTATTTCACCAACTCTATTTCGTTCATTTTGTTTGATTTCCTTGCCACTCTTTGATTTCGTAATGAGCAGTACATAGCAGAGAAGCACTTCGATTCCATCTGCTTTGCGCAAAGGATAGCATCCTGTCCCCTAAAGAGTATTTCCCCCTGAATAATGCTAACATTCAAGAGAACCAACCAGAGGGATTCATTTGCTGCTCTATTGCTTTTTTTTTTTAAACTCTCCGGTACCTACATGAATATAACCTATCTTCATAAGCTTGTCTGTGAATGGAACATTAAGTATTATATAGCTTGTGAAACAGATAATTAGAATGTTATGAAGTTCTATAAGTTATCTGCTCCCTTCTCAGGAACCCAGAAAGTTTCTGCTCTCCATTTATAGTAGCAGGCCTTTGGGAATACACAATAGACTGCTAGATGTATTCAAGTGCCCATTTTTGGAATACAGCAAAAACCTAATGGTTTGAAAAGTTGGTTTGTTTTACTGCACTCTGGGATTTTTTAAAGATGATGTTACAGGTAGATCACTGAAATGTGGGATTTTATTTATTGTTGATTTTATCACAGTTATATCTATTTTGTTCTCCTGATTGATTTTAATGTTTGTATTCCATTTGTATGCCACCTTGGGTCCGTGTTGCGGAGAAAGGTGGGATAGAAATATCCTAATTAAATAAAATAAATAACAAATACAAATATATTTATATCAGGCATGGACAAACATTTTTGCCCTGGGGCCAGGCCGGAAGGGTGGGAGGAGACAGGCCTGGGGGCAGGGTAGGCCCGGCGGGGCTGGGGTGAAGTGATCCCTGGAGGGGGTGGGGCATGGGGTTCGAGGGGCAGGTCTAGGGGTGGAAGGAACAGATCTAGGGGTGGGAGAGCCAGGGGCAGGGGCACATCACTTTCTGTTTTCCTCCCAGTGTAAGGATGGGGCTGCTTGCCCCATCTTTAGGCTGGGATAAAGCTTTGGAGCTCCCTCAATGTCTGCCTCCTCCCTCAGGTCAGGCCTCTTCCAGCATCAGGATGGGGCCTCACCTCTCCTGATGCCTGGAGAAGGGAGATGCAGGCACGGGCCAAGGGGTCTTTGGAGCTCCCTCAGCCCCCACCTGTCTCTTCCCTTGGGCTGGGCTTCTCCTGGCTTTGCGATAGGGCCACTCATCCCATCCTTATACTAGGAGGAGGGCCCAAGGAAGGCACTCAGAAGGCTGAGAGCATTCCAGAGGGCTCCTAGGTACCACATGCCTTCCTCCCTTGTCCTTTCAGCATAAGGCCAGGGAGACCACTGCTTCCTTATGCCCAGAAGATGGAGAAAATTTGGAGGGGCAGGCATTTCCAGCCCATGGGCCTTAGTTGGCCCATGCCCCCCCCCCCCCCATATCTTCTTCTTGTTGTTGTTAATTCATTCAGTCGTTTCCGACTCTTTTTGACCTCATGGACCATGCCAGAGCTCCCTATCGGCTGTCAGCAACCTCAGCTCCTTCACAGTCAATCCAGTCACATCAAGGATGCCACCCATCCATCTTTCCTTTGGTCAGCCCCTCTTCCTTTTTTCTTCAATTTTCCCCAGCATAATTGTCTTCTCTAAGCTTACCTTTCTTCTCATGATGTGGCCAAAGTACTTCATCTTTGCCTTCATCTTGCCATATCTACAGGGGATATATTCCCAGACTTTGTGTTGATATGTGAAACCAGGGATAATAATTAACCCTACTGAAATGAAGGACTTCTGGCCCAAATACATCATAGGAGAAACTGTTCTGACAAAAGCAGGCACTTTTGTTTCGGACTGATAAGAATGCTTCTTTTTTCTTTTCTTTTTTTGAAACAGAGAGAGAAAGAAATCTGTTTCTGCCCCCCTTTGCCTTGAATTTAGTGTGGAAAAATATGGTTTGTAAGTGTAAAGGACAAAATGCAGTGATGCTCCTGTACTGCATCCCAGCTCTGAGCTTCAAGCATAAACTCTGATATCGCATGGACTTTGAGATGCTTAAAAATTGTCTGCATCACAGCCATAGCACTGGACAAAAGCATGGTATTAAACTTTAGTATAATATACAGTGCCTCTGAAACCGCATTATCCTTTTCTTAGTGTGAAATTAATTTGTTCACCAGCGAAAATACATCACTGGCTGGAGAAAGAAATTGATTTTTACAACACCTTTCACTTGTTTTAGTCTTCATAGTATTAACTATGTTAGATTCCAGGAGTGTTTATGGGCATTATAAAACATTTAAATCTTGATGCATTAAGCCACTTGAACAGCTCCCAGGCATTAGGAAGAGAATTATATTAGGATTAGTCTTGTTATCAATCTTGGTATCTGGCACGTTGCTAAGGAAATGGCTGTTTTATCCTCATTGAGGCCCTAAACAGAACTTCATTACCTGACTCTGGAAAGAAAGAGAGAAAATGGATACTTATAGGATGGACTTCAAAGAGCCAAGGCCTGGGCAAATGAACTGCAATTCTACAATATGCTTAACTGGGTAACAGAAGTCTCACTGAAAGACAATAGGGTTTGCTTCTTATTTGTAGCAATGTTGTCTGAATAATATTGGTTACTTTCAGACTTCTCAGCGAGAAACATGATGCATATGAGAAGGATGCCAAGGACATTAAATAATAGTGGGTTTCATTAAGTGATAAACCCTAGCACTGTGTTTTGTTTTCAACCATTATTAAAGAAGATCAAACAAACAGGGTTATATCTTACTTGAAGGCAATATGATGAAACTGTGGCTATCATGTTTTGAACATACCAAAAAAGATATGAGTCACTGGGGGGAAAAAACACCAAATCTAGGGGGAAATGATGTAGAAGTGGATTGACTCTATAAACAAAGCCTTGAGTTTGCAAAATACTGCTAGTTGGTCATTAAAAAAGCTTTATCCAAGGCTTTGTGATTGGAGGTATGTGTGTACTGTGTTGAAAGGCCTTGTTGTTCCCATGTAATTGGACTTGTTAATCCACTCAAGTTTTAATGAACTTTAATTGAACTCTCCAAGGTTCTACATCTATTTAAGACTATACGTTTCTGTACCTTGGAGAGCTCCTTGCATTGACCATTTTCATTAAAAGCCTGTTTTTTCCATGAGGAAACTTCATACGGAGATAGCAATAAATTTGCCATACACATTAAAAGGCAAATAAAATCCAAATCCACATTAGGACAATAAAATAGAAATAGTTGTGTTATAGTAACAGGAAAAAAAATGCATACATTCATCCAATAAAAAAAACCTGAGAGCAGAGCATTGGCATTCCATGCATTCTGAGCACCTGGCTCTCTCCAAGATTCTCTGTTGACATAGCACAAGGCTGTTAAGACTTTAAGTCTAAGACAGAAGCAATTTTAATATTAATGGACTCTTATGAGAGTTTAAGAACAAAGTCACAGAATCCTTCTCGTTTTGAAGAACGAAGGTTAATTACTACAAACTGTTTTGCAAAGAAGGGACAAATCTTAATCTGTATCATACATTACTGCAAAACAATTTTGTTTTTTCTCAAATATTAATTATTGATTTATTTAAAGTATTTCTGTACTACCTTCCAGCCTACAAGGAACTCTCAAAGCAATAAACAAATAAAAACATTTGAAACAACAGAAAGATAAAAACATATTTAAATGCACTAAAATACTCCTTAAAAACTCCTAAAAGTAGTCCAAAAGCTATCCTATAATTCATTTTTGAAACAGTTAAAGTAGCAGTTTTCAACATTGAATGTCACATGGAATATTATTATTTTGGTCATCCACCAAAAGCTTAAAGGGGGTAGAGCCAGCCTAACTTTCTTGGGTAGGGGATTATATAACCAAAGCCCTGAAACACCAACCTAACTGTGAGATGTTAGGACACAAATGGGGTCTCCTCCGAAGATCTCAAATTTCTGGCAGGTTCATATAGAAAAATATCTTGATCCCAAGTCATTTAAGGCTCTGTAGTTCAACACCAGCACTTTGAATTACGCTCAGAAGCAAACTGGAAGCCAGTGTGGATATCTTCAGGTATCTAGGCAGTATCCTGAAAATTAAGAATTCAGAGGGAAATTTTTCCTGACCTACAAAGAACATCAAAGGTCTGGAAACCAAACATTATGATAAGTATGTTTAGAATTGAGAACAGAAGGTTAAGAGGGGACATGATGACCCTATTTTAGTAGCTGAATGGATGCCACATAGAAGATTTAAAATGGTCTTTCTTCGTCCATGTGGATAAACTCTCTCCAGCAGCTCATGATACAAGGGCACACTCCAAACTCTCTCTCTGCTGCTCTGTTTGCTCAAGCCTGAAAAATGTAACAGTAACCAAAAGTCCCAGGCTCAGCCAGTTCTCCAGACATAGCCCAACCAATCAGCTTCATGCATCTTATTTTACAGTTGACACACACACACACACACACTGATTTCTTACATGGTCCAACAATATCTGCCCTCATTTTCCAGAAGAGATAGGTTCTGGAAAATGTACTACAATGGTATCCGGAGAGCCACAATCCCCTATGCCTGCCATGCAATATTCAGACTGCATTACCATGAAAACCCAGCATGATAATAGCCACCCTGTTTATTAACCCAATTTCCTAGAAGCCATCTCTCTGTCACCATCTCACATCAAACTTTTTACAATGCCAGTCACACTGTTTGCTTAGTTGGGAAGATCTAGCCAAAGTTAAGCTCCTATAAGTTACACCGATTTTGACAGGAGAGTGAAGTGCGTACTTTAAAACACTCTTGCTGAAATCAATGAGATTTAAAAATGCCTGACTTTGACCGGAGCATGCTCAAGCATCATTTTGCATTGCAGTTAGAGATTGAAGGATTAATCAATTTAATCAGCAGATTAATCAACTCTAGGAGATTAAGCTACTTGCCAGCAGAGAACAACCACACAACTCCATATGCTTTGGTTATTTTGATTGTGATGTGTTGCTTAGAGCAACTAAGAAGAAATGAAATGTGGATGAGATCTTTAAAATGTTGACCTCTAGAAAAAAAACTGGGATATTTATGCTGAAAATTAAATTCTCATGTGTTCTTGAAGAGAATTTCCATATTTAGTTGTTGATAACATTTAATTTTGTTCAAGTATAAACTATTCATTAGTTGAAAGGCAGATGACTGATCAACTAAAATTGCTGAATTGGTTGATGGCTTCATAATAATGCAATAATATATTGATGTTAACTCGAATTACTCTCTCCACACTGCAAAATCCTAGCATGCCAAGGGGGGGAGGAATGCATTATAGTGTCTATACACTCACATACACACCAGCTGTTTCTGAAAACAGAAGGGCAGAAGGGTGTTTTTTTTAATGCCTGGGGGAAATTCATACACATGCATTCATCTTGAAACCTGAGCAACGGTAAATTAAATTACATTTTCAGCACTGACCTACAGAACATAGAAGTTGTTCAAGGGAAATAGACATGCAGAGAGATAGCGCAGAGCACTTAAAACAGATGGAAGACTCAGGGAAAAAAGGAAGAGATGGTGGGGACCGTGTCAATGGTGAGAGCCCTCAGGCCAAATACTGCATGAATAGAGTACATGAATAGCAAAACAAAGTCGGCATTTATGTAGAAATCCCTATCCGTTCTAATACCCAGGTACAGCATTCTCTCCATGCTGGAGCTTATGCATATTACGGTTAGCTTTGCTTTTCTATTTTGTCACACTGATCATGTTATCAAAACTAAATTCATCAAGTTTCTTTTGCAAAATGAGATAGTCTAAGATACATTTTATTATGCTTGACCATACAGGCTGGTGGAAATAAGGAAGGCTGGTAGAATTATGACAATGCACAAAGACTCAAGAATAAGGATAGCAGTGATGGAAGCCAATAGTTTGGGTCATCTGGAGGCTTACCCTATTCTTCCATCCCTTTCTGTGATACAGGCTGAAGAATTTGGGGATAATTTTCCTTCATTTCTCATTCACTCCTCTCCCAGTTCTCTTCCATAGCACCTTTCATTATCCTAGAATCATAGAGTTGGACGAGACCTCATGGGCCATCCAGTCCAACCCCCTGCCAAGGAGGAAAATCACATTCAAAGCATTCCTGATAGATAGTCATCCAGCCTCTGTTTCAAAGCCTCCGGAGAAGGACCTCCACCACACTCCAGGGCAGAGAGTTCCACTGCTGAACAGCTCTCCTTAATGTTGGAAGTTCTTCCTAATGTTCAGGTGGAATCTCCCTTCATGTCATGTCATTTGAAGCCATTGTTCTGTGTCCTACTCTCCAGGGCAGCAGAAAAAAACATCGCCCCTCCTCCCTATGACTTCCCCTCACATATTGATATATGCCCCTGATCATGTCTACTCTCCTCTCAGGTTTCTTCTGCAGGCTAACGCCCAGCTCTTTAAGCCACTCCTCACAGGGCTTGTTCTCCAGACCCTTGAGCATTTTAGTCACCCTCCTCTGGACACATTCCAGCTTGTCAACATCTCCCTTAAATGGTGGTACCCAGAATTGGACACAGTATCCTGTCTCTAGGTGAAGTATCAATAGACTATAAGTATTTTTCTTGATCCCCCCTTTGCTTCTAAATAATGCTTCATATAACTTAGTTTCTCCTTTAAAAGTAATGGACCTGTGGTTCACACATACACATTGTGCTCACTTGGAGTCCTTCCACACAGCCATATAACCCAGAATATCAAGGCAGATAATCCACAACATCTGCTTTGAACTGGATTATTTCAGTCCACACTACCTTATAACCCAGTTCAATATGGATTTTATACAGTTGTGTGGAAGGGGCTCTAGTCATCATGATTTTGGAAGAAATCATCTGTTTTAAAGCAGACTGCTTCAAATGCAGAAAATACTGTTCTGGTCCCTTCCTATGTTGTGTTTTTCGATATAACCAGTTTCTTTTTGTTAGTTAGGCTGCTGCTGAGTCTGCAGGACTCCTTATTTGTATCTGATTGGCTCCTTTGTGTGTGTGAATGAACTGGCCACCTAACTTCTCCAGAGGTAGCCAATGGAGCGTGAAATGCAAGTCAAGGGTTCTGAAGGAGTCAAGGGACTCCAAAAGATCCCATGGATGCCTCATATGGCCCCAGGGCTATACTTCGCCTATGATTGCATGGTAACAAGACACCATGGTCATCCAGACAAAGGGATTGTGTGTGAATATTGCAGGATGTTAACTCTGACCAATCCCAACCATAGAGGTGGCTGCTCCTCTCAGCTTCTTCCATAGCAGCCTAAGCAATGGAAAAACAAGAATCTATCTCAATGTTTTTATTTATTTATCTCTTCACCTCCCTGTAAAAGGCATTAGAGAAGATGACATCAAATGAAAATAAAATTTGGGAAGAACAAAAGTCAAAGGAAGATGTCAGTTCTTGTACTCTAAAACATCTCTGATTTCTAGAATGACTATTATCAGAAAACTGTAGAGAGAAAAAGGAGGTGGCTTGTAAACAGAATTGATGGCATGAACCTATTTCCTTCATTACTTACTAAGGGCCCATCCAGACAGTAACTTTATTTCAGGAGCTTCCACAGCAAAAAGGAGGGTGGCCAGGCGCCATTCCCTGTAAACATGGAAGCAATCACTACAAAAGGCAAAAACCGCAAGATTTCCAGGTGTGGGAATATTGTGGTTTTGTGCTGAATATCCACAACTTTGAATGTCTGTGTGTCCCTGAAATCACGGGTTGTTTTTTAAAATCAGGGTTTGTTCCTGGGTTTTAGATGTTTGTTCCTGATGGGTTGATTTCTAAAAAGAAGGTGACAGTTGAGTAGAATGTGAAAAATGTGCCAGAAACTTTATGAAATGTGTGGAGGGCACATTTTTTCTGGCCAGGACAAAGAACAGAACTTTTGCCGTGATTTGCTGCAATTATTCTCCGTATATCCGTATATTGAGGTTTTTTAAAAGTTTTCAGCAGAAGTCCCAGGGCAGCTATCCTGGGAGCCTCTAAATCTTGCAATAAAGCATCAAGTCTGGACAATACAGGCAGAAATCCCAGGACCAATAGGTCTGTATGTGGACCTCTTTTGAAGACTCCCACGATTTTTTGCCCCTGTTTAAAACCCGTGATTTAGTGCGGTCTGGAAGTGCTTCCAATCGAATGTCTGTTTCCCAGGAATAATTAAAACCAGCTGATTCTCCATAGAACGGGAGACTTCAGGTGCTGTTCAACATCACCTCCCAGAATTTTTGACCATGGGTGATCATGGATGACACATCTGAGTTCAGTCCAATATCATGTTAACTCAGATGTTGGAAAATGTAAAATCTATCAATGTCACCACCCTCTAGGTTGAGATCCACAGCTTCAGACAAATTATTCCCTCTCTTAATTAAACAAAAAAGAAGCACCATTAAAGCCTTGGAAGACCGTGCAAAAGGAATCTGCGAACCCCACCTCCTCCAAGATGAACTGAACCACGTCAACTGGGATCTACAGGCCAATGGATACTCTACCTCAGACATCAGAAGAGCTGCAAGACCGAGATCAAGGCACAAGAGTAAAGACAAAGATCCACCCAGAGGAAAAGTGTTCTTGCCATACATCAAGGGAACCACCGACCGCATAGGGAAACTGATGAGGAAACACAACATACAAACGATCTACAGACCCACCAAGAAAATCCAACAAATGCTACGTTCAGCAAAAGACAAGAAGGATCCTCTCACTTCTGCAGAGTCTACCATATACCATGCAGCTGTGGACAAGTCTACATAGGGACCACCAAATGCAGCATTGCCCAAACACGAATCAAGGAACATGAAAGGCACTGCAGACTACTTCAACCAAGTCAGCCATAGCAGAGCACCTGATGAACCAACCTGGACACAGTATATTATTTGAGAATACAGAAATGCTGGACCACTCTAACAACTACCATGTCAGACTACACAGAGAAGCCATTGAAATCCATAAGCATGTGGACAATTTCAACAGAAAGGAGAAAACCATGAAAATGAACAAAATCTGGCTACCATTATTAAAAAAAAAACTCTAGAATTACAACAGCAAAACAACAGAGAGGAAACAATCTGGGACATCTAATCACCTCTCAACAAAAGATTTCCCCAGGCACTGCCAGACCATCAAATGCTAATCAAGGTGGTCAGTTGAAACATTCACACCTAGCTCCAGCAGACAAGAGTCCTTTGTCCCACCCTGGTCATTCCCTTTTTCCTAGTTCCAACAGACCTCACTACCTCTGAGGATGCTTTCCATAGATGCAGGCAAAATGTCAGGAGAGAATGCCTCTGGAACATGGCCATATAGCCTGAAAAAAACAACAACCTCCCAAACAAACGGTTCATTGAATCAGATGTATGAGGTTTCTAGATTATTCATTGCTATATCTTGATGTTTTGATACTATGCTTAAGGAGGTTCTGAGAACTAAGTCTGGATAAGACTAGAACATGAAGACCTGCACATGAAATATCTGGTCACAAGTAATCCACATACAACCATCTATCTCCTCAGACTTTTTGATGTTATTTTCATTTTGTTTTGGTTTTAGCTTGGTTTGGAAAGTAACCTGACAGTATTGCTGAATACTGGTGTATATATCAGCTGAGGGAATATTAGATATGCTGATATGTGCTGAAAGAGGAGTGAGATGAAGCTCTACTGAGCTCTCTTGGTGTTCCAAAATGTGCATGGCTGTGCAAAAAAAAAATTATTCCTCGAGCTATCTACAGGGAAGATCTATTTGTAACCAATTATGCATTCCACACCTGTAATTCGGGAGTCTATATGTATGCACACATACACGCAAGCAGTTTAACTGACTTTATTTGATGCTGGGCCAAACACAACTTACAAGCGCAAGGTTTTCTATTCTGGAAAGAATAAAGGATGCAGTGCTCTTACAAAACAGAGGCACTTCTTAAATGACAGCCCTCAAATTACAGTTCTTTGTTACTTCAAGATATTGACTAGAAAGCTCCCTGCCAGCTGACAGTTATATCAATGTCAATGAACAAAAGACATAACCTTCCATCAGAAGAAGATCCTTCGAAGAGCCATTAACTCATGCTCATCCGAACATGATAATGTTGGACATGGTTATGATAATGATGAGTAAAACTAGGATCACATGGCAGTCTGAGTGTTGGCCTGGGGCTCTTAGGAGACTAGGATCCAAATCCCTACTTGACCACATATTGACACTGAATAACCTTGGCACTGGATAACCTTGGGCAAATCACACTCTCTCAGCCCAAATTCACAGGAGGCTTTGCAACATATCATCCACAAATACAGCAGCCACACTGTAATTATTTAATCATCACTGCCTTTAAGCCTTGTGAACTTCCTAACAATAAGGGAAAAGCTCAACACAAGGTAGCACAGTTGTGCATGGGTGTTCTCATGAATGCTCTGTACTTCATTCCAATAAGCCACCCTCATGGGACAAACTGATGCATTTTCTCCTCTGATGACAAGGGGGCTATCACCTTGCCAGCTCCACTGAGAGTCTTGGTGCTTGCTTACAACATTTGTCAGCCACCGATTCACCAAAGGTATGATGGAAACAATTTAACAGCTAGCTTGAACAGGACAACAGCTCTTTTAGTCTCCTCCCAATAGCATGCTGCTGGTAAAGAGGGTTGGGAAGGGAGGTTGTTTTGATTCTTTGAAGAATGACAAGACATTTCAGCAAGACTGGAACAGAAAACCTGTAACTCTAAATCTTACTATTACCCTGAGCTAGAGTAGATCTATGGGATCAACTGGATTTACCTCTATGATGATACACCATTCAACAATAGATTCAATATTTCTATTCAATATGGGATTACCAATAAGAATCCAGTCATAGATTTAGGCATGCCTTATTCATTGCTGCCAACACCACCACATTCTTCCTATAGGAGAGCAGTTGGTTAAACCTATTACCATATTTTATTTGTGCACTAGTGAAGCTTATGTTTCCCATTGGAGCTAAGTTAAAACTGAATTAGATGAGGACCCTAATGTCTTTCTGTTGTCATCGCGAGTGTGCCATCAAGTCATTTTTTTACTTATGCCAACTGTAAGGCGGACCTATCAAAAGGTGTTCTTGGGACGAGAGTACAAAACTCACCCAAGTTCAATCAGTGGGTTTCCATGGCTGAGCAGAGATTTGAACCCTGATCTCTAGAGCCTAGAGCCTTTCACATCACCTTCTACATCATTCTTTTTTAAGCCTAGGCAGACTGAGGAAACCAGCATGGCGCAGAGGTTGAGTGTTGGACAATGATTCTGAAGAGTTCCAATTCCTGCTCCCACAGCTTCACAGGGGGCAGATGAGAGGGCAAATTCCCTCTGAACCAACCTTGCCAAGAAAACCCATGATAGGTTTGTCTTAGGGTCTCCAGAAACAACCTGAAGGCCCATAACAATGGCAAGGCCTAGGACAGAACCTCAAAATGCCAGCATGCAAGGTAAGTTATCTGATTCTGAGCTGCTACCTCTCTTAAAGATAGGATTTCCGGGAAGTGTTTGTTTTTGAAGCCAGCACAATCCCAAAGAACTTCAGAGAAAGAGAAATGGCTTCTTTGGTGGCAGGACTTTTCTAGTATAAGAACAAACATACACTTAAATCAGAGTCTGTGATAAATGAAATCAATAAATATGGTGCTTCAGAAGAGTTGATTGAACAGACTTTATTGTATCTGGTCATATCATGTACTTTGTGCAATACTGCATTGCCCAGATAGCTGCCCATTATCACAGTAAAATATAGGCCACAACAACGACAACACATGGGTTAAAACAGGCTCAGTAGTAAATTCCAGAAATTGGTTATTACAAGACTGGTCTGAAATAATCTCTGGGACAGATATTGCAGTTCTGGAAAATAAATATCGCAATATAGTTGTGTATTGCTTCTACTTTTGGGTGTGAATAACCAACACAGAGAATTTACCCTAAGGAATCTGCAGATAAGAGTACACACACATTATTTTACTCTTTTATCCACAGCAAAATGCATATCACTCAGCTTAATGTGTATAAAAAGTTGATGAAATTGTTCCAAATGGCTTTTTCGAAAGTGCCAGACTATCTTTAGCATCGACTATAATCTCTCTGAGCAAACAAAAACAGAGTGTAACTGCTAATAGAGAAAGAAAGTCCTGTAGCACAATGTTTCCCTCCAAGTGGTTGTACAGTACCTCATTTGCTCCAAAAGCAAGAAAAACCCTAATGCAAAACAATTGGAATTAATGTTTTACTCCTCTTTTATTGTGTTTAGTGGCATTGAAGCTTCATTAGTATGTAAATAACAATTATTTTCCCCAAGTTTCCAGACTAGAGATGAGTGGATGATATGATTGTATCACAGAACATAAAATTAAAGGTCCCACTTCTATCTCTCTGTTATCTCTCTATCGATCTATCTCTCCATGCAATCAGGCATCTTTTGCCCCAATACTGGAGCGTAGTAACTCAACTCATGAAAAACAAATCAGACAATGTTGTACAGTTTCCATAGATTAATCACAATTCAAGATTTATAATATATCAAAGAGGAATGGAAGATAAAGATTATGTGTGCTTTATTGATTTTTGTATGTATGTTTTTAGAAGACAGAGGTTTCCTGTACAAAAAAAAAACAGCAGAAAAATGTTGTAGAAAATATTCCTTACTATGCATAACATACTGTTTTGTATCTGAAAAACTCATGCATTTTTCAAAAAGGACTACACGTCTTATCTAAGATTCTCCTTGCCACACCTCCCTTTCTGGTATTTTTAATTGTCCTTTCAATCCCTGACCTTACATAACTTTCTTAGGGGAAAGTTAAATAAAATGGGGGTCAGCAAATCAAAAGTTCAGATTTTTTAAAAGTAAATTTACAAAAGCGAAAATCATAGTGAATGGCCAGGAAACAAAACAAATCGAGATAAATAAAGGAACTAGGCAGGGCTGCCCGCTCTCGCCTCTGATCTTCATTCTGACAATGGAAATTCTATTAAATGATATAAGGGAAAGTAAAGAATTGAAGGGAGCCACAATTAGAGGACAGAACTACAAATGCAGGGCATATGCCGATGACGTTATATGTATAGTGGAGGAACCAACCACAAGATTAGAAAAATGGCTCGAAAAAATTGAAAAATTTGGGAAGGTTGCGGGATTTAAATTGAACCTGGAGAAAACTGAAGCAATAACAAAAAACATCCCCAAGAAAAAATGGACCATAATTGAGGAAAAATGGAATATCAAAATAACAACTAGGATAAAATATCTGGGAATTATTATCTCGTCAAATAACTCACAATTACTTCAGAACAATTACAATACAAAATGGAATGAAATAAAACGTAATATGGAAAAATGGAAAAATTTAAAATTATCAATATTAGGAAGGATAGCTTGTGTTAAAATGAATATATTACCAAAAATGTTTTTTTTATTCCAAAATTTACCAATTATAAGAAATAAGAAAGGAGTAAATCAGTGGAATAAGGACATAAGGAAATTTATATGGCAAAATAAGAAAAGTAGAATAAATTTCAAAAATTTAACGGATGACAAAAACAGAGGGGGACTGGCAATGCCAAACCTAGAGACATATGCTGAAGCATGCGCGCTAACATGGGCACTCGACTGGATCAGGCTGGACAATGAAAAACAATTAAATTTAGAAGGCCACGATCTTAGAAAAGGGTGGCATGCCTATATTTGGTATGGGAAAAGAAAAATAGAAAAAGGTTTTGGAAACCATTTCACCAGATCGGCAATAATTAAAGTATGGGAGAAATATAAGGAAAGAATTTATAATAAAACCCCACTATGGGTATCGCCTCTGGAAGCATGCCAAAGGAGGGAGCTAGGATGGATAAATTGGCCCTGCTATAGAATAATTACAGAAAAAAGAGATCAGGAGATACATCTAAAATCCCAAGAGGAAGTAAAATTGTCATATCCAAACATAACGTGGCTGCAATATAGACAATTAAGGGAGTATTTCATGATGGACAAGAAAATTGGGTTTATGAAAGAGGAAAATACCTGGGACAAAATTATAAGATCTAAGAAGAAAATAATCTCATCAATATACAAATTATTATTAGAATGGAGCACGGAGGAGGAAAGAGTAAAAGAGTGCATGGTGAAATGGGCCCGCAACATAGGAAAATCAATAAATTTGGCAGAGTGGGAAACCCTTTGGAAAAAAAAATTAAAATATACAAAAGCGTACGATCTAAAAGAAAATTGGCTTAAATTATTCTATAGATGGCATTTAACACCCCAGAAATTAGGAAAGTTTTATAAGAAAGTAAACAACAAATGCTGGAAATGCGGCGAGACAACAGGAACATACTTGCACATGTGGTGGAACTGTAAAAAAGCCAGAAGTTTTTGGAAAAAAGTTCAGGAAAAATTGCAACATATACTGAAGATCAAAATCCCGTTCTTACCAGAAACATTCCTGTTGGGAATAACAAGAGAAGAAATGGATAATAACACAGACAAAATACTATTTTTGGCGACAACAGCGGCGAGAATATGCTACGCCAGATACTGGAGAAAGGAGGAGATACCGGAAATGGAGGAATGGGAAACAAAGCTCATGGAAGTAAAGAATATGGACAGATTAAGTTACTTAATCCAGAAAAATAAAGGAATAACAGAAAAGGAAACAGACTGGACAAAAATAGATGAATATTTTAAAGAGAAAGGACTTAGAACCTAAAACTGGGAAAAGGATATCTCAAAGATCCAAAGGAGGAATTGATTAGAAGACAAGAAGAGGGAAAATAAATTCACCAAGGAAAGAAAAGGAATAATCTTCGCCAAAGACATCCGGAAGACGGGCCGAAGGAAGGGGGAAACCTCGATTTTTGTCTCTTCTACTTTTAACACACCCTGCCACACTTACCTTGGATTCTCTTTATACCCTCACGGTCAGTCACCCCTTATTACCCCACCCTATTACCCAAGCTTTCTTCATCTTATAACCATCTACCCCCTTACCCCCCCCTAGCTTCCCCTTTTCTCCTTTAATCTACCTTTCCTCTCCTCTCCTTTTGTTTTCTCTTTTTTAAACTGTATATATTTGGAAAATTTGAATAAAGATTATTTAAAAAAAAAAGTAAATTTACAAAATATAAATGGTCTATTGACAAATTATCTCTAGACCAGGTTAGAAGCTTCTAGTATTTGGGCCTTACCTTCCACCACACCTTATCTTGGAAAGAGCACTCTTATAGTGAGATTCAAAAGGCAAAGGCCTGCTGAGCAGCTATAATAAGGTTCTACTATACCAAAGCAGGAAAATATTTCCTTTCCACACTAAAAATCTTTTATGCCAAAACAGCCTCCAAACTTCTCTTTGATGCAGCCATACAGTGTGAAAATTTGACTGAAAACTTAGATAGAATCGAAGCAAGGTTTATAATAAATCTCTTAAATGTGCCTTCTTGTATACCAAATATGGTCCTAATTTTAGAAACAGGTGAATGCCCACTGAGTACAAGAACCTGGACCATGAAAAGGAACTTTTTGTTAAAGCCAATGGTATTCAAACTAGGAACAGGTTTACTATATCACCTCCCTTATGAAGCCTCCAAAGCGCTCTGGGCAAGGAGGATTGAACGGAAAGCGACTTCAGTTGGACTATCCGCATCACTTTTGCTCCATTTGAGATTTAAAGTGGTATAAGAATCCCTCCAGCAAAGGTTGCGGGATATTGCCCTGAGAGAGTTGAGAGCCCAATCAAACTCACTATGCTCCCCTAGAGAGCCATTTAAGACATGCAAATGCCTAAAAAATATCACAGTGATCAAATACCACAGATTCTATACATCAGAGCTGTTAAGAGGCAGACTATCTTGACTCCCTTACTTCCAAAGAGTATGCCCCTGTGAAGGAAAAGAAGTAGAAACAATAGAACACATTTTATTGCGGTGCTGCTTTTATACAGTGCAATGTAGCCAACTTCGATATCCAATTTTGTCTCATATGACCAGCCATCCCTTGCAGGGGATTGTTAGATACTTTTTACAGGATAAATGCCACAGGGTGACTCTCAATGGCAAAATTCCACACAGTGGCAACAAGGCCAAGAAAGAAAGAAACCTCTGATGGGGTATTAATTGAAACCATGCAACTGGTATTTGGAAGAATGAACTTCTCCTGAAATGGGAGAATTTATAAATGATTGTCTGTTTCACAGATGGGTCTATGGACCATAATAAATATTGTTGTTGTTATAATAAAATGGGGTTGTTTGAGAGCATTATTATTGTTACCATTATTATTCTGCTTTCCTGTCTTAAAGCAGCCACTAAAGGCAATACAAATTAAACCACTAAAAGCAATACAAATTAAAATTTGAAACCTACAATTATCCTTGTTCTCTAAGACAAAGCCCATATCTAACACAATTTTTCATTTTAACGTTGCTGTCCCAATGCTGGTGAATGTTCTCAAGGAAGCCACGTAGGTAGCCTGCCCACATACTCCCTCACACACCGAGTAAGTGCAAAGATCCCCAGAGCACCTCTTATGTCTAATCAAAAAACTGAATATATTCAGTGCACATCTATAATTCTAAAAGAAGGTGGGGAAATGAATGGGGGGAAAGCCTTTAAGAACAAAGAAAGAGTACAGATCCTTTACAGAACCATATTTCATTTCAGAAACCTAATTCCACAAATAAAACCTCCTAGCTGGCCTTCTGGCCTAACATAAGGCCTCCCTAGAGAGACATTTTACACAATTCACAGAGCAATCCCAGTTTCTGAAGAAATAATGATTTGTCTGCATTTTTCCCCTTTTCCTCCAGCGCTTCAAATTATTCAGCTGTTCTCTGCTCAATGAATGCCTAGGTCTTCAATAAAGTCTTAAGAATTGGGTTGGGATATATGGTACAGAGGTAACAATGTGCTTGCTCTATCAGGAAGACCATTAATTTTAGTAATAAATTAAAACTGTTTACCATTGTATTTCAGATCCTAAATTCATCTTTCTTTAAAACAAATACACTATTTGATAGATATCTGATAGACATTTTGCCATATCTTCAGTCTCAGTATGAACTACAGCAACATTACATATGTAGAACTTATAAATGCAAAATGCATGTAACATTTCCAGAGTGCAGTGGAATGAGTGGGATGCTATTCAACCTGTAATGATTCTGCAGCACTTAACAAGTCACCAACTTTTTTTTACACTCTGAGAATGTACTTATTTTGTTCTTAAAGGAACCAATGTGATTTGAGCAATTTGCAAGAAAATCTTCAAATACTGCACAGTATCTGAAATTCAAGATATAATCTGCACACAAATCCTATGTGGCATTTCTCTCTAGAACACAGTGTTATTTCTTGGGATGTTGTCTGGTTTCTGGGCTGTATCGCTGTGTTCTAGCAGCATTTTCTTCTGATGTTTCACCTGCATCTGTGGCTGATATCTTCAGAGGATCATAGGCAAGAGCAAGAATATTATTTTCTGCACAGGAAATCCTGTTTTCCGCAAAGCAAATTTGTTCTGTACAAAAATAAGTTGAAATTTTGCACAGAATAAGTTCCAATCTATGAACATTCTCTTCTGTCCAGGCTTCTCCTCAACAGGGATTGAGAATGTGAAAAAGACTAGGAATTAGAGCAATGGTTATGAAGGAACTAGACAAAATTCTGAAGTGTCAAAATATGCCATTGAATATAAAGCTTGGATAATTATCTAGGTCATGATATTTCAAATTTCTATGCCTAGCTGTAAAGGTTAGTGACTGAAGGAAGCTGATAGGAAAAAACAAAAAACAAATGTGGTGCTAAAGTGGTGTTCTGTGGATACCATGGACTGCTAAAATGAGCAAGAAATGGATCCTAGAGGAAATCAAAAATAAGCTCTCATAGAATCATAGAATCATAGAGTTGGAAGAGACCTCGTGGGCCATCCAATCCAATCCCCTGCCAAGAAGCAGGAATATTGCATTCAAAACACCCCTGACAGATGGCCAATCCAGCCTCTCTTTAAAAGCCTCCAAAGAAGGAGCCTCCACCACACTCCGGGGCAGAGAGTTCCACTGCTGAACAGCTCTCACAGTCAGGCATCCATTGAAATTAACTTGATAGCACTTAACAACAGCAACCACCTCAATGTATTTCTCATCCATGTCAGGATGTCTTGTGCACTTGTTAATACATTCATTTTTCTCAAGGGAGTACTTAGGCTGTAAATTATTTCAGATTGTTGGTTTGACCGTAGTTCTTTGAAATCCAATGACAAAAAATTGATGAAAAAAATAGTCTTTCAAGTCTCAAACTTACCCAAACTATCAGAAATGGGACTCAACCGTGCCTTAATGAAAGAGGCTGTTGGGGAACAAGTGACTGAACCATTCTTCCATCTAGTTTTCTACAACAGGAAGGCGATGGACTCTTCTCATGAGATCCTTGCTATCACATAAGATACATTTGTCCCCTTATTCTTCCTGTGTCCTCTTGCAGAAAGCCATTATTTCCATTAATGAATATATTGGAAAGTCATTATTAAGCTGGTTGTCATAAATGTTTCAGAGGACTGGCAGGAAAACAGTTAGCTGAAGGCATCACAAAAGAAGTACAGACTTTTATTTGATCATCTGTGTGTATTTTGAGGCCATTTAACAAGACAGTAAATTTTACAGCCATTGATTAAAATGCTGCTGATGGGAAGAATTCTAGAAAGAGAAAAAAAAAGCGATGCCATGCTTTGACTGAAAAGTTCTTATATCACCCCATTAGTTTTCCACTGCTTCCCTTTAACGACTTTGATAAACTCACACAAAGATTCTGAATATTTGACCATGGTGACCTCAGTGTTAGTAAGGAATATGCAGACTGCAAGTTTTAAAAGACAGAAGAACAAAGTAATTGTTTTTTTTTAAAAAATGAAGCATAAAAGAAGATAAAACTGAACTTTTCCTAAAATTATGTGTCACAGAATAATGACATTAAAAATATTACAGAAAACAGGACCTAGAAAAAAATGAACACCACCCCAAAACAAACATTTTTGGGATTGGTTTAAAACAAGCAAACCTAAGCCACAAACTTGTGGTTTGGATCCTTGAGACAGCACCCATCTCTATATTCCCAAGAACTGGGGTCTACAATTTCTGGTGTATTTGTTGTTAGTTGCCTTTTAAGCTGATCTCAACTTATGGCAGGTCCATGAAATGATAGACCTCCAAGCCATCCTATCCTCAAGGTCTACAACCACACAATTATTACTGTCTATTATTAGAAAATCAGCACATCATAATAGTTTTAATGTTCAACTATGATTCTGGATACCATTTCCTGCTTGGCCTGGAAATGCTTTAATTTATTTGTTTGTTTGTTTGTTTTATTTACAGTATTTATATTCTGTCCTTCTCCCCCCTCAGGAGACTCAGGGCAGATTACAATGTACATATACATGGTAAACATTTATTATTTGTTTATTTATTTTGAGCATTTCTACCCCGCCCTTCTCAACCCCCTTGGGTATATATGTTGTGTGCCATAGATACACAACATATATAGACAGATACACAGAGGCTATTTTACTTTCTAGCTTTCATGAGGGTATTCTGGCCACCTGGGGAGCTGTCGCTTCACGGTCCATTAGTGACCCTGATAGAGTACTTCCTCAATCCTTTTTGCTTGCTTGCTTGGTGTCGTAAATTAGTTAAATTAGCTTCCCCACATAAGCAGTACCTAAATTTCCTACTTGACAGATGCAACTGTCTTTCGGACTGCAAAGGTCGACAGCAAGATACACAAAAGTCAGAAGCTCACTCTGATCTGGGCTGGCTTTGAACGCATTACATTTTGGTCAGTAGTGATCTTAATGCAGCTGACTCCCAGCCAGCTGCACCACAGTCTCCATATCTAGGGTACCATCTTTTGAAATTAGCCAAGAAAGACAAAAGCATAAGTTTTGTGACCACCAGTCCCCTTCATTTGATGCAACATCCAATCCTGCATCCAAATAAATGACTGGACACCACAAAAGCTAATGCCTGCACCATAATTTTCTTGATTAGTCTCAAAGGTGCTACAGGATTCCCGTGTACCTCTTTACATTGGAACAAGTAAGTGTGCTGTGTCTTGGAATAGTGATATATGGGATCTGTCTCTCTGAATAGTGATAAAGAGATTTTGCTGGTAAAAGCATTTTCTTGGGGTTTGTCTACATGGGCCTAATAACCTACTCACTGTGCATTTGATCCTGAATGGACCCAAGATGTTTCTGCAGTTCTAGTGGGTATCACAGGGTACACTGGGTTGATTTGATTTAGCCCTGAGTTAAGAAAAGTCAGAGGATGTTCTTGAGTTTGTCTTAAACTCTGGACCAACTCTGTGGCTCTGGCATAGCATGGGCAGTAGGATCAAGTCCTATTTGGACTCAACTGGCATCCAAATAGGTCACTGCTGACACCCCCTTTTACCCATGTTTATCTGTCTAGGGGGAAAGAAATTAATCAGGCACGTATCACTGCTGTCACTGCTTACAGATGGCCACAGAACTAAAGAAATCCCTAAAAGTCCCAACTCTTTAAAGACCTCCAAAGAAGGAGAATCCATTCCACTACTCATCAGCTCTTACAATAAATATGTTCTTATAGTTGTCCAAAGTTTTGCTTGTCAGCAACCTTGTCCCATGAGGTTGTTGACAGCAGCAAAATTGACTCCCTTCCCTAATACATATAGGGGAATGGGGAAGACATGGAAGGGAAAGAAAATACACAATAGATACTCTCTTCTAATAGGATATATCCCTCCTCCCCTCAAAGGGGAGAAAACAACCCAACTGTCTGCAAACTGCTCTATAAAATTAGGGATGATTTGGATTCAGGTCCAGTCTCTTAACAGGGAAAGGTCTTATTAGTATGAAACTCATGCAAGTATAGGCCCCAAAGCACTTGGGGGAGAAATGAAAATTGACTCACGCATCAAATACAGGCTGACTCAAGAAAAAAAGATCACATTTACTTATAAACAGGCACAGGTTCTATTCTGTCACAAACCAAAGACTCCCACGAGCTTGCTAAGATTACAATAGACTAGGTCATTCCAATTTTTTTTATTCAGATAATAGCACTCAATGGACATTTATACCTGAAATTTCATGTAATGACAGGGGCATTTCTGTCTACTTTGCCTAATGCTCAGACTTGCTGTCAGTTTGGTCTTGGGAATTCATGAATATATAAAGGAACTCAAACACGACAGATGCTTAGTGGAAAAGCATTTCTTGTTACATACTGTGAGAAGTGGCATGCTCAATTTTTTAAGATCATGGATCTAGATAGATGTTAGCAGGGACATTATGCATGATTAATGGGGCGCCTTTTCCAATGCATCTTTGAAAGACTTGCATTTAGAACACATAACATTATATTAAAAGGCATTTACATTTGATTTGAGAGATTTCTGTGTCTGTCTTAACAAAATGACAACAACAATCAAATTTATCTCCACTTCTGAGTTAAACATCACGAAGAACATGTAAGAAAAACACCTGTCCACATGATGGTCCATGCAATCAATCTTTTTTTTTTAAAAAAAATGAAATCAGCTACGAAGTATATCATGCAAGCTGATAAACACTAGCCACATAGCTTTCTATGCTGGTACAAAAGGGAAGAAGAAAGAGTGTTCTGTGATTTTTTAAAAAGACATAGAATTATTTTAGCATGCAGTTTGGTGGCTTAAAATCCTCAAGTACATTATGGAATAATTTTGTGAATAACATGATTCACAAAGCTAAAATAAATTTGTTACAACTTACAGAATGCAATAAAATTCTTTGTTCCCGCTATCTTCACTGAAACATAGGAAGCGATTCTATATGGTATATAAACACATATGATTGCATTTATATCCCTACTTAAGGGCCCCCTGATAGCACAGCAGGTTAAACTGCTAAGCTGCTGAACTTGCTGACCAAAAGGTTGGCAGTTCAAATCCAGGGAGTGGGGTGAGCTCCCACTGTTAGCCCCAGCTTGTGCCAACTTAGCAGTTCAAAAACATGCAAATGTGAGTAGATAAATAGGTACCCTTTATGCAGGAAGGTTAACGGCACTCCATGAACCTTGGAGGTGTTTACGGCCACATGACCTTGGAGGTGTTTACGGACAACGGCAGCTCTTTGGCTTAGAAATGGAAATGAGCATCAACCACCAGAGTCAGACACGATTAGATTCAATGTCAGGGGAAACCTCTACCTTTACCTTACATCCCTATCCATCCCAGACACTAAGATCTTCGGGTGGGGTGGGGTGGGGTGGGGTGCTCTCAATCCCACCTTCTTCACAGGTGTGGCTGATGGGGACAAGGGACAGGGCCTTCTCAGTGGTGGTCCCTTGGTTATGGAACTCCCTTGCCAGTGGCCCCCTCCCTCCTATCCTTTAGAAAACAAATTAAAACCTGGCTATGGGATCAAGCGTTTGGAGAGTAGCACAGGGCTAGATACAGCTACGAAGTGAATAGCAATGTGATTGGAACAGCTTCTGGGTTGCGATTTTTAGTCTATGTGTAATCTTTTAAAAACTTATTTATGTATTTATATGTTTTATTATTTTCATGATTTAATGCACAATGTATATTATATTTTGTTTCGACTTATGTTAATGTAGCATTGAGTGATTGCCAATTTAGAAACCCCTTTGGGGTTGAGATAGAGCGGGATAAAATACAGTAAATAAAAAGAAATAATAAATACTTATTCACAGTTCAGGATGCAGGAAGGCTTAGAACAGGTTAATAAAAAATAAAACATACTGTATGTCTTTTTAAAAAGATAACAGATGGAAAATCCAGAGGTCAATTTACTCAGAGATTTATACTCCCATGGGTCATACCCACCACAACAAACCCAAATACATCTGTGTTCCTCAGCAGCCCCTCTCAAAATAGCAATAGGATCTCACCATTTTGAGAGGAAAATAGAGGATTTTTTTTAACCGGGGGGGGGGGGGGGGGCGCAGGGGCAGGTTGCGATTCTAGTATGTATGTTGGGGTGAGGTTTTTTTTTACATATTTTGAGTACTTTTAGTATGTTTTGGGGCCCAACACTGCTCAAACATAATATTTTTAAAAAAAATTCAGAGGGGCATGTTTTGCTGACTGGTAGACAGCTTTTGGAACCACAAAACGGGTCACATATTGCCCAAAAAGTACAAGTTGGCCCTTCCTAATCTACTCTCTCTCTCTCTGTCTCCTTTGAGAAGGTGTTTTTTGCAGCTTTATCTGGAAATTACAGTAATTGATCTTAGGATCAAAGTGAGTTCAGCTCTATGGAGTATGAGTTGTTGAAGGCTTTCATGGCTTTCATGGCCAGAATCACTGGGTTGCTGTAAGTTTTTCGGGGCTAGATGGCCAGGTTCCATTCCGTCCAAAAAACTTACAACAACCTTATGGTGTAATGGTTATTCTGTTGTGGGATTGATTGCATAAGACCTCACCCCACACAGTCTGGGCTCTGTTTCCATACGCTTCAGAAATGGAGTGCTACGGAGACCATCACATGACAAAAGAGCTCTTTCAGTGGGATTCTGTTTCCTGAGCACAAGAAAATGGAGCCCAGCATGCGTTTTCACAAGTCAGAAGCTACCCGACTCCAAATGGCAAAAGACAGGGAAAAGGCCATCCCAAAAGATGGACCTTCATGATAGGCAACGAAGTAAAATGGTTCTCTCTGCTTTTCCCCTGCACATGGGATAAGGTCCTTAGAAAAGCTTTTCAAGTGAAGATCTATTCTCTACTTTATCTCTATGCGAGGGGAAAAAATCCTTTCTGAATACCTTTTTCCAATCTGCCACCAAGGACACAGAAGTAAAGCCAGGAAAACACAATGAGTGGCTACCAACCCCCATCATCTGTTATGCTTCTCTGAAAGATAGGCTCCTTCCACACAGTCATATAACCTAGAATATAAAGGCAGAAAATCCCACAATATCAGCTTTGAACTGGGTTATCTGAGTCCACACTGCCATATATTCCAATTCAAAACAGATAATGTGGGATTTTATTCGGCTGTGTGGAATGGGCCATAGAAGAGCATGTCAGTCACAGAAGAAACAGTGGAGAAACCTTAGCTAAAACACTCATTAACAATTATATTCTATGGCAACAGGTTTGCTGGGTTAGAAGCACCAATAGAGGTGTATTAGGAAACCCATTCTTGAACAAAACAGGGGAAGAGTTAACTACAGGGGCACCCTATTATGATTTATGCAGTGTTTTGTCTTACCAATAACAGAAATGCCTGGCTGCTTAAGAGAATATTCCATAAACCTGCCAATCATTAAATAGTCCAACTGCACTTTTAAGAGTATAATTTCTCCAGAGAAATTTGCACCTGCTGTGCAACTGTATAATTTCATTTTTTCCTTACGCTGCATGCCCAGAATTAATTCCAAGCTATTTCATTTCCTTGCCACTTACTTGATCTATTATGTATTTAAACACATTATGTGCATTATAGTTCTCCATCTCTTTTTATGGGACAGATTGTCAGAATAAAAAAATGCTGTTTTGTTGCCTGACTTGAGGAGAACGCCAAATGAAAATCAGAGACTCGAAGTTGGCACCACTTCTGCTCCATCCTTAAACAAAAACCCACACAGGTAAAAACAAACAATGTATTAGATCATAGATGTAAGGGTATTCCCAAAGTGCTAACAACTGTTTCCAAATATCCCTTCCCTGATTCACTATATTTACTTGCTCTACTAGAAGTGAAGGTAACTAAACAGAGGTTGTCATGCTGTATACATATTACAAGACACAGTAACTCTCTGGGGAAAATGATCCTCTTCTCCAGTCATCCTTCCTGCTATAGGAGAAATATAACTTCTTAGCCCATAGCCTGAAGTGGTATAGATCAAACAATACTAAGCAGACCTCATGATTAATTAATGGTACCTTTAATTCTGCTCTTAGTAACTCCAAGGTCACTATAAGATGTTTCCAAGTAGACCCTCATGTATGGGATCCTTCTCCTGCAACTTTCTTGGCAAGATCCATTCAGCAGAGGCTTAGCTTTCACTTCAACTGAAAATTAGGGCACATCTACATTGACCACCTCAGTTTCAATTGGGTAGTGAAGAAAGTGCTTTTTCTATGCAGATGATTACATAGAGTCCCCACGGGGAGATAGGGTGGGTAATCAATAAAGTTGTTGTTTTATATCATCATCATAGAAAATCCTGGAACCAATTTGAGGCCTGGATTGTGATGAAACAAAACACAGAGCACTGATGCAGGTGAAGGGCTTTCTTTAACATGCTTTCATGGCAGCTTGGTGTCTAGGCACCACTGTTTGAAACAAGCTCCAAATTGCATTAAATAGTGCAAATGGGACCTGAGAAAAGTATGACTTGCCTAATGTCACCCAGAATGTCCATGGCTAAGGAGGATCTAAACCAGACATGGGTAAACTTCAAGTGTTTTGGGCTTCAATTTCCAGAAACCCGAGCCAGCTTACCAACTGTTAGGAATTGTGGGACTTGAAGTCCAAAACACCTGGAGGGCCATAGTTTACCCATGCCTGATCTAAACTGTGGTCTCTCAGACTTCTAGTCCATCATCTAGTTACCACCATTGCACTTTTGGAATTTTGCTAGATTCTTGAAAAAATGGATTCAAAAGAGGTTGTCTATTTCCTTCTTTTTACACTGCCATTAAAACGCAGATAACTGCATTATATGGTCAGTGTAAACTCATATAATGCAGTTTAACTGCATTGAATTGGATTAATGTAGTTCAATTTGCTTTATAATGGAAGTATAGATGAAGCTTATGACTTGCCTAAATGAGTTTCGATGGCTGACAGAGGATTTGAACCTTTGTCATCCAGAGTCCCAATCCATTGCTGAAACCACTACAATACACTGTTTCTCTGAATCATTCTATTCTGCTTAGCATCTGCTAACTTCACTTCTTGTCATTTGTAGTGTTTTTCCTCTCACAGTTGAACTTGATCCAAAAAGTTGTGAATGTTTGTGCAATGATGGCTTTATTTTTAACCTTACTGAAATTGCTATACTTTGCCTGAAAGTGTAAATTGAAAAACATTCAGAACAGCAGCATTAAGTTCCTCAGTAATTTCTCTAAAAAGAAGGAATTATGCTCTAGTTAATGTGTTGTTGGAAAGATAGAGTCATTTGGCCTGACAGCATTTCAAAGACCTTAGTGAAAAATATAAAGTTTATATTAAAAATGGCCAGTCTCCCCCAACAGCATGTTTAAGGTACAGTAATTAAAGATGGAAATGGCAAGAAGAATTCATGACTTGATCAGAGAACTCTAGAATTAGCTGCTCCTGTTACTTTAGATTTGTGCAAATCACTTACTTAAAACACGCTTTGCAATCCATATTGTTTGACAGGTGTTGAAGTGACGAGTGCAGTCACAGTAATTTGAATGAACAAAACACCTCAGGTGGTGTGGCATAGACAATGAACAAGTGACAGATGAGAACACTTGTTCTAATTTTAATTACATTATATCCAGTCTCCCAAAGACATGACAATTCATAAACTTTACAAGGGGTGGCTAGTATGAAAACCTATTTCAGACACAAAAACAACTGTTTCCTCAAACTGATAATAACTGAAGACATGGAGTCATTGCTATGAATGATGCAGTGCGCACACTTACCTTTGTTACCATATTAATTTATTTTTAATTTGACACATCCTCCTGATGCTGAAAGTATTACTGGGTTACTTATCAAATATTGAATTAAATCCAAAGAGTATTACACACTGAATTGCATCAATACTTGTTTTATTTGTTCGAACTATTTCCATCCAACCAATAATGAATCCTAAGAAACTATGCAATCAATATTGTTGTTGCATGTTTTCAAGTTATTTGAGACTTATGGCAACCATAATACTCCCAAACATAACATTTTTTAAAGTAATGTTTTTCCAAGTATGTTCACATAGCCTTTCTTTGAGGCTTAAAAACAGGGGACTTAGTCTTCCAATATTCTAGTCTAACACTCAAACTATGCATCATGCTAGCTGTTGTAGCCTGGTCTGATTCTGAGAGTTCAGATGAGGAAGAAGGAGATGCTGGGAGAGATTCAGAGGGCTCCGAGGAGACTGGAAGCAACCCAGAAGAAAATGTTTTGGAATCGTCTGGCAGTTCCCAAGAGAACGGTGGAGGTGGTATCCATTCCCATGAGAACCTGCCAGAAGTGTAGACTGAGTGAGATGTGGGAGATGAATGTCTGTCAAGGTCAAAGAGACTGGAGTTGAGAAAACAGAACCTGCAATTGAGACAAACTCATTTCTCCAAGCAATTTAGAGATAAGGAATGGGGTGCAGGTGCAAGAGAAGTGATCTCATGGGAGGGATTCTGGCTTTTAAAAGTGGTTCATGCTGATATATTCCTTGTGAGAGCAATGCTGCATTCAGGTGAACAGCTCTCGCTTTCATGGGCCTGAAATTCATGTATTCAAGTTTCCAGGCTATTCTTGCATCCTGGTCTTGGTGAGGCAGTTTTGCCTGCCTTGGATTTAAGTACCATGTTTTCGAATATATCTGTGGAATTATTCTAGAAATTTTCCTTGAATGGATTTTTGTACTTTTGGCTTTCATGGAAATAACTTTTAAAACTTTGATTCCCTTTTTATATTTGTTTGCTTTTTATATATCCAGCTTTTATTATACTCTGCTTTTAATAAACTCTTACATTGGACTACCTGGACAGTGTCTGGTTTGTAGTGAAAAGAGGCTTCAGGATCCCAGTGCAACACTAGCTTTTAACATTGCACATTAAATGTTAATAAAGTAATATTAATGCTAATAATATTAGCATGCATTATGCATAATGGAGAGGAAAAGCCCTCCCTCCCAACAATCACTGCCCTGCCCTGGAGGTAAAGAAGAGACAGACTCAGTTCTACTATATCTACACCTAGAAGAAGTTGAAAGGTCCTTATTTCATTTTAAAACAGCCTATTTTTTTCAAAAAGAAATCAATACATTTTATTAGTAATTATTTTATTAGAAAATGAAGGGCACAACCTAAGGTTTATATGCAAAATACTCTGATGAATAATGTGGGTAGGTGGAGCCACTAACGAAATTACAAGGCAAGAGAAATAAAGTGACAATATTAAATAATCCATCAAGGATAGAGTCAATTCTCATTACTGTCAGGAACAGACAAAGTGTTTTGAAGGTACATTGGCAGCAGACACCTTAGCAAAGATCAAAAGCCAGACACCTCTGTTGAGAGAACCAAGTGAGAAGATAAGACATGGTCTCTGAATTAATTCTGTATTGTGCAGCTATTTCTGGAAAAAATCTTTTTCTCTGTAATAGTGCAAAGTATTACTTCTGCTAATCATTTATCATTATTGTACTGTATTCTGTGCTGTAATGTGCATTGAATTTAACAAAGAAAGTAATTTTCTGGCATTCCTTCTATCTGCTGGCCCTAAACCGGTAATCAGACCTAACTCAATATAGGGATGTGAAAAGAAAAGAATACCATACTGAGATTTTATGGGCATCTGGATATGTATCTTGGTACATTGTATTCTGTGCTGGAGTGCAGCTCTGGACACCTCATTTTAGGAAGGATACAGACAAGTTGCAGATGGTTCAAAATGGGCAATAAGGATAACAAGATGATCAGACAACAAAATATATGAAGGAAGGTTGAAGGAGCCGGGTCTGTTCAGCTTGATGAAGAGAAGACTGAAGGAGAGACATTATTGCACTCTATAAATTCCTCAAGAACTGCTACAAAAAGGGTGCATGGATGGGCAAGGCTGTTCTCTACGGGCCCAGAGAGTAAGACTAGGTCTAAAGGTTAGAAGTTCTCAGCAATGAGAGAGGCTTTGCAATGGAACCAATTGGCTAGAGAGGTGGTGGGGTCCATGTGTCTGGACATCTTCAAAAAGAAGATGGATAAAGGGATGCTTGCTTGCTTGCTTCTTCTTCTTGTTATTATTATTATTATTTGAAACACAACAAGATGAGTCCACAGCAAACAAGGTGATTCTGCTGGCTGTTGTATTGGATCACACATTGGACACTTCCCAAGTGTCTAGGACTGTGTGATGTATCGGCAAATAATGTGTGCAGATCCCAGTAAGGTGGCCTTCTGCAGCTGGCAGATGGTAATTTTGTTAGCGCCAATTGTATTTAAGTGCAGGCCAAGATCTTTAGGCACTGCACCCAGTGTGCTGATCACCACTGGGACCACCTTTACTGGCTTGTGCCAGAGTCTTTGCAGTTCAATCTTTAATTCCTTGTATCGTATCAGCTTTTCCAGTTGTTTCTCTTCAATCCTGCTGCCACCTGGGATTGCAAGATCGACAATACATACTTTGTTTTTTAACAGGATCATGAGGTCAGGAGTATTGTGCTCCAAAACGCTCTCTCTCTCTGAATTCGGAAGTCCCAGAGTACCTTGACGTGTTCATTTTCTGTAACTTTTTTGGGCTTGTGATCCCACCAGTTCTTTGTCACAGGCAGATGGCATTTTTGGCACAAGTTCCAATGAATCATCTCAGCAACGGTGTTATCTCTCTGCTTGTAGTCTGTTGTTATTGTTGTCATTATTATTATTATTATTATTATTATTATTATTATTATTACGCCCCCAGTGGCCTGTAGGACTGAAGACCAATAGGTCAAAGGTTTGAATCCGGGGAGAGCATGGATGAGCTCCCTCTGTCAGCTCCAGTTCCCCATGCGGGAACATGAGAGAAGCCTCCCACAAGGATGGTAAAACATCCAAACACTTCATATCGTGTCAGCTTTTCCTGTTGTTTCTCTGCAATCCTGCTGTCACCTGGGATTGCAACATCGATGATCCATACTTTGTTTTTTAACACAATTGTGCGGTCAGAGTGTTGGGCTCCAGAACTCTGTCTGAATTCGGAAGTTGTTGTTGTTGTTGTTGTTGTTGTTGTTATTATTATTATTATGCTTTAATAGAAAGTCTTTCCCTGAGAAAGAAGGTAAGTTGAGGGGAAAGCATGATGACCAACTTAAAGGGTCATCCACTCCTGTCCATAGCCATTTCCCCATCCAAAAGACCAGAAGCAGAGCCTAGAGATGGGAAAGCCTTTTTTTTTTTTTTTGCAGAAAAGTGGGGGGAAACTGTGTAGAAATAAAAAGTCTCAAAAATCTTTCATTAAGGGCTTCATATTATATAGTTTGAATACCATGGCATAGATATATTATTTATCATTGAAAAAAAACTACTTTTAAATTTTTCCAGAAAAAAATGGCTATGGGAAAAAGCAGGAAAAAACGGGGGGGGGGGGGGGAGAACGGGAACGGTTTTTCCCCAATTTTTCTCATTTTTTTCTACGCCTTCTGATCTCTAGTAGAGCCACAAAAACACAGAGAGTAGTGGTGTTAGTGTTTCTTTTAGGCTCTCACAATGCAGATTAATCTCTATATTTTAGCCACTTTACTCAAAGAAGGGGATACGTGTGTGTGTGTGTGTGTGTGTATGTATGTATATATAGAGAGAGAGGGGGGGGGCTTCATAGGTTTGTGCATGGATTCAGAGTGGACAGTTCCCTTCAGCCAATCCATCTTGGCTAGATAGCAGTAATGGTAAAGGCTCAGCTGTTACATTTTTTCAATCATAGTGCAACCATGTGGCAGCTGATCATGCCTCTTCTTCCCCTATTTGGCACCACGTGGCACACAAAGAGGCTGCCACGTGCTGCTCGCACAGAGTTTCCCTGTGAGCTCTGCTATTTGAGTCAATCAGAACAGAAGAATGCCATGACATGACTTACACATTACTTCCTTAATCCCATTGCACAAACACAGGAAGGAAGAAAGGGGTCCTAAGGAGGGTGCTTTCTTAACCCATTCCTCAAACCCTGGCTCCCTTGAAAGGAAGAATGAAAAAGATCCTAGGAATGGAAAGGAGAGCCTCGTAAGTTCCCCATTTTTGCTAATGGGCTGAATCTTCCTGGATCTTTTGACTGTCTAGCAAAAAATAGATTTTTTTCCATTAGCTGATTTTTTGGGGGGTTCCCAAAACAGATCTGGGTATCCATGGAAATTTGTATACACAAAAATGATTGCCAAATTGAACAAGCCTATGAGTTAAGGTATAGTTTTTACCCCCATTTAATGGCATTGTAAGCTTTGTAGCTCAATATTTCGACTAAAACTGTAGACTTCCAATGAATAAAGTATTTATTAAGGCGTTAACTTCAACCAACCAAAAGAGGTTCTGTGAGAACCTATTATAAGTCTTCTGAAATGAATTAAGGTAGCATTCGTATAGTATCCATTTATTTATTTTCCTGGAGATGGGGGCAGTTAAACTGTTTGTGCCACCCAGCATACTGCACTTAAGGCAGGGATCCCCAAACTAAGGCCCAGGGGCTGGATGCAACCCTCCAAGGTCATTTACCCGGCCCTTGCTCAGGATCAACCTAAGTTGGAAACGACTTGAAAGCACACAACAACAACAACAACAACAACAACAACAACAACAATCTTATCTCATCAGCCAAAAGCAGGCCCACTCTTCTCATTAAAATACTAATAAGTTTGAATTTGTTAACATTGTTCTTCATTTTAATTATTGTATTGTTTTAAGTATTTTTTGCACTACAAATAAGATATATGCAGTGTGCATAGGAATTCATTCATGCTTTATTTCAAAATATAATCCGGCCCTCTGACAGTTTGAAGGACTGTGACCTGGCCCTCTGTTTAAAAAGTTTGAGGAGTCCTGACCTAAGGCATCACTCTGTTGTTTTACATTGTTCTGAAGTTTGCTCCATGGAAAAGCCGCAGTGGGCAACCATGGATATTATTTTGTATTCCGGTGCAATCACAATTTGCTGGAATGTGACTGTGGATGAGGGGGGAAGGGAGGTGAATTGCCCTCTAATAAGCACATTTCAATATCTGGTATGAAAGAGAGACTTAACAAGAGGAGAGATGAAAGAAGAGAAACAAATAAAATATATAATAATGCATAATTGAATTTTGACCTGATAAATTTTGCTAACCTTCAAAGCCAACACTGCAGCAGCACAATATTATTAGCAATAAAAAGAATTTGCTTTGCCCTTTTTAAATTACCATAAACCGATTGACTGAAGCAGAATGATGTTAATATTTAAGAAGTAGGACACTAGATTCTATTATCTCGGAAGCTCTGTCACCAGCCACAGTCTGTAGTCCTCTTATCTAATTATTGTGCTTAAATTGTATTAGCACTCCAGCAATTTGTCCACTGTTGGAAAAGTAATTGACATTTGGGTTACTGCTTTACCGCTTCATATTTCCTTCATATTTGGAAGACTCACTTAGTAGTTCCAAAGTGTGCTTTTCTATCAAAATAGATTAGCTTAATTTTACTTAAAGGAGGGAGGAGGGCCCTAGGATAATTCTTTGTTACCTAAATTATGATCTGGTGTTAGAATTTGGATTATGTACTAAAACAGATCAGAGATAGAAGAAGATGAAAATAAGTGCAAGGCTGCAGTGGTTAAATTCATTTCTGAGAGTTTTGACTTTCAGATAACTTTTAGGTAGCATGCAAGTATGCCTTATTTTAATTTTTTTTTCAACCAAAATTTACATAGATCAGTGACAGGGTATATGTCTTGCATACAGACAGCTGCAGATTTGATGGAATGACGGTGGGGATGTCTGAAACCTTAGAGAGTTGTTTCCAGACAATGTAGACCAGTGGTTCACAACCTTTGATCCTTGAGATGTTTTGAACTTCAGTCTCCTGAATCCCTGACTAATTGTCCATGCTGTCCAGGGCTTCGGGGGGGGGGGGGGCTTCCATAAAGCCCTATATTCTGGAATATAGGGCTGGGTGGAAGGGCCCTGGGAGTTGAGCTCAGTCCCAAAGACCTATGTGGGCAACACGGAGCTAGATGAAGCAATGCTTGGATTTATTTTTGTATGCTGTATTGCTAGCTTTCCTTTTGTATGTTGAAGGGAAAAGAAACATAAATCAGATTCATGTAGTGATTCAGAAAAAGAATGCTTGCATTTATTTGGAATAGCATGACTTGACTTGAGAGGCCGGGCTTAACACAGCAGGCTAAACTGCTGTGCTGCAGAAAAATCCTGCTGATCGAAAGGTCAGCCATTTGAGCCTGAGTCAGGGTGAGCACCTGCCATTCACCTGCCCACCCAGCAGGTCAAAGGCCGAATTTTGAGTAGATAAATAGGTACTACTTTTAGCAGGTAGGTAATAAAGGTGCCCTTAAGGACATCAATCAGAGGAAAGCTCCTCAGCATATAAGATGGAGCGACAGCACACCTAACCAAGCACAGCCTCCAAGATGCTGGAAATAAGATGGGAAAAACTGTCTTTACCTCTATTTGTGTTTTCTGCCCTTGTTAACTGTATAGTAAAGGTAAAGGTTTTCCCCTGACATTAGGTCCAGTCGTGTCTGACTCTGGGGGTTGGCCGAAGAACCAACATGGCTGCACATATGATTGATGACAACGTTTTTAACGTGTTTTTAACTTAATGCTTTATTTACTGTTTTAAACTGTTGCTATTTGTGTTTATATTTGTATTATATTGAGGCTTTGAATTGTGGCTGGTTTGTAAGCTGCCCTGAGTCCCCCCCCCCCCTTGGGGGTTGAGAAGGGCAGAATAGAAATATTGGAAACAAATAAATAAATATATGTCCCTAGACACCTCTAAGGCCATGGGGCCGACATGACTGCATGGAGTGTCGTTAACTTTCCGCCGGAGCGGTACTCACAACTGCTAGGTTGGTAGAAGCTGGGGCTAAAGCGGGAGCTCACCCCACTCCCTGGATTCAAACCAGTGACCTTTTGGTCATCAAGTTCAGCAGCTCAGCAGTTTAACCCACTGCACCACCATCAGCACTGAATGTTTGCCATGTGTGTTCTGTAGGCTGCTCTGAGTCCCCTTCGGGATGACAAGGGTGGGGTATAAATAGTGTAAATAAATAAATGAGAGACTTTCTTCTAGAAAACAAAGGTGACACATCTCTTATATCCCAGGATCTCATCCCAGATTATTTGCTTTGAACTGAATTATATGAGTCTCCACTGACATATAATCTGGGATCAGATCCTGCGATATAGGGCAGTGTAGAAGGGGCCTTGGTTACATCCAACTTGTTTCTTCTATCCTGACATAGAAAGGTCAGGACAGAATTCTGTTTGCAAGAAGTCTGGAAGGAGATCTAACTCTAGTTGGGGAGTGATCTAAATATGTTAATTGGAAGGAAATTTATCCCAGCACTACAGCACAATTCTGTGAGGTAATGATTCTTAATATTCTAGTATTCTGTTATTCTCTGCCTTGAGTTCTTTCATTGTGTCCCATCAGAAGCTGAGAATGATGAGATGACTTGGACAGAAATAATCTAGGAGCATTCAATATTGGTTGAAACGTATAATTGTCTTGAATGCATTATTTATTCACAGTCATACAGAACACATAATCCAAGATTGCATGTATATATTATATGCAAACAAGTTCTTCCAAGTGAACACAAAGGATTAATTAAAGGAAGAACCATAAACAAATATTTGGAAATAGGTTGAAAAATGAATTTGACTTGCTGGAAGAGGGCACTAAAAATGATTATTTACCCTTAATATGTTTAATTTACTCAAGAGACTTAAATATACCTCTGAAATAAAATACCACAAGATACGAGCCATTTGAAAGAGGAAAACAAATAACTGGAAGCAATGTCATTAAGCATGGAAATGGCCGTCAACATGCAAGCCCATCCACACATCTTGGACATAAAATAAATTCATAACATACTTTTCCAAATACGCTTGATAATCACTGCACATTTTATTGTGCCTTGTGGTAGAATTACCCATGAAGTAATTTAAGGATCCACATAATAGACTTCAGATGATGGTTCTCATTTCTCCTGTAAAACTGTCTCCTCCTACAGGACTAATGTTTAACATAAAATTGACAAATTTGCATATCGGTCAGATTTCCAGCCAGAAATAAATGCCAAGCAAGTCTCTAGCAGTTCAGAGCTTATTAATATAATGAAGTGACTCACGGCACAATGGTAAACAGACCTCAAGCCTGTTGCAGAATATCAATACGGCTGCACAAGAGGTGCACATTCAGGAAGTATTGGATGCAGAGATCCAATGAGCTTTACTTTGAAAATGATAAGACTGCCATCCTAAACCCAATTACCCAAAGTAAGGTTCACAGACTTCCATAGAACATATTTTATGGTAGAGCAGGATTGCATTATGGTGGATAACCATCCTATTAAGGCAGATGCCAGGTCAAAACCCTGATCCTGAACCAACTGGACATAAGGAGCAATTGCAGGTGTAAAAGCTAGAGAACTAGAGAACAAATGCCATTGCATCATTATTCCTGAATCAGCCAGGAATAATGAGAAATTGCCAGTCGCTTCTGGTGTGAGAGAATTGGCCGTCTGCAAGAACATTGCCTAGGGGACGCCTGGATGTTTTGCCATCTTCTGGGAGGCTTCTCTCATGTCTCCGCATGAGAAGCTGGAGCTGACAGATGAGAGCTCACCCCGCTCCCCGTATTTGAACCTCCAACCTTTTGGTCAGCAGTCCTGCCAGTGCAATAGTTTAACCCATTGCACATGTGCAGGTACAGCTGTACCAGAAGCTCCCACTTTATTTGCTTTGTATCAAGTGTTTGTTTGCAGCCCAAGGCTTGGGATTCTGCAGCAGGGTGGCTTCCTGTTAAAGTTTGCAGTCATAGGGCAGGCCACCTGTTCATCGTCATTAGGTTCTCTAGTCCTGCCCCCTTTTTGGGTTTAGAGAAGGGAAGGGAGGCATTTTTTAGTTAAGTCTCTGCAAGAATAGCTAACGTACAGGATGTGTACAGACTTTCTCCTGTACAAAGGCTTCAACCTTTAAGACTTTCCGGGGGAGAACAGTCTTAAGAGCATCTAAAGATTCCCAAACGTTCCAGGGAAACAGCCTTACAGCCCTGAGGAATTTCAGAGGGAATAACAGCTTTAAACATCAAGAACTACAGCTAAGTGACAACAGGTCTACTGGTAGGTCCACTCGGTTTTGAGACGCAGTTCAGTCTGGTAGTGGATCCACACCAGTTAGGTTTAGGTTCACAGTTAGCCTGGGAGAAGTTTGGAAAGGGATTTTCCTTTAAAGTAAAGCAAAGAAACAGTTAGAAGCCACCAGTTGCTTGAAGCCTGGAAGCATTTGTTTAACCTTTGAAGACAAAAGAAGTTTCTGTTTGATTGTTCATCAATAAAGATTTTGTTGTATTTAAGCTCAAGCCCTCTAAAGACTGTTTATCGGGGGGGGGGGGAATCTCTAAAGCTTCTCTTTGGGGCCCCTGGCTTCCCGTTGGGCTCAAGTTGCACGTCCTGTTTTAACAACAATTCATTTTAAGTCCAACGGCAACAGAACAGCATCACCAGGGGCTCCTTGGAATCAGATCAAATATACCTAGAAACAAGGCTAAAATTTAAGGCACTAAAATGTGCATTGGCCAGTGTAATACAAGTAGCCCAGTGAGTGAAAGAACCCTAAGGAAGGGACTGTACTTGTTGGTTTTCTTCAGAAGGAAATAAGAGAGCAGCTGCTGGAGATGTTTTCACTGAGATAGTAGGCCTGGGCGGTTTCGTTCATTAATTTTGTAATTCGTTAAATATTCGTTAATTTTAGCAATTACAAAACGATTACAAAACTTTTTTTTAAACCCGGAAGTGTTTTTAAATATCGAAACGGCAGGCGCCAAAAAATTTTGTATTTCCGTCCATTTCGGAAATACGTAAGATGGCCGCCTGCCGATGCTTGCTGGGAGCTCTCCTCTCTCGGCGCCGGCTGAGCAAGCGAGCGAGAGGGCGAGCGAGAGGGGCGAGCGAGCGGCGAGCACACTGGATGGATGGACTGAGGGTGAGCTTTTACTTTTCCTTGGAAGGGAGTTTGTCCTGGGATCAGAAGCCGTTCAGTCCCAAGTCAGGGGAGGTGGAGAGGGGGCTGGAGGAGGATTTGGGACGCTTTCCGTCTATAAGCATAGAGGGGCGAGCGAGCGGCGAGCGAGAGGGGCGATTAACCAGAGACATTTTCATTGCATTAGTCTATCTTTGGTGGTAGAGAAGGAGTCCTTTTGGTGTTGTTCATCTCTCATCTCCCCCCCCCCCCAATACACAGAAAGAGCTTTAAAGCACATACCTACGGCAGGCAGGGGTGTTTGAATGACTTCTTTCCTCCCCCTCTTCCAAGCCGGGGAAGAGTGGGAGAAAAGCACGCTGGATGGATGGACTGAGGGTGAGCTTTTACTTTTCCTTGGAAGGGAGTTTGTCCTGGGATCAGAAGCTGTTCAGTCCCAAGTCAGGGGAGGTGGAGAGGGGGCTGGAGGAGGATTTGGGACGCTTTCCGTCTCTCCTAAGCATAGAGGGGCGAGCGAGCGGCGAGCGAGAGGGACGAGCGAGCGGCGAGCGAGAGGGGCGAGCGAGCGGCGAGCGAGAGGGCCCGCCAGAGTGAGTGCCTGCCTTCCCTCCTTAATAATAATTTTAATTTCTCCTCCCTATTCTACTAAATTAATAATTAAATTAAAAAAAATTTAAAAAAATATTGAAAAAAAAAGGGCGCCATCTTTACAAAATGTTTTGTAAATATTTACGAAATTTCGTAAATACCGAACTTTTTTTAGGGGAAAATTTTGTAATTATTTTAAATATCGAAACAAAAAAAAACCCCAATTACAAATCGATTTTAGAAACAAATTTTTGCGTTGTTACCCAGGCCTATGAGATAGTTGGGTTTTCACTTGTGCATTTATTGGGTGGGGCAGTTTGAGTACTGGATTGACTTGAGAGACTAGGATTCAAATCCCTGTTCCACCAGTAAGCCCACTTTAACAAGTCACATCCTCTCAGCCTCAAGAAAGAAAAGAACACTCTGCCTCGGCACAGTTGCCAAGAAATTACTGTGATAGGTTTTACTTTTTTGCTGCTGGTGTGTGCCTTCAAGTCCTCTCCAACATATGTGACCCTAAAGTGAAGCTCTCATGGGCTATTTAATGCAAAGGAAGGTTGCTCTTGCCTCCCTCTGAGGCTGAGAGTGTGTGATCAGCCAAGTGGGGATACAAACCCTGCTCTCCAGTATTACAATCCAGCACTCAAACCACTATTCCACACTTGTCTCTAAGTTTGCCTTAGTTTTGTCATGCCAGAAAAGGCTTGATGGGCACAACAGTATTACAAAGGAAGCCAAATGGTGAATTCTTCATAGCATATTGTATTTTTTTGTGTTTTATATACCATATTTAGGATTTTAACCTTTCATTCATATGCTGGAGTACAATTCAGCAGCACAAGCAGTAGAGTCCTGAAATCAGGTTGTCCTGTTATAGACGTTGATGCAGAATTGAAAGAAAGGGGCAGCAGAAACTGCACAGGCCTGAACAGATTACTTACTCCTTTTATCTATGCTGTGGGACAGATGAAAACACAAAAAAATAAATCAGTAGGACACATTGCAGCAATGCTCACAGCACCATCAGCATGCATGCCCCATTACGACATGCCTTGAAAATAATTATTTCAAATATAGATTACCTTTTCGAGAAACCTACCAATGTTATTGAGCATGGATCTATTGTTTACCAAGGGCTTCACAACATATATATTATTTTTGTTATTATTTTTCAAGACTTTTTCAAACTTTCACTATTTCAAAGCATCGGAGGTTGGGAGAGGACCAGTGGCTGCTTCTCCCCCACAAAGACTTTATTGTTTCAACCCTTTAATAAAGAGTATTTTTTTATCCTGACTTTCTGCTTAACTTTTATCATTATATATATTGTATCTATTCTTTCTATATAAAATGTATAAGTTTCCCTATAAAATGTAGCAAGGAATAGCCCAGAGACAATCACTTTTTTGTAACCCCGCTGAGGCATTCCCTCAGTTTGGGAAAATCCCTCTGGCTGTTCTCAGTCAGATCAATCATTATAATCCATTCTTCATGTGTATGTAGAGGTGGGTAACTTCCCTGCCAGCACAAATAAACCCACACCTCTTTGTCTAGTTATATGGTTCACCTGAAGCTGAGAGGTAGGAAGTCTGAATAACTGTCAGAACTGTATAAGATGTATTGTATTTATCTATATGTTTATGCTTGTACATTTGCTGTAGTTGCATCCCTTTTGGCCAGATTGAATAAACCACTGTGGCTTGTTATAGTAAGTTGAGATTTATTTGAGAATACAATCCCACAAGTTGACACCAATTATAAAGGGTAGGGACTATAAATCCCACCAAACTTAAAAGGAAAGTTAAGCCCTTGGCTTACTTGAGGTATCTTAGGCAACAATGCACTGGATTAGCACTCAGACTTGTGTTCTTAGGTAACACTGAAAAGATTACTCTTTTAAAATATACGCTGCCACCATTTGTCTTTTGATTGCTGCAGGAAACTGCTTTTAAAACTTCACCCACAGAGGCACACGTGAGGCAGATTTTGTGAACAACAAAACAATGATGTCTATTTAAGAGAACTTGAACAAAACAGGTAATAAGCTTAGCTGTTCAGAAGTATGGACTTAAAAGCATGTGGTTTCTTTAAGCAGTTCAAACTTAGTTACAAGTTACACTCCTCTCTCCCTTCAGAAATTACTGACAGGATTTCTTCTCTGAAAGTAATTCTAAACTCCACCACAGATAGTCCTTTCCTGGATCTACTCCTCCACCAGCTATCTTCTCTAATAGCTGTAAAATCTTCTCACACACTATCTCTGCTAGCGAACTGACCACCTGCTGCAATGCAACCTGAGCCCTGCTACATGCACAATGGAGGACCTTCTTGCAGCAACACCGGAAGCACTCCAAGTGGCCAGATACTGGTCAAAGGACATTTAACCAACTACCAAACTCACAAGTTTTGTATTTGTCTGTTTGTTTGCTTTGTTCTGTTAGAAATGTAATATAATGGACTGGTTGCTCTGACACGACAAATAACTGACCAACTTCAGGCCTCTCTCACTATTCTCTTCTCCAAACTCCTAACTATTTCTCCTTTGACACCCAGATTCAATCTGAGCTGACAGGGTTTTAAAACACACCCCTAAAGTCAATTTTTTTCTTTTCTAAGTTAGGCTCCACCCACTCTTTCCCAGCCTATCACTAACTCCCCTCATTTCCCTCCAAGCTGTTCCTAAACGTGCCCCCTTCAGGAAATGAGTATCTAAAATGGATTTCCCGGCACCCTTTCCAAAATGGCTGCCAAACTTCCTGGGCCTACTTTCCTAGGCTTTTTCTAGCCCAATAGGTAGGGAATTCATCACACTTGTCTTCAACCTGATGAGTGTTTCTCTGTCCTGGCCCATTCAATTTAGGTTGCGCTGACCAAGCATGGATCCTCTTTATCTGCGGTCCTAGCTATCTGTGACACCAAGAATATTTGAAATGAAAAGTAATTTTAAAATGAGCTAATCATGGTACGGTCCTTTTTATTACTGGTGATGTGATACTGCATTATGACAATAGGGGCTTATTTCATAGTTGCATATGCAAGCGACTCCCCTGTTAATTCCTAGTTTCGTCCATGAATACAGAATCATAGAATCATAGAATCATAGAATCATAGAATCAAAGAGTTGGAAGAGACCTCATGGGCCATCCAGTCCAACCCCCTGCCAAGAAGCAGGAATATTGCATTCAAATCACCCCTGACAAATGGCCATCCAGCCTCTGCTTAAAAGCTTCCAATGAAGGAGCCTCCACCACACTCCGGGGCAGAGAGTTCCACTGCTGAACGGCTCTCACAGTCAGGAAGTTCTTCGTCATGTTCAGATGGAATCTCCTCTCTTGTAGTTTGAAGCCATTGTTCCGCATCCTAGTCTCCAAGGAAGCAGAAAACAAGCTTGCTCCCTCCTCCCTGTGGCTTCCTCTCACATATTTGTACATGGCTATCATATCTCCTCTCAGCCTTCTCTTCTTCAGGCTAAACATGCCCAGTTCCCTAAGCCGCTCCTCATAGGGCTTGTTCTCTAGACCCTTGATCATTTTAGTCGCCCTCCTCTGGACACATTCCAGCTTGTCAATATCTCTCTTGAATTGATAGGGTTAGCATTGTGTGTACAAGGAGCACTTTCAGTATTGGCTAATTCTTTCCTCAGAAAGTACATTAAACATGCTGTTTTCTCTAAACACTGTTGGTCCCCGGTTTTTACTGGATCAATATACAGCCAACCTTCTTCAATTGCAGATTTCATCTTTGAAAATTTGATTATTCACAGATTTATTACAATATTCAGCTCTCAGAAATCCCAGCCAGTTTACTAATTGTAAGAAATTGTGTGAGCTGAAGTCAAAAACATCTGGAGGAGTAGAGTTTGAGAAACATTGAACTAGAGCAGTGGTTCTCAACCTGGGGTCCCCAGATGTTTTTGGCCTACAATTCCCAGAAATCCTAACAGCTGATAAACTGGTTGGGATTTCTGGGAGTTGTAGGTCAAAACACCTGGGGACCCACAGGTTGAGAACCACTGAACTAGAGGAACCAGAAAGAACACTTCTCTATGAATCTCTAGATCCCCCAACACAATGTTATGGTAGACTTTGCACCAGAAATTAACCATGGAGTTATGCTGGGAGATCTAGAAATTTCTTGAAAAAATGTTTTCTTTGTTAAACTTGTTTTTTTGCGGGGAGGGGGATGTGACTAATTACAGCAAATGTGGATGTTTGACTTTAGATCCATTCTTGACAAGGACTGTGTTGCTTCTACTAACATTTGGCTTTAATATGCATTTTAAAACCAAATAGCCTTTTAGACAAGCCAAATCATGCACTGTTAATAATTGACACTCAGAAGATCATGAATACAACAAATACATTGCCATATAAACTGGCCACCTTATTTTGCTACATGGTCAGATGCATTATTTCTCTAACAGAATGCTATTGTTAGTGGCATCACATTTTCTAGTTCATGAAGATCAATGAGCTGTGACTCTATCTTCCCAAAATGTAATGAAATGTTCACCCAACAACATCCAGGTTTTTAAATTGTGTCTCTCTGTTCGGAACCACTTAAAAACACTGCTTAAAAACACTATTAAAATATCCAATCTCTGATTATTATTTTTTTTTAAAAAAAGCAGGTTCAAACCTGGATACACTGGTTTGATGTAAAGTATCTGGAGGAATCTAAAATATTACCTATTACTTTACACATTAAAATATTGTGCAGATAACTTCATAATGTTTGAGTTATCTACATATATAATACCCACATGGTATTATCACTGTCAGGATATTCATTCTGCTTTGTAGCTTCCACTCTGTTAAATCTCTATAAGAACCGTCTTAAATGTTTGCAATCAAAAGATAATTAAAATCATACTAATCTACAGATATAAAGTTCAATTATCCATACTCCCAACTTTGCCTAGTTCGGTGTAGTGAAATAAGCAAACAGCTGCAGTTTTGTGTCAAGGACAATTTAGTATTAGATATCTCTGTCTCTAGGCTATTGATTGCAGCAGAGGCAAAACTATTGGTTTGTGTATGACATTTCCATTGTCAAAAAAGCTGTTGATGTTTGCAATGTTCTTCCCCATCCTCCCAACAATTTGCTATATTTTTTCCCCATATCAGTTCTTTCATATGCCTCGATAACTTTTCCATTTAACCAAATCTGTTCTCTTGATTTCTGCAGCACCAGCTAATTCACACTGTGGTGTCTGAAAACAAAATGACTGACCAATGCTGATCCACTCCTAGGATTTTCTGGCAAAATTTATTTACTTTGGCATTGCCTCCTCCTTATGTTGAAATGGTGTGACTTGCACAGAGTCACCCAGTGGATTCCCATGTCTGAAATTCAAATGTTGGTCTGCCTAATTCTTAGGGTCCTTCTATAAGATATAAAATTTGGAAGTAACTGTGTTAAAAAGGGGGTGGCTAAACAATTTTTAGCCAAAGTGAGGGAGGGATCAGGTTAAGAGCTAAAAAGCACGTGTTAAAAAGGTGTACTTATAACCCAATTCAGCCTGAAAAAGTGCACATTTGCATGACTGTATATCCCTGCAGTCATGCAAACACATGCTTTCCTTCCCTCCCCCCTGCGTAGACTGCTCCGGTGCATGTCTGCTTTTTTTAAAAGCGCAAAACAGCTGATCAGCCTCTCAAACAGTCACATAGATGGTTAAAAGGAAGCACAAAAGGAGAGCAATTAGAACTCTCAGAAACTCTTAATTTTAGACATCATAATGTCAAACAGAGGTTGGATTAAGTTTCAGGGGAAGAGAGGGATCCTACAGAAGTTTTATACAGTCCAGAGCATAACAGAGTGAATTAAAAAAAAACTTCTTCCAGACATCCCCTGTCCACCCTCCATCTCGATCCACTATAGAGGAAGGCTGTGAGGACAGCAGGGGGCAATATCCCAGGACTGACAGGTCTCTGTGTGGACCTGCTGTCAGGTCACAAGATTTTTTGTCTTGGGTTTAAAATGCAAATTTTGGCCCTGTCTGGATGTGCCTTAAGTCTAATATTCAAACTACTACAGCATGCTGGTTTCCTTTAAGTAGACATCAGCTTCTGGAAATTTTATCCTAGGGTTTCCTTGGCAATATTTATTGAGTAGCAATCTAGCATGATCTTCCTCTGAGTAACCTGTTTCCTTGGAGTTTCAGTCCAACACTCAACCCACTCCCAATCTAGAAAGAAGTGCAGAGGCAGGAAAGAAAGAAAACAGTACAAAACAGTAATTCTTTGGAACAAAGGCACCAAACATTTTATGTACTTAACTTTCCAAAGAGAGAACACAAAGGAGATGTTGGTATAAGATGAGGTGGGGGAGTCTCTATTTAAAATGATAGTAAATGTTGCTATGCTGAATACAATACTAATGTCAACACATTTCTTTAATTTACAGTTAAAAGCTGAACAAATGTAATCCTTTTGAATTGTTGTTTACATGAAACTCCTAGAGCCATAAGTCAGAATATGCTCATGGAGTGTTACAAGGTGATTGCACTAAGCACCCTTCCTCCAGTGACAATGTGAAGCCGATTGTGCATCTGCTCTGAAGTGTACAGAGGCTGTTTTTGCAATTGTAATGAAATCATGTTGGTACACAGAGGGCACTGAAAATTTCTTTCATGGTTTGAATCCTTTCGCTGAAGGCACATCTACATTGACACTACAATTCAGCTTGGAACTGTTTTCTCTGTGTGGTTGATACAGTATGGAACTGATTTCAGAGCAGGAAGTTGATTATATTAAACACAGAATCTCGCAACAAACGGCTGTGTAGCGTTTCTTCCCCATTTCCTGCAGAGATGCGCATCAGTGCACTAGAGGCACATGGGATTTTTTAAAAAGAGAAAGTGACAATTAGAAGTGGAGGTAATCAATTACCCTTCCCAGGGAGCCAAATACAGATATGTAAATTTCAGATCTATATTTGTGGGGAAATAATTGAGATGCTTGGAAAACAGAACATACATGAATTTTGCAGGAAGGATTAACCACTCAATTTATTTTTATCAGCTAATGTTGGCTTGGGAACCTGGTTCTCCTTATCCCTCTCCATTGACCTTATCAACGTTTTCAGCCAACAGCTTTCCAAAGTGTATGAACAGTGTGATGAAAGGCAGAAATGTGGGAAGGGGGTGAAAAAGAAGGAATGAATGCATGTTGCTCAAATAATTGTTTGGAAAATGGGAATGACCAAAGTGTTGCCCTACCCTTGGCCACTTACTCTTCAAAATCTCTAATTCATGAATAGCAGCCCCAACGCTACATGGATCAAGTTGGTAAAATTAACCCCACTTAACCATTGTACCCTAGAGAGGGACATAATATGAAAAGGCACTTCTGGGACCACTTATGGGAAGAGGCAAAACCTCATGAAAAGCCTGCTCATTTACAGAGCACAGAAGCTCACATGAGCACAGAATGGTCTCTGTTGCAACGTGGAGGATAGACTGGGGTGGAAAAATCAATGTTTCCAATTTGTAGAGAAAGCATGCATCTAGTATTATTAGCATGATATATAAGCACTGCATAAGCCCATTTATACCACACACATTAAGGACAAATTGACTGAATAAATTCTATTATTCTCAGGAATGTTGCAAATTACATGCTGACATGTCAGAAAAGTGGAAATAATAGTGTTGACATTACTGGTATTATACCCTATTTCTGCCTGTTTCCCCAACCATTTATTAGGTGGCTAGGATTGCATCTATTTCCCAACCTTCCTTTCCCACTTTCTAAACCTTTAAGGGTTTACCCTTAAAAAGCAGGCCTTCCGACATAGGCACTGTATCAACCATGTGTGCCACTGCAAGATTTAACATGATTTCAGTTTGTCACATCTCTGCATATTGGTCATGATCTGGGGGTGGGAGGGGGGAGGTTATATGCATATAAGACCTGCATTAAATGTTAGCAATGATATATCCTTTTCACTACCCCAACCTCCTCCCTAACTCCCAGGTTGCTTCTAATCTGGTAAGCATTGATTTGTGACATCTGCATGCTGCCCCATAATAATAAAGTGTGAAGGTTTACAATAAGCAAGCATAAACCCAATTTATATCCAAAATAAAATATAAAACCATAAAAAACCAGAACAGGAGGAGAGACACAACAACAGAAAACACACCTCCTCGCAAATTTCAAAATTGAGATCTGCAATGAGAGACATCAAGTGCATCACATAGCTACATCTCTGTAGCAATGTCTCCCAAAATCCCACTGAGTAAACAGTGCAGATCCCACTCCACAACATGGCCATTTCCATTTGTTAGAGAGTAGGGGGATCAGCAGAAATACATACAGCTATTTTCTTTGGACCATGTCCGCATACGTTGTTTTTTCTGCGGGGCAGGGTGGGGGTGGGGGGGTCCCTTGAAGTTTCTGGAGATTATGTCCTTGAAGTGTGTCCAACTACAGAAAAGTAGGTGGATGTGTCCTCCCTCCACTCTCTCGCAACACAGAAACTGTCATGTTGTTTGAATGCTGTACTGCATACAAGGTGTGACACAGAATAGAATTCTAGTCACCATAATTACATAACACCTAAGACATCATGAGTTTGACTTAATTTACTAACACAATAGAAGTCCCAAATGGATTGATCTGGACTATCTTCATTACGGAAAAAAAACTAAAATCAACACATGGTACCAAAAAATCAGAAAAAATGGTGCACCAGAAGAACTATGAAAAGACTGTTTTGTAATTACAGGCTCCTAGTAAAAGGGCCTCCTTGTAATAATATCTTAGGCTGGTTCTACACTCTAGAACAGATGCAGTTCAACACCACATTAACTGCCATGACTCAATTGTAAGAAATCCTGGGAGTTGTAGTTTGGTGCAGCACCAGCATTCTTTGAGAGATTAAGGATCTTGCAAAACTACAACTTCCAGGATTCCATAGCACTCAGCCACTGCAGTTAAATTTGTGCCAAACTATATCACTTCTACACTATTGTTTGTGTCACTTTAAAGACTAAGATTTTCTTGGACTTTCCAATAAAAAAGCATGACTGAGAAACAAGTGCCCAGCAGGCCATAGGGGTGATTGATGGGCAGGCGGAAGTGTGCATCCTCCAGAGAGGCTTTTCCTTATTAAACTTTCTGCAGCACAAACCAGGAGGGTCTATGAAGTACTGAGCATTATTGGCCTGGGATTCTTCAACTATTACTACTCCAGGATCTCAACAGCTGATTGGAAATGCAAGCTGCTCTGTGGGCCTTCCTTTTAAGTCAGAAAAATATGTAAATTTGCCTTCTCTCTACAAAACCCGTTCCCTTTCTCCCATCCAGTATTTTTTTTTTTACAAATTAAACAAAGTTCTGCCTTGTTTGTGCCACACAACCCCATTGCCAGATTCATTTGCAAAAGATTTTATCAAATTATATAAATGTTATTGCACTTGAGGCAGACAGAACCTGAGACCCGAATGTGAAAGAAAGTGGTTATTTTCCTACTCATAGCTGTAATCTTTCTGTTTAAGAGGGTTGTGAAAAACAGAGATGAGGAGTTGGGTGTTGTGTTGAAATGGCGATGAAGCCGTTTTCTGATTGTACACATCCCCATTCGCTTTTCAAAAGTCATTACTCGAGGACCCTAAATTCTCACTTTTACCACCCTATTATGTGTTTGGTGTTATTCTCCCCATCACTCATCAGAACCAGCTATAAAAATCCTGTGCCTGGGTTATAGCACGTCAACCTAATTTAAACCATGCTGGAGAATAGCTGCATTGAAATGTAGGAAGATTTCTCCTTCTCACCTCCCTTTCATCCCCAAGTGATTCCATTATCAGGCACTTGCCCCCACCCTTAACCATAAGGATAAGAACATGTTTAATGGTCTCATCTTAATTACTGGGACCAGCAAGGGACACTGAGGGAGCTGAAGGGCAAAACAGCCAGACTGAAGGACGTTGCTGATAATCTTATCAACAGTTTCTCTTGGAAAAGGTGTGTGTGTGTCGGGGGGGGGGGGGGGGAGAGAATGCAACCATTTCCACCTCAGTCATTAGTCAGATATAAACAGGTATTTGACTTGGCTTGGCTATAAGCCTTATTATCACATTCTGAGCTTTGTGTGCATGTGCGTATTTTATGTGCTTTGTTGGAAGATAGATGTTGCCCCAGCTCCAATTCTACCTAATGGGGTTAGACATGTTTCCAAGTATTATGGGCATGGTTAAAGTAGCTGAACCCAGAGAGAGAAATGATTCATCGTGCTTATCTTGTGCATAAGGAACCTATTTTTTCCCACAAGAAGCTATTTCTAATACAGGAAATAAATTCAACATTTTGAGGAAATCTTCTGTCTACATAGCCTGCTTCTTCTTCTACCTCTTTCATGTTTTGCTATCTAACCAGATGAAGTCAATGATGCTATTAATTAACAGAACAAAGATTTGCCAGTCGTAAAAAGACCTCTTCATTCTTCTCACACTTTTTGGCAATTTTGCACAGCAAACAAGGGTCTGTTGATCTGCTTGGAGAAGATGGTTTCTCTAAGTCAGTGGTTCTCAACCTGTGGGTCCCCAGGTGTTTTGGCCAACAACTCCCAGAAATCCCAGCTAGTTTGCCAGGATTTCTGAGAGTTGAAGGCCAAAACATCTGCAGACCCACAATTTGATAACCATTGCTCCAAGTCAAGGCCCATGGTCCACTTACTGAAACCAGATGATCTGAGGAACTGAATGGACCCAGTGGTGTCTGGAAACCCAGTTGATTCCATATGTCCAATATGGCAACATGGCATCTTTAGGGGATTGGGGGAGGAGTCAGTTGACACCAACACATTGGGATTGCTGTGTGTCACCAAGGAGTGTACAAGTGAGCAGAGCAGATGCAATACAGAATGTCTTATTTTGCACAGCAAACATGGAAGCCAACTCAATGATGGAGAACACGCAATAATGAGAGCAACAGTTTGGGTCTTCCCAAAACACAGTAAGCTTGATGGCTTATTGATATGGCAACCAAAATACTTTTTAAAACCTTTGGTGCCATAAGCCTGCAGGTGGATCACAAGACTTCAAATGAAGCAGAAATTCAGTGTTTTCCCCCAATCTTTCTACTTTGCACTCCATCCTGACATTCATCAGCTGGTACTTTCTCTGGCAAAAAAGTGGGATTTATGCAAATATGAGGTATGCCACTCACTAACTATAAGAAAAAACCATATATTGTATTTTTGAAAAGCATATAAATCTTAAAAAAAAAGAAGATGAGCACTTTTATACAGCACCATTCTTCACAACACAACCCTTGGCATCCACAATTTCACTCTCACCATAGCAAAGGGATAGTCCCTCACATTGCCTTGTTAGATTATCTGTCTGTTCTTCCAAATAGAAATCAGAAGTGAGGGACGCGCCGCAGCATTAAATGTCAAACTTAGCAAGAACTGAGTGACTGGTCTAGACTAAAAACTCATCAGAGCTAAAATGTGTTTCTTGCTTTGACAGCTCTTCACTCTCATCTGGCTCCAGAACCAGATATTAGAAAGTACATGACTGTAGAATTCAGATGTTCCCTTCAGCTATCAGGACTGACCACTATTGATAGGCCTTCCCTTGAATGAATTTGTCTGGCTAGCAATCCCCTAGTTTTATTTATTGCAATAGATACATCTTTTTATGGCTATATCCAAAGGCCTTGACAAATTACTGATTGTTTAATCATCAAAGTATAAATGAGATACATGTGTTTTGTGTTTCTCTCTCTTTAGGGGAAGTGGAAAGAAAAGGAATCAATATTAGCCACATGCACAGATCTTAAAATGTGGTTATGTCTATAGCTTCATGTCCATAATTTGAACCAGGTTGCATCTTTTATATCATGCAATTTGTAATAAGGCACTGCTTCTAGCTTTTGCTGACAACTATTTAAATGTCTTTTCTAGTATAAAAGCCAAACTCCCAGTGAATGTGGAGAGCTGGTTGTATATCTGTTCCCTATTTGATCAAATAGCTACGGAGACAGAAATGAGCATCAAATTACATTTGCAGGATCTTTTGGGGCATTACGTCTGATGCCAAAGCATCAAACAAGAAGAAAGAAACAGCATTACTACTACAAAGAAGAAAACTCTTAATTCTCCCACCATGACTGTTGATGGCAAGATTAGCAACAAATGAGTATTTTCCCAATGTTTGAGTCCAAATATTTCCATTCTAAACAACTGGTATACCCACATATCACATTATTAAACACTGATTAGCTTTCACAAGATACTGATAGCCATGATATGATAATGATTTTATTTGTCTATTTTAGAAAACTTACATCTCCCCTTTCAATTCTGTTCTGTCAGCTTGCAAATGAACATAATGAAGTAAGCATCATTAAAGCAAAAAATACAAAACAATCCTAAACATAATGAACAGCAGAATACACCATAAAATCAGCAAAACCTGGCAAGCAGGACTGAAGGGAGAGGATGGATGAATCATCGACTGAAAGAACATGCAAATACAAATATTTTTAACTAGCTGCCTTGGTATAGTTGTTATAAGATGATTTTTTCAAAAAGCCATTTGGTTGCCAAGAAATATATCTTTCTGCCCAGCAATGTCAAAGGCAGCCCAAGAAAGGAACTTCAACAACTGCTACTAAAACAGGAGCAAAGAAAAACAATGATTTCTGCAATTATGGGCGTATCTTCACTACCAAATTAATGCAGTTCAATGCCATTTTAAGGGTTATGACTCAGTGCTTTGGAATCCTGGGAGTTGCAGTTTAGTGAGGCACCAGCCAGACTGAAGACTTTGTGAAACAACAACTGATTCCATAACAATGAACAACGGCAATTCAAGTGGTGTCAAATTGCATTAATTCAACAGTAAAGATGTACACTATGTTTTCAAATGAATCCTCCAGTGTGGAATACATCTCACCACGCTAAAACAGTGGACGTGGCTCTTAATGAGACCTGCCGCATTATCATAGAATGTCTACACCCCACACCACAAAGAAATTATACTGCTTAGCCGGTATTGTACCACCTGACATCCGTTGAGAAGTAGCAGCCAATAATGAAAGGACCAAGGCAGTGACATCTCCGGCCCATCCTCTGTTCAGATATCAGCCAGCAAGCAAATGCCTTAAATCAAGAAACAGATTCCTAAGATCTACAGAGATACACACAGGAACATCTCAGCAATCAAGAGTCCAAAAGTGGCAGGCTAAAACCTGGAACCTCAATCAGTGGCTGAGACCAGATGAGAAACTCCCTCCTGGGCACAGAGAAGGTGCTGAACAGACTGTGCTCTGGTATCATGAGATGCAGAACCAACCTTAAAAAATGGGGCTACGAAGTGGAGTCCACAACATGCAAGTGTGGAGAAGAGTAAACTACTTACTACATTGAGGCCTGCCACATGTACAATGAAGGACCTTCATACAGCAACACCAGAGGCATTCCAAATGGCCAGCTTCTGGTCAAAGGATATCTAGTATAATGTCAAGTTTTTAGCTATGTTTGTGGGTTGTTGTTTTTTTTTAAAAAAAACCCATTATAACTGTAACCTCAATTCACTTCTGACACAATAAATAAATAAATCCCGTAGTTATCCTAGAATTCTTTTGTAGACAAAATAATAGTTTCATAACTGAAATATAGGCTGAAGATAACATAAAATGCTTTATTTTTATCTTATATTAAACCTATGTACTATTCTTATTCTCAAAGAAAGAAATTAGTAGTTTTTCCACTGTAAGAAACACTTCAAACACCAGAATGTCTCTAAGTCTATTCCTAATTCTGAATTTATTCTGCACAAAATTTTGTGTTGTTTCTTTCTGTACAGAAAATAGCATTTATTGATTGAAATATTTTCTGAACAGAAACTGATTTCAATATTTAAAACACGCACATTCAATTTTTACACAGAACAAGTCTCTAGTTACAACATTTTCTGTGTAGGAGGCTGCAATTCCTGCAAGAAAATAGTATTTTTATATAGAAAGTCCAAATCCGAAATTGTTTCACTACAAATATTATTTGGTATCCTGCTGGCACATTACATATATGTGAGGTTCCTTATACCAGCAAGAAAACATTTTTATCTGGAGCAAGAAGACATCAACTGAAAATTATGAAATCAAAGAGTTTTGCATATGGTACCATTGCGCATGATTGTGCATTGAGCATTACATGTTGAACATTGCTCATTGTTGTGCATTATTGGATGGTTGTGCATGGTGGAACAATTTTAATTGGCTATGCATAGAGATTAAATGTTCTACCAATGTCAACCCCAAAGGAAATGGTGTGTAATTCTAACCATTTTCTTACTGCTGTTGTCAAAAATTGTATAGGTTTCATTGCTTATTTTGTGCTTGAGACTCATTATGCATAAAGTGAATAGAAGGTAATGTGCCAAAAAGAGTATTATTCTATTAGATATAATATTTCCCTCACAGAAAATACTGTCTACTGGGGGAGGGGTATTTTTTTAAATCAATTTGTGTCTCCAAGTCATTCCCAGTTTAGAGCAACCCTAAAGCACACCAATTACGGTGTTTTCTCAACAGAATTTCTTCCTCTAGGGCAGGGGTCCACAAACTTTTTAAACAGAGAGCCAGGTCACAGTCTCTCAAACTGTTAGGGGGCCGGATTATGATTTGAAAAAAACATGAATTAATTCCTATGCACACTGCACATATCTTATTTGTAGTGCAGAAAACATTTAAAACAATACAACAATTAAAATGAAGAACAGTTTTAACAAATATAAACTTATTAGTATTTCAGTGGGAAGTGTGAGACTGCTTTTCGCTGTTTATTTATTATTTATTTATTTATTTCTTGCATTTATTGACCGCCCCTCTCAGCCCGAGGGCGACTCGGGGCGGTGAACAGCAACAAAGAAAGACAGTGTACAGTGCATCACGACAGTACAAACCAGACATATACAACACAACATATACTTATACTAAAAATCCGCTTCGTCAAGTCCTGGGGTCATAGCCAAAATTCATAGTCCTAGTTCATTCCAGAGTCATTCCAAGATACACTCAGTTGAAGGCCTGCTCGAAGAGCCATGTTTTCAGGCCCCTACGAAAGGCCATCAAGGAGGGCGCCTGTCTAACTTCAGCAGGGAGGGTGTTCCACAGCCGGGGGGCCACCACCGAGAAGGCCCGCTCCCTCGTCCCCGCCAGACGTGCCTGTGAGGCAGGCGGGACCGAGAGAAGGGCCTCCCCGGATGATCTCAAGGCCCTCGTTGGCTCGTAGGCCGAGATGCGGTCTGCAAGGTATTTTGGGCCGGAACCGTTTAGGGCTTTGTAGGATAACACCAGCACCTTAAATTGGGCCCGGTAGCAAATCGGCAGCCAGTGGAGCTGGGACAGCAGGGGCGTTGTATGCTCTCTGCGTCCTGCTCCCGTTAACAACATGGCTGCCGCGCGTTGGACTAGCTGAAGCTTCCGGGCCGTCTTCAAGGGCAGCCCCACGTAGAGAGCGTTGCAGTAGTCGAGGCGGGATGTGACCAAAGCGTGTACCACCGTGGCCAAGTCAGACTTCCCAAGATACGGGCGCAGCTGGCGCACGAGCCTAAGCTGTGCAAATGCTCCCCTGGTCACCGCTGAAACCTGAGGCTCCAGGCTCAGCGATGAGTCCAGGGTCACACCCAAGCTGCGAACCTGTGCCTTCAAGGGGAGTGCGACCCCGTCCAGCACAGGCTGTAACCCTATACCCTGTTCGGCCTTGCGACTGACCAGGAGTACCTCTGTCTTGTCTGGATTTAGTTTCAGTTTGTTCGCCCTCATCCAGACCATTACAGCGGCCAGGCACCGGTTCAGGACTTCGACGGCCTCCTTAGTAGCAGGTGGGAAGGAGTGACAGAGTTGGACGTCATCTGCGTACAGGTGACACCGCACCCCGAAACTCCGGATGATCTCACCCAGGTAAATGACCTTGGAGGGCCACATCTGGCCCCCGGGCCTTAGTTTGAGGACCCCTGCTCTAGGGGATCCATTTCCTGACGCTGAGACTGAGGCTGCATCCACAGTGTCGTATAATCCAGTTTCTGAATCCAGATTATCTGCTTTGAACTGAATTTATGTGAGTCTACACTGCCATAAAATCCACTTCAAATCAGATAATCTGGATTCAGAAACAGGATTATATGGCAGTGTAGATCCACCCTAAGAGAATTTATTTATTTATTTATTTAAAATATTTATATTCCGGCCTTCTCACCCCAAAGGGGACTCAGGATGGAACACATTCAATGCCGGGACATAAAATAAACTATAAACATACATCTATATAAATAAAAATGTAATGTTCATTTGTGGGATTAACAGAACTCAAAAACCACTGGACGAATTGACACCAAATTTGGACACTAGACACCTAACAACCCAATGTATGTCCTTCACTCAAAAAAACCAATTTTGTCATTTGAGAGTTGTAGTTGCTGGGATTTATACTTCACCTACAATCAAAGAGCATTCTGAACCTCACCAACGATGGAATTGAACCAAACTTGGCATACAGTTCTATGTCCAAGAGGAAATACTGGAAGGGTTTGGTGGGCAGTGTCCTTTGGTTTTGGAGTTGTAGTTCACCTACATCCAGAGATCACTGTGGACTCAAACAATGATGGATCTGAATCAAACTCTACACAAATACTCAATCTGCCCAAATGTGGAGTTTGGGGAAAATAGACCCTTGACATTTGGGAGTTGTGGTTGCTGGTATTTACAGTACACCTACAATCACAGAGCATTCTGAACCCCACCAACGATAGAATTGGGTCAAATATCTCACACAGAACTCCCATGTGGGCCACAGCAACGCGTGGCAGGGGACAGCTAGTAAACACTAAAATCATTAATTGGCATGTTAAAATCGACTGTTCAAAGCTGTCTCAAATCATCTATATTGAATCCGGTTGGCAAGATAAAGTTTCCTATTGTTGCCTTATTGCACTGTCCCAAAGGCTTCATCCCACAGCCTAATTTTTACCATTTTTCTAAAGGACAGGAGGGAGGGAGCTGATCTAATCTCACCAGGGAAGGAGTTCCATAACCGAGGGGCAATCACTGAGAAGGCCCTCTCTCTCGTCTTTGCCAATCGTGCCTGCGAAAGTGGTAGGACTGAGAACAGGGCATCCCCGGAAGATCTTAATCTCTGCAGTGGTTCATAAAGGGAGGTGATTTCAGATAGGTAGACTGGACTGGGGCCATTTAGGGCTTTATAGGCCAAAACTAGCACTTTGAATTGTGCTCGGTAGCAAACCGGCAACCAGTTAAGCTGACACAACATGTGAGTTGTGTGCTCCCTATATACTGCCCCGGTTATTAACCTGGCTGCCTCTCACTGGACTACTGAATCTTCCAAACAGTCTTCAAAGGCAACACCATGTACAGCACTTTGTAGTAGTCTATCCTAGATGTAATGAGAGAATGTGACTTTGCTTATCTTGGTTGAAAACCCTTAATACACATTGCTGCAACCATTTGTGCATCATCTAAATACTGTGGTGTCCAGCTGCATAAAACATTCAGTGTAGTTATGTAAACTATTATTATATAGGCACTCTCTAACATCCATTGATGGGCTGAGTCACAGAGGCTTCATTCATGGGGGGGGGGGTTCCAAATTATAATCTGGCCCTCTAACAGTTTGAGGGACTGTGACCCGGCCCTCTGTTTAAAAAGTTTGAGGACCCCTGATCTACAGAGACACTCGCTGGAACACCTCAGCAAGTGAGAGTCCAAAAGTGGCAGGCTAAAACCAAGAACAGCAATCAATGGCTGATACCAAATGAGAGACTCCATCCTGGGCACACAGAAGACTGGGCAACTTGGAAGGTGCTGAACAGACTGCACTCTGGTACCACGAGATGCAGAGCTAGCCTTAATTATTTCTCGCACTTCTACCCCGCCCTTCTCAACCCCCGAGGGTGGACTTAAGAAATGGGGCTACAAAGAGGAATCCACAACATGTGAGTGTGGAGAAGAGCAAACCACAGATCACCTACTGCAATGCAACCCTACATGCACAATGGAGGACCTTCTTATAGCAACACCAGAGGCACTCCAAGTGGACAGCTACTGGTCAAAGAACATTTAATCAACTACCAAGTTTGCAAACGTTGTGTTTTGTTTGTTTTCTTAATGCAATACAACTGTTTGGTTCACTCCTGATATGACAAATAAATAACCCCCAGTTTTCAGTCTCATTCTCATCTTTGCCCATTGCCTGAAACAGAGTTGGATGGAGAAGTGCATCTCTATTTCTCATGCAGCATCCCTCTTTAAGGCAATGCTTAAATTAATTGTGGGCTCAGTACCTGCTGCTTTTTAAACTTGACCTGCCTCTGCAACCCACACACTTGCAGTTGTGCTGACAGGTGAGTTTTACAGCTTCCCTTCTTAATAAGCAGGAAGAAGCCCTCACTTTGCTTTTCTAAAATAGGGAAAATATTGTGTCAGTTACTGTCAAAATTCATCATGCATTCCCAGGTAGAGACAGGCAGAAGCAATAACCTAATGTAAACAGAGGAAAGTGAGACGTTGACATCTTATTTACCAACACTGTAATGGTGTGTTTTTCTTTCCGGTTGGCATGTGCAAAATAAGGCCGCCCTGACAGAAGTTTTCAAAACAGATTGCAAGGGGGCAAACTTTGGTCATCAAACGTTCCTTAAATACTAATTCCTCTCTTTCTCTCATTCTTTTTCTTCCATTATTATTTATACACGCATTTGGTATTAAACTTCTCATAGTCCCAGCTTAGTTATTTCTGATTTTCATTATTTATACAATTATTTTTGTAGATTCTATTTTTGTGCATTTTATGCATTTCTTCCAGCAACTGGAGAATATTTATGCACATTTTAAGTATTTATTCTTTTTATTTAGTCACACACACTTCCCTCTATGCATGTTTGTGCTTTCAAGTCACCTGTCAACCTATGGCGTCTCCATGAATTTCAGAGTTTTGGGGATTTTTAGACATATGTATGTATGTGCCTTGGAGTTGCCTGGCAACTTATGGTGACTCCATGAATTTCACATATCCTTCTAAGGCAAAAAATACTGAGATTCTCTGGCCAATCCCTTCCCCTGAAATATAGCCTCTAGCACCTAGTATTCACTGGGAATCTCTTGTTCAAGCACTTAACCGGGGCTAATCCTGCTAAGCCTCCAAGATCAGGCAAAATATGGTACCTTCACTGGGCCCAATTTGAATAAGGGCATCTTGCTTCAGATTTGGGTGTAACGTATGTATTGTTTCTTCGACTGCAAATGGGGAAAATGTCTCAATATGAAATAATGGGAAATGATCTTGGTTGCTACGAATGTCTTTTCCAATTCAGATCTGGAGACATTCATTTCCACATTAAGGCTTTTTGCATGTCTCCAAGGAGAAACAATAATCTTAACTAATCACCAAATGGGATACAAAACTGGGATGCAATGTGGGAGGTTCAAAGCAATTGTTAAATTAAACTTATTTCAAAAGTGGAAGACTGAGGATTCCAATCATTTTTTAAAAGAAAGCCAAGATGAAAGCAGATCATCATTGACCAAGTGCTAAATCCAAGAAGCCATCCAAGGGGAGCATTAACTTCTAATCAGGAGCCAACTAATTGACTGACCTAACTTTGATATACTATACCATCTGTGAGCTTTGGCTATAATTGGCAGATTGTGGATATAAAATAAGATACTGCACTGTATATCTCAGACATAGCCTCTTGCTCTCTCAAACTCTGCATAGGCATTAAACTATAATGTGGGCACCCCATCTAACATAAACACGGCATTGTGTTTATTTTAGGAGAAAGGACCTCCTAAATATAGAAAGAAAGGTAATTCCCCATTTCTTTGAAGGAACTAGTTCAGGGTTTCTCAACCTTCCCAATGCTGCAAACACTTAATAGAGTTCCTCATGTTGTGGTGACCCCCAAACCATAAAATTATTTGTTACTACTTCATAACTGTAACTTTGCTACTGTTATTAATCATAATGTAAATATCTGATATGCAGGATATATTTTCATTCACTGGATCAAATTTGGTACAAAAGCTCGATACGCCCAAATTTGAATACTGGTGGGGTTCGGGGGGGGGGGGTGATTTTGTCATTTGGGAGTTGTTGCTGGGATTTATAGGTAACCTACAATCAAAGAGCATTCTGAACGCCACCAATGATGGAATTGAACCAAACTTGGCACGCAGGACTCCCATGACCTACATAAAATACTGGAAGGGTTTGGTGGGCATTGACCTTGAGTTTTAGAGTTGTAGTTCACCTACATCCAGAGAGCACTATAGACTCAAACAGTGATAGATCTGGACCAAACTTGGCACGAATCCTCAACATGCCCAAATGTGAACACTGGTGGTGTTTGGAGAAAATAGGCATTGACATTTGGGAGTTGTATTTTCTGGGATTTATAGTCTGAAGCTAATTTTTAAAAAACGATCTCAGGAATGAAAGCCATACGTCCTCAAAACTAAGAGAAGAAAAAACAATAGTACAAGCAATTATATAATGTAAAATATGTAAAATAATTATTTATAGACTAGGTGTCCAGCTTCTTCATGAAATGATTAGATTTGACCAGGACAAAAATTATTGTTTTTCTGCTTGATCCTTTTCTCTGCTCCCACCTAATTCTGATGCATCTTTGGTTAAATGCAGCTAAATAAATCGTTATCCTAGTTATTGCAGAAATCTAATAATGGAAATCATTGTGGATGTCTGCATTCCACTGAGCTATTAAGACAGAGCTTTAGATTGTTAACAACATTTAAATGGAAATACCCTTTGTTCAGTTGGAACTGCCGAAGGAATAACATCATTACTTTAAGAATACGTTTTACCACACTGCCATTTCCATATTTAATCTACAGGTTCTAGAAGATCATCTTAAACACAATTGCATTGGCTCATTTGGTTTGCTATCCATGCAAATAAAACTCCATGCTGCTAGTTAGGCATTTTGTCTGTTCACTGAGGCATTTAAGAGGAGTAGTGGTTTGAGCACTGCACTGTGACTGGAGACCAAGGCCCAATCTACACTGCCATAGACTGCAGTTTCAGAATGCAGATTAACAGCATTGATGATTACAGCATATGGGCAATGTAGACTCATATAATCCAGTTCAACAAAGTCAATCTCCATCCTGAAACTGTGTTATGTGGCAGTAGAGACAGGGCCCAAGTTTAAAATCCTCGCTCTGACATGGATCCAAATACGTTTTAGTCACACAAGTGCCCCTCCACATTTGCAGCTTTCACTTCTGCTGATGTTATTATTGGATTTGAATTTGGTTAACAATGTTGTCTCTAGAAATCTATCGGTTCTTCAGTGTGACTATATGGTACATTTCCTTCTACCATGCTGGAGGACCAAGAGATATCTGGAGATAACATCTTTTTTTAGTCCTCCAATGCAAGTCTATGTTCAGTTTCCATTGGAAGGTACAGTATATTCTGGCGTATAAGACTACTTTTTAACCCAAGAAAATCTTCTCAAAAGTCAGGGGTCGTCTTATACGCGGGTGTAGTCTTATGCATGGGAGTCGTCTTAACTCTATATTTTAACTGGAAAAGTTGGGGGTCGTCTTATACGCCCAGTCGTCTTATATGCCGGAATATACGGTAACCACAGGATCATGCTGGAGAACTTAGAAATTCCCTGGGAAGGCATGATCATCAAGTTTGCAGATGACACCAAATTGAGAGGGATAGCCAGTACTCCAGAAGACAGGAGCAGGATTCAAAATCATCTGAACAGATTAGAGAGATGGGCCAAAAATAACAAAATGAAGTTCAACAGTGACAAATGCAAGATACTCCACTTAGGCAGAAAAAATGAAATGCAAAGAAACAGAATGGGGGACAATGCCTGGCTCGAGAGCAGTACGTGTGAAAAAGATCTTGGAGTCCTTGTGGACAACAAGTTAAACATGAGCCAACAATGTGACGCAGTGGCAAAAAAGCCAACGGGATTTTGGCCTGCATAAATAGAAGTATAGTGTCTAGATTAAGAGAAGTCATGCTGCCCCTCTATTCTGCCTTGGTTAGACCACAACTGGAACATTGTGTCCAATTCTGGGCACCACAGTTGAAGGGAGATGTTGACAAATTGGAATGTGTCCAGAGGAGGGCGACTAAAATGATCAAGGATTTGGAGAACAAGTCCTATGAGGAGTGGCTTAAAGAGCTGGGCATGTTTAGCCTGAAGAAGAGAAGGGCTGAGAGGAGACATGATAGCCATGTATAAATATGTGAGAGAAAGTCATAGGGAGGAGGGAGCAAGCTTGTTTTCTGCTTCCCTGGAGACTAGGACACGGAACAATGGCTTCAAACTACAAGAAAGCAGATTCCATCTGAACATTAGGAAGAACTTCCTGACTGTGAGAGCTGTTCACAGCAATGGAACTCTGCCCCGGAGTGTGGTGGAGGCTCTTCTTTGAAGGTTTTTAAACAGAGGCTGGATGGCCATTTGTTGTGGGTGCCTTGAATGCGATTTTCCTGCTTCTTGGCCTAATGGGATTGGACTGGATGGCCTGTGAGGTCTCTTCCAACTCTCTGATTCTATGATTCTAAGTGTTCCCTTGGGTATAAAAATGGCAATCATTTGTCCCAAACTCCAGAAATGTGGAGGACCAGCTAGAGGTTTTTGATTTGGAGGTTTTTGATTTTGGGGTATCTGTGCTCCTTGGTGAATGCGGACCAGTATTCTTCAAAAACACAGTGTTGTCATTCATGCTAGCCTGCTTTCAGAACCATTTAAAAATGGAGATTTGGTGGATTTCATATGAGATCTTCTGCATGCAAAAGATGTACTCTTTTTCACTGAAATGCAATTGCTCCTTCCACTCACACACAGCAATGGATCCAGCCATTCCCAAAGGGACTATCTGTTCAGGGCACTTTATTGACCATGAATGTGTGATCTCTCATAGGAGAAGAGAATTATAGATGGATGTTCATAAAGCTACTGCCCACTTCCATCAGTATAACTAAGCATGCTCCAACCCACTGTAATGTCTTCTCTGCAGTGTTCCCATATCCTGGGTCTCTGTTTTGTATTTAGGAGGAGCAGGTGCAGCTTTAAAGCCTCAGCTTTGCATGCAAGATGCAATATACTGCAAAGTGTTAATGGCTGAGAAGGAACCTACTGAGTGTCCCCACTGAGTTCAAAGATTGAGCCACGATTTCACTACAGGGATCTCACAAAGCATTTCGAGTTTCAATTACAATGCCTACATTTCCGCCCCCCTCCACCCTGCTTTTTTCCAGAAGTTTATTCTGTGCTGATGCAACACTAGGAATTGGCCTGCACAAGGCAGATTCATATAGACTCACAATTTTGGGGTGAAGTAAAGCTGAAATACAGGAAACAAATGAGAAGACCAGACTTCACACAAATTTGTGGAAAATGTATTGCTGGTTTTGATTGCTTTGGGAATGCTCTTATCTAATGTGATCTAATCTAAACATTACTACTGTTGTTTATATTTAATATGTTGCATTGTTTTTATTAAAGTATATTGCATTTTTAATAGGAGCATCTATATGTCAATTGCTAATGTCACACTGTTATATCTCATTTCTTTATTTTATATGGGAATGGCCTTTGGTCCATGCACTTACAAACTACTACTACAATTCCATGAGTAGAAGTCTCCTCATGCAGACAAACTCTGGAGAACAAGCCCTATGAGGAGCGGCTTAAAGAGCTGGGCATGTTTAGCCTGCAGAAGAGAAGGCTGAGAGGAGACATGATGAGGGCCATGTATAAATATGTGAGGGGAAGTCATAGGTAAGAGGGAGCAAGCTTGTTGACTGCTGCCCTGGAGACTAGGACACAATGGAACAATGGCTTCAAATGACAGGAAAAGCGATTCCACCTGAACATTAGGAAGAGCTTCCTAACTGTGAGAGCTGTTCAGCAGTGGAACACTGCCCCAGAGTGTGGTGGAGGCTCCTTCTTTGGAAACTTTTAAACAGAGGATAAATGGCCATCTGTCAGGGGTGCTTTGAATGCAAGCTTCCTGTTTCTTGGCAGGGGGCTGGACCATGAGGTCTCTTCCAGCTCTATGATTCTGCATCAAAATACTTCATAGAGGAGTTGCCATTGCCTGCCTCTGAGGCTGAGAGTGTACGACTTGCCCAAGGTCAGCCAATATATTTCCATGGCCAAGCAGAAGTTTGAACACTGGTCTTGAGATATAGCCTTAACAGTCAAACCACTGCAGCAAGTGGTTTGACTGCAACTGGGTAGCTTTAGGAAATTTCAAGAAGTTACACAGATAAACTAGAAGCTAGAAAGTACTCAAAATGTAAGCATTCAAACAGAGAATAAAAGCACGGAATTGGTGTAGTGTATTGTTGAAGCCTTTTGTGGCCGGAATCACTGGGTTGTTGTAGGTTTTTCAGGCTGTATAGCCATGTTCTAGAAGCATTCTCTCCTGACATTTTTCCTGCATCTATGGCAAGCATCCTTAGAGGTTGTGAGGTCTGGGGATACTTTTCATAGATGCAAGTGAATTGTCAGGAGAGAATGCTTCTAGAACATGGCCATACAGCTCGAGAAACTTACAACAACCCAATTGATGTAGTGGTTTGAGTTTTGGGCTTAGGACCCTGGAGCCTATGGGTCAAATTCTCAATTGTTTATGACCATGGGAAGATCACACTTTCTCAGCCTCAGAGGAAGCCAAAGACAGCCTTCCTCTGAACAAATCTTGCCAAGAAACCCCCATAATGAAGTCTTCTTAGGGTTGCAATAAGTCAGAAATGACTGGAAAGAAAGCAGAAAATTATTCTCATGAGAAGCCAGTATGAACTACACACAGTAAGGGCATAACAACTGTAAACTAAGGAAGGAAAGTATTTTTAAAAGTTTAAACATTAAACCTAATTCTGCAGAGTCAAACTCCAGCAGAGGGCACAATTGCAACTTCCCTGTGTGCTCTCCTCAAAATGAAAGAGTCTTAAATGTCAGTGCTTTAATATCGTCAAGCTTGGAAGACATCAATGCGATTACAAAATGAAGATAAAAATTAATTTTGAGATTTGACACCAGCTAGACCACAAGGTGATGCAAGAAGACACATAGGGCAGAAAGAGCCCAATTGCTTAGCAAATGCTAAACTTGTTTAATAAAAAGCTCCATAAAATATTCAACAGTAGTTCTCTGCTTACCTTTTCATTCACTTCTGTTGTTGTTGTTGACGTCGTCACCAAGGCAAACATTTTGCCATCATGGGGAAAACAGACCCAAGCCAGAGAGGGATAGCAAGGAGGGCTATGGAGTGGGTTTTCTATATTGGGTTTCCATCTATAACATACTTTAGGGGTTTAAGGCTGTTTCCAAATGTTGAATTACTATTAGTTCTATTGTTTTGTTGCTGAAAATATTGTTTGTTTCCAATCTATTTATTTACAGTATTGATACCCTGCCTTTCTCACCTTGAAGGGGACTCAGAGCAGCTTACTGACCACACATACAACATTCAATGCCGATTATACAATTAACAAGGACAGGCGATGCATCTTATTTCTGGCATCTTGGATGCTGTGCTTTACTCCGGCCATGGGAGGTGCTGCTGCTCTATCTTCCATGCCGAGAAACTTTCCTTTATTATCACCCCACTAAAAGCAGTACCTATTCTATCTACTCACATTTCTGCTTTCGATTTGCTAGATGGGCAGATGAGCTGGGGCTAATGGTGGATGCTCACCCCGTCCTGGACTTGAACTACCAACCTTTTGATCGGCAAGATTTTTCTGCAGCACAGCACAATTCTAAGTTGGACCGATCACTGGGTTTTCTTGGCAAGATTTATCGGGACTTAAATTGTACAGCATGGCCTCCATACTATACAATACATATGGAATCATGTGTCCAATTCCAACAAATTAGTCATTTTCTGTATCTTCCAACTTGATTCTATGGCATTCCAGAGCCAAAAGTCTTTCATTTCACTATTTTCCCACATTTCTAAGTTTCTGAAAATTCCAGCACTTATGCAAGTTTCTTTGCATGACACTTTATTGTTCGTAACAGAGGATACAACTCATGTCTGATTTACCTTTTTATTTATGGAAGTGGCAGCTATTTTTGTATCATTCAAAAGTTTTAGGATTCTGCGATTTCAAGAACATTTTCCAACCCACCCAACCAAAGACATGCAATGTAACCACTGCTACAGTAAATGAAACCACCTTATATAATTAGAAGTCTTTCTTCTAAGGCTCTTAAGTTCAAGCCAACATTTCATAAGTGACTTAGGATGCATCTGCACTGCAGAACACATGCAGTTTGACACCATTTTAATTGCCATGGCTTAGTGCTATTGAATCATGAGAGTCATAGTTGCATAACGTCTTTAGCCTTCTCTGTCAAAGAGTGCTGGTGTCTCACCAAATTATAACCCATTTTATATCATCAGAAATATTTTTTCTAAGGCTCTTAAGAAAGACAGAGAAAAGAATGCTGCCGCTTCACCAAACTCCCAGAATTCAATAACACTGAGCCCATGCAATGAAAATTGATGTCAAATTGCATTGATTATTCAGTGTAAATGCATCCTTGGGGACACAGAATTGGGAACTTGGGAACTCCATCTTGTCTACATCACTGCCATGCAGGATTAAGCAACTAAAGCACTCCACCTTTTCTTAAAATTCCTCATCAATGGATTTAGGGTCCAAACCATCTTCACGACTTTAGAATAAAGGAAGCTGTTTGAAACAGTGCAAATGGATGACCCTCCTTCAGTCTGGAAAACAATCCTGCAATCAAAAGCTGTTCTGATAATTTCAACTTTCAACTGTAATGTAAACTCAGATATCCATAAGGACAGGCACCAACCATCATCTCAAAATGTAATTTGAGAAGTCAATCACAGATAAACAATGATAACCCTTACAGGTCTCCTAAGAGTCAACAAGCAATTTCAACAGAATTCATCTGGTATATCAGTGAACCCACAGTACCAAACACAAGCAATATCAGAAGAGCCTCATGAGCCGAGAGGCACTTCACCGAAATGGCAAGGACCAGGCCCAAATTGCTCATCATTTCTCAGGAACATTTTATGTGCTGTTGAAATAATGCACACAGCCTTTTAATGATTTCTGCCAGTTTGTTCTTTTTGTCAGACTTGCTTACCTGTTTGTTTGCACTGCCAGCAACTCAAATGATTTCATTTGCCCTGTTATTTCAACACAGGGATAAGTATAATTGACTATGACACCATGTTGATTTTTTTTTTCTTCGTTCACTATGTGATCTCCGAATGGCATGAATTACTTTCAGAAGAATTCAAGGAAAGGAAAAAAAAAACAATAAAGGTAGACTAACCAATGAGACCAAGTTGGAGCATTTAAAAAGGTGAATGTTTGCAGGGAGCCACACGTGTCCCCAAATGAGTATTTTCATCACCAATCCAAAAAAGCTAAAGCTTCTTCCAACAAATGTAGACGTGCTTCATTTAGGTTTTATTCACAGCGGTCTGTCTTGTTCATCAAAGGTTCCAACAGATGTTCCAAATCACTAACATATAATCTACAAAGCATTCATGGGGAAACAAGTGTTGCCATTTTTTGTAATCCATCATCTGATACAGAAGAACATTGAACAACAGTTGGCTTTTCATCTTACTTGCACAACTGCACACAATGCTTTCCTCTTCCAAAAGCTGGGAAGTTGTCACCCTCTGACTACTAGAGTCAAGGAGTCAAATAAATGGCTCAGCCATGAAACCCACTGAGTGACCTTGTCATGTCACACTCTCTCAGCTTCAAAGGAAGGCAATGGTAAACCTCTTCTAAAGAAACCTGTTAAGAAAACCCCTATGATTTGCCTTAAGAGTGCAATAGGTCACAAATTACTTGAAGGCTCATAGCAACAACCTAAAAGCCACATGGACCTAAATACCCAAGAAGCACCATATCCTGTCTGATCTCAGAAGCTAAGCAGGCTCATCCTAGTGAATACTTAATACTAAGAACTGGTGGTTTCAACAAGCCTTTGAAAATGGCTGAGTTCTAACTCAGCCCCACACATTGTCAAATACGGCCTTATTCGTCCTTTTATTTATTTATTTATTTATTAGTACACTTATATACCGCTAATATCTCAGCCTAAAACGGCGACTCATTGCGGTTTACAACATTTAAAACAACAATAATTCCAATTAAAAATATAAAATACATACATACATATACAATACACAGTATTGGGCCACCAATACAGACCAATGCATCTCTTAATTAAAATCATAATCCAATTTCGTTGTCTATGATTGCCAGTCCTTGATCAAAAACTTCATCGCATCGGATTAGCCGAATGCTTGCTCAAACATCCATGTTTTCAGTTGTTTCCGAAATGCCATCAGCGAGGTGGCTGATCTTATCTCTATAGGGAGGGCATTCCAAAGCCGCGGGGCCACCACAGAAAAGGCCCTGTCTCTCGTTCCCACGAGCCGCACCTGTGAAGCAGGCGGGATGGAGAGAAGGGCCTCTCCCGAAGATCTTAGGGTCCTGGTGGGCTGATAGGCCGAGATACGTTCGGATAGATATGTAGGGCCAGAACCGTTTAGGGCTTTAAAGGCCAAAGCCAGCACTTTGAATTGGGCCCGGTAGCTAATCGGTAGCCAGTGGAGCTGGTACAGCAGAGGAGTTGTATGCTCCCTGCGCCCAGCTCCTGTTAATACCATGGCTGCCGCCCGTTGGACTAGTTGGAGCTTCCGGGCCGTCTTCAAAGGCAACCCCACGTAGAGAGCGTTGCAGTAGTCAAGGCGGGATGTAACCAGAGCGTGGACTACCGTGGCCAAGTCAGACTTCCCAAGGTACGGTCGCAGTTGGCGCACGAGTCTTAACTGTGCGAATGCTCCCCTGGTCACCGCCGAAACCTGGGGATCCAGGCTCAGCGATGAGTCCAGGATCACACCCAAACTGCGAACCTGTGTCTTCAGGGGGAGTGCGACCCCATCTAACACAGGCTGTAACCCTATACCCTGTTCGGCCCTGCGACTGACCAGGAGTACCTCTGTCTTGTCTGGATTCAATTTCAATTTGTTCGCCCCCATCCAGACCGTCACAGCGGCCAAGCACCGGTTCAGGACCTCGACAGCCTCCTTAGTAGCAGGTGGGAAGGAGTGACAGAGTTGGACATCATCTGCGTACAGATGACACCGCACCCCGAAACTCCGGATGATCTCGCCCAGCGGCTTCATGTAGATGTTAAATAACATGGGGGACAGTATTGAGCCCTGAGGAACCCCACAAAACAAAGGTTGTGGGGTAGAACAGGAGTCCCCCAATAACACCTTCTGAGACCGACCCTCGAGGAATGACCGGAGCCACTGCAGAGCAGTACCTCCGAGACCCATTCCCGCGAGGCGTCCCAGAAGGATACCGTGGTCGACGGTATCGAAGGCCGCTGAGAGGTCGAGTAGCACCAACAGGGACACACTCCCCCTGTCGAGCTCCCGACGGAGATCATCCACTAAGGCGACCAAGGCTGTCTCGGTACCATGCCCCGGCCTAAAGCCAGACTGTGCCGGATCCAGATAATCCGTGTCTACCAAGAATGCCTGGAGTTGTGAGGCCACCACACGTTCCATGACTTTGCCCAAAAAGGGGAGATTGGAAACAGGCCGATAGTTAACCAATTGAGTGGGGTCCAGTGATGGTTTCTTCAACAGCAGTTTTATCACAGCTTGCTTTAAGCTGGCTGGAAATATGCCTTCCCAGAGGGAGGCATTAACCACCACCTTAACCCACTCGGCCAATCCCCCTCTGGCCTCCTTTAGAAGCCAGGATGGGCAGGGGTCTAGGATGCATGTGGTAGCTCTCATTCCTCCAAGCACCTTGTCCACATCCTCGGTTTGAACTAATTGAAATGAATCCATCAAAATTGGACAAGCAGATGCTCGTGTTACATCCTCAGAGACTGCCGTTAATATGGTGTCCAGTCCAGAGCGGATCAAAGCGACTTTGTCTGCAAAGAACTGAGCAAAGGCTTCACAGCGAGCTGCCGAGTCATCAGGGCACCCATCCTGAGTGGTGGGTTTTAACAGGCCTCTGACAACTCAGAACAGTTCAGCCGGACGGTTCTTCCAGTTACCCAGATTCTTTCCTCTAATCGTCCCTGGAATGAACAGCCACATAACCGTACCTAATATTATTGTTGCCTGCCATAGCATTGCACTTAATTCCCGGGCCCCCTAGAATTTTTGGGCTTGCACAAATCTTGGCCCGGCCTTTTAAATGTTTAATTGCCTTGAACAGGCAGGATTACTTTTAATATATGTGTGTTATTGTGACAATGTTTATGCTTATATTTTGTTTGTTAATTTTATGGTTATGTTGTTTTTACTCTGTATGTTTTGTGATATTACTTGGGAACTGGGAGATGGAGCGGTATATAAATAAATTTTTATTATTTATTATTATAATACTTGGATGGGCAATATCTAATGAACACCATGTGCTGCAAGGAACTGGGAAAACCACCTTTGAGGATTCCTTCCTCAAGAAAACTCTATGCCAATTCATGGGGTCACCTAAATCAACCGGTAATTTTAAGACATAAATACACACACTCTAAAATCTCATGCTGCCAATGGGGCTCATTCCAGAGTAAGCACATGATTATTACATACAAATGCTATTGTTTGCACTAGCAGACAAGGATACAAAGGAAAGGAATGGGGGGGGGGGGGGGGACTCTGAACCAACAATGTGATGTGGCAGCTAAAAAGGTCAATACAATTTTGGCCTGTATAAATATGAGTCTAGTGTCTAGATTCAGGGAAGTCATGCTACTCCTCTATTATGCCTTGGTCAGACCACATCTGGAATCACATTGCATCCAGTTCTGGGCACTGCCATTGAAGGGAGATGTTGACAGGCCAAAATGTGTCCACAGAGGAGGGTGACCAAAATTATCAAGGATCTGGAGAACAAGCCCCATGAGGAGTGGCTTCAAAAGATGGACATGTTTAGCCTGCAGAAGAGAAGGCTGATAGGAGACATGGTGGCCATGTTTACATACGTAAGGGAAAGTCATAGGTAGGAGGGAGCTTGTTTTCTGCTGCCCTGGAAACTAGGACATGGAACAATGGCTTCAATCTACAGGAAAGAAGATTCCACTTGAACATTAGGAAGAACTTCCTAACTGTGAGAGAAAGTTGTTCAGCAGTGGAACTCTCTGTCCTGGAGTGTGGTGGAGGCTCTTTCTTTGGAGGCTTTTAAACAGAGGCTGGATGACCATCTGTCAGGAGTGCTTTGAATTATATTTTCCTACTTCTTGTTAGAAAGGGGTTGGACTGGATGGCCCACAGGGTCTCTTCCAATGATTCTAAGTGCAAAATATATCCTGGTTATTTTTTCTGAAAGCTTATTATCCTAACTATACATAAATTATGATAGCCATACATTTGTTTTTATTGTAATTGATGTTACTTGTTGCTGCTGCCGCCTTCGCCTCCTGTGTATAATAGAAGAGAGACTATCTCAAGCAGCATCAAACTGTAAGGCCTTGGAAAACTCCCAGCCTCCTAAAAAGCCTAACACTTGCAGTGAGGCACTGATTTACTGGCAAATATAACTCAATCTCACTTTTCTTGGAAAGAGCTATGATTTGTAATGTTTTCTAAAGGAGTCAGTTCACACTCTCAGCTGCAAGCCATCAAATGATGAGAAAACTAGTTACGTCTATGTGTGAATCAGAACAGTACATCCAACACTGTCTTTCCATCATTATTCTAGATCTTTCCAGCAAAATTATCCCATAATACTCTATCTCACACTTACATATACATTTCAGAAGTTGGGAAAAGTTATCTTTTTTACAATACAGTTCTCACAGAATAATACTGTACCATAAGGATGCTAACTTGGAGAATTCTGAAACCCTCCCTCCATCCAAAAAAAGTATTGGGTTGTTGTGCCATCACACCCAGACACTATAAAGTTAAAACTGTGATGTGCTTCTCTCTTTATTCTTTGAAGCTCCAGATTCTCAGCAACTGAGGCCAGTCAAGAATTGAACATCAACAGAACATTTATTTTACAAAGTACTTGACAGACTTGGCACAGCTTGATGAAGTTACAAACACAGTCAATTTGGGAAAGCATATAGATGTTCTTTCTTTCCTTTTTCCTTCAGTTACCGAGTTGACTTATCCCCAACGGTCAAAAAATCCTGGGATCTTTTACCCTAACCTTGAGCTGCTATCTTTCAGAAAGAGCAGGTCTTCCCCTATCTAAGCTCAAGATTAGTTTTGGAGATGATGTAATGAAGCCTTTCTCAATGGCAGAGAAATCCGGAGATATTCCCTACCCCAGCAATGAGCTACTGTCTTCTAGAAAGAGCAGGTCTTTCTCTATCTGAGCTCAACACCAGTTTCAAAGGCGAGAGAGTAACCTCAACCCTAATCTGAATCTTAATTGTACTCACAATGGCTTATCCGAGCTTGCCTAGCTGGCCACCAGCACATCTGAGGCTTTTTCTATACTAAAGAAAGCAGGAGGGCTTTCCAAAATGGAGATCACATCCCCAGGAAAAAGGGCGGTCTCTAAACCAAAAGGATACCTTTTAAACCAATAGTTGCAAAAGGCTTGCAGACTGGCTTCCAGCCTCTGTTAATAATTAACTTTCAGGGTGCTGCTAAAGTTGTAGCAACCCTGGGAGAAATGCAAAGGGATGCTATTTCAAGCAACCAAAAAGCAATGCAAACCAAGCTCCTGGAAGACGGAACAGCTGTTGTAGAACATGGCTATATGGCCATGTTCTAGAAGCATTTTCCCCTGACGTTTCGCCTGCATCTATGGCAAGCATCCTCAGAGGTAGTGAGGTCTGTTGGAACTAGGAAAGTGAGTTTATATATCTGTGGAATGACCAGGGTGGGACAAAGGACTCTTGTGTGTTGGAGCTAGGTGTGAATGTTTCAACTGATCACCTTGATTAGCATTTGATGGCGTGGCAGTGCCTGGGGCAATCTTTTGTTGAGAGGTGATTAGATGTCCCAGATTGTTTCCTCTGTGTTGTTCTGCTGTTGTAATTTTAGAGTTTTTTTAATACTGATAGCCAGATTTTGTTCATTTTCATGGTTTCCTCCTTTCTGTTGAAATTGTCCACATGCTTGTGGATTTCAATGGCTTCTCTGTGTAGTCTGACATGGTGGTTGTTAGAGTAGAAATGCTGGACCACCATGTCAGACTACACAGAGAAGCCATTGAAATCCACAAGCATGTGTACAATTTCAACAGAAAGGAATATATTCCACAGATATATAAACCCACTTTCCTAGTTCCAACAGACCTTACTACCTCTGAGGATGCTTGCCATAGATGTAGGCAAAACGTCAGGAGAGAATGCCTCTAGAACATAGCCATATAGCCCGAAAAAACCTACAACAACCCAGTGATTCCGGCCATGAAAGCCTTTGACAATACAAAAAAGGTATCTTTTCTGAGCTCTACATATTCTCAAATTAAAATACAAATCTCCAAAAGAAATCATAAATGGAATGATAAAAGTCTGAATGAAGTAAGTCATGTCATAAGTAACACAATTACAAAGAGTGACTGTGCTTGGGATGGGCCACTTTATTTGAGTGTATATTCTGGGTAGAATCAAAGTTACAGGTGGCCCCAAACTCTAGTTAGTAACCAAGGATGAGGATGATGATGAAGAAGACAATTATGATGATTGATTTTACAATTCGAGCTCTTTGGACTGTAAGTGCACACCTAGTGAGCTTAAGTCCCGTGTTAGGAAAAGTGCCGCAGAGGCACAATGGGTTAAACCCTTGTGCCGGCTGAACTGCTGACCCAAAGATTGGCAGTTTGAAACTGCGAGATAGGGTGAGCTCCCATTTGTCAACTCCAGCTTCCCACACAGGAACATAAAGAGATGCCTCCCACAGGATGGTAAAACATCCAGGCGTCCCCTGGGCAATGTCCTTGCAGATGGCCAATTCTCTCACATCAGAAGCAACTTGAAGTTTCTCAAGTCGCTTCTGACACAGAAAAAATATCAATCAGTGAATGCAAAACCTGGAGCTAATATAATAAAATAACAAACCAGGAGTCAGTCAAGGCTGAAAGAACTGTGAATCTGGACAAAGTAAAGTGAGTCAAAGGGTTTTTTAAAAAATTAGTGCATATAACTATTACAAAACATTAACTAGTGTCATTTTTTACAAAGTTAGTCAGGACATTTTTTTTCCAAAAAAAGACTGTTAGAATTAATTAAGTTGAATTGTTCTTATGTGTCTTTGAGGTTTCTCTCTTTATCCTTTGCACTGGCACTTTCATTGCTATTTGGAGGGATTTATCGCTTCTGTCTTATTAAACCAATGCCACTCCACATGTTTGTTCCTAACTTACTAACATTGGAGGAGGGGGGTTAAAAAAGGAGATGCTTAGACAAGAAAGAAGAGAGTGATTCAATGCTTCACTTCTTCTCTATGACATTTATTGGAAACAATTTTCTGTTCCATTGCTATATCGCATTGAGCTCCTTCTTCATGTCAGCTTCTTCACTTGGTAACACCAAGAAGACTATTTCTGATTCTTTGCTATCAGAGCAATATGGATAACACATGTTACACTGACTCGCTTTTAGGTGTCTGATTTATTATTCCCCTTTCTGCCTGAAACACACTGCAGCGAAACACATTCAGAAAGAAGACATTCAAGGAAGTTTCACTCAACAATGCAAAGAAAGCAACAAAACTAAATGAAAGAAGAAAATTTTCTCTCTCTTTCCATATACAGTAGAGTCTCGCTTATCCAGCCTTCACTCATCCAACATTCTGTATTATCCAATGCAGTCTCCCTCCTGCCCGGATCCACAGCTGGTTCAATACATTGATATGTTTTGGTGCTAAATTTGTAAATACAGTAATTGCTACATAATGTTACTGTGTTTTGAACCGCTTTTTCTGTCAATTTGTTGTAAAACATGATGTTTTGGTGCTTAATTTGTAAAATCATAATGTAATTTGACATTGAATAGGCTTTTCCTTAATCCCTCCTTATTATCCAACATTTTCACTTATCCAACATTCTCCCGGCCCATTTATGTTGGATAAGTAATACTCTACTGTACTCTACTGTATATGTATGTATATGTGTGTATATGTATATATGATCATCGTTTTGCTGATCATTTTCTGGTGATTGTATCTTCAAGTAGTCTGTCTATCCCAGTGGTTCTCAACCTGGGGTCCCCAGATGTTTTTGGCCTACAATTCCCAGAAATCCCAGCCAGTTTAGCACCTGATAGGATTTCTGGGAGTTGAAGGCCAAAAACATCTTGGGACCCCAGGTTGAGAACCACTGATTGTCAGTCAATGAAGCAACAATTAGTAAATTACTAAATAAATAAAAAATAATATATGTTATACACACATTGGTATGGTAGAAAAGTCAGACAAAAGAGAGCTCACATTCAAAAACATATTTAAAGGCATTACTGGGTTCCTTTATGCCTTTTTCTTTTTTCCAAAAAGAAAAAAATAATGTGTAACTTACCTGCAGAGCAAAATGGTGGCCTGTCTGTTGTCTGGAAGAACAATCTGATTTTGAGGAACCAAAGACTTTGCCCAAAGGCATCTCAGGCTCATCGCAGGCAATTCAAGGCAGCTGCTTCCCTCCTCGCACCTGGGAAGAATTTGCTTGCCTCCAGCCAGCAACAACTGCTTTGTAGGAGCAGCTGGTAAGGAGCACAGCGTTTTTGCAAAAGCAGCCTGCCTCAAGCCAGAAAGGCCTGTTTAGTTTTTAGAAAACTTTGCTGCCATGATAAAGGAATCAAAACAGCGGCAGGAGCTGTTCAAAGATAGGAAGCTGGAGTTTGCCAGCTAAAATTTGCTGCTGGTAGAAGTTATATCCTTAAACACACACACATACAAAGCTTGTGTTTCCTATTTGATTACAACTGCAGAAAAATGAAACAGCCAGAATGCATGGCAGAATGCGGTTCTAAGGGTACATCCACACTGATGTTTCCACAGCATTGAGCCAAGAAGTGGGGACAGACTCCATTAATTCTACCACATAAGTGCACCTTATGATTCTATGTCCAAATAAAATATTTTGCTGACATCTTGTCCATAACTTTTTGAAATCGTGTTTATGGTTGTTCCGGTTCAACCTTGCTATAATTGAGGCTTTCAAAACAGGAAGTTTTAAGGAATGGGCCAAAAGATGAATTACTTTTAACAGTTTCTAATGTATTTATCTTAATAATACTTTAACTGAGTTACAGGGTTGCTTCTATTTTAATATTTGATTTTGGAGGTTTTTTAGTTGTGGGTTTTTTTATGTTATCAGCTGCATTGGGTCTCAATCTTGAGAAAAAGTGTGGAGCAAATAACAAGCCAGAAAAAAAGTTACAGAAAATGAACATGTCAAACTCCTCTGGGACTTCCGAATTCAGAAAGAGTTTTGGAGCACAATACTCCTGACCTCATGATCGTGTTTAAAAACGAAGTATGGATTGTCGATGTTGCAATCCGAGGTGATAGCAGGATTGAAGAAAAACAACTGGAAAAGCCGACACGATATGAGGATTTAAAGATCGAACTGCGAAAACTCTGGCACACCCGGGAAGGTGGTTCCAATGGTGATTGGCACACTGGGTGCAGTGCCTACAGACCTTGGCCTGCACTTAAACACAATTGGCACTGACAAAATTACCATCTGCCAGCTGCAGAAGGCCACCTTACTGGCATCTACACGCATTATTTGCCGATACATCACACAGTCCTAGACACTTGGGAAGTGTCTGACATGTGATCCAGAACAACAACCAGCAAAGTGATCTTGTCTGCTGTGGACTCATCTTGTTGTGTTTCCAATAATAATAATAATGATTATGATGATGATGATGATAGGTCCACCTACCTTTTAAAGCAGTGGTTCCCAACCTGTGGTCTGTGGACCACCAGTGGTCTGCAGGAACAAAAATATGGTCCACGGCGTCACCATTACTACACTGTTGCCTTGAAACCATGCGGCAACAAGAGCGATTAGTCTTGCAAAACCCTCTTATAGTGCCAAGGCAACGTGGATGTTGGATGGGGAGAGACTGACTACCCACAAAAGATTCTACTACCACATCAGCTCTATATTATTAAATATGGTTTTCTGTGGGCTAACAGATGGTGACAGCTGCATGGCCTATGTTCTGTATCAAAAACTACAGCTGATGTGGACTAGCCAATGCAATTTTCTGAATCTGCACCAGAAATAACCAAACCAAATCTAAAGTTGACCTTTTGGTACTAATGTTGGAGAGTGGTCCCTAGTCAAAAAAAGGTTGGGAACCACTGTTTTAAAGCGAGGCAGTGTTCCAACCAGTGTGTGTATATGTTTGGTCACACTTTATAATTAATTTACAAGAAAGAATAGACAGGTAATATATACAATAAAACTACATTATTTACTAACTTTCCATATAAAATCAAAACCTATAGTTACAATGTCTACTTGTTCTTTGTTCACAAAGTCTGCAAAAGATTGAAGAAGATTTGGAAACAGAAACGACATTAGTTATTTCTTTTAAGTGTGTTAAATTTGGAAAATAGGATCGAAAGAGGACACAGAATGTTAATATCCGAACTTTCAGAAAACAATGTTTTTTAAAATGTGTTTGCACAATGCAGAAAGAGCATTGAGATAACAAACAATGCCAATTTATTAACTTGTGAATTGCTTGCTTTGGCATTCAAGTGTGAACATATTAAAATGAGGTAAGGTGAAGAGATGTATATCATGGCCCAAAAGCTATGTGTCTGTACTTGAGGGTTTCAATGAATAAAACAAGCTTAATATATTTCCTGCTGATTCAGTTGGAAAGATGAATCAATCCACGTTCCCCTTATGGACCAACGATCTAGAGACCACAGGAGTCCACCTCTATGTCCAAAAATGAAGGACACTTGGACAGAGAGTTCAACAACTGGTCTGGGGGAAACAGATAATTGGTTATGTCTGTCTTAATGGCCAACCACCCAGAGATAGGCAATGACTCCTTGGTTTTAATGAATTAGTCTACCAAAATGTATTTTACTCCAGAGGTCTCCGCTGCTCCAGAACTAATGAGAACAGGGAAATGCTCATTTGGAACAGCTCACATTTCTGCAGCAAAGTGATGAGGAAAAGGATGAGAGAGAAGGCAACCTCTTCCACTTACAACTTTTGATGCTCTCGCCTGATTAAAAAGAAAGTTGATAGGGATGACAGCAAGAAACTCTTGCAAAGTTAGTAGCTGCAGAAAAGAAATGGATCACTCTCTCAAACACGAACCAATGGTAGGAGTCAAAGGTGCACCTACACTATAGAATTAATGTAGTTTGCAACCACTTGCAACTGCCAAGGCTCAGTGCTATGGAAAGATAGAAGTTGTAAAATTACAAGATCTTTAGTCTTCTCTGCAAAGGAGGGGTAGTCCCTCACCAAACTACAAATCCCGGGATTCCACAGCATTGAGCCATGGCAGTTAACATTGTATCAAATTGAATTAATTCTACAGTGCAGATGTACCCAATGCCGAAGTATGGTAAACAGAGATTTTCCTTCTCTAAGCAAAAAAACTATAGCAAATCACACTGAAGAAAATAATCGCTTAAATGGTCCGTCTTTAGATTTATATGGGGGGGAAATAACACATTGAGCCTTTCTCAGTATCTAATTGATATCCTCTGAATGAACCAAAATTAATATTCGTTATGATAAAGTTATAGCAAGAGTAAATTCCCTGGTAGCCTCTATGCATGAGTGCACAAGCAGAGTCCAAGCTTATTCAGAACAAGAACGACAAAAGGTTCATTTACTGCAAAGCACAATCAAGACAGGGAGAGGCGAAAATAAAAAGGAATTGAGAAATAAACTTAGTAGCAGAAACTGGAAAACTACTTGTCTAAGCTGAACATTTTAATATCTATATAACAAAAATGGGGGTACCCAAGTCATTGCACGCCAGCTCATATCACTGGTGTTCTAGTCACTCAACTTTCTGTGTGAAAATCTGACACTTAAGAAAAAAAACCTTCATGATGTCACAGGAGTGTCCCAGTGATATCATTAAGCAGCACAAACAGAGGTACAAGCTTCAAAGGGTGTTGTCTAGATGTTCTCACTCATTCCCTAAAGACTGAAGTGGGACCAAAAAAGATTGAAACTGAAGACAAGTAATGCTGCAACCATCATTATCACATCAGAGGGGGATGAAGATCATTGCTGTGTCCAAGAACTTCAAGAGTAGAAGTTCCTAATCTTTTTTTTTTTTTTTTTTGTGACCAGGGACCAGTTTCCAACATTATTACCAAAAGGGTTACGAATCAGCTTTTGATCCATTTTACATTTGGTTTGGTTATTTGAGGTGCTGATTCAGAAAATTGCATTGGGCAGACCACATCAGCTCTAGTTTCTGACACAGAACATATGCCATCCAGTGGTCACCATCTGCTCACACACAGAAAGCCATATTTAATAATATAGAGCTGATGTGGTAGCAGTAATCTTTCATGAGTAGCCAGCCTCTCCCCTCCCGACATCCCTGTTGCCTTGACACTATAAGAGGGTTTCATGAGACCGGTCGCTCTCGTTGACATGTGGTTTCGAGCCAACAGTGTAGTAATGGTGAGGCCGTGGACCATATTTTCATTCTTGCAGACTACTGATGATCCAGGGACCACAGGTTGGGAACCACTGTTCTAGGAAGTAATTGATTTCTCATCTCTGTATTATAAAGAACATATGACATATGTGTTCTCTTGACTCTTTCATTCTTGCTAGCTTTACCAACATATCACAAGGCTTTCTTTTCTTCTCTTCCACCATCGCTGAAAAGACATACCTTTCCAGCGTCAAAATCATTGCTTTTAACTACACCTTTCTCTTTGCTTGTTGCTTCATAGTAGCTGCTCTCTGGAGCCCACTTTCTATTAGGGGAAATAGCTTCATTGAGTTATGGGGATGTTTTGGCCCATCAGGGTTCATCCCTTCATATATTTCTTCTGATTTGGAAAAGGAGAAGCCATCAATAGCATGCATTAAACTAAGTAATTTTCAATCATATCCATGTAGCAATGTTTCTGGGCTAATTAGATTCATGACCTGCCATGGGGAGCAATTTTTTCCAGTAACTTATCCGTACTACAAATTACTAGCATAAACATTCCAGAGGGAACTCTAAATTTTGAACTGCAGTTGAGATGATCCCACTTTCATCTTAGGCCAGAAGCTGCCAAGTGAATTATGGTAAGTCACCTTTTTTCCCCTTTCACCTTGAAGCAAATAAGCCTCAGAGAAATGCAGTGGGCACTTAAAGTCCCCTGTGTATATATTCATATCCAAACATAAAACTAGTTGCTACACACAGCCAAAATGATTTGCTTTCAGATATTCATAGTTTCTGATTAATTATCACAAACCCTATCAATTATTATTGTTCTGATAGCTAGCTTACTACCAACTTAGTAACTTAATAATTCACATTTTAATAGACATTTTTGTTTTATCCATGGTCAGGCTTGATGGAAACGAAATGCTTCAGGGTGAGATCTTCATTTTTTGCTGTCGAATTAATGAAAGCACATAGACAATTACTGAGGATTTTAAATAAGGCCCTTGAAGTAAGGTTAATTTCAGGAGCAACATGAAGTAGGTGTGCAAATGCACACAAGCAAGTATGTTTATAAAAGTGTACAGATATAGGTTCTCAAAAGTCACTTATTAGTGTTCTCATGAGTAATCAAAGCAATTAAATCCTTTTGTTATTGTTGCTTAATGGGGTTTATTTTCTTCCAACTCGCCTGCCTTATTGCAAAAACAAGTGGTGTGGAAGTCTTTAGTATGCTTCTAGGGAGGCAAAGAAGAAAAGGAGAGGAGAAAAATATTTACTTTGATGAAAGACAGCGAAGCTAACAAACAGAGAAAGCAACCTGAGTTGAGATGATGAACTGATGAATTTATTATTGTTGGTTTATGGATTTATCAATCCCATGATCTCACAAAAAGTACTCAAAGTGGTATGAAAAAAGGACTGACATACTGTACCTTGTGTGTGTTTTGTTTGTGTGTGTTTGTATGACACAAGCCTGAAATAAGACCAAAATGTTTCCATAGGAAAACCACAATCAATATAGCCACAGATATAAATTGACTAAGAAAAGCCATCTATTTATTTATTTATTTCGTGTACTTCTACCCCGCCCTTCTCAACCCCCGAGGGGGGGACTCAGGGCGGCTTACAAAAAGGCACAATTTGATGCCCACACAACAATACAAATAAACGTGTAAAACAGAATTAAAACAATTAAGACAGTTAAAACATAAAAACATAAAATAACATCTTGCTCATTGACTGATGAGGTAGCTAGAAATCCTGCAGAAGGTCTTTCTAAATGTGAGCCCTTGGCTTGCACTCTGTAAGTATTGTACCCTGCAAAACAACAAACGTTTCTACAAACCCCAGGATTTCATAACATTGTGCCACAGCAGATAAAGTGGTGTCAACGTGCATTAATTCTACAGTGTAGATCAGGGGTTCCCAACCTGTGGTCTGTGGACCACCAGTGGTCCACAAGAACTGAAATATGTTCCACAGCCTCACCATTACTTCACCATTGCAACGAGGGCAACTGGTCTCGCAAAACCCTCAAATAGTACTGGGTCTTATTAAATATGGTTTTCTGTGGGAGAGTGGATGGCTAATACTGGCTAGCATATGTTCTGTATCAGAAACTAGAGCTGATGTGGTCTAACCAATGCAATTTTCTTAATCAGCACCCCAAATAACCAAACCAAATCTAAAGTTGACCAAAAACTGATTCGTAACCCTTTTGGTACTAATGTTGGAGAGTGGTCCCTGGTAAAAAAAAAAGTTGAGAACAACTGGCGTAGATACATCCTAAGAAACTTCATTGAATGAGGGTTGCATGGACTGACATCTTCCCTAATGCTATTATTTGTGTGTGTGTAGATAGAACGAAAGACAGACAGTTCTGTTTATCTTATTTATATATACCCTGGTGCTCAGGATAGTACAATTTGCCATCAAGTCAACTTTCAGTCTATGGGAGCTTTATAAATAGAAGGTATTAAGAGTCTCTGCTATGTTATGACAAAAGAATGACCAGAAGACACAACAAGAGATCAAAACATGAATGTAAGGCAATAAAGTTTCAGGGCGCACCTCCAAAGTAAACATTATAGTCAGTCTGGTCCATAACACTCTGAACAGACTCCAGTGTAGACACAACTTGTGTCTCATCACACTACAGCATGGATCCATTTTAAACCTGGCTGACTGAGCAGTTCAAAGGCTTCTCCCTAAACTACAAGCTCCAGAATTCTGTAGAAAGTAGAAACTGCATTTAAAGAAGCTATATACTGACTTCCACATATCTATAATTGAAGACATGCATTTTGGTTCAAATCAGTCTAATCCACTTCAAATTGTCATATTTCACTCTTGGTGCAATATCAAGTGTCCCCAAGATAGCTCAAAGAAACATCAATGCAGAAGAGGCATGCTGACTCTCAGCCAATATTTGCAGAATTTGTTAAGATCTTTCATCTCTTCCAACTCTTTGATTCTATGATTCTATCTCTGTTTCCATCTACACTGTCATATAACATAGTTTCTGGTCCCAGATTATCTGCTTAGAACTGGATTATATGGCAGTATAGATTCATATAATCCATTTCAAAGCAGATAATCTGGAATCACATACTGGATTATATGGCAGTGTAGATCCAGCCACAGTTGCCTTCGATAGTTGCTTCTGCAGTATTTATCCCATTATAAGTGAATGTTGTGGATCATATGGTTTTAAGATACTGTGATTGATGCACATATGGAATCTTGGTTTTGACTGGATCTACACTGCCATATAATCCCGATTACCAAACCAGATGATGCAGTTTATCTGCTTTGAAGTGGATTATATAAGTCTACACTGTCATATCATCTAGTTCAAAGCAGATAATCTTGGTGTAGATGGGGTCATTGTGGTTAGGTTCTCTATGGATGGATCTACAGTGCAATACAATCCACTTCAAAGCAGATAATCATGATTCAGAAACTGGAATACATGGCAATGTAGATGAGACCAATATCTTCCCTCCTTCACGGAGCTAATGTCATACCAAAGCCATTTTTTGCCCAACACCTTCCCTGCTATTGCAATCAAATACCAAGTAGCCTTCAAATACATATCAATATAGTGTGTTCCTAAATGGGCCCAAAGATGCATTAATGATATGATTGAAGGAGACAGGCTGACTCTCAACTAATATTTGCAGAATTTGTTCAGGAGACCACTCACCTCTGTTTCCAAAGACTTGATTGCCTTCGATAGTTGAAGGTAATTATTGCAATCTCTCTAATCATGTTTCATTTCCTCCACTCCCACTTCACGCAAATTACTGGGAAATTATGAAAACAGGAGCTACAGTTATCATTGCGCTAATGAATTATGCCCCTGTATTTCAACTAAATATTTGCTTATGTTTCACTGATTCCTTAACACAATACACAGTTTAAAATTCCAGGCAGCCCATTTAAATGATCTACATGGCAAGCGGGTGGAGGGGGGGGGGGGCAACGACAACTAGCAGTGATTATGAAGTAAATAGATTGTTCTGGAGAGGTATCTTGGGTGCTGTATGTTATCAATTTTATTAGCTTTCATTTGGTTTAATAAGAAAAGGCTGAATGGAAATGGAAATACTAGAAGGCAACTGATTATATCATTCATGTTTGAAACAACCACAACAGCCACTCAGAAGAGGGAAAAGTCAGAAAGGTAAAAAATTTCTAAAGGCATCTACACTGAAAAGTTAATGCAGTTTGGCACCACTTTAACTACCATGACTCAATGAGATGGAAAACTAGGAGCTGGAGATACCAGTACTCTTCGGCTGAGAAGGCGAAATACCTTGTAAAACTACAGTTTCCTACAATGTTTATGCTACATTGTCAGGAAGGAATTACCAAATGGTATAGGGTAGTGTCATAAATAGGACTTCCTGGCAGATGCAGATTTTTTTTAATTTATTGTATCAGAAGCGAACCGAGGGTACAGTTGTAATGTATACAAAAAACACAACATTTTTTATAAAAAACTTGGCATTATATTAAATATCCTTTTACCAGTAGCTGGCCACTTGGAGTACCTCTGGTGTTGGTATAAGGAGGTCCTCCATTGTGCATGTGGCAGGGCTCAGACTCCATTGTAATAGGTTGTCTGTGGTTTGCTCTTCTCTACATTTGCATGTCATAGACTCAACTTTGTGGCCCCATTTCTTAAGGTTGTTTCTGCATTTCGTGGTACCGAATGAAAGACTCCTCTCTGGGCACATAGAAAGCTGCCAACTTGGAAGGCGCTCTGTTTACCACCTTCCAAGTTGCCCAGTCTTCTGTGTGCCCAGAGAGGAGTCTCTCATTTGGTATCAGAGTTGGTTAATCCCTTTTGGTACAATTTTGGGATTTGGAACTGACCCTCTGTATCAAGCAATCTAGGAGTTGGGAAATAATTTATTGTCCTTGGGGTTGGTCTCTGTGTCTTTGCCATCTTCAGGGAGAATGTTACTTGGGGGCTTATCTTCTCTGGGTAGCTTTCCAGTTTGTATCCAGTTTAAACCACCAGCTTCAGGAAATCTTGTCAGTCGAAAGGCTGCCAGTTCGAAGCCCGGGTCAGGGCAAGCTCCTTACCCCAACTTCCACCTACCTAACGGTTTGAAATACACAGTGCTAAAACATTGAGGTATTCTGAGGTGCCCATAAGGAATGCTGGCAATTCAATAAAAGGAGGAAAGTTTACAAACAAAGCTCTTTGGCAAGGAGATGGAGTGATAGCAATCTCCCCTCCATGAACGAAACCAAGCACAAAGCCTCCAAGATGCCTAAGATGGGAAAAGCCAATATATACCTCTAAATATGTATAATTTTCTGTCTTGTGTACAAAACAGTATTGAATGTTTGCCGCATATATCTATATTGTGATCTGCCCTGAATCCCCTCAGGGTGAGAAGGGCAGGTTACAAATATTGTAAAGCTCAATCTACATCTAATCCAGTTTCTTTATCCAGATTATCCAGTTTGAACTGGATTGCATTAATCTATACTTCCATATAATCCAGTTTAAAGCAGACAATCTGGATTCAAAAACTGGATTATATGGCAGTGTAGATGGGGCCTATGTGAAACCTACTGTTCCAACCCCTCTTAAACCACGTTGCTCGCCCTTTAGTTTTATTAATCACCAAACCAACCAATTTAAATAGTCAGCAGTAAAGTTGGCCTTATATCATCCCACATCTTTTGTCTGGTGTCGTTCTTCCTCGGGTTTGGACAGCAAAGGGTTTTGTTTTCTCCCAGGGAGCAGATTTGCAACAGTGGCAATACTGCCATGATTTGTAAACATGAATTCTGAACAATTACAAATGCAGAAGTCTATGTTATGCATTCATAACTGCTTGATAGGATGCCAGCCAAAATTAATAAGCAAGCAGCAGGGAGATGTCTAAGTTTCTATATTTATTACTACTAAAATATTTGTAATGAAACATCAGACTTTGACGGGATCTGCACATGAAACAAAGGAAAGATGGAGGAAAAGGACAAATGAGAAAGATCCTGAGCAAGTCACATACTTTCAGTTTCCCCCAAAATCATTTTGTAAGTTTTCCCTTAGGGTTGCCGTACGCCAGAAACAATCTGAAGCCACTGCAACAAAAATGATGGTGCAACTTGCTTATATTTATTAAATTTAGTTTTGATGAAACCCTATTGGGAGGGATATAGGTTCTTCCAAGATTTGTAACATTGTCTTCTGTTTTGACCACAAAGCTACATTTACATGCACGTTTGATTTATGATTCATCACAATGGATTCATTGAAGGGTTATATCTTAACTTTTTCTTGTCACAGATTAATTACATCTTTTCTGGCTTTCTCAACTTTTCCTCCCTTTTCACATCTCTTTTCTGTAAGTTTTTCAGCTTTGCTTTACTACACAGTTCTCACTTCACCTCTCCACCTAATTCAACTTTGTTTTTTCCTTAATTTCTACGACTGTGGGAGCTGGAATTTTGAACCTCTGGTGTGTTTGTTTAATTTTACAAGTGGGGCATTCTCAATGTTATTGGATGATGGCTTTTATTATCCATGACCATTTACTGTCCTTTCTGGAAAGGATGGGAGGGTGAGTCTGAGCCCCATCTACACTGCCATATGAAATCCAGATTATCTGTTTCGAACTGGATTATATGGCAGTGTAGACTCATATAATTCAATTCAAAGTAAATAGTGTGGATTATTTGCTTTGATAATCTGGATTATATGGCAGTGTAGATTCAGCCTGAGATCAGTTTTCCCCAGAACCATGGCTGGTTACAAAACTAGATATTTGCCCCTAAAATCAGTCATAAATAACTCCTGGAACTGATCAAAAATATAATTCTGATAACATTTCTAGATATTTGGGGTGTTTTGAGAACAAACAGCATACATTTGATAGATTGGGGCTATTATGTGACTAATTTTGACAACCAAAGTTTCATGAGAACCACCTCTAAATGTTCCTCCAGTAACAATATCCCTGTGGGCAGCAAAATCAAGCCATTGCAACTGGATGCCCCCCCCCCCCATGAGGGTCTTCCACCAGGGGCAAACCAAGAATGGGCAACTAAAAAGTCCCTGAACAGACTCAGAAGTGGAGTTGGAAGATCAAAAGACAACCTGGCAAAATGGCACTACCTAGAAGAATACCTCCACCTTGTGCGACTGTGGAGCAGAACAAACAACTCAGCATCTGTTTGCTTGCCCACAGGGCCCAGCCTCATGGACAAAGGAAGAACTGTTTAAAGCTACAGATAATGCAGTTGCTATTGCCCGTTTCTGGTCTAAAACTATTTAGCTGCTTGCGATCCCTTTATTTTATCAATTTTAAACTTATTTATTTACGCAATGCTTCTGACACAAAATAAATAAATAACCCCCAAATTGGTGGGTTAGAAATCATTACAATCTCATGAAACTTGTGGATGGCACTTTTGCAACCCCTGGGCTATCCAACTCCTGGATGTTGATTTATACCAATCACTTCCAGGAGAAGAAGCGAAGAAAAATAAGTTATGACCTGCTTTCTAAATGAGTGCTCTTCAGAATCACTGGCAGAAACAAATGAACCCTAGACATCCTTTTAATTATTTATGATATATTAAAGGGAGTAAAAGGAGTAACAGATGAATAATAGCTATTTAGAAAATACTTTGCATAATATCCCAAATTTGCATAATGCACATATTAATGGAGAACCGAGAGTGTTTAATATATTTTAAATTATTTTGCCATTAGTTTAGATAAAGGTTTCCTATTAACATGAAATTATTGGTGACCTTTGCAGTGGGGAAAGGGCATTAACAAATAAAGGAGTAAAGCTCGAAGTATTCCTCTCTAAAGGCCTGCTCTTGGGAAAACAAAAACTAAAAGAACATTATCCTGATTAATAAGCTGTGCGATTTCCTTATTTTGGAAAACACTATCCACATTGAGCACAAGGGTAATTGTCTGGGTAAACATGTACACTCTTTTCACACGGCTCAGAGGTTTCAGCACACTAAGCCCAGCTCAATGGACAAATGAAATTAGGAAGGAAATGAACACTAACTGTGAAATATAAAAGTTAAACAAGTGTGTGTTTGTGTATGTGTTGTATATATGCATTTAAAAAGAGCAGTGTACCAAAGATGGAAACGCATGACCATACTAGGCATGAATGAACACTAACTCCTGGAAGGTGGAGACCAAAAAGATCTGGAGGTCTACATATTCTCCTAATAAGTCATGCATGTTGATGATAAATTTTAATTAATTGTGCTTAATTGATTTAATTCAACACAACAGAGGCTGAATGGCCATCTGTTCCCCGAGGGGGGGGGGGTTGAGGTGTAATTTGAATCTATGTTCCTGCATAGATAGCCTTTGGGATCTTTCACAACTCTATGTTTCTAGGAACAGTTAATATGGAAGAGGATACCATGCATTTCATTTAAAAGAATTTGTAGCTTCCGCCGAAACAGGAAGGAGAAGCCCTGGTGAATTGGGGCTAGTCACATTAGAGAGGTAACAAGCCAATTTTGTGCTGGTTTAATGCACGTCTACACTAATCATTTCATCACACTAGAGAAAAAATCCACTTAAAATCTTATTTCTACCTCCTGCAGAATTATGGAGTTTGTAGTTTAGTGAAGCTGTTAAAGGCAGAAACTGGATTTTAAGTGGATTTTTTTTCTCTAGTGGGATGAGACCCTAAGAAGGACATGTGATTTAGCTCTGAGCCAGCCAAACAACACACAAAATTGATCCAGAGCAATGTGGGGCAAGGCAGCCTCAATTGAGACTTGACCTGCACTAACTAAAATTGCAGTTACTCATAATTTTGTCCCAGTGGTTGGTGGGGGGGGGGGGGATGTGGATATATAAAACATCACCAGACCAATCCAATATATGGCATGCCAGATTGGCCCTGGGATAATGGATCACCCTAGGACATAGAGTAATGAGTTCAAATTCCAGGGAAAAAAGATTACACCTAAGCATAAGGAAAGTACTCCTGATGTTTATAGCTGAGAGTTAATAGGAGAGATAATACCAAGAGTGATCCTTTCTGGGAGACAGAAAAATGTGTTTTTATTTTCAGCTGAGACCTTGGGGTAGAATTATATCCAAAAGCCAACCAGAGTGAGGATAAAGGTGTTGACAGGCCCGTAGCCAGGATTTCGATTCGGGGGGGGGGGGGGGCTGAGTCTGAGTGAAAGAGGGTTTACCCTAGCAAACCTTTTGTATCATTACCCCAATACCCCTATGCATATGGGATATATTGAGTATGGTGATCAGATCATGATATGAATAAACATAACAGTTTAAATAATGCACCACTAAGGCTTTTTCGCAAACCACCATGAGAATTTCGGAGGGGGGGGGGGGCTGAAGCCCCTCAAGTCCCCCCCCCCCCCCCCCGGCTACATGCCTGGGTGTTGACTTTCCCTTTATACATCTTCAAATGCAGGCAACCAAAAAAACATGCTTCTACATACGTTAGTAACATCACTACATCATCTTGAGCATCACAGAAATATCAAATTATATCTTCCAACCTGCAAGAGGCATATCTCCATATTTTTTTCTAAAGCAGCTTACACCAATCCAGCAAGGGGCCTACTTTGTCAGGAGGAAGAGAGATTCCTTACTTAGAAGTAGAAGGTATGGCCTGGGCTAAGCTGTACCAGTCTCTCCCCCTTTCAACACAGATCTCCTTCAGCATTCTTTCTGGCCTGTCAGCTTGGCTTTCTAATAGAGAGAACCTGATTTTTCTGTATTTCAGTGCTTGTAATGTATATACAATATATATGCATAAATATCTATATTTCCAATATCTCCCCATCAAGTGGAATGTGCTACGTCCTGGTAATGCAATGGAATTTCCTTCTCTGGGTAGATAGCTACCTGTTGGTAAAGTTTGGATTGTGTCTTCCAACATACCAGTTGGACTGGGTGACCCTTGGGGGTTTTCCTAACTATGATTCTATATCAGGCATGGGCAAACTTCAGCCCTTCAGGTGTTTTGGACTTCAACTCCCACAATGGGAGTTGAAGTCCAAAACACCCGGAGGACTGAATTTTGCCCATGCCTGTTCTTTATTCTAGACTTCAGTCTGGCTAAACCCTAGATGGCCTTCAAAGTATTGGGTCCTCATTCTAAGACTAGGCAGGCTTGGAGAATGCTTTCTTGATCAAAATTGAGACAAAAGCAAAGTTTTCTCATCTGCCTCTCCTCCCGATCCCTATACTCACAAGATGATACTAGATCATACTGCTCATGACAGTATTAAAATGAGGCATGGCATATGCCACTGCACTTCAGTACAACTGCATTATAATGCATTACAAGGGATGCTATCAAAAAATTGAAAATCTGACGAGTGTTTCGCTTAGTTACAGTAATTTTTCAATGCTATTCCAATCTTGTGCAAATTAGAAACCACTTACAGCTCTGAAGACTGACAGGAAACTGAATGAGGCTCTCATTATGCTTTTAATAGGCTTACTGGTTATTTCCTATTAAAGCATTCTACGGGGGAAATTATATGACATACCTCTACTTTCAAACCAGGTAGAAGAACTATAGGATGGTGCTCCATTAAATTCAGCATGAAACAGGACTCCGAGTTGATTTTGTGTTATGCTGCTTGGTGATAATGCCGCATAGGTTTCCTTTGGAATCCAAGTTCAATTACTTGGCACTTCCAATAATTTATTATATCCCAGTTCTTTTTAAAGGAGCAAAATTGAGTTTGGACTCGACCACTTCCATTTGTAAGAAGGGACTTCCCTGCTGGAATTGCCCTTCCTGCAACCACATCAACAGAAACGCTATAAGATTAGAAAGGAAGATATTTGCTTGTTCTACTTTAGCCAAGCACATGGTTATAGTCTATGTACACAAACTGCAAATCATTTTTTTGAATTATTTCTATTTCCATTATTTTCATATATCTTGTCCAGCGTCTATAGGTAGAATGAATGCACTGTAGAATGAATGCACTTTAATACCACTTTAACTGCCATGGCTCACTTCTATGAAATTATGGGAGTGAGACAAAAACATTCTTTGTCAAAGAAGGCTAAATAAAGACATTTTTTCCATTGTGTCAGGAGCGACTTGAGAAACTGCAAGTCACTTCTGGTATGAGAGAACTGGCCATCTGTAACGATGTTGCCCAGGGGACAGCCGGATGTTTGATGTTTCACCATCCTTGTGGGAGGATTCTCTCATGTCCCCGCATGGGGAGCTGGAGCAGACAGAGGGAGCTCAACCTGCTCTCCCCGGATTCAAACCGTTAACCTGTTGCGTCAGCAGTCTTGTCAGCACAAGGGTTTAACCCATTGCACCACCGGGGGTCCTTGTAAAACTACAACTCCCCTGATTCAACAATACTAGGCCATGGCCATTAAAGTGATGTCAAACTGCACTGATTTTACAGTGTAGATTCACTTTATAATAAGAGATATCTTGAGTCCTTGTTAGGGGCAGGTGAGCGGGGAGATGAAGATTATTTCAACAAGCATTTAATATATATATAAAAAAATAACAGATAAAAATATTTGTTCAAAAATTCAAATTCTAAAATGCATTTGAGTGTTCATTGAGCTCCAACACTGATGGATAAGTATATCAAAGTTGGCAGTTAAACCAGGGCAAAGGCAAGGCATTCAACCAGATATTGTTGGTTTGCCACATTTCTTTAGAAGCAAATTGAGAATATACTGCAAGTCACTTCTGATGTGAGAAAATTGGCCATCTACAAAGACATTGCCCAGGGAATGCCTGGAAGTGTTACCATTCTATGGGAGCCTTCTCTGAAGTCCCAGTATGGGAAGCTGAAGCTGACAGATGGGAGCTCACCCTGTCTCGCAGATTTGAACCACTGACCTTAAGACCTTCAGGTCAGGAGTTCAGCCAACACAAGGGTTGAGTTGGAAGAGACCTCGTGGGCCATCCAGCCCAACCCCCTACCAAGAAGCAGGAAAATTGCATTCAAAGCACCATCACGGCTCACTGGTTTGCCACATTGCCCCTAAACACCATAGTCAATAGTGAGGCATGATGGGCATTTCAGTCAAACAATAACTGGCCTAAGAAGTCTATCACATAGGGATTTGGGTCAGTTTTGTATCACATTTTATAGATTGAAAATTCCGAATCATCTCTAGCTGTTATATCATATAATCTGGAATTTCTGGCTCATAATATCACTCATTCGGCCATTTTCTGCTCCTATTGAAGCAGCTTTGCACACTGCTGCACACATAAATACAAAAGTTCTTTGCCTTCAGAATGCATAAAGTTCTCAACACTATTTCTTCCTTTGTGTTGTTGTTGTTTAAATCATCCTTTGTAGGATTCCTATACTTCTTGTCTGATCATTAACCACTGACATAATTAATATGCGCTCACGGAAGACCCAGCACAGTAAGAACATAATCACCTATTGATTTGATTCATGGAGGTGCCTGAGCAGGGAAGCCAAGATAGATTGGATTCCTTAAAGTGCCTCAGATACAGAAGCAAAAACAGAGGCAAGTTGGGAGTTACCAACTGTGGTGGGGCGCTAATTAACAACTCAATTAAAAAAGGCAAATTAAACTTTACGGTTCGCTATCTTTCACTGCTTAATAAACTGTTTTGCTAAGCAAATGATTAAAAATGATGGTCCTGGAAGAAAAGGAAGAAACTTTTATTCCTTCCTTTAAAATGTGCACAGAATCTGCCAGTGAAAGGTAAGAACATTAGTATAGTAACTTGTTTGTGATCACTTGGGGTGTGTGTGTGTGTGTGTGTGTGTAAGATATTCACCCCTTTAAATGGGGGACACCATGTAGAAAGAGCAAGAAATCAGGTTGCACTTATATAATGTTACTATTGATTATTAATCCACATTTGTAAAGAAGAGTAATGTGGTTGTTTAAAAAGGTTGAACTAAGGCTTAGGGAGACCAAGGTTAGAACCTCTATTCAGCTCTGCAAACTCAGACTGGATGAGCACTGCCACACAATCCATTTTATCGAAACAGATAATCCAGATTATCTGCTTTGAACTGGATTATATGAGTCTACACTGCCACATAATCCAGTTCAAAGCAGATAATCAAGATTTTATATGGCAGTGCAGAAAGGGTTCAATTGAGTAAAACTTAGGTAAGTCCCACTCTTTTGGCCTTAAAAGAAGTCAATAACAAACCTGCTCTGAAGAAATCTGGTCAGGAAGGCCCTGTAACAAATTGGCATTAAGTTTGCCATAAGTAAGAACACTTAAATAAACACGAAACAAAGCTCTGGCTGAGGCTGGATCTACACTAACATTGTCCAGTTTCTGAATCCAGATTATCTGCTTTGAACTGTATTATATGAGTCTGCACTGCGCTGCCATATAATCCAGTGCAAAGCAGATAATCTGGATTCAGAAACGGGTATGGCAGCATAGATGGGGCTAGAGCAGGCATGGGCAAACTTTGGCCCTCCAGGCGTTAACAGCCTACCGGCTGTTAGGAATGGTGGAAGTTGCAGTCCAAAACACCTGGAGGGTCAAAGTTTGCCCATTCCTGGGCTAGAGAATTCAAAGCACCCTTCCCTAAATTCCCAATCCAAGAATCCCATAAAATGGAACTAACACAGTTAAAGTGGAATAATTATACTGAGGGGCAGCTCAACCCATTACATAAAGTAAGCATTTGCAGTATAGTTGATTTCTCCCAGGGGCGCTCTTGAGGTGCTCTTGGGGGAAAATAGACCTTGACATATGTGAGTTGTAGTTATTGAGATGTATAGTTCACTTACAATCAAAGAGCATTCTGAACTCCACCAATGATGGAATCGAACCAAATATGGCACACAGAACTCCCACAACGGACAGAAAATATATATCAGTGATTGGTTGGAGGGGGCGCCAAAATACTGTTTGATTACCGTTGAAAATTACCTAAGGCCGCCTCTGATCATACTATAAATCTGTAGAATGAATGGGCACAGGGTGATTACACATATTTCATGGTCATCTCAATGCTACCTTAAATCTTAGACTACAACATTTTTGTAGTTACGGTTGGCCATGTTTTACGATAGTTCTCACCATAGGATATCGGGCGCTATTTTGAGTTTAAATAATTGTTTTATCTTGTATTGGATTTTGTGTTTATTTTATGCATTGCTCCACAGACATTGTGCCGTATGTAAGCCACTCTGAGCCACTCCAAGTTCGGAGAGATGGAGGCGGGATACAAAAATAAAGTTGTTGTTGTTATTATTATTTGGATGCAATTAATGTTGCTTCTCTTTAAACTCTGCTATAAAATAGATGAAGAATGCTTTAAAATCCCTGCTGGATAAATTCTCTGGAAGATTGCTACCAGGTTCAAATTACAGGATAGGAGATTCCACCTGAACATTAGGAAGAACTTCCTGACTGTGAGAACAGCCGTTCAACAGTGGAACTCTCTGCCTTGGAGTATAATGGAGGCTCCTTCCTTGGAGGCTTTTAAATTGAGACTCAATGGCCATCTGTTGGCGTGCTTTTCCTGCATGCCAGGTGGTTGGACTGGATGGCCCTTGTGGTTTCTTCCAACTCTATTATTATATTTTTCTAGGTGTCCTGGCCCTGGCTCTGTGGCTCACAATGCAAAGAGCAGCCCGAAGCCCCATTGAAGTGTGCTGAATTAGCACAAATTGACAGATGCCTGTCAGTCAATCATGGCGAGGGAAGCGATAATCCTTGCAAGTCAGCAGAACAGAACACATAGAGGTCTGGCGGAAAGGCATCGCAAAGCAGCCGACGCAACGAGATAGGTTTTCAAATCATTCTATACACCTTTTAAAGATAAGAGACAGATGGAGAGCGGAGATGGGATGTGAAGAAAAGTGTACAGGAAAGGAGATAGGAAGGTGAAAATGCTGAATGGGAGGGGAGAAGAAGGAGGGAAATAATGGGGACAATAGTTAAGGAAAAACAGAGAGATTAGGAGAGAAAGATATTGGCAGGGGGTGGAAGGGAACCAAGACCCACTGCATTCTTTCAAAATTGGCTCCACAATTTCAGACAACAACGATATTTGACCTTCATTTCAAGCTGCAGAAAACAGGTGACAAAACACTTATCTGGTGACTGGTGCTGTTATCGAGAGACTTTTCTTAAAGTACAGGGATTTTTTAAATAATGTATGAAGTTCCAAAATTAACAAAGAAAGCAGATGCCTTTGCATATTCAGAGAGTTGTATCCTGAGAACCTTAAGCAGAAATAACCGCCGATGCTATTCTGAAAGTGCTTCAAGAGTTCAAGACACTGCTATAGTAAGTAGGACTTTGCAATGAACTCAGCCTCCAACCTAGAACCCTGAATGTGTCTCTGAATAAAGATCATGCCTAATCATGAAAAGATACATGGTGAGTTTCCATTATAATTATCCAAAATGCTTGGAACCAGACATTTCTCTTTCTTTTCTTTTTTCTTATTTTTGGAATGATTGCACATGGATATCAACATTGCTTGAAGATGGGACTCAAGTCCAAACACAAGGTTCATTTGGTTTTCATAGATACTTTATGTATGTAGCCTTAAGGTATATAAAGGAATACACAATACTGTCCAGGAAACAAATGTGTGTATCTGAAAACAAAAGTGAATTTACACTGTCCTATAATCTCATTTCTGAATCGAGATTATCTGCTTTGAACTGTATTGTATGAGTCTACACTGCCGTGCCATATCATCCAGTTCAAAGCAGATAATCTCGATTCAGAAACTGGATTAGAGGGCAATGTAGATGGGGCCTTAGACACCTATGGGGACAATTTCAGATTTTTGGAGTCCTTTAGATTACGAATTCCAAATAAAATATGCTCAACTTTTCTCAAAGGCTGGACCTGCACTGCACTATATCTCAGGATCGGATCCTAGATTATCTGGCAGTGTAGACTCATATAATCCTGTTCAAAGCAGATAAACGGATCCTGGGATATAGAGATCCAGCCAAAATCAGAGAAAACCAGATAAAATATGCTATAGATGTCAGGCTCCATCTACATAGGCATATACAAACCAGATTATCTACTTTGAAGTGGATTATATGGCAATGTAGACTCATATAATCCAGTCCAAAGCAGATAATCTGGATTCTCTGTTTTGATAAACTGGTTTATATAGCAATGTAGATCCAGCCTGGGCCTTAGGCTCCATCTACACTGCTATATAATCCAGTTTCTGATTCCAGATTATCTGCTTTGAACTGGATTATATGGCAATGTGGACTCAGGCTGGATCTACACTGCGATATAATCCAGATCAAACCAGATAATCTGGAATCAGATTAGTGGATTATATGGCAGTGTAGATTTGCTTAGATTTCCCACTTTGGGTATGCCCAGCCAACGCAGAGATACATTTAGTATATGAGGATATTTTTGTCTTGTACTCATGACCTTTCTACACTGCCATATAAAATCCATATTATCTGCCTGGAACTGGCTTATACGGTACTGTATACTCATATAATCCAGTTCAAAGCAGATATCTGGAATATCTGATCTGATAACCTGGATTATATGTAGAAAGGGTTTCAGAAAAGAGTCAAGACAATCTGAAACCATAGAACACCAAATGAGTCTCAAACATTCCCCTGCTTTTGTGGGGGGGGGGGGGGACTCAGGAAGAGTTTTCTTGTTTAATATGCTTTTATTTTATTTAAGTTATTTATGGTTTCAATCAATCATTTTAATTTATTATTGTATGTTGTCCTATAATCCTACAATATAACTATTCTAATAAAACTCACAGATTCTAGCAACAAAACTTGAGAGATACCAAGTAATGATACTTTGCATCAAGCATATGAAGTTCACTGTGATTTATTTTCCATTTTTACCTTGTTCACATCCTTGATTTCTAAAATCTGAAAGTCATCCAACATTTTCTGACCGGATGGAACCTTGAAGACCTCCAATGAGAGAAATACCTGAACTACAAAGTCTTAAGGTTTGATGAATGAGAGTGGTTTTGCCCTCGAAATGCCTTGCAACCCATCACAGCTTGCCACCAACAATTCTATCAAAATTTCTGCCTGGCAAGAATACAAAAACCTCAAAGCTGCAATGATGGAGGAGGAGAAAGATAAAGTAGTCTTGATGTTAATCCCTTTTTAATGTTCCGTCAGAGTCACAACTTGTTCTCCCTCTACCTATATCCCAGGTTTCTATCTAAGGATGCATCTACATTTAGAATTAATGCAGATTGACCCCACTTTAATTGCTATGGCTCTATGCCATGGAAACATGGGAGTTGCAGTGTTACAAGATCTAGAACCTTCCTGGTGCCTCATCAAACTACACACCTGAGGATCCTATGGAGGTACTCGTAGGTAACCCTTTCCTTTTATTGCCATGTCGGGATGAGGTTACCTCTCTAATCCTCTGTTGCACTTCTGGATATCATTGGTAAACATTTGATTTAAACGTGTGTGGTTTTAAGAGTGCCCCCAAAATCCTTTTTCCATCCAGGATTCCATAGCATTGACTCATGGAAGTTGAACAGTGTCAAATCAAATTAATTCTGCAGTAGGTGCACCCTAAGACAAGTAATATAGGGCAAAAGAATGGTTACAGTTGAACATTAAGGAAAGCAATATAATGACAAGTTGTTATATTGCTTGTTGTTCATTTAATTTTAAATATATACCATAATGTACCTTGGCTTATTCTATACTGAAAATGGAGATTGTGATCTAGAAATCAGAAAAAAAATATCTATGGCCTAGAAAGGTTGCTTCGAAGGAATTTATCCTCAAGCATAAAGATATGAATTTTTTTTTGTCGGGTCAGGAGCAACCGCTCCTGTTGTGAGAGAATTGGCCGTCTGCAAGGATGTTGCCCAGGGGACGCCTAGATGATTTTTGATGTTTTATCATCCTTGTGGGAGGCTTCTCTCATGTCCCCGCATGAGGAGCTGGAGCTAATAGAGGGAGCTCATCTGCCTCTCCCCGGATTCGAACCTGCGACCTGTTGGTCTTCAATCCTGCCGGCACAGTGCTTTAACCCACTGCGCCACCGGGGGCTCTAAGATATGAATAATCAAGGCTATCATAATTTGGACATGAGATGAGATGACACTGGAAAAGATGACAATTTTTGGTAAAGTGGGAAGTGGAAGGAAAAGAGGAGGATCATACTACAGATGGTCGACTCGACCTTTTTAAATTCTAAATGACAATGGATTGGTAGGAACATTCAGAGCTAAATTTGGTCCACATCAGAAACATCTTTCTGTCATCTGAGTAAAAAGTAAAATAGTTCCCATTTTGAAACCATCAGAATTCATCCTGTGGTAGGCATCCTCAGAAATTGTGAGGTCTGTTGGAAACTAGGCAAGTGGGGTTTATGTATCTGTGGGATGTCCAGGGTGAGAGAAAGAACGCTTGTCCATTGGAGGCAAGTGTGAATGTTGCAATTGGCCACCTTGGTTAGTGTTGAATAGCCTTGCTAATAATAATAATGCTAATCAAGGTAACCAACTGCAACATTCACACTTGCCTCCAACAGATAAGAGTTCTTTCTCTCACCATGGACATTCCACAGATATATAAACCCCACTTTTCTAGTTTCCAACAGACCTCACGACCTTTGAGGATGCCTGCCACAGATGTCAGGAGAGAATGCTTCTGGAACATGACCATACAGCCTGGAAAACTCACAGCAACCCAGTGATTCTGGCCATGAAAGCCTTTGACAACACATTTGAATCCATGTTAAGTGAGAAGTGAAAGTGTTCAAGGCATTTGTTGAATGCAATCAAAATGCCCTCCTATACAAAATTAGGCAGATTCAAGAAAAAAATGTTACTAGTGACATTCTTCCACATTTCTAAAAAGAGCCTTGGATATGTATTGAATGTTTATTGGTTTCCATCTTTCACAATAAATACAAGCACAGCTTGTATTTCTGCAAGTTTTTCTTAATGTTCAGTGAAACCATATGAAAAGCAATGTTCTAACTTCTAGGATTGGAAAATACACAGCTGTTTGATGATTACCTCAACAATTGTTTTCTTGTTCTTAAAGTAGTATCTTACTTTTTTAAACCAGCATAATTATGTTCCCTGCTTAATTTTGTTTGCATGTCTTAAACTATAAACATTCAAAACTCTTAATCACCCCCCCCCCCCCAAAAATGAAGTGGAAATAAAGAAATAAAGGATTTATCACTCTGCAAAAGCTGTATTTATAAGCTGGCAAGGTCCAAATTACAGAAACGCAACAGGAAGGGGAAAAAAGGAGGCGAAACTTTCAATCATGCAAGGAAGCCAGGATGTACTTCAAAGTACTTCATTGAACATTTCCTCTCTTTTAGCTGGTAGCAAGAGAGCAACATCAGGACAGTCCCAATTAGCTTTTGTAATGAGGTGCCCTCCAGAGATAAATGTTGGTTATGTTTTATACCATCCATCCACAGCCATTGATAATAAAGAAACGATGGCTTGGCAATTTCTTGAGCTCTGGTACAAAAAAGTGTCAACAATTAATCATACCTTAGTAGATTGCACATGGATTCGTTTTCAGTAATTAGTTGGAATGTATTGTAATTTTCTTTCCACAGCTGTCGACAACAAAGCTGACAGGCAATGCAACATGTTAACAGCAAGAACTCTCTCCAAATTCTTTTTTGAAACTTTAACTTCACCATAACATGTAACTGCCTCCTGCTATCCAGAATTTTATATGGAATGGCTACATATACCTGAATATATATTTACTGTGGCCAAAAAATCAGAAGAAGTGGGTTGTTGTAGGTTTTTTCAAGCTATATGGCCATGTTTATTTATTTATTTATTATTTGAACTTATATGCCGCCACTCCCCTGGGGCTCGGAGCGGCTTACAAGAATGGCTAAAATCTAACAAAATTTAAAAGCAATTTAAAACAATTTAAACACAGCAGTATCAAACATTAAAAGCCTGTCAAAACAGGTATGTCTTACATGCCCTTACATACCTTACATGTTCTAGAGGCATTCTCTCCTGACGTTTCGCCTGCACCACCTCACTACCGTTGAGAATGCTTGCCATAGATGCAGGCGGAATGTCAGGAGAGAGTGCCTCTAGAACATAACCATACAGCCTGAAAAATCCTACAACCCAGTGATTCCGGCCATGAAAGCCTTCAATAATCAGAAGAAGCTTACTTCTTGGGAGGAGAGTAATGACCAATCTCAATCTCAATGTTGCCATCACACTGGCAACAAAGAGCTGCATAGTTAAAGCAATGGTATACCATAAGGAAGGCTAAGCAAAGGAAGATTGACGCTTTTGAACTTTGTTGTTGGAGGAAAATTCTGCAAGTGCCTTAGACTGCAAGAAGATCAAACCTGTCCATACTCCAGGAAATAATGCCAAACTGCTCACTGGAGGGAAGGATATTAGAGGCAAAGATGAAGTACTTTGGCCACATAATGAGAAGACAGGATAGCCTGGAGAAGACAATGATGTTGGAGAAAATGGAAAAGTGGTTGATCAAGGTCAAGATGAATGGATGGTATCCTGGAAAGTGATTGGCTTGACCTTGAAGGAACTGGGGATGGTGACGGCTGACAGAGAGCTCTGGTGTGGGTTGGTCCATGAGGCCACGAAGAGTCGGAAATGACTGAATGAATAAACAACAAATATTTACTGGCATTCTTATTATCTTATCAAATTATTTTTGTGATAAAAGGCAACCAGGAGTAAATAACATTGTTGCCTTCTGTTCAGAATTATCTCCTTTGAAATCATACAAACATAGAATAGGGAAAAATCCATCCAGTGCAATCCATTCTGCCATACAGGAACACACAAGCAAAGCACCCCTGACAGGCGGCCATCTGGCCTCTGTTAAAAAAACTCCAGAGAAGCAGACACTGCTACCTTCCAAGGTCCCATATTGTCAAACATCTCTTAATATCAGGAAGATAATCTACATTCTGAAACTGGATTATATATCAGTGTAGATCCAGCCTTTGTGTCTGGTCCAAAGCACCAGGACATTGTGTTCTGAGGGCAGGAGTAACAAAACACCTCTCTGCCCTTTATATGCATCTATTTGGATCACTGCTTCATGGTGCACTTTCTTGCCTCCAGTGCAGTGTAAGCTTTGGTGGCCACCGAAGAGTGCAGTAGGAACTCTATTCACATTACCTTTCTTCTCCTATTCCAAGCCATCTCTGGGGGACTTGGACAACAGACTTTCATGTGGCAGCAGGGGGGAAACCCTGTTCAAGGGTTGGAGGAGGAAACTACCATTTGAGATTAATCTAGATCAGTGGTCTTCAACTTGTGGGTTCCCAGGTGTTTTGGCTTACAACTCCCAGAAATGCAAGCCATTTTACCAGCTATTGGGATTTCTGGGAGTTGAAGGCCAAAACATCTGGGGATCCACAGGTTGTGAACCACTAACCTAGATGGTTTGCAAAGTCCTTACAAAGTCCTGGGACTTGGAGAGTACCTTGCATCTGCCTTCCAATATTTGACCAACCAGAGAACAACCAAATTATTGAACTTTTGCTCAAGGGAAGGTTGTGAAAATAAGACTAAATAGATTCCTGGTTTCAGCTGATGCTGTATCAGGTTGCTCCCATTCTTGCTCCTTTCAGGTTCCATCAAAGCAAATAGGAAATAGGTCAAATAAAGTGAACTTTATTTAACCCAACCTTTTGTGTCTGGTCTGATTATTCCATGGTTGGTCATCAAATGGAAACATTCTTCCAGGAAAATAGTTCAAACAAAAATTAAAACTGAAACAAAATTCATTCCCCCAAATACTTGGATAAATCTGTACTGATTTTGGTGGTAAGCACTGCAGCACATTTGGAATACTGGAGATTTGGCTTTAAGTAGCTGCATCAATGTAGCTGAGGTAGTCCTTATTTAAGAATCTATACTAAAGGTGCATAGTTGCATCTTCTAAAACAATATGCTTTCACAGGCAATTGCCTATTTCATCAGAAGCAGAGAATTGCCTACTTAAGCTAATGCTCATTCAAAAAAAACCTATTTCAGTTAGGAACAAGTGTACTCTTTAAAAGGCTTTAAAATACTTCATCAAAGACTTTAATGGAAAGGGAGAGAGATAAGTAAGATAAAAAGATTCCTTTACCTTAATAGAAGGTGTATATTTTTTACAAACAATGATAAAGGCACTTTGTCAGTCATCATACCACTTGGATTTTAGAGCATAACATTAAAATATTTAATGAAAGTTATTTAAAAGGCATAAGTGCAAAACTACAAGGGCTGGTTATGAACCATGAGCCCTCTATGGATCAGTGAGGCCATTTATACCCTTGCTTGGATCCATCACCTTCACATGTATGCCTAGTTATGGCTGCCAATTAACAAAAAATCCAAAATATCTAAAAAAAAATCCTTACTCAGAATTGAAGCAGGTTCTGAATGAAATGGGGACCATCATGTGGATTGTAAACAGATTGCTTTTGATCCTGATTTGTTCCTACAATTTGGGAAAGCACTTGCCTTGCTTCAGTGCAATTGCTCTCACCGTGTTGTTAATGTATCTCAATTAACTTTAAAAACCCTATCTTCTGTATTAAAGCCCTTCTCCAGTTACCTTGGATATTTTAAACAAATATTTATGTATTTAATTTATGTTTGCCTTTCTTTCATGAAATTGTACAAAATCAAATCTTTGAGTGCATCTACATTGTAGAATTAATGCAATTTGACACCATTTTACTGTTAGGATAGCTTTTAGTTATCTCAGGCAGGACCTACACTTCCCTATATTCCATGATCATATCCCAGATTATCTTCTTTGAACTGGATTATATAAGTCTACACTGCCATATAATCTGGGACAACCAGATAATCTGGGATCAGATCCTGGGATATCAAGAGATTGAGATTGAGATTGAGATCTAGCCTCAATCTCAATCTCTTCACAGAAACATAGGCTGCACCTACAGAATCAACTCTATGGGTATATCTACACTGTAGAATTAATGCAGATCAATACCACTTTAGTCCTGTGGTTGATGTTTTATATGTCTTTAGCTTTCTCTGCCGAAGTATTGCTGTATCACTGGATTACAACCTTCAGGATTCCTTAGCATTGCCAGTTAAAATGGCATCGATCTGCATTAATTCTACAGTGCAGATGTCCCCATGGAGTTGTTTCTGTAGATGCCACCTGTGATTTTATGAACAGATTGAGATAGCTAAAAACTATCCTAATGGTAACGAAAAGTTTGAAGAGGTAAATAAGCTCTGATATTTAAAACAGCACTAACTTAACAACACAAAATCATTTTTAAGGAAAGCTCAATAACATATCTTTCTATATATTAAATGTAACATGTCAGAGAATATAGTATTTATAGATTATGGTTTCAGTATGTTTAAACAATAATACCAACATTATTTGGATATCCAAAGGGCTCATCTGTGCATATGCAGATTTCTCTTCTATCTACTGCTCTGAGGACCCTTCTAGACTGCCATAATCCAGATTATTAAAGTAGATAATCCACAATATCTGCTTTGAACTGGACTATACGAGTCTACACTGCCATATAATCCAGTTCAAAGCAGATAATCTGGATTTTATAAGGCAGTGTAGAAGGGACCTGAGAAACTGCTGTTGTATTCAGGGGAAATATCATATAAATTAAAAAGACTAAGAGAATGAAAAGCTGATGTAAAAGACATTGGGTTCCGGAAGCTAGAAAGGAAGATCTTCAAGAAAAGACCAGAAGCCACAATCAATTAACCAAAGTATGTTTCAGCAGTGTGGAAATATCCTTCTAGCAAACCCTGAGGCTACAAGAACATTTCTTTTTCTCAGAAGGGGAAGAAAAAAATTGGTTCTGACAAGAGTCAGTATTTAATAAAATGACACAGCAATGCAAAATTCATCTGGGCTTCTATGAGTTATCAGAACTATAAAGGTCTATCAGTCAAAAACCCAAAATTTTATGTAGGCTGTTTGAACGCACATTTCAAAAAACATTATTGCCTTACTTATCATGGATGTGATATTTCATTGTGACTGAAAGATGAAAAAGATGAGAGAAGCACCGGTGGTAGACTTCTGTAGGAGAGTCTCAATTTAGTTGGCATTGGTCGCTTTGGTGGATGATCTACTAAGAGAGCTAGAAAGATGGAATGTGTTCCTGCTGGTTCTCCTGGATCTCTCAGTGGCTTTAGACGCCATCGACCATGGTATACTTCTGGGCTGCCTCTCCAGGATGGGGTTCGGGAGTATGTATTATTTCTTTATTTATATCATTTTTACCCCGCCCATATCAGCCCAAAGGTGACTCAGTACTGTCCCGCAGTGGCTCTGGTCATTACTGGAGGGGCAGACCCAGAAAGTGGTGCTGGGGGACTCTTGTTCGACTCCCTGGCTGCTGGCCTGTGGGGGCCCCTCAGGGATCAATTCTGTTCCCCATGCTGTTTAACATTTACATGAAACCACTGGGAGAGATCATCTGGAGTTCAGTTTCAGACTTACATTGATCACACCCAACTCCTTTCCACCAAAAGCCATGAATGCCATTCTGGTCCTGAACCAGAACCTGTCATCAGTAATGGACTGGATGAGGACCAACAAGCTGAAACTAAATGCAGACAAGACAGAGGTACTCCTGGTCAGTCATAAGGAAGAACAGGGTATAGGGTTACAACCTGTGCTGGACAGGGTCACACTCCCCCTGAACACACAGGTTCGCAGTCTAGGAGTGATCCTGGACTCATTGCTGACCCTGGAAATTCAGGTGTTGGCATTGGCCAGGAGCATATTTGCACAGTTAAAGCTTGTGCACCAGCTGCACTCCTACCTTGAGATGCCTGACTTGATCATGGTAGTCCATGTCTTAGTTACATCTCGTCTGGACTGCTACAATGCTCTCCACATGGGGCTACCTTTGAAGATAGTTTGGAAGCTTCACTAGTTCAGAGATCGGCAGCCAGGTTACTAACTGGGCTTCATACAGGGAGAGAACCACTCCCATGTTGTGGCAGCTCCACTGGTTGCCAGTCTGCTTCTGGGCTAAATACAAAGTACTGGTCATTACCTATAAAGCTCTAAATGGTTCGGGCTGAGGATATATGTCAAACTGCATCTCCCTATATAGACTACCTTGTGCAGTGGGGTCAGCACATGAAGCCCTGCTCTCAATCTCCGTCTCAACCCCTGTCTCAAGCGCAATTGGTGGAAACGAGAGGGGGAGCACTTCTCTGTGATCGCTCCCATCTCTGGAACTCCCTTCCCAAAGAAATAAAAATGCCCTCCACCCTCCTTTCTTTTAAAAAACTTTTGAAAACACACTTATGCACTTTAGAGTATGGAGAGGAGGTGGACTAGCACATCTTAAACCAATCTCACTGGAACGCTGGCTAATTTACTCACATCTCATGGCAGCTATGGTGCATTATAAATCACAAATGATGTTAGCCACTTTTATGCATTTTAGTTATTTAACTGTCTGAGGCCCATGTAAATATGTTTTATTGAAATATTTTTATTTTCTATTATTATTCTATTTTTACTTTTATTATCTTTTCAGATATAAGTTTATTGATGTTATTTTGCATTACTTTGATTTGTGTGTATTTGTTGACTACCACATTGAATGTTTGCCTTTTTGTATGTAAACCGCTCTGAGTCCCCTATAAATAAAATTATTATTTGAAATACAACAAGATGAGTCCACAGCAAACAAGATCACTCTGCTGGCTGTTGACTCATCTATTGTTGTTGTTGTTGTTGTTGTTGTTCTTCTTCTTCTTCTTCTTCTTCTTCTTCTTCTTCTTCTTCTTCTTCTTCTTCTTCGTAGTATTTCCTCATACTTTCAATGTATTTATTTTGTTCTTGTTAACTGCTGTGGGGTTAACTTCAAATGAGACCATCCAAGTCAAGCTCTCTTCAACAGCCCTGCTTAGGTCTTGCAGACTCAGCGCCATGGCTTCCTTCGCTGAATCAATCCATCTGGAATGTGTCCTTCCTCTTTTTTGCTGCCTTCCACTTTTGATGTTGTCAACTGTCTTCAAGCTGACTTTAACCTACACTGACACAATGAAAGAGAAACCCCCAAGTTACATTGTCCTCAGCTGACCTGCTCAGGTCTTGCAGACTCAGGAATGTGACTTCTTTGATTGAATCCATCCACCTAGAGTGTAGCCTTTCTCTTTTCCTACTCTCCTCCACCTTATCAAGGATTGTTGTCTTTGGGTTGCTGTGAGTTTTCTAGGCTGTATGGCCATGTTCCAGAAGCATTCTCTCCTGACATTTCACCTGCATCTATGGAAGGCATCCTCAGAGGTTGTGAGGTCTGTTGGAAACAAGGCAAGTGGGATTTATATATCTGTGGAATAATGTCCAGGGTGGGAGAGAGAACTCTTGTCTGCTTGAAGCAAGTGTGAATGTAGCAACTGGCCACCTTGATTAGCATTTAATGGCCTTGCAACTTCAAAGCCTGGTTGCTTCCTGCCTGGGAGGTGTTAGTTGGCCCTGATTGTTTCATGTCAGAGATTCCTCTGTTTTTTTAGTGTTCCTCTTTATTTACTGTCCTGATTTTAGAGGGTTTTTTTAATACTGGTAGACAGATTTTGTCCATTTTTATGTCTTTCCTAGTGAGTCGTACCTTCTCAACACAGTCATCTTGGCTTCTAGGAAGAGTTCAGGTTTGATTTGTTCTTGGGTCCATTGGTATCCACAGAACTCTTCAAGCAACACCTTTCAAGTAAGTTATTTTCTTCTTATTCATGTTCTTCTCTGTCCAACTTTCACAACCATTCATTTAAATGGAAAATACGATTGAATAGATTTTTTTTAACTTTAATATTCAATTATATGACTTTACACATCAGGATCTTAGAGCCAGCGCAGGGAGGCTGGCTCTAAGGAGGGCCGGGGAGGCCCTCTTCTCGCTCCCACCACTATCATAACACAGTTGGTGGGGACAAGGGTCTTCTCGGTGGTTGCCCCTCAATTTTGGAACTCCCTCCCCAAAGAGATTAAGCAGGCCCCCACACTGTCCTCCTTCCATAGGGACCTAAAAACCTGCAAGTTCCAGCAGGTATTCAAGAATGATTAGTCCCTTGGGCCCTTCCCTAATCACACAGATAGTACTCTGTTCTGCACTTTACCCATTTCCCCTGCCCTATGATACACTGTTGCACTATCCCTTGCCCATTCCTTTATAGTTAGCCATGTCCATTTTGTAATCCTGACCATTGGTATTTTGAACCCATCCAATTACAATGAAATTGGGTTTAAAATATTTTGTGTATGTTTTAGGAGGATTTTATGTGTTATGATGTCTTATTTTAATTTATATGCATGGTTTTTCCTTTGGGACAATTGAATATTTTTGACTTATATGTTGGAAAACATCCTGAGTCCCCTTGGGGAGATAGAGCAGTATATAAATAAAGATTATTATTATTATTATTATTATTATTATTATTATTATTATTATTATCTTGTTCCTTCCTATCTGTCCTTCCAAGTCCAAGTCTTCATTTCATTTCTTTGCTGCAGTCTCTAATCTGATTAATGACTGAGGTACGGAAAATTATGGATTATTGCAATGTCTTCATTCTGTACTTTGAAGTTGTGTAATTCAACTGTAGACCGGCTTTTGATCTTCTTCCCTGAATTTCTTCAAGTTTGTGCAATTTTCCACTAGTATTGTGGTGTCCTTTTGCATAACCTTATTTAGAACTTTTTTATTTAGATTCTGCAGTAATTTGTGATAGTTTTAATTAACAGTCCACGCAAGCATTCATATGCAGTTTTAACATATTTTTTCCCAATGACTCAAATTTTGCATCAGTTGCATTTGTTGTATGCAGCCTCATTAGAAGAAATGCATAAAGCCCTGCATACAAAGTGTCTGGTACTCACTGGAGTGTATATTTGGAAACTTAATGGTTCAGTCCCACATCAACACTTCTTTGTGCCCTTGATAAAATGTATTTTGAGAGTTCGGTTACTCAAACAGCAACACATCATGAAGAACTCCAACTATAACTCTAACTCCTAGTTTATTGGATGAACCTCTGAATCATATCCCATTCTCCACATTAGAAAAGCTGATATCTGTTTTTCAAACCTTTTCTCCTTATTAATGCTTGCTTCTCTTCTCCCGCTGAACTTTGCCCTGCTTCTCTAATTATAGGGCCCCTATGCATGCAAGCATTTGCATACTCTTTTTCTCTCCAAGACTAATTAGATCTTGCACATGTCCATGTACCTACTTTCACCCTTCTCTGTATCAGAAAACATTATCTCTTCCTTTTATCTAAAGGCACTTGGATCCCACTTTGCTTACCTTGGCCCATCACTCCAACTACAGGCTGTCTGCAGAGTTAGTTAATAATAGCCTCCTGGTTACATGCAGTCGCCTTCACATTTCTGTAGGAAGTGTATAGACTGAGGCAAAAAGTAGAGACAAGTGCTATACAAGCATCTCATATCATCAACTAGCAGCATTCCATCTGCTTCAAAGATTAATGCAACAAGTTAATGTAAATATGTTATATTTTGCAAATATATATGTAAATAAGTATTATTACAGTGAAACATCAACAACTTGGTCAGTCATTGTATTACACAATGAAATAAGCACTGTTATGTCCAGAACACCTTCCTTCCAAATTATTTCTTCATTTCAAATAGTTTTATAATTTGTAATGTATCTGCTCATTATTTATTTCATATCAAAATCATTGCATAAGTAAATTATTGTGTGTGTGTCAGGAGCAACTTGAGAAGCTGCAAGTCACTTCAAGTCACTTCTGGTGTGAGAGAATTGGCCGTCTGAAAGGATGTTGCCCAGAGGACTGCCAGATGTTTTGATGTTTTTACCATCCTTGTGGGACACTTCGTGTCCCCACATGGGGAGCTGGAACTGATAGAGGGAGCTCATCCACGCTCTCCCCAGATTCGAACCTCCGACCTGTCAGTCTTCAGTCCTGCTGGTACAAGGATTTCACCCATTGCACCACTGAGGGCTTTATAAATTAGTATAAAACTGATAAAATAGAGGGAACACAAGTGGCTAAATAATTTTAGACCAAAAATGGGCAAGAGCAACCACATTGTCTGTAGCTTTAAACAATTCTTCTTCTGTGAACGAGGCAGGGCATTGTGGGCAAGCATACAGTTGCTAAGTTGTTTGTTCCGTTCCACAGTTGCACAAGGTGGAGGATTCTTCTAGGCAGTGCCATTTAGCCAGGTTGTCTTTTGATCTGCCCACTTCACTTCTGAATCTGTTCAGGACTTCCACATTGCCCCAGGAGGAAGATCCTCGTGGGAGAGGGGGCATCCAGTTGGGATTTCCTGGTTTAACTGCCCAGAGTGATACTCCTGGTGTTGCTGGAGGAACATTAAGAGGAGTGATGGTTCTCATGAAACTTTTCCTTGATTTGAGTCTACTGGGAGGAGACTGATAGCCATGCAGTGGGTGGCTTTCACAGTGTTCAATCTTATTTCTCTCACAGTTGGCAGCAACTTCCTTTCACACATTGGGGGGGGGGGGGGGGGATTGCCAGCTAGCTTATAGAGTCTATCAACAGGTGTAGGTTTGAGACATCCTGTGATTATTCTGCATGTTTCATTCAGTGCTATATTCACCTGCTTCACGTGGGCAGACTTGTGCCAAACAGGACAGGTATGCTCAGAAGTTGAATAAGACAAGGCAATTATATTATTATTATATTATTATATATTGACTCATATATTGGAACATACATGTGATTTGTCATTTTCTGAAGTATTCAAAACACCAGTATGGTTCAGGAAGAATTTCTGAAGTTAGTGATAGTTATAAATGATATAGTCCAGAAGGAAGTTTTCTCAAAAGGTTTGCAGGTTTTTCTCCGTTTGCATTTGGAGCAGAAATTTTCCAAATGTGATACATCTGAAGTCTCTTTCTCACGCACATATACTACATAGAAGATATGTTATGCAGATACAATTGCAATAAGAAATATTGTGTATATAGTCCCCACTGCCATCCATAGGTTCTCTGCATCCACAGAGTCACCAAACACAAACCAAAAATATTCTAAGGAAAAATTATCTCCAAAATTACCCCTTTATTTAACCATTTATCTGTGGTAAATGTCCTTCTGAAATCATGTGGATGTTTTCATAATCCAAAGAAATCATTGATGATGATGATGATGATGATGATGATGATGATAACAGGACTTACAGAATTGGAAATCATGAGCAATGAGACATTAGCCAAAGTGGAACACCAGTACATTTAGAAAACATGGGTAAATGTGCCAGGGAAATGCAAAGAAACTTCATTGCAAGGAGGAAATATAAAAATGTAAAACACAAGAAATAGGAACAAAAGCAGGCAGAACATGACAAATATTAATAAATTGAAGCGGAGAGATTTTCATGCCCCTATGGACATTTTCTCTACACTTCCAAAGCAGTGAACATCACCAGATTTACTTCCATGTAATTCTGCACAGTATTGTGCAGTGTATTGATTTCACAATGAAATCTTCTATATCTCTACTTCAATGAACTTTTTCTGGATTCATTCTATACAAACTTAAGCCTTGTTGTACTCAAACCTAGCTAAATAGTGATTCGCAGTCTGTTGCATGAAGTCTTCTGCATCTACTTCCAAATTTGATGAACATTCTAAAATTATCTATCATCTCAAAAGAGAGAGAAGAGAGAGAATCCAAGGGGGGGGGATGTTTCACCAATATGGAACTGTAGTGTCATCCAGTGGACTAACAGATTAACACAACTCTTTCTTTAAATGTCTTTCATTGCTTGTAACATCCCACATTCTGTGTGCATTTTAATGCCTTGTGGAAGTGATTCAACTCACAAATCTAGTCAAAAGCATAGGATTCTGAAAAGGGTTGAAATCTAGAAATAAAAAGATCAACACACATACACACCAAATAGTGTTTGTTACTGCATGGCCTCCAGCATTTCTGCAGATAAAAATCAAGACCGATGAAGGCAAATGGTAACAGACTCTGGTCAATATATTAACAGTGATTAAGAGAGAGAATGTACAAGCAAAGGAGAGAGAATGCAGCTACTTGCTTTTGTCTGAACCTACTGGGAAGAGCTGAATTCTAGAGCAGTGTTTCCCAACCTGGGGGTCGGGATCCCTGGAGGGGGGGGGGTCAGAAGGGGGTTTCAGAGGGGTTCCTACGACTATCAGAAATATGTTTTCTGATTGTTTTTGGTGACCCCTCTGAAACTTTGGCAGTGAAGGCTGAAGATCTCTCAACTGTCATCTTCGTTTTTGGAAACAGATGGCAAATTCTCCCACCAAAAGCCCTCCTCCACTGTGATTGGCTGGCTTCTCAACCAAGGTGAAGGCTGTTTCTGAGACTCCAAGTGGGGAGGAAAGAGCAGGCAGGAGTGCTCAGCCCATGGCAGCATGTGCGTGCGAGGGAGAGCATGTGACGGTGGAGGAAGGCTCGTGCCAGCCCGTCCCTTCAAAGCATGGGGGTTCTGTGTGGGATGTTTGGCTCAATTCTATCATTGGTGGGGTTCAGAAGGCTTTTTGATTGTAGGTGAACTATAAATCCCAGCAACTACAACTTCCAAATGTCAAGGTCTATTTTCCCAAACTCCAGTAGTGTTAACATTTGGGCACATTGAGTATTCATGACAAGTTTGGTCCAAATCCATCATTGTTTGAGTTCACAGTGCTCTCTGGATGTAGGTAGACTATAATTCCAAAACTTAAGGTCAATACCCACCAAACTCTTCCAGTATTTTCTGTTGGTCAAGACAGTTCTGTGTGCTAAGTTTGGTTCAATTCCATTGTTGGTGGAGTTCAGAATGCTCTTTGATTGTGGGTGAACTATAAATCCCAGCAACTCCTAGTTTTACAACTCCCAAATGGCAAAATCAATTCCCCCAACCCCACCAGTATTCAAATTTGGGCATAGTGGATATTTGTGCCAAATTAGGACCAGTGAATGAAAATACATCCTGCATATCAGGTATTTGCATTACGATTCATAACAGTAGCAAAATTAGTTATGAAGTAGCAACAAAAAGGAACTGCATTGTAATGTCAGTGTAGACTTATATTATAAACACAGATAATCCAGATTATTATCTGCTTTGAACTGGATTACATGATTCTACACTGCATATAATCCAATTCAAAGCAGATAATTTGGATTTTATATGGCAGGGTAGATGGGGCCTCAAACTGCATTAATTCAGTACTGGAGCATCTACAATTGTTTATTTTGCATTTGCACTCACTGTCACATTGGAAATATTTTTGGTGTGTTCCTTAAAGCCTTTTGGCAAACTTGATTTTCCTCTCTTCTCTATGAACTTCTATTTAGCTCTAATAAATATGTAAATCAGAAACTTCAAGGGGTTTTTTTCCCTAATAAGTAGATGCAGTTACCTGACATTTCAGTTGAAAACGTGTTTACATGGAAGTGATTCCTATTGACTTCAAAAAGGCAGCAACTCCTGAATGAAGTCTTCTGATAATACCAACCCATCTGCCCTGCAAAAAATACACTGGTCTGCCATGCAGACAGAGTGATAATGTTTTCCTCCTTAGGCTTTCCAACCTCTCACTTTACTGCAAATATATTTCAGAACTCGGCAGCAAGAAAGTCTTCAAAGGACTCACTGCCACCTCTTTAATCCTATAAATAACCTTTGCACAATAACTCACGGCATTTATAAAAAGATACAACAAGGTCACTCTCTATGAACAACCCGTGATGGGTTGCCACGGCAACAGAAATATATAATGATGAGGATGGGGGGAAGATAGTAAAAAAAAGTAAAGGATGTGTCCATTACGTTACTCATATCCTCTGATGGGGTTCAACTAGAAAGTCAATTATATTAGGAGTTTGCTTTATTTAGAAGTCTACTATTATGGTGTGTGTTTTTTTAAAAAAAACTAATGGCATTTTACTATAACATGATTAGTTGTATTTAACTTTTTTTCTTAATTATCAGGATTTTTTGTTTATTCTTTCTTTCTTGTTTTAACCTCATTGCAAACCAGCTTGAGTCACACATAAGGAGAAAGGCAGCAAGATAACCCACAACATGCTGGAGCTCCCACTGAACAATGCATTCCAATCAACAACATTATTTATTATTCATTTATTTAGGGCTTTTATATCCCGTCCTATCTCAACCTCCGCAGAGGGACTCAGGACGGCTAACAAAGCAGCACCCCATGGTGCCCACATCAAAACATAAATATACAATTTAACGGCAATATAATAATAACAATATAAAACAGTATAAACAGTATAAAACTGTATAAATATAAAAACAGACAACAAAGAGTCAGCCGTCACCGAATTAAATCATTATCCAAGGCCAGTCCATCAGTCAGCATGTCAGTAGGTCAGCCTACTCTCCAAAGGCCTGATCCCATAGCCAGGATTTTACTTGTTTCCAGAAGGTCAAGAGGGATGCAGCACATCTAATTTCGCTCGGGAGGGAGTTCCATAGCTGGGGGGCCACCACAGAAAAGGCCCTGTGCCTTGTCCCCATCAGATATGATTGCAACAATGGGGGGACAAAGAGCAGGGTCTCCTCAGATGATCCCATGCCCGGGTGCCCAATGTATGCCACATTAGGTTTGGAGCTGCACTACCATATGATCCAGTTTCTGAATCCAGATTAATTATCTGCTTTGAACTGAATAATAAGAGTCTATACCATGCATGGGCAAACTTTGGCCATCCAGGTGTTTTGGACTTCAAATCCCACAATTTGGAATTGTGGGAGTTGAAATTCAAAACATCTGGATGGCCGAAGTTTGCCCATGCCTGGTCTATACTGCCATATTAACCAGTTCAATGCAGATAATCTGGATTCAGAAACTGGATTATACGGCAGTGTAAATGGGGCCTAAAACTGTTGTGTTTTCAAACCACTGTGCAATGGTCACACTGTTGACTCCATTGGTGAAGAGAGATGCAGAGTGCATCTTCACTGTAGAATTAGTGCAGAATTATACTGTTTTAATCGTTATGGCTAAATGATAAGCAATCCTGGGAGTTTTGCAAGGTCTTTAGCCTTCTCTACCAAAGAGCGCTGGTGCCCCACTCAACTACAACTCCACGACATATTCTCGTAGTAATTAAAGTCATGTCACAGCTTTAATTCTGCAGAGGTATATGCATTTTTAATTACATTTGCCCTTCTGTCTTGGGAATTAGATGCCAAATGATAAGGAATACAGGGATGATAGTCAAGCACCTGGAGGGCTACATCTAATGACATCGTAGGCTGGATTCGTAGTGCTGGATTCATGAGCCTTGAGTTTGACACACCTGCAATATTGTATTCAATTGTCTACTACTTTTTTGTAATACTGCCCCTTTTCTTAAACTTTTCTAAACTGCTCAGCTGAAGTATAAAATTACCATAAATGTCATTGGGAGGCAGAATTCTTATTAGGGAGAACAGCCTTCATTTTATTTCCCATAGTTACCCCCTTCCCCAATACACTTCTAGTTCAAGGTGGTTAAGAATAGCAAAAACAGGTGCTTCTTCAAATTGTTTTTATGTTAGATGGTATCATAGAACCAGAGGCGGTCCTAGGTCATTTTCAACTGTAAGCAAACAGTATTTTGCCCCCCCCCCCCACCAATCACTGATATATATTTTCTGTTTGTCATGGGAGTTCTGTGTGCCATATTTGGTTCAATTCCATCATTGGTGGAGTTCAGAATGCTCTTTGATTGTAGGTGAACTATACATCCCAGTAACTACAACACATATATGTCAAGGTCTATTTTCCCCCAAGAGTGCCTCAAAAGCGCCCCTGGGCAAAATCAACTATACTGCGAATGCTTACTTTACGTAATGGTTGAGCCGCCCCTGCATAGAACCCAATTTCAGGGGAAAAAATTAATACATCTGCCTATGAACAACCTTCAAATCTCTTAAACCAATCCATCTAATCTAAGCACCTTTCCCATAATATACACATTTTCAAGAGTATCTCATTTAAAGCCAAATAGTAAGAAATCGGCACAGATTTGTCCTAGTGTTTTGGGAAACCTGCCAACAGACTACAATTCAGAACAAAAGTAGATTGCATTTTGGTTCTTTCCTTCGCTACAAGCAAGAAGGCTGCTGGACTAGTGATTCAGCAAATGAAATAAATGGGAATGGCTCTTGAAGCACTCAGATGAAGAATAAATTTCAATTGAGTTATTGAAATGGCATCAAAATCATTACAAGGGTGGCTTAACACACACTGTTACATAGTTGGCTTTGAATGCTTTAATTGTATTAAGTTTGAGAAAAGGGGCAGTATTATTAAACAAGGAGGAACATCCCTACATTTAAATCCAAGTGCCAACCAAGAACAGGTAAGGACATAGACGTGTCTACTGGCAATCAACAAAGCTGCACTAAAAAAAACACATGAAATTCAGAGTTAAACAAACAGGACGGAATAGAAATAAGTATATAGACAATCTCTTGCATAACTATAGCCACATGTTAGATAATATTTAAAGGTCATCTTTTACAATATCCATTTGGAATGGTTGGGATGCTGAAGAGCACATACCCCTTGGATAAAATTGAATAAGAAACCTTATCATTATGGTTGAATTAAATCATTCTATAAAAATGGCTTCCAACACAAGGAACCACTGCTGAATGGATGAATAATGGAAACTGTCGTATTAGTATAACAAAAGAATTATATTTCATATAAATGACTTTAGGACACCAAAATAAATAACACCAGGTTAATTCCTCTCTCTTTGTGTGGCTTCTCTTAAAATACTGTGTTATCACTGAGTCATAAAAGGAAGATTGTTTGTTTGTTTGTTCTAAGGCTGTATAGAGCCGATAGATTAATACAAGGACTCTTGTCTTGAGGCACAAGAAACATTTGTGGTCATATAAGTGAAATGCTATTTCTGTGACTGAATTGGCATTCAGTGTGAATTTTCCAAGTATACTCTTCACACTCATGTTTTCAATAAGCTACCCTCTATGCATTTCAAGCACAATCTATCTGCTGCACACACGCAAATGCTATTCTTATTAGAATTCTGATTTTCTTTTTGGAGTCTTAGACTCCAAAACAGCTTTTGAAAGCATGAGAAAGGTTAACTCATTTGAAATTTTCTCTGTGAATATTGTTCTGTAAAATATTGTCATTTGAGCTAATACTGAGGTGTCCGATTTTAAACATCCCACAGAATACATCTGTTACACTTACGGCACATAGTTAGAACATTCAGAACAACCAATTGCCTCAAGATTGGAGGCTATGAAATGTGTTCCACGCAAGGAATTTCTGCCCATTCGGAACAAGGCCAAAATGGTGGCACTAATTATTTCTGCCAAACAAGTTCAATAGTCTCAATGAGGAAAAATGATTGAAAGTTGGGAGGAGAGAGAAAGAGCTGTGTCAGGTTGACAGCAATGAGAAATGAAATCCATTTATTCTTTGTCAAGGTCTGGCATCATCAGTGATACTTGCCAATCTACCCGTTTGATGAAAGATATGCTCTAATGGAAAGTGCTGCTTGATGCAATCACTTGTTCCTCATCTACTTTGAAAATGGCATGAATGACCATGGCCTGTAAGACATCCATTTATTAGAATAGAAAGAATTAGATCTCAAAATTAGTTCACTCAGAAATTGGCTGTAGCAAGGCAGCTTCATAATAGCAGCAGTATATAGAATCAAGGGATTATAGAGTTGGAAGAGACTTCAAAGGCCATCCAGTCCAACCTTATTCTGTCAAGCAGAAAGACACCATCAACGCACTCCCAACAGATGACCATCCAGTCTCTGTTGAAAAGCCTCCAGAGGAAGAGATCCCACTGCACTCCCAGGCAGCAATGGATATGACTGCCTAACAGCTCTTACCATTATTCTATATTCAAATTGAATCTCTTTTCATGCAATTTGAATCCATACTTCTTCTACTATCAGCACTAAGAGATCATATTATATATGTGATTACCTACCAATCTTGATTTTTCTGACTTTCTCTTTATCTCAACTGTACTCTGTACTCTGCTTTTATAAAAGCAGCTATAAATTTCATTTCCTTCCTGTCTATACTGCAAAAATTATACAGTTCAATTTGAGAGTTTGTTACTGATGGGCAAATGTTGCCAATACACAATGCACCTGGTTTAAACGCACATATTGAGTGTAAAATTATTTCCATTTGTTCAAGTGTGAGTTTTTGGTTTAAAAACAAGCAAAACATAATAGCCCATTCACTTACACAACAATTAGATGATGTTCCAGGTTGATTACAACATGCACAATGTAGAAAGAAAAATAATTCCTTGCTTTCTTTATTTTCTGATAGTTCAACAAAATTTGTCTTGATATTATGCAACTAACTCAAAAACACAGCTTCTCTGTTTACACAATATAGCAGGTGCTCTTTCCGGTTTTAGTCATAGACACAATAGCAATTTCCTCCATGCTTCTGAATTATATTTCCCTAAAAAGAAAGAAGTTAAAAGTTTTTGTTCCCTAAATACCAACCAGTTTGCTAAATACCAGCCACTTTGAAATTTATTCCCTAAATATGGTTTGCAATACAGAAATAGTAATATACAAACCATTCCACTCTCTAATTTTTCCTTATTATTTCCTGCCAAGATTTGGATGCTGAGAAAGAACTCGAGGTTTCTATTTCAGGCAATAATGAGGATTTGAAGCTTTGCTTTCAAGCATTATCAAGTATTGTTTCTTACCCAAAAAATTAAATCAGGCTTAAGCTGAGAGGCAAGACTTTAGGAAAACTTCAAAATTAAAAATATAAACACAATGAGAAGTTATTTGCTGTTGTTAACTGGCACCAAGTCAGCTTCAAGTGATGATGGCCTTTTAAATGAGAGACCTCCAAGTCCTCTTATCATCAACCACTCTGCTCTTTTTATCAAGAAATCATACTGCTGTATTTCCCAGGCCCTATCTAGGCTGCCATATAAATTTCTGAAATTTCTGAATATCTGCTTTAAACTGGATTATATGAGTCTACACTGCCATATAATCCAGTTCAAATCAGATCATCTGGATTTTATATGGCAGTGTAGATAGGGCCTCAGCGAGGCATGTCAGATTTTTAAGAGCACAGACTCTATTCCAGCATCCTTTCGGGCTTAAAATAATAAGCCTCTGTTCTTTTGACTTCCATCCAGTTTGTGTCCTGATTTGACCATAGGTGTAACATAACATGCTAGGCTTTGGATCCATGGTCAAGCCATGTCTATGGCTTTTTTGAAGTGGCAGCATTTCCACCTCCATGATAAATTATTAGAACTATTGTCAGAATAGGCTTTTCAAGTTGAACCATGATCCAGTGGAGTGCATTTGTTAGTTCTTACCACCTCCATCAGAAGTGGTAATCATCCATCCTACCAAACATTGAGATTATTTTTTTCCATAAAATGAAGAGGAAACACCAACCCTGACAATATGAATTATTTAGTCCCTTGGGCCTCCCAGAGGGGAAGAACAGCCTTCCATCAGAATATACAGGAGGTGCTTCTGGTGAACATCAATAACATTATTTCCCCTGCAGCTGCGTTACAAACAGATGTTTATGCCTCTCAGGAAAGTTCCTAATTTTATGATTAAATGCCCTGTAGGTGACAGAAAGTGATCTTTAAGTTAATTTAACATTTACAAAATATGTAATCTGGACAATGTTTTTTGGCTGGGAAGCTCTTGTGCCAGATGGCAGCCAGACAATTCCAACAGTGATATAGGTTACACACTGGAAGCAATCCAAAATTAACACATGAGAAGCAATTTAATTATTGTTACATAGGGCAAACACACACAACTTCTATGCATATTGCTTTCAATTAAGCCAACATGAGTTGCTCCCTCCCCAATTTATATCAACTCCCAACCCATCCACCAATTAATGACAACAGTTCAGCTGAAATGGGAGGTGCAAAAACCAAAACATCTCTCACCAAATTGTCTATATTCATATTTAAAATATTTCCATATCGCCATTCAGTTCTAGATGCCTATATTGGTTTATAGTAACTAAGGCTGCATCTGCACTGCAGAATTAATAGCCATGGCTCATTTGCTATGGAAACCTCAAAGTTGAAGTTAGGTGAGGCACTAATACACTTTGGCAGAGAAGGCTAAAGACCATGCAGAGGTCATCCCATGTTTTTCCAGAACTAAGGATGTAGTTACTACTTTGGTGAAACAACAACATTATCTGGCATAGAATTTTTTTAAACCATGTAAAATTACAACTCCCAGGATTTAATGACATTGATCTATGGCAGTTAGAAGGGTGTCAAATTGCATTAATTCCACATTATAGATGCAGCCATTGTGATCGAATGAGACAGTTGGAAGGGATGGCATAATTCCTGCAGTTCAACCCCTTGCCAGAACTAAAAGTTTCCTGATCCAATGTCTGTTTAAAGACCACTAAAGGAGAGTTTCTCCAAGAAGCCTGTTCTACAGTTGAATGATTCTTAAAGTCAAGAAGTTCTTTGCAATGGTTAAATGGAATCCCCCCCCCCCCCCCATAACTGGAATCCATAGTCTCCGCAGACGAAGAAAAACAGACTTCTTCCATCCTCCATCTTCTGGTCTCAACTGCAGTTCTTTTAAGCTGTAGTCCTATATCCACTTATCTGGAATTAAGCTCCATTCAGGTTAATGGGACTCAGTAGCTACACACAGAATCACATTGGTAATGATAACATTTTCAGCATGAGAAGTTAAGCATGGCATAGTAGTCCAGGAAGCAGACCACAAATCCATGGATGAAAAGCCAGTTGAGATACCTTGGTACACTGAACATGTTTTAGCATCTGGCACTTCCTGACCGTGGGATGTTGCAATTATTACAGCTATACACTTAAAATTGAAACTCACTGACCCCATAAGCAGATAAGTGGGTTAGTGCCAGGTGGATGAACAATACATTTAGCACAGAATGAACCTTGACTCTAATGTTCCTTCTTATAGACCCATGGAGTTCTTTGCCTTCTGTCATGCCTGGTCTCTTGGTCTCCCAGGGTGATATTATTATTATTATTACAACAACAACAACAACAACAACAACAACAACAACAACACTTTATTTATATTCTGCCCTTCTCACCCTGAAGGGGACTCAGGGCAAATCACAGTACACATACACGGCAAACATTCAATGCCACTTTGTATAGACAATACACAGACAGACAGAACAGGAGGTGCCATGGAAGGTTGGGCTTGAGTCCAGGGGGTGCTGTTGCTCAATTCTCTATTATGAAGAGCTGTCAGGACTTCCTCCTTTCTTTTGGTCGCCCAGCATTCTCTGATCTTCCTTCTTTATGGCATCGTAAAACATCTCCTCTGCTTTTTTTTTTAGCGGTACCTAATTTCTCTAATCACAGCTAAAGCTGTTTTCAAATTGCTTAGGTAAACAATGAGCTAGGGCTGACAGTTGGCCACTCATGCCAATCCTGGGCTTCGAATTTGCAATCTTTTGGTTGATAGATCTTATAATTGCTGATGATTTACCAGCTGTGCTAAACCTCCATCAGAAGGTGATAATAAAGATGTGCTAGGGGACTTAATTGTTTTCTCTCTAGGAATCTCTATGCCTTCCAGCAGAGGTCTTACAATCACCTTCGGGTGCAAGCTCACCACTGAAGAAACCAGAGATTCCAAAACATCCATATTAATTAAATCCACAAATAATCAAATCCTCAAAATTAAATTTGCAAATGTGAAGGGATGATAGTATAGAACAAACCATTGTTACTGGTAGGCATGTTTCTGCACAACTCACATTCCTTTTCTATACTAAATTCAGTCGTGTTATGGTTCATTTTCTTTACGGGAAGCAAATCTTACCATACTTGCATAGTGGCCTGCTCAAGCAAAAGGAAAGCATACTTTCATCACAAATGGACACCTTCTCACTTCATAAGCAATTCTGTATTCTGTTCACAGCTCAAAGTAAAAACAACATTTAAACAATTCTACTCCTTTTCTCTCCACTGACTCTTTCAAGAGCTCTGCAGACAATGAGAATTATGAATTTATCTCCAAGAGTCTGCCTGACTTCTCATAACCACCAGCAGGATAACAAGGAAATTTGATTTTATATTGTATTTCTCTAAGAATTTTATTTAGATTTTTTTTATAGTACGTATTACTAGTAAGTCTTGTAAACAGAAACTCTGAAGTAGCACATTTATAATAGCAATCGCAATCTAATATCATTTACACCTCTGGCTCTAGGAAAGATATTACCCACGTACCGCTCTCTCTCCAGTTACCTACAATTCACCAGGAGGAACAACTCTTCACAACTGCTACCATCTTATTTCCTTTGACTTCTCATTTCATCACACCAAGCAGTCTGGTAAGATTTCTTAAGGATTAGAAGATAAAACTATGTTTCCCTCTGTGCCACTGCATCTTGGCTGTTTACATTTTTACAGCCATTCAGGAAAGATGCTGAACATGAATAAATGCTCTTTTTAGACAACACCTGTAAACATTGAGCATGAAATCCCCTGCTAGTCTGGTTCTTTGCAAAGAGTGAATCAATACCATCCCTTTCAGAAAGATGAGGATACTGAAAAGCCTTCAACCATACAATACATGGACCATTCAATACTATCTCATCATACTTCTTGGATTGTTGCAGCACCATCAAAGTACATGGTGTTTTATAGCATTACATTAGAGAAATCTCTGTCATTTGGAGCTTATGATATTTGGGAACTCAAGTTACTTTATTCCAAGTGTGACAGTCTAGCCATGTATTGTGCATTTTGACAGGCAGGGACTTTTCAATGATCTGCTCTTTCAACCATCTTAAATTAATTCCCAATATCATATATTCAATGCCTGGTCAATTCATTCAATTATATGCTGAATTAATAGGTTCTGGTGACATATAGTTATAAAAAGTCAAAACAGAGGTTTGGTGTCTGCATCTACTGTACTCTAGTCCGATTGAAAGAAAAGATGGTGCTTTGCTTCTTTTCAACTTGGTGCCATCTTTCATGCAGTGTATCCTGCATTACAATGAACCTTGTGGCCATCTCCTATTTTTTGCTCTTTGTTTGATTATTTTTATTTATCGTGTCAGGGGCAACCAGACCATTCAACTAGTCCAACGGGAGGCAGCCAGATTGCTCACCGGAGCGGCATACAGGGAGCATACCACCCCCCTGTTATGCCAGCTCCACTGGCTGCCGATCCAATTCCGAGCACAATTCAAGGTGCTGGTTTTGACCTATAAAATCCTATACGGTTCCGGTCCAGTGTACTTGTCCGAACGGATCTCCCTCTACACCCCACCTCGGAGTTTAAGATCCTCTGGGGAGGCCCTGCTCTCGACCCCGCCTTTATCACAAATGAGACTGGCGGGGACGAGGAGCAGGGCCTTCTCAGTGGTGGCCCCCCGCCTGTGGAACTCACTCCCCGGGGAGATTAGAACAGCGCCCTCCCTTCTCTCATTCAGGAAACAGCTGAAAACTTGGATGTGGGACCAGGCTTTCGGAAACTCTGGCAGCTAAAAAGAAGGACCATAATGAAGGGCAAATATTGTAGGAACCTATTTTAACCTATTGGACCTATGGAACGCGAAACACTGACCATGAGATTGCTTACTGTTGTGCTATGGTGCTATATATTGATGTTTTAATCTGTTAATTATTTAATTACTGTTTTTATAGTTGTATGTATTTGTATAAGGGCATCGAATTGTGCCTCTCTGTAAGCCGCCCTGAGTCCCCCTTCGGGGGTGAGAAGGGCGGGGTATAAGTAGCAGAAATAAATAAATAAATTGTATTACATTTCTAACAGAACAAAACAAACAAACAGATAAAAAAAACACAAAGTCTTCAAGCTTGGTAGTTGATTAAATGTCCTTTGACCAATATCTGGCCACTTGGAGTGCCTCTGGTGTTGCTGCAAGGAGGTCCTCCATTGTGCATGCAGGGCTCAGGTTGCGTTGCAGCAGGTGGTCAGTGGTTTGCTCTTCTCCACACTCGCATGTCGTGGATTCCACAAATAAGGCCATATCAGATAGTACTCAGAAAAGCACTATCTGATGATTTTAAAGGAACTGTAATTCAGGCCCCATCTACACTACCATATAGTCCATCTTCTAAATCTAGATTATCTGCTTTGAACTGAATTATATGGCAGTGTAGACTCATACACTCTAGTTCAAAGTAGAAAATCTGGATTCAGAAACTGGATTATATGGCAGTGCAGATCAACCTTACTCTGTTAAAGAGGGAATAAAAAGGAGAAAGAAGAAAAGTGGGTTGAGGGAGAAAGCAGTGAGAAGTAGGTGCTGTACATGGGCACATTTGTTCTTTGCAGCTCTGGAAAACGGGGAACAAGTGAGGTGACAAGAAAGGATTGCTTGCAGGAGGGATACCACCACTGGTGACTCTGCTGCCTCTCCTTTCCCTGATATACTAATGTTTAATTCCCTTTTAATGTTGATTTTTGTTTGTTTTTAATTAAATTGTAATCATTTTAATTTGTAAGAGCCCTCAAGACCCAATCTTGTGGAGGAATTGGGAAATAATTACAGATCTTCTTCATTTGTATCATCATCTGTGTAAAACAAGGTGCTTCTTTCTAAAGCTATTGTCTTCCCAACCCTGTTATATGCCTGTGAAACATGGACTGTTTACAGATATCACATCCAATTCCTCGAACAAATCCATCAGCATTGCCTTTGAAAAATTCTGTAAATCTCTTGGGAAGGCAGGCAGACAAATGTCAGCATGCTGGAAGAAATAAAGACCACGAGCATTGAAGAGATGCTCCTATACTATCACCTCCACTGGACTAGCCACGTTGTCCAAATGCTTGATCACCATTTCCCAAAGCCAGTTACTATTCTCCCAACTCAAGAGCAGAAAACAGAATGTGGGTGGACAGGAAAAGAGATTTAAATATGGACTTAAACCCAATTTTAAAAACTGTGGCATAGACACTGAAAACTGGGAAGCCCTGGCCCTTGAGTGCTCTAGCTGGAGGTCAGCTGTGACCAGCAGTGCTGTGGAATTCAAAGAGCCATGAATGGAGGGTGAAAGGAAGAAACATGTCAAGAGGAAGGCACATCAAGACAACCCTGAATGGGACCACCTTCCATTTGGAAACCAATGTCCTCACTGTGGAAGAACATGTGGATCAAGAATAGGACTCCATGGATCCACCACCAAGACCCTACACTTGGAAGGCCATCATACTCGGATAACGAGGGATCACCTAAGTAAGTAAGTAACTAAGTAAATAAAACAGAATGATTAGGAAGAACTTCCTGACTGTGAGAGCTGGGGAGGCTCCTTCTTTGGAGGCTTTTAAACAGAGGCTGGATAGCCATCTATTGGGGGTGCTTTGAATGCAATTTTCTTGCTTCTTGGCAGGGAGTTGGACTGGAAGGACCACGAGGTCTCTTCCAATTCTATGATTCTATGATTCTTTGATTACTTGTTCTCTTACACACACAACATTTTCAACCACTCCTTTAAAAATATGATAGATTGGGTTCCCTGGCATGGTTTAGGCCCAGCATGATTTGAGACATGCTGGTGTGAAGGCATGAAATACTGAGCCAGACAAGGCAGAGCTGGAACAATACTTTTGGGCTATAAATACAGTAAATAAATAAATAAATAAATAAATAAATATTACAATTTGCTGGCAGCACATGTTGACCATTACAAGCCATCTACTAAAAGGAAAACTCCAAGACAATTTGGCTCATGACCTGGATGAACTTTCTGAAGAGAAAGAGGAAACAATTCTGATGAGTTATCACCCATTGTATGCGCATTCCCAAACTGTCCACCTCTGCTCCTGTAAGAAAATCTCTCTACCTCCTTGTATTTTCAGGGGGCTGGACTGGATGGCCCTTGTAGGGTGCTTCTAGACATCGTCAACATTGAGATTAAATAAACGGGTTTAAAAATCATGGGACCTGACAGCAAGTCAAGTCCCAGACCTATCAGTTCCAGGAAATCCCCCCCCCCCCCCCCGCTGTCCTGATAACTTCCTTTTCTAGCAGATATTACAAATCTACAAGATGGACAGGAGACATCCAGCTGAAGGTGTTTTTGTAAAAACAATTCTTTCCAAGATGCACTGGATTCTATACGTGCTCATGCAGATATCTCAATGTACACAGAAGCAAATTTATTTATTTATTTATTTACTATATTTGTATACCACCTTTCTCAGCCCTCAGGCGACTTAGGGCAGTTTACAGTGGCAAAGATTCAATGCCCCAAAAAACACCATAAAACATTTAAAAAAATATTAACACATAATATCAAACCATAACAAGAATATTAAAACATAGATAATTTGCATCTCTTAATAAAAAACATTGTCCCATCTCGTTGTCCAGTCGTTCCAATTCCTATGTCTTTTACCTTGCATTTTCAAACGCTTGCTCATATAACCAAGTCTTGACTCTTTTCCGAAATGTTAAGAGGGAGGGGCCAATCTAATGTCCCCAGGAAGGGCATTCCATAACCAAGGGGCCACCATTGAGAAGGCCCTGTCTCTTGTCCCCACCAAATTTCTTATTCTCTCTCCTCACCCAACTATAAATTCAAGGTCTGTTTAATATCACAAATATGAGAACAAAAGGATGGTTGCAGGAAGTTTCTAATTGTAATTACTTTCCAACTGTACTTCTGTTTAGCCACTTGTGTGTCTATGGCTTCATTATTTTGACAGCCCTCACCAGCTGTTTTGGGCTTGTAAAACATGCACATGCGCTAGAGCCATCCACACCAGGGTATAGGAAGGAACTCACATGTTTATGTGTTTACCATGACAGTAGGGATATACAGCCATGAAATATACACATTTTTTGGCCAGAACTGGGTTTTAAGCACACCTTTTTAAACATGCGCTTTTCAGCTGTTGACCCGATTCAGTGCTCACTTTCGCAGAACATCATTTAGTGCCCCCCCCCTTTAATCCCAGTGTCTTCTGGGTTTTATGGCATGTGTAGAAGGGCCTGTAGTCTTTTCCAGCTTTATGATTCTATGATTCCTCAGAGATAGTCTTCCTATTAGATTAGTTTAAAGCTGCAGTGCAGATAAGTATGTCCCAAAGTGAAGTGGAACAAATCTTTCACCATGATTTAAGATCTAAGGCTTTAAAAGAAAAGCAGAGGTGAAATCCAGGTGCTGACAACTTGCATAATAGCTAATAGCAAGTGTTATGTTTACATACACAATTCGGTGGCTGCAAAGATAAACACTTCACAAGCAGAACAGTCTCTTTAACAACCAGAATGTAATAAATCCTATTTCGCTGAGTTGATGGCACCTATTGCCTCTGATAAGAACAGTTATTCCCTTTTATAGCTAACTAGAAATGCAAGATTTACGTGCATCTGAATATACAACTTACAGGAGCATCTGATGCCTTTGATTGTCTTAACTGCATCCACATGCTTTGCAGGGACAAGGGAATGACAGCTAATGGCTCTTGAAGAAGCAACTTGTATGTTTGCCTCAGGCAAAATAATGGAGCAAATAAGATTGCTCAATTATTTGCAGATTCTTTGAGAGCAGAGGGATATGCTTCAGTGTTTGGGTCAGGACAGTTTCCCTGCTCTGTCTTGTAGAAGTTATTTCTCAGCATCAAGAAGATGGGGAAAGGGGGCTCTTTCCCCATTTGGGACCATTGCCTTGAGGCAGATAGGTTGTGATCAGGCAGACAAATCTAGCTAGACAGAAGAAAAGCTATCAAATTGAGTCAGGTAGACAGGGCATCTCAGTCTGTTCCCAATCAGGGATGTAAATCTTTACTTATCCATTCAACCATGCAGGAACAAAATAATTCCAGCAATTGTCTACCCACTCTGCAAGAATTACGGGCAACATTCCAGCATTGTTCGTACTTCTGGACTTTGTTCTAGAAAATGTGCTTGACTTTCTACATAGGAAACACTTTTTATGGGGAAGAAAATGCATTTTCTGCAACAGAGAGTGAAAGAGGGAGGGAGAGAGCATTATTTGCATGAACCTACACTATACAATTAATGTAGTTTTACACCACTTTGACTGCCCTAGCTCAGTGATATGGAAATGTGGGAATTTTAAGTTTCTGAGGTTCCAGTACTCTTTGGCAAAGAAGGCTAAAGACCTTTACAACTGCACCTACCATAATTCCTAAGCATAGAGCCAGTTAAAGTGGCACCAAACTGCATTAATTCTATAGTGTAGGTTCACGCTCTTCAGAATGTGAAATTATTGGATTGCTTCCCATTCCTGTGCAAAACTATAAAGACAAGGCAACTTGACATGACATGTCAAGATAACTTCTTTGATCAAGAATGAGTAAATTAGCAAGATTTATTTTCACACTGATACTGCAATGTGAGGTTCTTTGAATGCATCCAAATGTTTTATTGCATTGGAACATTGTGAGAACATTATGTTCATTATGTTCATGAAAATGAAATAAGTAACAACTCTCAAAAATAGGGGAACTCTAAAATTATAACAGCAAATAAAGAACAAAATTCAAACACATGGGAACTCCTGACAAGAAACAATCAGGACCAGCTAATCACCTCCCAACAAAGGATTCCCCAAGGCAGTAAGAAGCCAGACCTTGAAACTGTTGGGCCATTAAATGCTGATCAAGGTGGCCAATTGAAAACATTCACACCTACCTCAAACAGACAAGAGTTCTTTCTCCCACCCTGGACATTTCATAGATATATGATTTCCTAGTTTCCAACAGATCTCACAACCTCTGAGGATTCCTGCCATAGATGTGGGTGAAACATCAGGAGAGACTGCTTCTGGAACATGGCCATATAGCCCAGAAAACTCACAACAACTCAGTGATTCCATCCATGAAAGCCTTTAACAATACATTGTGAGAACCTCTACGAAAAATTAAAATGGAAATAATTTGAAGGCACACAAGAGTTAGAACACTACTATATCTTTTCATAAAAACCCTTTCTTTAAAAACCTTGTTCACAAAAGGCTTTCATTTTAAAAAAATAATGCATTTGCCTGCCAATAGAGGAAGATAATTGCAGACTTTAGGAGCAACCACTGAAAAGGCACACACCCCCACTAATGGTCCCCCAAAGCTGCTCACATTAGCACCTCACACTACTAAAACTATCTTATATAGTTGGATATATGGAAACCTTTTCCTGCCTAACAGTATTGTAATCTTTTCGATTCCTTGTATCTTATAGAATCTTTGAAAATCCCTGCATTGCACTTCTTGTAAGCTGAGCCACAAGGTAAAGAGATGGTGTTATAACATTATAAACTTTGACATCTAAAGTAGACCTTTATGTGTTGTCTTTTAATATTTAATGACACTTCTAATGAACAAATTCCTGTGTTATTTAATGTTTTCAGAAGACTACTACATCCAAAATGTCTGATGCCTATATAATTGCTTTTGTAGTCAATTTCCCTGCCCCTCAAGGCTCATTACTTTGCCACCTAATCATTCTGCACACAATAATGTGTCCTCTGTTTTCCCTTCTATTCTTTATGGGAGATACCTTACAGATCCAGTATTAATGCCACATTATTGTGTATGGACCTAACTGCAGAAAGAGAAGAAAAGGGGGAGCTTTCTCTCTCCCCGACCTATGGGTACCTCCAGTTGGGTAAAACAAATAATTGAGATGTCTCAAGTTGCTCTGTCCTAAAGAGTAGTTACTGAGTTTGGGCTGTGACCTTACATGAACACAGAATTTAATTGTGTAGTTTTTCAATGGCCGTATTGTAATATAGAGATGTCCCTTGCACCATGACAGCCCGTGGAATGACTAATGCACCAACATTCAGTGAGGATTGAAGCACATTGGCATGCACTCTGATAAATATGTGAATACTATGGGCAGATCTAAATTGACCACATTTGTCTGGACCAATCCAGAGTTGCAAATACTGGATTTCCCAGAGAATAGTTCAGACCAGTAACCTTGCAGCTATGGTGGAAGTGAGAGGGGCTCCTGACTGTCCAGCATTATCGAACCTGCTTCAGTGCTATAAGACGGTCACTCTTAGCATCCCCTTCCATTCTCCTCATTGCAATGATCAGTGGGTGCAACATGAGTTGTGCCAGTGATGTTGGCTGGGGAACCAGAGTGATTAGTAAAGGGACAAAGGAGGCATCATCTCCTTATCTTCCCTCCCTTCAATGATCATTTTATCCTTCCAGGCAGCATTACTCCAGGAGGCCAATGTCATGATGATGAGAAGTTTGTGATAGTGAGTGTCATCCTGTGTCTTCAGGCAGCTTGAATCCAGGGGAACAGGATGGGTATGTAAAAAGGTGCCGCTGGTTTGTCTCAGAACTGGTCCACATTCACACCTAGCTCCAACAGACAAGAGTTCTTTCTCTCACCCTGGACATTACACAGATATATAAACCCAATTTTCCTAGTTTCCATCAGACCCCACAATCTCTGAGGATGCCTCAGGTGAAACATCAGGAGAGAATGCTTCTAGAACATGGCCTTACTTACTTACTTACTTACTTAGGCGATCCCTCATTGGCCGAGTAGGATAGTCTTCCAGGATCAATATTCTGGTGGGTCTGTAGGTGACTGTGGAGCCCTATTCTTGATCTGCATCTTCTCCCGCAGTGAGGACATTGGTTTCCAGATGGAAAGCGGTCTCGGTCGGTGTTGGCTTGACACGCCTTCCTCTTGGCACGTTTCTCTCTTTCACCCTCCATTTGTGCCTCTTCAAATTCTGCAGCATTGCTGGTCACAGCTGACCTATAGTTGGAGCGCTCAAGGGCCAGGGCTTCCCTGTTCTCAGTGTTTATGCCAGAGTTTTTAAGGTTGGCTTTGAGCCCCTCTTTAAATCTCTTTTCCTGTCCACCAACATGAACATGGCCATATAGCCTGAAAAACCTACAACGCACTGGCCCAACTGTGTACATGGGCTCATAATCACAGCTTGCTCCAGCTCCTGGAGAATAATTCAGAGCAACCCACAACTCTGGTTAGCATACTTCAAGACTGTGTTAAGCACCTTCAGCCAGCACTAACCCAGATCCCCTCCATTAATCTTTTATCTTACATGGAGCTGATTCACTGGCCCTTCAGTACAAGTGGTCAGTGTAAATGTGCCCAATGCACAAAGGGAGTGGCTGACATCAAAGAGATGTACCTGATGCACACCAGAAGTGTCTGACACACATTAAATCATTGGTGCTGGTGTCTAGACATTCACCTGTCTTCAATGTAATTCATAAAGTTAAGAAATGTATACTGTGATGTATTATCTCAGCCTGGATGCCCAATGTGGCCACTCAGCCACCTCAGGAATCCTGCTCTTAGGGAAAAGATGGAATATAAAGTGACTGATTAGTTGAAAATTTAAGTACATGAACCCTATCTCAACTCAAGAAAACTAGACTATTTTTCCTCCTTATTTTTGAAGCATTATTTTCCCCTATCAAATGCAATGAAAATGGCTAAAACTGCATAAGAAATATTCAGTATAGAATTATACCCCCTCTAATGTGAAGAGATGTTTGTAAAATATTGCCACTAACATGAGGTGGGAATAAGCTAAATTTGGAAAGACTGTGGGCTCTTCTACACAGACCCTATATCCAAGGAGCTGATTCCAGGTTTTCTGCTTTCTGGATTATATGAGTCCACAATGCCAGATAATATGGAATAAACAAAAAACCTGGGATCAGATCCTATGATATAGGGCCTGTCTGGAGGGGCCCCTTGTTCGCTGCTTATTGAAAGCTACTTTTCATACAATTCTTGAAAAGCCCCCCAATATTTGGATCTAGAAGAGAATCATTTTAGGATAAATCTGACAATTTGGGTTTCTATTAATATATCTGCAACTAGAATTGACAATATGCTAAAAATATCAATACAAAATCGGCTTGCCAGAAGAAGGCTATTCACAGAATGCGGCATGATCCTTTATTCCAATGAGATAAATATCTTTCATACCTGACTTGCACAGCTCAAAACTAGTTTTATCAAAAAATCATGCAAACTGCTTGAGACAAGAAGGAACAAGGAACAGTTCAAAACAAGCAGCACTTTTGAAAAAAGAAAAAGCGCCTGACAGACTGAGGGAAGGAGAGGGGAAAGAAAGGGGGAAATTGAAAAGAGGATTAAAAACTAATTTCTGCTCAGGATTGTTTGTTTTCTTCTTAGAAGAACTATTTACTGGACTGAATCATTCACAGACCATTATCACAAAATTTTGCATGGAAGATATAGGCTGGCATCCAGCTGGGAATTTATGACATCACGAATGAACTTATGGCTGTGAAGTTTAGAAATGTATGTTATGCAGAAGCTGTATCTCCAGGAGGAAAGAGTTGTTGCAGCTGCACCATTGGGACCACTGAAGAAGCAGAGGGAATAGCATGGTTAGTGCACAGATGTTGTGTTCCACACGAAACCATCAAAGGCTGCCCTTGTGTAAAAAGAGCCCACAGAGTGGGGCAATAGCTATACTAAGCAGGGGGGCCTTCATAGTTTCATAGAATCCTAGATTTGGAAGAGATCCCAAGGGTCATCCAGTCCATCCCTATTCTCCCACACAGGAAGACACAGCCCAAGCACTCCTGGCATGTGGCCATCTCCTTAAAATCCTCCAGAGAGGATTTCTACCACACCCTGAGGCATCATATTCCACTGCTGAACAATTCTTACCATCAGGATGCTTTTAAAAAAACAATTAGGCGGAATCTCTTTTCCTGAAGTTTACATCTGTGTAATAGGTGCATTCTGATGGAAATTTTCTTTCTCCAAAAGAATTATCACATAGATTAACTGATATTCCCAAATTCACAAAGAATGTTCAGTTTGAGTTAAAATACAATACCAAGTCAAATTTTGGATGATGTGTATTTTGTCCACTATTTGGACATTTGAAGAGCTCCTAAATTCATTCTGTACAGCCATTGTGGAAAATAGATGACACCCACAGTCAGGCTGATGGCAGAAAGTGACAAAGACCATATTTAGGGGAGGAAAGGTTAAATCATATTAGGGGCCATGGTAGTGCAACGGGTTAGACCACTGAGCTTCTGAACTTGCTGACCAGAAGACTGGCAGTTCGAATCCTGCTGTTAGCCCAATTTTCTGCCAACCTAGCAATTTGAAAACTTGCAAATGTGAGTAGATCAATAGGTACTGCCTTGGCAGGAAGGTAAATGGCACTCCATACAGTCATGCTGGCTACGTGACCTTGGAAGTGTCTATGGACAATGCAGGCTCTTTGGCTTAGAAAAGGAGATGAGCACCCTAAAGTTGGAGATGAGCACTACTCCCAGTGCTGGAAGGGGAAGCCTTTACCTTAATCTGTGTTTTGTTGTCTTTTGGCATTGAAAGTTTGCCTTTGTGTTTGTGTATGCTGGAATTCACCCTCAGTCCCCTCGGGAAAATAGGATGGAATACAAAAAAAGTGTTGTTGTTGTTGTTATTGATGACACAAATATACTTTATTCTGGGGAGTAAAGGAACTATATCATGAACTATGTGGCCAAAGAAACTACAGAAATCATTGCACTGGTAGAATTATCCAGCAATTCCCCATGTTAAGTGTCATGGCACAATGCTAGAGAATCTTGTGAGCTTTAGTTTGGCAAATGTCCTTTAGCCTTCTCTGACAAAAAGTAGTGATGCTGTACCAAACTACAACACCCAGGACATCATGTTAGTTAAAGTGGCATCAGAAGTGACTTGGGAACATATTGCAAGTTGCTTCTGGTGTGAGAGAATTGGACGTCTACAGAGACATTGCCCAGGGAACACCTGGATGTGTTACCATCCTGCTGAGAGTCTTCGCTCATGTCCCGGCAAGCTAGAGGTGACAGATGGGAGCTCACCCCATCTCACAGATTCGAACCAGCAGCCATCAGGACAGCAATCCAACTTCCAGGTCAGCAGTCCAGCCAACAACCCATTGTGCCACCTTAGCTCTAATTCTATAGTGTAGAAGGGAGATATGAAATGAGTGAAAAATCAAGAAACTTATGCTATTTAATCAAATAACAGAGTATTTTCTGCACTTTATTACTCCTCACAGTCTTGGAGGATATTGTTGTTGTTGTTGTTGATGATGATGATGATGTTATTTACACCTTGCTTTTTCTCTCCACAAAGAAGACTCAAAGTGGCTTACATTAAAAGCATTACAATACAATTCAAAATCCAAAAATGTACAAACATTAACATACAATTAAATCTCAATGATATTGATTGAAAAATAACAATTAAAATTCTTAAGTGTGATTAAAAACATATTCATTGAACAACTTGCAGACCCTCATAGAAAGAAATCTAGCATAGAAATGAAACAGCCAGGATAGAACTGCTTTGCGTAAACCTGCCAGCTCAAGTAGTGCAAGCAGATTTTGTGAACTACTCATGCTTGGCATCAAGTAATATGTATTAGCAAAAACATTACCTATAGAAATAGCATTGCTATGTCCCAGTAATAAATATTGCATTAAAATAGCTCCAACACTAAAATAAACATCTTGGTTTCCCACCCAAAACTTCCCACCTTCAAAATAATTTTCATTGCCTGGAAGTTTTTAGGAAGCAAAATTGAAAGAACACACTGACCTCTGCTGGTACATTCAAAACAAGTTATTAACAGGCAATTAGAGGGAAGTTTGCATCCTTAAACTGAAGATGCAAACACAGATGAATACAATCCCACATTTTCCTGCTTTGAACTGGAATATAAGGCAGCGTGGACTCAGTTAATCCAGTTCAAAGCAGGTATTGTGGGATTTTATGCCTTGATATTCTGGGTTACATGGCTGTGTGGAAAGGCCCTGAGTTATTTAACAACTGTGTCACACTAAATGAAAAGTGGTCCTTGTGACCTGGAAAAAATGGGAGGATGAACCCCAAAATTAAATTAACTCTTAAATTAACTCTTAGAAATTTCATAAGACTTCAGTTAAGTACCTACCAAATGTAATATATGGCAGGTGTTTGTTTAAAAAAAAGATTTTTTTTTAAAAAAAAAGTTATTAATCATAAAGTTGGAAAAGACTTAATAACCACAGTCCTTGTTCATGTTGGTTCCCTTTAAGGAGAGTGGATTGATGCTAAGATTTTGAACTACACTAAAGGAAAACATATGTTTTCCTAGGGCAGTATGAATTATTTTCCATTGGAACCTGTTTGCTGACAGTAGATTTATTCAAGCTCTCTCTTTAAGATGCAAAATGCTGAAAAAGTGATCATTGTTATTAATACATTGGTCCCGAATAAGCATTAATTCTCTCACAGGCTGTTTGCATTCTGTGACAAACACATGATTTATGTCTAGCACTCATTTTTTTCCCTGAGAAAATTCTCTTAATAAGCTCTCCACAGTGCAATCCATCATTTGCTTACAGTATATGTGCGCAACACTCGCCTACAAACCACGGCCCAAAGTTCTTCACAAGATTACCAAAAGAAAGCAAATAAAAATAGCAAAATCTCTTTTTTGCCACATCCCAAAGCTTCTAGTAATCTTCTTTGGGCTTTTGAACCAAATAGTGCTCTCTGTGGGCAGGACTTTCAAGGGGATGTCAAACCAGCTGAATGCATTATATGTGTCTACACTGGAGAATGAGTGCAATTTGCCACACTTTGGCTCTGTCCACACCGTGATATAATCCTGTTTCTGTATCCATATTATCTGCCTTGAACTGAATTATATGGCAGTGCACACTGAGGCTGGATCTACACTGCCATATAATTCAGATTAGCAAATCACACATTATTTTCTTTGAACTGGATTATAGGAGTCTACAGTGTCATATAATCTAGTTCAGAAACCAGATTATATGGCAGTATAGATCAAGCCCTCAGTGGCACAGTGGATTAAACTGCTGAGCTGCTGAACTTTCAGAACGAAAGGTCACCAATTCGAATCCAGGGAGCAGGATGAGCTTCCGCTGTTAGCCCCAGCTTCTGTCAACCTAGCAGTTCGAAAACATGCAAATGTGAGTAGATCAATAGGTACCATTCTGGCTGGAAGGTAACAGTGCTCCATGCAGTCATGTCAGCTACATGACCTTGGAGGTGTCTACGGACAACACCAGCTCTTCGGCTTAGAAATGGAGATGAGTACCAACCCCCAGAGTTGGACACAACTGGACTTAATGTCAGGGAAAAATCTTTACCTTTACCTATAGATCCATCCTTTGATTCCCATAGCTCAATGCTTTAGAATCCTGGGAGTTGTAGCTTTACAAGTGCTTAGCCAAAGAGGTCTGGCGCCTCACCAAACTATGGCTCCCAGAACTCCTTAGCACTGAGCTATGACAGGGGTGTCAAATTGTGTTAATTCTACAATGTAGAACCAGAGGGCCTCTCCTAGTTCTCCATAGCTTATTAATTCCCCACTGGGATTGTAATGGTTTAACGCAGGAAGGGAAAAATCATCTCTCACCATGGTTTTGTATGGTAGAGGATATGAACTGATGGCAGGGAAGAAAGTTAGAGTCATGGAATCATAGAATGTGTGGCATGCAATATTACACAGAGCCTAAAGTCACTGGAGATTATGCTTTTTCACATTTGTTCACATGTTGAAAACTGAGGAGTTATTGCTCCTGCGGCAACTCTGCATTAGATCCATTTATGAATCTGTGACTTTCTATATCACTTCCTACATGCTAGAATTTACTAGTCAAAACACATGCTGTCAATTCATTTTATGTTTGCTTTGGGTACTATAAGTTTAGCTTTTCTGCCTCATGAGTGCTTTCATGGAAACTTATGGCAGAGAATTTAAACAACAAAGGAAAGGAAATTCATAATTACAGATTTCACAGAGCCCATGATTCAGGGGGCATTGCAAGATGCACATTAAGACATAAATTTGGAGAACAAAGACACCACTCATTACAAATTCACAAAGGAGCAAGCTATGATTGTGATTTAAAAAGCTAGACAATCAGCTTTCTTTTTAATGTATCTCTGAACTCAGTTGCTCACCTACAAACAGCACTGACAGCTTGCTTCTCCCTTTCTTTCCCTTCCTCTCCCTCAACACACATGGAAATGGGAACACACACATATACACACCAACACATCTGTTTTTTGAAAGCACAGTGCTTATTTGATCCAGTAAACTGAATCACATTCAAAGCTCCTTAAAACTGAAGCTCTGATGCTCATACATAAACCGAATATTCATTTATTTGTGGTATTTATATCTCTCTTTTCTCCCAGACTGGGGCCCCATCTACACTGGCATATAATGCAGTTTGGCACTGCATTTTGACATATAATGCAGTTTGACGTATATGGTTGGTGTAGGCTAGGCATGGGCAAATGTTGGCCCCCCAGGCGTTTTGGACTTCAACTCCCACAATTCCTAACAGCCTACCGGCTGTTAGGAATTTTCTGGGAGTTGAAGTCAAAAACACCTGGAGGGCCAAAGTTTGCCCATGCCTGGTGTAGACTCGTATAATGAAGTTAAACAATATATGAGTCTACACTGACCATATAATGCACTTTCAAGTCATCTCCAATGTATGGTGTCCCTAAGACAAAACTAATACAGGGTTTTCTAAGTCCGAACACATGTGACTTGTCCAGGGTAACCCAATGGGTTTTTATGACAACATGGGGAATTGAACCCTGACCTATAGAATCATAGACCAATGTTCAAACCATGGCATAACACTGGCTCCCTAGAAGCAAGTAGGCTAAATTAAATGTCCCTTGTCTCTTTGTCTGAATGACAAGCTGTGAGCAATCTTGTTTGCTATTTAATGAAGAATGCTTAATGAAATCACCAAGGCAGCAAACATCAAGGGGGGGGGGTGGTGGTGATAAAGAACAAGCCATCAGAATAATCACAAAGATCTTAAAATAGTCACTATAATGAACACACATCACAACTGTTTAAAAAGCCACAGAATGAAGGATTGTGCTTTCATTCCCCTTCCAAAAGCAGTAAGAGTAGGAGGAACTGATCATAACTTCTGTTGCTATCTCTACTAGGTTGGAACCAAACCAACATATTTAGATTCCAAGAATGATGGTAAACTTTCTAGTGGTATGAACTAGTGGGTTCTCCTTCATCTGAGACTTTTAAGCAGAGTTTGGATGACCACATCGCAGGAGTTCTTCAGTAGTAGATTCCTCCACTGATGAAAGATTGAATCCCTTCTAAATCAATGATCTTATGGACTTTGAGGGGTGTGCATTCTACAGTGTGGAAGCAATGCTGGAAAAAAACTTTTTTGTAACACCAACAATCAGAATTCCAGTGATTATGGGCTTCCTTGGAAGGATTCCCCTGAAAATATTACCCTCACTGCAGATTCATAAAAACCATCAATTTGAACTCAGAACTAGAGGTCTCAGGTTTGATTCCTGACCAACAACTATGGTCTCTCTACCTCTCCCACAAACACAAGGAATGTCTATATCTTCTGTTCAAATGCCGGGTAATATAACTTTATGCACTTTTTTGTGTCAGATGTGACTTGAAAAACTGCAAGTCGCTTCTGGTGTAAGAGAATTGGCTGTCTGCAAGGATGTTGCCCAAGGGATGCCGGGATGTTTTACCACCCTGTGAGAGGCTTCTCTCATGTCCCTGCATGGAAAGCTGGAGCTGACATACGGGAACTCATCCCACTCCCCGGATTCAAATCGCCAACCTTCCGGTCAGCAGTTTAGCCAGCACAAGAATTTAACCCATTGTGCTACTGCGGCTCCTAACTTTATGCACTGCCTTTGACATTCAAAACCAGCTTGCCACTTTTTACGCAAGTGGTTCTGAAATATCAAATCACAGCTACATGGAAAGATAACATTTCATTTAGAATTCCTCTTCAATTTCCCTGTTGTCAGTTGTCAGAGGTAGTAAATAATTTAATCAGCTAATATATAAAACATTTGTATCAGCAACATATATTGAGGTAAGGGAATGGTGCCTGTCACCCTAGATGGAACAAGATGAAAATCCTTCCTCTCTCCAGAGGGACTGCATTAAGTTAGGAGCAGCCCAAAATAATTATGTGTTCACTTAGTAAAGAGTTACCCAGCAGGAATGGACTGGGCTTCATCAATAAAGTTTGAGGAAAAACTGAAGCTTCTCTTGGAAGGTGTCTTACAGTAAAAGAATATGTGAATTGTCTACATTGCTTCCTTAAGTAGTTCACACCTGCTTCTTGCATGGCTGGCCTTTATTGAAACAATTTGAAACAAAACCTTCTCTTTCTCTGACAATCAAGGATAATCAGATATCAGACAAAGTGGGCTACAAATCACCTTCAAGAGGGTTGCTGTGTGTTTTCCCAGCTGTATGGCCATGTTCCAGAAGCATTCTCTCCTGATGTTTCTCCTGCATCTATGGCAGGCATCCTCAGAGTTTGTGAGACTTCACAACCTCTGAGGATGCCTGCCATAGATGCAGGTGAACTATCAGGAGAGAATGGTTCTGGAACATGACCATACAGCGCGGAAAACACACAACAACCCAATGATTCCAGCCATGAAAGCTTTCGACAATACATTGAACTTCAAAAGATTGTACCACAACAAATTACATGAGTGGTGGGCTAGTTGAGCCAAATGTCCTTCATATAGCATGAATGATCATCAACTTAAGATAGTTTGATAGATCAATCTATGTCTCATAGCAATGTATCCCAGGTTGCCATCTATCAATAGAGGTTTACAGAAGGCTTGCAGTGTTTCAATAGATGGAAACAGTTGCATAAGGTTTAATACGAAATTCTTTTAATCACTGAGTTCAATATTGTGATCATTACTTGGTAATACTTGAGCAACTGTAAATTAAGCATGGTTAATTTTGTCAGATAAAAGAGTATCTAGTGGTATGAACACTGCATCATTACTATCCAAGCACTTCGGCTAATCAGATCTTTGACTTTATTCATTAATTAGTAGGTGCAATGGGGAGTTATAAATCAAATCATTTCGAGACACAACACAGAAAAAACATTCTTCTATTCAAATCCTACTGAAATGAATAGGATCTAAGCAAGAATATAAGAAAAATTCCTGAATATATGGAATTCTAGGAATTAGAGTCAAATAGATTATAAATTTTTACTCACACAAATATGTTACAACTACAGCAAAGAATACAATGTTGCTGTGAAATGTTTGAAGTCCAAATCCTACAATGAGGACACTTCACTTCATTGTTTTTTTCTGCAGAATCAAGAGAATGGGGAAATGATACCACACAGAGATCACAAATCACAATTTAACTTTTTTTCACAATATTGTGAAATTGTTTCCTTTTCAAATAGAGCACCAAGAATTTCCTTTATGTTATGGCCCTGTATTTCCTATAATTCCTGTCTTTCACCCCCACCTCCACTTTCCTCCTTGATTCAACTTGCAGGACATGTATCACCAAAAGCTGAGATTAAACCATTAGAAAGCTACAGAATTACATTTAATGAACTCCACATTGGATAATGACTATCACGTCTTTCTCTCACTTCAGAAGCATCTGTACTGTTGGGTGGCTGATAGTCATGTTAGAGCTAACACACAGGGCCTAGAAGCCTATTGCACATATCTGAGTTCCCTTACACTTGCAGTTGCTCTTCATTTTGGCCATCCTTCTGTGGACATATTCAGTTCACAGTTGGATAAGCAGAATGCTGTAACTATGACTATTTTGGCTATTCTTGCACATTACTGGATTATTTGTAACTTTTGGTCAATGCCTCCAACATACCACTTGGAATTGCAATTGAAAAAATCAAATCATTTCACACTCACATTGCACATTGGGACAATTAGTATCTACGCTGATTGATACATAGTCACACAACCTAGGCAATCAGCAAAAAGGTGACATAGCACTACCACCACAAAACTTTGTATGTGTATATTTATAGTGCAGGAACTAAGCTATCTATTTGCAAGGATAACAATCAAAGCACTATGGAACGGGTCAAAGGCTACTGTGATTAGCAAACCTGGAAACAAATAATGAACATGTAGGCTCCCAATTCCTGAGAAAGTGTCAGTCTGGAAATGAAATATGTTGCAGCATAAGGTTAGTCAGAGGACACATCCAAGGGAGGGAGGGAGGGAGGGAGGGAGGGAGGGAAGGAAGGAAGGAAGGAAGGAAAGAAGGAAGGAAGGAGAGAGAGAGAGAGAGAAATAAGTGGATTTCTGAGATGATACATGCATCAATACCCACTCACCAAAAGGTAATTCACAAATGCTGCATTAAATGTACCAACTTGACTATAAGTCAAAATATGTCCCCCCACCAAAGAAACTTCAAGCCATCTCTCTCTCTGTTGACAGCAGACCACCAAGCTCAAAATGTCATTTTCTTAAAGACATTTGGAATTGGAATCATAAACAGTGCAAATGGAAAGTTGTGCACAAGAAAACCTTACACCAAGAAGAGATCAAAAGGATACATTAACTCCTCGGCTGGGCACCTGCTATGCAGTTAGCTTCAAACCACACTCCAGAGCACTGCAAGCAATTCTCTCACAATAAATGTAAAATGGCTATCACCATGTGGTCGCTGAGATTTTATGTAGATGCTCTTTGCTCAGTTTGAAGATAGGCCATTTTAGACAAGCGGGCACATAAAATAGCCCCACAATGCTTAAAATAAAATGAAGACTTTGCATGCATTTTATTTGGCAACTGAGTCATGCCATTCATCTGAACACCCAGAATGTAAATTCATATGTTTTATTTTTTTAAAAAGCTTTACTTCTCTATTGCAATTATATAAAATTGCACAAGCACATATACACACATACACAAGGGAGTTGGAGAGGGAAAGAAATCCTGTTTTCTGAAATAGCACAGATTACTGGTAATATTTGTATTTGTATGCTAGATTACAGATAAAATTTATGATTATATTATTGTGATCATTTACATTCAAGATGAAGCCTCCAGAAGCGTTTGTATGGGACTTTCTGTGAATGTTTCCATAAAACAGTCGTAAAATTAGATATAAACAAAAAGTGGTAAGCTTTCCAAAACCATCTCATAATATCTTGTTTGTTATTAGTCATCCAGTGCTTTACTGCAATCTCTTGAGAATTATTTTCATGTTTTTTTGCATACATAATACATTCAGGCTGTCATCCTGCAAGGGCCATATGCATGCATCCATTTCTCTTGCATATGTCTATGTGCTTTTGTAAATGCTGTTGAAGTTGGTGTTTTTTTCTTCTCTCCATAGTGCCCAAAGCCTCCCCCAAATTACTGGAGAGCTTTTGAAGCCTCAGAGGTCCCATCTACACTGTCATATAATCCAGTTTCTGAATCCAGATAATCTGCTTTGAACTAGATTATATGGCATTGGACACTCATATAATTCAGTTCAAAGCAGAAAATGTGGATTCAGAAACTGGATTATATGGCAGTGTAGACCCAGCCAGAGAGAGTGAAAGTCACCCCAACCTTTATGGAAAGAAGGTAGGCCATGTAGAAAAAGGATGTCCAGCTATGGGATGCTGACCACTGCCCTTGAAGCAAGGAATTGCTATGTAGGGTGCCTCGGGCCCCATCTATACTGCCATATAATCCAGTTCCTGAATCCAGATTATTTTATTTGAACTGGGTTATATGAGTCTACACTGTCACATAATCCAGACCAAAGCAGACAATCTGGATTCAGAAACTGGAGTTTAGGGCAGTGTGGATGGGGCCTCAGACACTGTTCAAAAACATGGGAATGGTATATGGTTTAGCCAACATAGTCCACATCCGAACCTACCACACTATGCAGAGCTTTATAGGACTGTAGTCTGTTGTAGCCATCTCTTCACATTTCTGGTTTTGAAATGGGCAGGTTTAATTAAATTCCTCTCTCTCTGGGAATCTCTGGATCCTCCAGTGTGGCTCAATGGGAGGACCCGGACCTTTCTAGAGATAACATATCTCTTTATAACCAATTACTAGCAGAAATTGGTTATAAAGTTATACTGGAAGACCTAGAAATTTCCATAGAAGTGCCCCCAAGTACAACAATAACAACATTTACATGTGGTTTTTCACCTTCACAAATATCTTGTGCCCCTAGATTCAGTGAACATGGAGGGCTGATTTTATATATTTGCACTGAATCCCAGAGGTGTAGAGTTGCTGAGTAGCATATTAAGCAACATGGAATTCAAGCAGTAATCAGCATTACTTGGATATTTGATGCTGGGAATAAGGACAACCTTCTTACCTGCTCAACTTTCTTTATTTTTTTCTTTCCTTTTAAATGCTACTGAGGGATGCAATTGAAAAAACTGAAATATGATCTTACAGTTTGTAATTCAAGCCCAGCCTATCAACACTGATCATCAGTTGGCTATAGTGATTTGTGTATTGGACTAGGAATCCAGGAGGCCACGATTCCAATCTCTTTTCAGGCATGGAAACCCACTGGATGACATTGGGCAAGTCACATTTTCTCACAGGCAAGCAATTCCACACCTCTTCCAAATAAATCTTGCCAAGAAAACCTTAGAATAAGGTCACCATATGTCAGTGTCGACTTGAATGCACATAACAACAACAATATCAACACTGTGGGTAATGGCATACAGACACACAGAAGGTCATGTTTTCTGCTTTAACCAACAAGGAAAATAAATAAACCAGACTACTGGAATTAGCTTACTGTAGGTAACCATATTTTCCTGCTAACAAATATCTTGGATACAGGTCAGGAACGGCCATCTGGTTACCTTCCAGAACTGCACAAAGAAATTGCAGCTGGTACCGTTAAGATCTGTTATTAAAGATCAGGAGGTCAGCATGGAACAAAACATCCTCAATAAAAATTCTTACCACGGCTGCTGTGAAAAAATTGCTTACCTGCACATATTACAATCCATCTCTTCGAAACAACCCCCAGATGCCAGGTTTCAGCTGAGATTCCAGATTATAAAGCACTATCCAGTTTAGTCTGTGTTTCTGGCAAAAGTGGTACACTTGGGAATGTGGAGAGAAACGTGGCTATTTGTACTGAACATTATCCTCAAACACAAGGACACTCCCTGAATGTTCCTTCACACTCTCCAGCACAATTGTAGGATTTAATTGGTTGTTCCTCTCAAAATTCATGAAGTGTTGGATAGAAATGATGGTAAATAAATTCTGATTTGGAAGCAGGACTCCACATGGCATCCTATGCTGAAGGGGAAATAGCAACATGGCTCCTCTCAGAGGCAAAGGAACTGGAGATATACACAATAAGGTTAAAATGTGCTCTTCTCTCAATTTTCAGTTCTGCACAAGACAAGTAATTGACAACTCTGTTCGGTTTCAGATAGATAGATAGATAGATAGATAGACTTATAGATAGAGATATAGATATTCATCTCCATCCTGATGATTAAGAAATGGCATTCATTATGATTTGGAAAATGAAGAACATAGCCTGCATTGAGTTTCACAAGTTCCCTTGGGTTAATTACATGTTCTTTCAGGCCCCATCTACACTGTCATTATCATGCAGATTGAATTGGATATATGGCAGTGTAGATGTATATAATTCAGTTCAATGTAGTTCAATCTGCATTATATGAACCTACGCTGACCATATAATGAAGTTCAAACTGAATTAAATGGCAGTGTAGATGGGCCTCAGACTGGCCTACTTCTTAAGGTTGATGAGAGACTAAGCAGTGGTTCTCATCCTATGGGTCCCTAGGTGTTCTGGCCTACAACTCCCAGAAATACAAGCCAGTTTACCAGCTGTTAGGATTTCTGGGATTTGAAGGCCAAAACATCTCAGGACCCACAGGTGGAAAACCACTGGACTAAAGTATGGCAAAACGAGAGCAATGTACAACTGGACAGTCTTTAGAAAGTCATATATGAAATGTTCACTTCAGGGTCTGCAAGATAGGAAATGACTTGAAGGCCAACAACTATACCACCACCACCACCAACAATATAATTAATTAACAAATAGATCACATCAAAGCATATAGATCATAGCATAACATACAATTCTGCACTGCAGCTGACAGATATGGGTGAATCTTGCAATTGATACACAACAGCAGTGTCCCATCCTTGAAGCTTGATCAATTGGGCAAAACAATGAATATGGTCTTCAGTCATCACAAACAGGTTTTTACTTTTGTTATGGTAGCCAGCACAGACACTTGTTTAAATACAAGAATAATGAATATCTCCAAATTGAATCCAGAAATACTTTATATCCCACAGATACAAAGAGGTTGGGAAATACTGTATTAAAGCATTAGATGCTTATACAACTATGATTTATAAATTGTTGTTGTATGCTTTCAGGTCATACCACAAGATTGTCTTGGGCAAGATTTGTAAAGCGGAAGTTGTCTATGGCCTTTCTCTGAGACTGTGAGAGTATATCTTGCTCAAGGTCGCCCAATAGGTTTCCATGAGTAAGCAGGAATTCAAACCCTGGTCACCCTAGAATCCTATGGTGCATCTAAATTGTAGAATTAATGAAGTTTGACATCACTTGAATTTCCACAGCTCTACACTATTCAGCTATGGGTGTTGTAGTCTTACAAGGTCTTATCTGCCAAAAATCAGCTCCCATGATTCCATAGCATTGAGACCTGGTAACTAAAGTGGTGATAAACTTCATTAATTCTACAGAGCAGATGCATCCAAAACCAGAACTCAAATCACCACATTATTCTGGCTCTTGTGAATAATACCAATTTATATTTACCTTCACCACGAGATTCTCTGAATAGGCAAAGCTTTCAGCTTTGCAAACTTTATCATGATCACACACAAAAATACACTCACACCGAGAAATATCTGACTTAACATAGGAATGAGTGTTATAAAACACAAACACACACACACAACTCTGTTCCCATCCAATAATTGTGGTTGAATAAAATGCCAAGTTGATAGACCACAGGGAGCAGTAAATGAGAAGTACAAGGTCGAATGTACCATTTCTGTCCTGCCCGTCTGTGCATAACCTTTACAATGCAGCCTTTCAATTTCTGGTTCATGGGTTATTTTAGTAATACATGTGTTCTCACTAGTTGTACTGCATTCCTATCTCAGAGAAACATGGCACCTTCCTACAAAGCAAGGTTACATTGTGTGGTTAATCCATACAGCTAACATCATTTAGTGGACCTGTGTAAAAAAGCCTGCATTGTCCATATTCTATGGTTGGATTAATGTGTAGATCTCAGTAGACTGTCAGACCACATTCTTTTTATGTAGCAAAAGATGGTACTTTTCTATCTCCATTTCCACAGACTTCAGCCAGGTCACATTTCCAGGGCTGTTCACAGACAATTGGGAGAACAATTTGATGGTTTACATCCAAGAACTCTAGAATTAATCTATACAAGATAAAGATACTGTAATAGGTAGTTTGTCTGTTCCATTATGTGGAGAGCACTTTTAAAAATCAACTTTGGCAACCAACTAGAACCCTACCTGGAAAGATTGCCTTGAAGGGGCTGAGATAGCACAGTGGGTTAAATTGCTAGCTGCAGAAAAACTTGCTGACCGGAAGGTTAGCAGTTTGAAGCCAAGGGTCAGGGTGAGCTCCCGCTGTTAGCCCTAGCTACTGCCAACCTAGTAGTTCAAAAGTATGTAATGTGAGTAGATCAATAGGCACTGCCTTGGCGGAGAAAGGTGCCTATGCAGAAGGGGAAAGGTGCCTATGCAGCCATGTTGGCAAAACATGATCAGGAGGGTCTACGGGCAATAGGCTCCTCAGCATGGAAAAATGGAACAAGAGGACTTCCTCATGGCCAGAGTTGAGATTGCCTCCAGATGCCGGAGATGGAAAGGGAAACCTTTGCCTTTGTTTGTGTACTGAATGTCATTGTTCACTGTATAAAAGGAACTGAAAGTTTGTGTATTGAATATCATTGTTCACTGTATAAAAGGTACAGAAAGTTTGCCTATATATGTGTATACTTTAATCTGCTATGAGTTCCCTTGGAGAGATAGAGCAGAATATAAATAAAGTGTATTGAAAATGTAAATCATGACTTGTCAGTACTCAACATGAACCACTGCAATACATTATACCTGTGGCTCCTTTTTAAAATCATTCACAAATGTCTATTTTTTTCCTGTAAAGAAGGCAAATAGACAGGCTGATATAATTATTTATATTTATAATTTCGCAATAGCTGTGGCTGCAGGTTGTTTCAAAATTCTGATTTTAAGTATTCAGAGATGCATCTACACTATAGAATTAGTGGAGTTTGACACCACTTTAACTCCCATGGCTCAATGATGTGTAATCATTGGAGTTGTAGTTTGACATAATTTTTAGACTTCTCTGCCAAAGAGTGCTGGTGTCTTACCAAAATACAAATCCTAGGATTACACAGCATTTAGCCATGGCAAGTAAAGTGGCATCAGTTTGCATTAATTCTACAGGTAGATACATTTCTAATTGGACTGAAGTTATTTGAATAAGAATCTTTCACCATAGCAGCTCGTGACTTCCACTGGCTATAAGTGCTGTCCAAGGTGCTGAATCTACTTTGGTAGATAGGAACTAAAACTGCACAAGTTTAAAAATTATCACTAGAAGCTCTCCACTAGATGGCTCTGAGATGAGACAAGTAGCTATCAGTAGTCACACTCTATCCATAGTCTGCCCTCCTAATGTGTAAATTATGGAATGGGGTTGGCACCATATCAAGACTTGAACTCTTACTCTTCTTCCAGAAATGCTGGTTTTATGCTCTCAACTTAGTGTATCCATCCCAACCGTTTAAGCAAGTACCTGTGCAAATTTTTCATGGCTTTTCATAATTTTCATAGAGATTCCAGGTGGGAAAAAAATGACCATAAAAATCCTAAACTGATTTTCAAAGCACTGTTATGTCTTTAAATGTTACTTGTGCCATTTCTCTTAAAATAAATACTCATCTGACAACTCAGAAAAAAAATGAACAGATAAATAAATAAATAAACAGAAATGATTTTGTAATCTTCCTGTCTCAATTCCTGAAATGGGAGATGAATCTTACCAAGTTCTGCAGGGGTTTATATTTAATAACTGCATTGCTCTGGAGGACTTGTCAACATTGTAGAGTTATTAAATTCAATTGCTATTGCAGGACCGGGAATAAAAAGAAAAATACTCAGCTATCAATTTGGTTCTGGTGACTGAAAAAGTATTCCCCAATAGATGAGGTAAACAGGAGTGAGGAATAGGGGCTTGGTTTACCAACAAAAATTCACATAACTTTTTGTACGATCACACTGATTGCCAGTGGTAGAAAAAGAGAGTTCTGTAGTTAGAGAGCAGGCATGGGCCCTCCCTCCAGGTGTTTTGGACTTCACCTCCACAATTCATAACAACCTACGGGCTGTTAGGAATTGTGGGAGTAGGCTGTAGGCTATTATGATTTGTGGGACTTGAAGTTCAAAACACCTAGAGGGATGGCCGAAGTTTGCCCATGCCTGCCAGAGAGTATAATATAATTATTTCTATTGATCAATCAAGCTACCCCCAATCTGCTCCTATTGTGGATTCCATTCACTTCTGATCAAATCAAGTTAAACAACAACATTCAAGGAAAGGGAAAAGATTAAAATGTGGGATAGAAATATTTTAATAAATAGATACATAAATACTACAGTCAGCCCTTCACATTCACTGGGGTTAGGGACACAAGACCCTACAAGACACCTCTGTAAGGATCATTATGTTCTCCAGGATGACTCAATGATCCACTGCTGCTAGAGTGCATAAAATTGTACTGGAGGACCTAGAGAATTATTAAGATAATATTTTAATCAAATCAGTCAGTAAGCAAATTTGCAAAACCCAGATTGAGAACTGGTGAGGGTCAACCATACATAAATACAGAAAATCCTACAGTGTGCCCTCTCTGTATTTCCTTCATATTTTAATACAAAAACTACTGTTTCAAAAATGTTTTCACAAACATACATACATACATATATATATATATATACACACACACATATTGACAACAGTAGCATCATAACAAATCTCATCCATGTATATTCATCTTCATTGTGTTAAGATCAAAACAACAATAACTACATTGCTCTTTCCCAATGGGAAGAAAATTTCATCAGATTGCAGCCATATTACCAACAGCCCAGCCATAAGTGTTCCTGTTTAGCCTGCTTCTACAGATATCGCCAACATTCACATTAAATCTCCATGGGCAAAAAAAAATCTATTGTGTAGTTTAATTGCCATTCTGAGAATGGTTCTCTCTCATGTCCAATGTGAGAAGAATACATCGTTCAAAACTCAATTGTTAGTTTCCCAGAATCAAAGAATCATAGAGCTGGAAGAGACCTTGTGGACTATCAAGTCCAACCCCCGCCAAGGAACAGGAAAATCACATTCAAAGCACCCCCAAAAGATGGCCATCCAGATTCTGTTTAAAAGCCTCCAAGGAAGGAGCCTCCACCACAACCCGGGGCAGATAATTCCACAGCTGAACAGCTCTCACAGTCAGGAAGTTCTTCCTAATGTTTAGATGGAATCTGCTTTCTTGTAGTTTGAAGCCATTGTCCCATGTCCTAGTCTCCAGAGCAGCAGAAAACAAGCTTGCTCCTTCCTCCCTATGACTTCCCCTCACATATTTATATATGGGTATCATTTTTCCTCTCAGCCCTACTCTTCTGCAGGCTAAACATGCCCAGCTCTTTAAGTCACTCCTCATAGGGCTTGTTCTCCAGACCCTTGATCATTTCAGTCACCCTCCTCTGTACACATTCCAGCTTGTCAACATCCCCCTTCAATTACTGTGCCCAGAATTGGACACAGTATTCCAGGTGTGGTCTAACCAAGGCAGAATAGAAGGATAGCATGACTTCTCTGTATCTAGACACTAGACTCCTATTTATGCAGGCCAAAATCCCATTGGTTTTTTTTAGCTGTCGCATGACATTATTAGCTCATGTTTAACTTGTTGTCCATGAGGCCTCCCATATATTTTTCACACATACTATTGCTATTGAGCCAGGCATCCCCCATTCTATATCTTTATATTTCATTCATCGCTGAGCCTGGAACCCCAGGTTTCGGCGGTGGCCAGGGGAGCTTTTGCACAGTTAAAGTTTGTGCGGCAGCTGCACCCATACCTTGGGAAGACTGATCTGGCAACAGTGGTCCACGCTCTTGATACATCCCAAATAGATTACTGCAACACACTCTACATGGGGCTGCCCTCGAAGACTGTTTAAAAACTTCAACTAGTCCAATGGGCTGCAACCAGATTACTAACTGGAGCAACATACAGGGAGCACATCACCCCCTTGTTGTGTCAGCTCCACTGGCTGCCAATCCACTTCTGAACTCAATTCAAAGTGCTGGTTTTGACCTATAAAGCTCTATATGGTTCTGGCCCAGCTTACTTGTCCAAACGCATCTCCCACTACATCCCACCTTGCAGTTTAAGATCATCTGGGGAGACCCTGCTCTCACTCCCGCCAGCGTCACAAATACATCTGCCGGGGATGAGAGACAGGGCCTTCTCGGCTGTAGCCCCCTGCCTGTAGAACTCGCTTCCCAATGAGATAAGATCCCTCCTGTCTTTTAGGAAGAAATTGAAGTCATGGTTCTGGGACCAAGCTTTTGAGCAGCAGGCATAAATAGTGCTTTGGACATGGATTTTGACTGGAATGGTGATACGGCAGTTAATACTGTTCTTATTGTTTTAATTAATGTTCTATTTATTGTTTTAATTATTGTTATATTGCTTTGTTATATTTAAAGGCATCATATTGTGTCAAATGTAAGCCGTCCTGAGTCCCCCTTCATGGGTTGAGAAGGACGGGGTAGAGATGCTGGAAATAAATAAATAAGTAAGTTGAGTATCTTACATTTGTTTCTGTTTAACTTCATTTGGTTAATTTTGGCCCATCTCTCCAATCTGTTTCAACTAGAGTAGACCCAATGAAACAATGGAACTTACATAAGCATTGACTTACCAAGCTCCCAGTGATTCAAGGATTCTAATAATTTGGTTTTAGTGTATAATATGCAGATTCAACCCACACTTCTTGGTTAAAATAGCTGTCACCAGAGAAGTCACGCTTCCTTGGTTTCAAGTTCTGAATTAATTCTTTCTACCTCCTGGCAATATATGCTGCCCATTTAATTTAAATCCATGCTATGTGTCAAAGACAAACTGCTTCTTTTTTGTATCCTTCAGAATCTTTATATGCACTTCAGCATTCCTGCTTTGCATCACTGTAAAATCCCAGGATCCCAGAAGTATTTTCTCGTGTCAAATACAGTTTCCTTTTTGAATAAATTCATTATTCAGCATGTCAGTGTACGAGGTCCAATCAAAATGGTCTTATCTCAATAAACTACAGTTGTAGATCTAACAGAACTGGGAGCACAAAACAGTGGTCCAAAGTAGATGAAGGTATTGAGAAATCCAGACAGGCATTGCAATGACAAAAGAGTATGCCTACATATTATATATATATATATTTTTGTGTGTGTGTGTACACACACACACACACACACACAGCATTTCTATTCTGCCCTTCAGCCAAAAAAGCTTCTAGGGAAGCTTACAATTCATTAGTTTGACAGTTCCCTGGCCTGAACCTTACAACTAAAGCAAGTCACAACACACAAGTAAAAAAGGAATGTCTGCAAAGCAAAAGATTAAGTCCAGCAGCTGACTGGACTCCGCTATCTTAGAGGACACAACCAATATATTAGAAGAGAGAATCCAAAAGAAGGGCTTCTCACCAGCCACTGGACCAAACCACAATAGAGTTATGCCTGGCTGCTCTTCCTTCCTGCTTTCCTAATGGCAACTAGAATATGAAAGAGAGCCTCATACTACTGTAGTTGCTGTGCCAAGATACAACAGAGCTGTGCCCTCAGAGTTCAGAGCCATCAGGCCATCACTTCTCTCCCTCAGAGTTCACAGCCACCATGCAATCACACAATTCCATCATCATGAAAAGCAGTTAATACATGCTAGTTTGTTATTTGTTCATTCAGTCGCTTCTAACTCTTCGTGACCTCATGGACCAGCCCACGCCAGAGCTCCCTCTCAGCTGTGACCACCCCCAGCTCCTTCAAGATCAAGCCAGTCACTTCAAGGATAACATCCATCCATCTTGCCCTTGGTCAGCCCCTCTTTTTTCTTCTTTCATTTTCCACAGCATCAGTATCTTCTCCAAGCTTTCCTGTCTTCTCATTATGTGGCCAAAGTACTTCATCTTTGCTTCCAATATCCTTCCCTTCAGTGAGCAGGAGATCCTTATTTTCTGGAGTATGGACTTGTTTGATCCTGTTGTGGTCCAAGGCACTCTCGGAATTTTCCTCCAGCACCACAATTCAAAAGCGTCTATCTTCCTTCACTCAGCTTTCCATATGGTCCAGCTCTCACATCCATAGGTTGCTATGAGGAATACCATTGCTTTAACTATGTGGATCTTTGTTGCCAGTGGGTTGTCTCTACTCTTAACTATTTTATTGAGATCGGTCATTGCTCTCCTCCCAAGAAGTAAATGTCTTCTGATTTCCTGGTTGCAGTCTGATATGTGCTAGATGTCATTGCATTTATTTATCCTACAAAAATATATCTGAGTTAGAGCATCAAAACAACTCTAATGCATCAAGCCAAACTTCCACAGTGGCCCCTTTCACATAGCTCTATAAAATCCATATTGAACTGGATTATATGGCAGTGTGGACTCAGATAGCCCAGTTCAAAGCAGATATTGTGGATTATGTGACTTCATATTCTGGGTTATATGGTTGTGTGGAAGGGCCCAGTAACCATCTAAATGTTTCCAGGAAAACCCCAAGTATAGAAAGCATTCTTTCATATTGCTTCCTCCTCTGCAAACTGATAATAAAAGGTAAACCACTGCCAAAAATGCTCATTACAGTGTACTGTTATGGATAATAGCCATTCTGAAATTCATATATGAAGAATTATGTGTAGACAGTATGTATGTTTTGAATATGATGTGAGCCACCTTGGGTCTGTCCTGGAGAAAGGCGGCATAGAAATCTCTGTAATAAATAAATACATAAATAAATTGTCTTCTCCCACTTCTGAATCAATTGTCAATCACTTTACTTGACTGAACTTTTAAAGAATCCAAGAAACACTAATGTAAGGGATCAATGGTGATTGTTTTTACTCTTCCTTTCCTATCAAATATGACTGGTGGAAACCAGAGTTTGAATCTCAATTCAGCCACACACAAAAACCCTGGGAGACCTTGCACAAGTTACACTCCTGCATTCTTAGAGGGAGGCAATGATTTATCATTTGAATAAATCTTTCTAACAAAACCTCTGGATGGGGTCACCATAAGTTAGACTTGGAAGTACATAACAACAACAACAACAACAACAACAACAACAACAACAACACTTCTCAGCATGGACTGTTCACTGGGCACCAGCAATATTTCCTGAACACCATGAGAATTACAGAGACAACCTTCTGTTTCCATTCACATTGCTTAACAGCATTCTCAGAATGCTGCCCAAAGACTTTTCAAAAATGTTAATACTTATAGTTTCAAGGCCTCCCTTCTGCTTTATGACTGACTGCCTTCACACACTTTCAGCTTTGCAGAAAATGTATCACCTTGTACAGCTGTCTGCTTACATTTGTGGTTTTGGCATGTGTAGATTTGATATAAAATCTTCTCTCTAGGAATCTCTCTCTTCCAGTGTGGTACTATGGTCAACTTCCTCCAGTCATGTTGGAGTTTCTAGAGATAACACCTATGTGGGGATCTTTAGGACCTCTAATGTGATTCTCTGGTCACCTTCCAGCAGAAACAATAACCATATAATCAGAATAGAGAAGTGTGCTGGAAGACCCACAAATTCCCAGGGAAGTATTCTTTAAGGTTACAAAATAGTAATTTCTTTATGATTTTCCCACTGTAATTGGGGTCCTGTAACCCTAATCTTAGAAAATATGGAGGGTTGAGTGTACATACGATATGACAAAGTATGGTATATACACATTCAGGCTTTCCACAACATGTTAACTGGGATATAACCATATAATTTGTACAGAACTGGAGCTTGCTAGCATTCCAACAAAATATGGAAACCTATAGCTGCAAGCCACAGGACCCTATAAACTTCTGTTGCCTGATTCTCAAGACTCCCACGTTCAAGTAATTTTTGGATCACATATATTGCTCTATAGTCACACAGCATGTGTGACTCTCCCTGGAATAACATAATCAGAAAGTCTATTTGACAGACAGAACTTTAATGAAGTATCTGAGTGATCCCATTCAGCCTGGAAGCTCTCTGGGAGTCATTTGGTTTTCTAGGTATCACAATGTTACAATATAACAATTTCATATGATTAAATTATAACACTTTGAATGCATAGCTACAATGTATATATTATACGCTCTAGCTATCTTAACATTATTTACTAACAATGCTAGTAACAACTTGTCACTGTATTCTTTTGTAACTTTGAGAATAAAGTCAGGTTAGTTTATTCTGCTAAACCTGCAGTTTTGCAATACCCAAGAAAACCTGCAGGAGGTGGAGAAGTGTATTTATTTTGTTGTTGTTTATTGGTTCGGTCATTTTTTACTCTTTGTGACCTCATGGCTAAAGGCAAATAAAACCTGGATGCCAAACCTTGCTACTTTAACTACTTCCACATTATGGCTTCATCAGAAATGCAATTGCTTTTGCAAGATTCACTGCAAAGTAGAGCTAAGCTTTTTGCATGATGTCAGCAGCAAACTTGTTTGTTATAAAAGTCTTATCTTCTAGTACAGTGTTTCTTAACCTTCCTAATGCCGCGACCCCTTGTGGTGACCCTTAACCATAACATTATTTTCGTTGCTACTTCATAACTGTAATTTTGCTGCTGTTATGAATCATAATGTAACCACCTGATATGCAGGATTATTTTCATTCACCAGATCAAATTTGGCACAGATACCCAATACACCCAAATCTGAATACTGGTGGGGTTGTGGGGCGGGGGGGGGGGGGGGAGGTTGATTTTGTCATTTGAGAGTTGTAGTTGCTGGGATTTATAGTTCACCTACAATCAAAGAGCATTCTGAACTCCACCAACGATGGAATTGAACCAAAATTGGCACACAGAACTCCCGTGACCCACAGAAAATAGTGGAAGGGTTTGGTGGGCATTGAACTTGAGTTCTGGAGTTGTAGTCCACCTACCTCCAGCGAGCACTGTGGACTCAAACAATGGGGGGGGGGGGGATGAACCAAACTTGGTACGAATACTCAATATGCTCAAGTGTGAACACTGGAGGATTTGGGGGGAAATAGATCTTGACATTTAGGAGTTGTCGTTGCTGAGGTTTATCATTCACCTACAATCAAAGAGCACTCACCAATGATAGAATTGACCCAAACTTCCCACACAGTGCCCCCATGACCAAAAGAAAATACTGTGTTTTCTGGTGATCTTTGGTGACCCCTCTGACACCTTCCTCATGACCCTCCCAGTGGTCCTGACCCCCAGGTTGAGAAATACTGTTCTAGTACATAACCACCACCACCACTCCTCCCCTCACACCATAACCATGGTTTCAATTATGCACAGCTTGGGGAAGATGGTCTCTTTAGGAATTTGCCAAGCAACTGTATAGTATGTGTCTACTAGAAGTTACCATACAGTTGCATTGGAGAACCTAGCAAATTTCTAAAGAGGATACCTCTCTAAGGTATGCTGAGTCCAGAAATCAAGTAATTTAATGGCATTGGGTAATATTTATGGTCCTCCACAACCCATATATATATATATATGTCTTACTGTACTTCAGATAGTGCATTCTCCCCTACTGATGATAGGAATGGAAATATTAGAAGTCCTGTCCTATGTCATATGCAAACTGATAACATTTTCCTAGGAGTAAAGCTCACTAAAGAAAGTAAAGTGTATTTTTTAAAAATAAAAAAATCCACCCATAAGATTGAGATCCCATTTCAGTAGACATATAGGTTTGCCCTGTCAGATACATTCAAGCCAATAGTCACCAATACTCACAAGTTCATTTCATTTTGTACAAGATCAGAATATTAACATGAAGCAGTTTTCCAATACTTAATTGAAAATAAAGCAGCTGCCTTACACAATTCAAGATTTTTTTAAAAAAAAATCCACCCATAAGATTGAGATCCCATTCACAAGTAAATATAAGCTCTGGCTAATTCTGTGCAAATTAGATTCCTAACACACAAGAACCTGAGACAGAGTTAGAAATTGGAAGCAGGAATGACAGCTGTCATTCATAGAAAGAAGTACTTATGGGGGAGTGTTCCTTTTAAAGGGTGGATATTTACAACCTTCATCATTTGTCATTGAAGTGCACAGAGTTAGTATTTGCTATTTTTGTTTGTTTGTGTGTGTGTGTGTGTGTGTGTGTGTGTGTGTCAGGAGCGACTTGAGAAACTGCAAATCACTTCTGGTGTGAGAGAATTGGCCACCTGCAAGGAAGTTGCCCAGGGGATGCCCAGATGTTTTACCACCTCATGGAAGGCTTCTCTCGTGTCTCCACATGAGAAGCTGGAGCTAACAGATGGGAGCTCATCCTGCTCCCCAGATTCAAACTGCAGACCTTTTAGTCAGCAGTCCTGCTGGCACAAGAGTTTAACCCATTGCATCATTAGGGGCTCCTGCTATTTTTTGTGAAAGCTGAAGACTTTGGACAATATTCAGCCAGAAGAAATCCCAATTAAGTTCTGTGTGGTTTAACCTGTGATATCAATGGAACTCTGACCAGGCAATGTTCTGTGTACATGTGTATTTAGTCTCTGTGTATTTAGTCTCTGCCAAATCGGAAATGTAACAGTTATACATTTCTACTGTGGGGATGAAGGGGGAGATATAGGTAACAGGACTTAAATGCAACTTCATAGCCTCGAAAAATTGCACAATATTACTATATTTAGTTTCTTCTTCTTGCTTCTTCGGGCTTTGCACTACTCAGTCTGAGAAAGCCATTCAGAGGATTCAGAAAGCCATGCTCATTGCTTAATGACATTTTGCTCATCCTAATAAATGCACTGGCCAGCTATGAGCGTAGAATGAGAAATTAATACATGACCAACCATATCCTTTACATGCTTGAATCTGTTTTTTAAAAGGTCAGAATTTATGTCAAATATGTTTCAGCAGCTGTGTGAATAACAACCTACCAGAAATCTCTCTCTCTCTCTCTCTCTCTCTCTCTCTCTCCTGGGGTTTTCCTGCAAGGGATTATTCCATTATAGAATAATGTGTATTCTTTTCACATACACATTTAAAAAAAAGAAATAATAGAAAAGAGAAAAGACATCCAAAAGGTGTCATTTATCACACAACAAAGCCCGTGTTTCCATGCCAAACAAGAGAAGCTGGGTTAAATTGAAATCTGTAGTTTATATAGTAGCATTTCAGGCTGTAATGTGAATATATAGAGAAAAATGGCTGAGAACTACATAGGAACAAGATGAAATATCGTCTATCATGGAAGTACTTGACGGCTGGGACTTGCAGGGAAACAGTTTCCAGGGGAAAGCTAGATGTTACTAGTTCCATATCACTAGCAACATTTGCTCAAAGCTTTTTTTATGGTTTAGTTTCATTTAACAAAAAATGAAATGCTTCTGTTGTGTGTGTTCATGCACACACATCAACTTCAAAACCATTTTGGAGGATATATATTTCCATCAGTGTATTTGGAAAACAAAATACACATTTCTATGCACACATTTTGGAAAAGCAGAACATGATCGTGTCGGGCTGTGGTTCATTTTTGTGCAGAGCCTTTGCTCCTGCGATTGAGAAGACAATGAACCTGTCTTTGTGTATTAATTAATCTCTCCCCAACACTTTTCTGTCTTGTGAATAGCACCCGATCCTTTAAAACCTAGCCATACTAAAACCTGACTTATTAACAGACCCATCTGTCAATACAACTCATTTAGAAAGGAATGCATTAAGAGTGAGCATCTTGGCATTTTCCTCATACAGAAGAACTCTTCTTTTAAAAAGTATCTTTGAAATGAATCCAAAAGAGAGTATAAACAGCATTTCAAAGTCCTTTCGGCAGTCACCACACGATTAAGCCTGGGTTTAGACCATTACAAGGTGGCTAAAAAGCATCCAGTTTCAGCAGAATCTTGCCTAATTTGTGACTGCACCCAACACAGTTTCTAAAACATACTAGAAATATTGTTTTACAGGAACTTTGGATATGGGAGGACTCAACAGAATTTGTGTTGGTGTCTTTTACTTTGGTTGACTTTTTTTGTTTTGTTCTTTACCAGACAGAAGAATAATAAGAAAAGTTTCAAAAGGGGATAGATATCTTTAGTGTGCAAGGCCTGGCACCATTTGGGAGAGAAAATGACCCAAGTTGGGGTTCAAATGCTCCCTTTGTAAGTGCCTACAAGTCACCTGCCAATTGATGGCAACCACATTAGATTCATAGGAGTTTTTTAGGACTCAAAGGGTTCTTATTTCCTCCATAAGGGGACCAGTGAAAGGAATCATAGTTAGAAAAGACCACAAAGGCAATCCAACCTAACCCCCCTTGCCATAGAGGAAGACACAATCCAAGTATCTCCAACAGATGGCCATCCATCTATGATTCTATGATTCTATGATCCAGCTTCTTCTGAAAAGCCTCCAGAGAAGGAGACTCCAAGGAGGCAACATCTTCCACTGCCAGACAGCGCTTATCATCAGAAAGGTTTTCCTAATATTTAGGTGGGATCTTTTTCCTGAAACTTCTAATAATAATAAAACAATAATAATAAAACTTTATCCCGCACCTATCTCCAGGGAGAGAGCAGATGAGCTCTTTCTGTCATCTCCAGCTCCCCATGCGGGGATGTGAGAGAAGCCTCCCACAAGGATGGTAAAATATCAAAACACCTGGGCATCCCCTGGGCAATGTACTTGCAGATGGCCAATTCTCTCACACCAGAAGTGACTTGTATTAAAACAAAAAACCCTATATCTCCTAGGAGACTCAAGGCAGTTGAAACAATTGCTCCATTGTGTTCACAATAGGGCATCCTTGCAGATATTTAAATGTAGTGCTTGTAGCAATTTCCAGCTATCTTTTTTCCAAAGACACAGGAGCTGACTCAATTGCACATGGATTTGGGGAGAATGGGGATCATTATTATTTCTATCCTGCCTTCATTCTCTAGTGAGGACCCTCAAAATGATTTACCACCCACTTCAGAAACAGACTAAAAGTCATTATTGGACAATAATAGTTATAAAAGCCATGAAAACTTGGTCGAAACAGACATAATTAAAGATGTATACAGACTCAGAACAATGAATACTATCGGAGGCAGCTTATACTTCAGGCACGGGAAAACTTGGGCTCTACCTCCAGGTGTTTTGGACTTCTCCCTATTGGCTATTAGGAATTGTGGGAGTTGAAGTCCAAAACACCTGGAAGGAGGGCCAAAGTTTGCCCATTCTTGCTCTTGCCTGTTTCTTTATTTGTGTGAATTGTCTTTGGAGAGGATCTTCTACTCCAAAAGGTGTTGTGCCTGATGAGGCTAGAGCAGGCATGGGCAAACTCATGGGCTCTCTCTACAAATCTACTTTGCGGTTCATTTCACATTGAGCTGTCCGTGGTGCTGAACCCATAGCATTGCCTCTCCTTAGACTTTCCATAAACCAGAAAGGATTCCAAGACACAACAGTACAATAGGTTCAGCACCATGGAGAGTTCCCAGAGACAAAATATACCAGGCATGGGCAAACTTGAGCCCTCCAGGTGTTTTGGACTTCAACTCTTACAACTCCTATCAGCCAACAGATACACTCCACTTGCCTCATTTCCAACAGACCTCTGAACAAACCTCGGAGGATGCCTGCCATGGATGCAGGTGAAACGTCAGGAGGGAATGCTACTGGAACATGGCCATACAGCCCACAAAAACTCACATCAACCCAGTTCCTCATTCAATGGGTCTGCATATGCCAGGCATGGGCAAAATTCAGCCCTCCAGGTGTTTTGGACTTCAACTCCCACAATTTCTAAAGCTGACAGACACACTCCACTTTCCTAATTTCCAACAGACTTCTGAACAAATCTGAAAGGATGCCTGCCATGGATGCAGGTGAAATGTCAGGAGAGAATGCTACTGGAACATGGCCATACAGCCCAAAAAATAAAAGCAACCCAGTTCCTCATTCAATGGGTCTGCATAGGCCAGGCATGGGCAAAATTCAGCCCTTCAGGTGTTTTGGATTACAGCTCCCACAATTCCTAACAGCCTACTGTTAGGTGCTAAGCCTCTTGTACTGTTGTGCCTTGGAGTCCTAGAATCATAGAGTTGGAAGAGACCTCATGGGCCATCCAGTCCAACCCCCTGCCAAGAAGCAGGAAAATCGCATTCAAAGCACCCTCAACAGTGGCCATCCAGTCTCTGTTTCAAAGCCTCCAAAGAAGGAGCATCCACCACACAACGGGGCAGAGAGTTCCACTGCTGAATGACTCTCACAGTCAGGAAGTTCTTCCTAATGTCCAGATGGAATATCCTTTCCTGTAGTTTGAAGCCATTGTTCCGCATCCTAGTCTTCAGGGCAGCAGAAAACAAGTTTGCTCCCTCCTCCCTATGACTTCCTCTCACATATTTATACATGACTCCTCTCAGCCTTCTCTTCTTCAAGCTAAACATGCCCGACTCTTTAAGCCGCTCCTCATAGAGCTTGTTCTCCAGACCCTTGATCATTTTAGTCTCCCTCTTTCTCTGGACACATTCCAGCTTGTCAATATATCTCTTCAATTGCGGTGTCCAGAATTGGACACAGTATTCCAGGTGTGGTCTAACCAAGGCAGAATAGAGCATGGGGAGGTTAAACATGCCCGGCTCTTTAAGCTGCTCCTCATAGAGCTTGTTCTCCAGACCCTTGATCATTTTAGTCGCCCTCTTTCTCTAGGACACATTCCAGCTTGTCAATATCTCTCTTCAATTGTGGTGCCCAAAATTGGACACAGTATTCCAGGTGTGGTCTAACCAAGGCAGAATAGAGCATGGGGAGGTTAAACATGCCCGGCTCTTTAAGCTGCTCTTCATAGGGCTTGTTCTCCAGACCCTTGATCATTTTAGTCTCCCTCTTTCTCTGGACACATTCCAGTGTGTCAATATCTCTCTTCAATTGCGGTGCCCAAAATTGGACACAATATTCCAGGTGTGGTCTAACCAAGGCGTCCTAGTCTCCAGGGAAGCAGAAAGGAAGCTTGCTCCCTCCTCCCTGTGGCTTCCTCTCACATATTTATACATGGCTATCATATCCCCTCTCAGCCTTCTCTTCTTCAGGCTAAACATGCCTGGCTCTTTAAGCCGCTCCTCATAGGACTTGTTCTCCAGACCCTTGATCATTTTAGTCGCCCTCTTTCTCTGGACACATCAACCCAGCTATTCAATATCCATCTTATCAATATCTCATTCCAGCTTATCAATATCTCTCTTCAATTGCGGTGTCCAGAATTGGACACAGTATTCCAGGTGTGGTCTAACCAAGGCTGAATAGAGGGGAAGCATGACTTCCCTGGATCTAGACACTATTCTCCTATTGATGCAGGCCAAAATAGGAGTTAGGCTGTTAGGAATTGTGTGAGTTCAAGTCCAAAACACCTGGAGGGAGGGCTGAAGTTTGCCAATGACTGGGCAATAGAGAGGGGGGGGGGAATAAGGGCTGGGACAACTTCCATTGTATGTAGGGTCTGATTTGCCCCCAGCGACCCTTTTGGGCCGGAGGGGAGTGGAGGGGGTAGGGAGGGGAGGAGCGCCCCGCCCCCTGCCTCTCGGTCGCCATTGGTCAGCCGGGCCCGGCCCCGCCCCCTGCCTGCTTGAAAAGGCGGGCCCGGGCTGAGGAGGCGGCCAGTGTCCTTCAGCCCCTCGGACTCACCCTCCGCTCTCCCCATTCGGCGGCGCCTCCTCTGCTTTGGGTCTCTTTTCGCTCCCCGAGAGCGGCCGCTTCCCTCAGAGGCAAAGAGGCCGCGCTCCCCTCCTTCCTTCTTTCCTTCCGAGGAATCCTTTCTTCCTTTCCTCGACGGAGCGCGCGTCCTTTTTTTCTGGGGGAAAGGTGTGGAGCCGAAAAAGGGGGAAAGGGAAGGGGGAGAAATACCGAAATCCTGGCCAACAGTAACTTCTTTCTTCCTTCGAATCAACAACAATATTCAAAGACGTGAGGTTAAAAATAATAATAAAAATAAAAAAGTGGCGCGCTCCTCCCCCCTTTCAAGGAACCGCGCGAGCCGAGGAAGGAGCCCTCGCGCCTGGGGAGGGAAGAGCGCATGCGCCGAAGAGAAACCCACACACACACAATCAGAGACAACTCTTGGTTCGTGGGAAAAGCGGCAGAAGGCGGGCGGCGGCGGAGGGGTGGCGCGCGCGCTCCTTTCTCCTCACCCGGCGCTGAAAGGAGAGAATGGAGGTGTCTTGGGGGGGGGGGGGGGAGTGTCCCGCCTCGGGAAGAGCCTCGGGAAGAGCCGGACCCCCTCGAGGTGCCGAGGGAGGGGCCAGGCGCCTCGCTGTTCCCGCCCCTCTCTCCCTCCCTCCCTCCCCTCCCTCCGCTGCTCCTCGAAGAGGGAGGTGACCTTCAAGCGGAGCGGGATGGAGAGAGAGAGAGAGAGAGAGAGACGCGGAGGGGAGGGGAGCGGCTCCCAGAACAGCCCAAGTTCTCAAAGCAGGGGAGGGGGGAGCGGCCAGAGCCAGAGCCCTCCCTTCCTTCCCCCCTCTTCTCAGAAAGGAAACACGAGGAAGCATGGGGAGACTCTGCGTTGTTGTAGGTTACTCGGGCTGTGTTGTTTGTGGAAAGAGGGTCTCATCCTACCGTAGTTGATGTGCCAAAATACAACAGAGCTGTGCCCTCGGATTTCAGAGCCATCAAGCCATCACTTCTCTCCCTCAGAGTTCACAGCCCTCATGCAATCATACAATTCCATCATCACGAAAGGCAATTAATATGTAGTAAAAGGTAAAGGTTTCCCCCTGACATTAAGTCCAGTCATGTCTGACTCTGGGGTGTAGTGCTCATCTCCATTTCTAAGCCGAAGAGCCAGCGTTGTCCATAGACACCTCCAAGGTCATGTGGCCGGCATGACCGCATGGAGCACCGTTACCTTCCCGCCAGAGCGGGTACCTATTGATCTACTCACATTTGCATGTTTTCGAACTGCTAGGTTGGCAGAAGCTAGGGCTGACAGCGGAAGCTCACGCCACTCCCCGGAATCGAACCTGCGACCTTTCGATCAACAAGCTCAGCAGCTCAGTGCTTTAACCCACTGCACCACCGGGGGCTCCTAATTAATATGTGCTTGTTTGTTATTTATTCGTTCAGTCGCTTCCGACTCTTCGTGACCTCATGGACCAGCCCAGGGCAGAGCTTCCCGTTGGCCGTCACCACCCCCAGCTCCTTCAGAGTCAAGCCAGTCACTTCAAGGATGCCTGACCATGCTCTGACCTACAAGAATATCAAGCAAAAAGTGGGCACTAGATAAAATATCATATGAAAGCTGACTGGCACAACCTGGGGATCACAACCAAATACAGTGAAGGCATCTGCCCTTGCACTGTGCTACTCTACTGCTGAGTACGCATACCCAGTGTGGAACACATCTCACCACGCTAAAAATGTGGATGTGTCTCTTAATGAGACATGCTGCATTATCACAGGATGTCTGCACCTCACACCACTGAAGAAATTACACTGTTAACCTGGGGTCTCCAGATGTTTTTGGCCTACAACTCCCAGAAATCCTAGCCACTTTACCAGCTGTTAGGATTTCTGGGAGTTGAAGGCCAAAAACATCTGGGGACCCCAGGTTGAGAACCACTGGTTTAGCCGGTATTGCACCACCTGACATCCGCCGGGGAGTAGCAACCAATAGTGAAAGGACCAAGGCAGTGACATCACCAGCCCACCCCCTGTTTGGGTATCAGCCAGCATGGCAACAACCAGGCCTGTAGTCAGGATTTTGATTTGGGGGGGGGGGGGGGGGGGGGGGCTGAGTCTGAGAGAAAGAGGGTCTATCCTAGCAAACCTTTTGTATCATCACCCCAATACCCCCATGCATATGGGATATATTGAGTATGGTGATCAGATAATGATATGAATAAACATAACAGTTGAAATAATGTACCAGTAAGGCCTTCTTGCAGACCACCATGAGAATTTTGGGGGGAGGGGAGGGGCTGAAGCCCCTCAAGCCCCCCCCCCCCCCCCCCCCGGCTACATGCCTGCCAACAACTTAAATCAAGAAATAATTTTCTAAGATCTACAGAGACACTTGCTGGAACACCCCAGCAAGCGAGAGTCCAAAAGTGGCAGGCTCAAACCCAGAACCTCAATCAATGGCTGATACCAAATGAGAGACTCCCTCCTGGGCACAGAGAAAACTGGGCGACTTGGAAGGCGCTGAACAGACTGCACTCTGGCACCATGAGATGCCGAGCCAATCTTAAGAAATGGGGCTACAAAGTGGAATCCACGACATGTGAGTGTGGAGAAGAGCAAATCACTGACCACCTACTGCAATGCAACCTGAGCCCTGCCACATGCACAATGGAGGACCTCCTTGCAGCAACACCAGAGGCACTTCAAGTGGCCAGATACTGGTCAAAGGACATTTAATAGAATATCAAGTCTGCAAACTTTGTGTTTTGTTTGTTTATTTTTAATGCAATACAACTGTTTTGGTTCGCTCCTGACATGATAAATAAATAAATAAGGATGCCATCCATCCGTCTTGCTCTTGGTCAGCCCCTCTTCCTTTTTCCTTCCATTTTCCCCAGCATCGTTGTCTTCTCTAAGCTTTCATTTCTTCTCATGATGTGGGCAAAGTACTTCATCTTTGTCTCTAATATGCTTCCATCCAGTGAGCAGTCGGGCTTTCTTTCCTGGAGTATGGACTGGTTTGATCTTCTTGCAGTCCACGGCACTCTAAGAATTTTCCTCCAACACCACAGTTCAAAAGCGTCTATCTTCCTTCGCTCAGTCTTCCTTATGGTCCAGCTCTCTGTAGGTTTCTACAGGGAATACTATTGCTCTTGGGCTACATGACCATGTTTTAGAAGCATTCTCTCCTGACTTTTTTTTCTTAATCTACCCGTAATGACCAATCAAGTCGGGGGGGGGGGGGGGTCTCAGCTGAGTAGTGGAACTAAGAGCACCTAACCCATTAGCACAATGGAGAAACAAACCAAAACCAAGTCTATACTGGCTTGGTTGTCGCCTAGGATAAAAAGGACCACGGCGGATGCTGCTGATTCTGGACATCCATGGACAATTGGGCTACAGAATCAAAATGCAAATGAAAATCACATAAGTGGCAGAAATATACAATGCCAGAAAACCACAAAATTATTGTTAGTAATAGTAGTAGTAGTAGTATGGCTCTGTGGAAGGGCCCAAACAGAGTCTCCAAATGTATTGTCGAAGGCTTTCATGGCCATAATCACTGGGTTGTTGTAAGTTTTTCGGGCTATATGACCATGTTCTAGAAGCATTCTCTCCTGATGTTTCGCCTGCATCTATGGCAGGCAACCTCAGAGGTTGTGAGGTCTGTTGGAAACTAGGAAAATTGGGTTTATATACCCATGGAAAGTCCAGGGTGGGAGAAAGAACTTTTGTCTGTTGGAGCTAGGTGTGAATGTTTCAACTGACCACCTTGATTAGCATATGATGGTCTGACAGTGGTTAGGTGTGACCTGTTAACTGCCTGGGAGAATCCTTTGTTGAGAGGTGATTAGGTGTTCTGGTTTGCTTCTTGCCTGTATTTGAGTTTTGTTCTTTATTTACTGTTATAAGTTTAGAGGGTTTTTTTTAATACTGGCAGTTAAAAGGACACACCAAAAAACCCGTCATGCTATCACTATGTTTTGTGTCAGTAATATAATAATAATAATAATAATAATAATAATAATAATAATAATAGGATTGTTGCAAGTTTTTCAGGATGTATGGCCATGTTCCAGAAGCATTCTCTCCTGATGCTTTGTCTGCATCTATGCCAGGCATCCTCAGAGGTTGTAAGGTCTGTTGAAAACTAGGAAAAATGGGTTTATATACCTGTGGAATAATGACCAGGGTGTTAGGTAGGCTATTAGGAATTGTGGGAGTTGTAGTCCAAAACACCTGGATGACCCAACTTTGTTGATACCTAGTATATTTTCTTTCTAGGAACTCTCCATGGTGCTAAACCTAATGTACTGTTGTGCCTTGCCTTGGAGTCCTTTCTGGCTTATAGAAAGTCTAGGCAAGGCAAGGGTATGGGTTCAGCACCATGGACAGCTCAATATGAAATGAACCGCAAAGCAGGTTTGTAGAGACCAGTACAATCGCAGGCTCCCATCATCAAGGTGAAAAACCACAAATAAACAGCACAACTCTTTCAGGAAAAATAGACAGGAAGGATCGATAATCTGACTTATACATTGTATTTTTAGATAAAACTTAGCCTTGGAACATCTTAATAATAATCTTTCTAAATTTCACCTGTATTGTTTTTTTCATTTCTTCCCAAAACCAGGGTTAAAGTGCTCTAAATAAATAAGATATGGTCTCACTCAGAACATGCATGATATAGTACTTTGAATGTGGGGCTGTGACTCTTGGAAAGCATGATTCTAATCTCTGTTTGGCTGTTGAAGCCCAGATTGAGACCTTGGGCAATTGGTAGAATTCTGTATTATGTTTGCCTTAGGGTCACTGTAAGTTGGAAATTACTTGAGGCCACACAACAATAACACCAAAAACAACCATGATGTCACCCTCAGATATCAACCGTTGCCTAAAACAATCCATTAATCTGTTCTCCTTTGTTTCTTTCAAGATATTTTGCATCCAGAGATGAGAGCTGCAAGGGACCTCAAGGGTCCTTTATTGCAATTCGGTGCAACAAGCATCTTTTCATATATTTCAGTTTGGCAGGGACAGTTGAGATTAATCCTTGATCATCTCACTGTTTCAACTGCTTTCAGACGATCCCAGTTTCTATCTCTGCCCAGTTTTCCTATTTCTTCAACTTACTTCAGTGGATGGTAAGGGCAAAAATACTCCATTTGCTTAATGGGTGGAGAGGAGGCCACAGATTTTGCCTTTCCTCTGTGGATGCCTGCACAGATGTAGGTGAAACGTCAGAAGGGAATGCTACTGGAACATGGCAATACAGCTTGAAAAGCTCACAGCAACCCAGTTCAGGCCAAAACAAAACTGCTGCAGCCTCTTTTAGCTTGTCTGTTCTCATCAATAACTTCTACCATCTTGATGTTGCTTCATGATATGGGTTCTGGTTTTCATCTTTCCATCAGATTCAGGGCCAGCTGTATTTGGCACAAAGATGAGCAGATTTCCCTTTACAGCTAGATGGATCTGCTTCCCTCACCCTGGTCTCAGCCACTCTGATGAATAGACACTTGCTCTAAGTTACATTTAATGTGCTTTTTGCAGCCAGGTCTCAACCCGCATTGAAGTTCTCTTCTCACTCTTTAATCCTCAAAGTGCTCCCCTTTCCATGTATTATTTCCACTTCCCTAATTCCATTTTCAACAGAGGAGCAGTCAAGGCAGAGGGGGATCTTGTGATTTAGATATCTTCAGGGAGTCACCAACTCTGAAGACTCTCCCAGGAAAACAGTAAACACCTTCGGGAATCCAGTGGCATGAAAAATAAGGAACCTATTATCCACTCCCCACAGAAGCAAAGCTCCTCTGAATAGTGTGCCACACCTGAGTGGAATAATGTGGGCTTTAAATTATTATGCTCTACTTTAACTAACTCAGAGTGACAGCGAATCATATGGAGATAATGTGGTGCTTGCAAGAGTCTGCAGCATTGGCATCCAAGCAGATAGTGCCATTGTTTATCTGTCACTTAAAAACCTTGGAAACAACACATGAGTTTCAGAATCTCTGCACCCCAAAGCTGCTAAAACAGCGTGTTCCTTTATAGATCCTGAGCAATCCATGGAAGAAGAAGGAGAGAATATGAGGCCCCTTCTACACCGCCATATAAAAACCAGATTATCTGCTTTGAACTGGATTATATGGCAGTGTAGAAAGGTCCTGAGAGGACTTCAAACTCTCATCGTTATCTGTTTAGTTAATTCTTTAAGTGTCTCTTTAGGATGTTAGTGGTGAGGGATGGGATGAGGCATTTGGGATCCTTGTGGTGGGTTATTAGACAGGAAATTCCACAATCCTTGATTGTTTTGTTACACAGGTGGCAAAAAATCAAATGACTCTGGACTCATTTAGACATGCCAAGTATATCAGAGCTAGTCCAGAGATGTTCAGATGTGGTAAAGACAGGGAGGAGTCTTTACAGAAATTACAGAGCTCCGAGTGAGCACCCTTGTTGACATTTGCTACCCTTATGGGGGTAACACAGATCCAAAGTGAAAGGGGAATGATGCATGTGGACAGCAGACTGGTTCACTTAGCTCTGTCTAAAGCACAGGGCTGTTCTGGAATTTGAGCAGAACTCTGAGGCATTCCTTAACACAAAGCTGAAGTGGTTTGCCCTGGTTTACTTTGAGGTGCAGACCAGAAATCCCTGGATGTTGCCTAGGCATCCAGGAGCAACTTCTGGTGCACTTTGAGTTTTAGGGCTAGTGTAGACAAGCCCTCAGAACTGTTTGGTAAATCAAATACTGCCCTTCTATTAAAGGAGCCAAAATTGCTAAAGCACAGTAGCATAGCAACAGCTATATCGAGAGCATCCATACCACTGATGAATTGCATACCACAGATGTATTGATGTAAATATTTCAGCAAAAAAGCTCTGTGGCACTAGCTACTGAAAACAGACTTGTGGTGTTTAGGTGGAAGGTGTTACAAAGTAAATAGAAACTCTACAGGATCCAATTCTGGAAGCAAATGTAGATATTCTCATACTTCCACCGGAATTCATGAGAAGCAGAATGTCGGTCAGAAAGAAGTGAAGCAGCAATAAAACAAGAGAACAGGGAAAATCTTCTCATCCCTGATATTACTCGAGAGCTTAAAGGCTTTTGAAAAGACTGAGGACTGACTTATAAAGCATGTGCTCCCATTGAACAGAGTCCCCAGTTCAAATTAGAGTTGTATCAGGGGTTTAATTATGGGGTGGGTGATGGTTATGGTAAAACAATGGTATTGCTTGCCTGAATATGAATTTTGCCCCCTTCCCTCAAATAAAATTATCTTTCTAGTATTGCAGAGAGGAAATCTTTCCCATCTAGAACTCTCCTATGTCTCATGTTTACTTTATCTGGTTGTTTCGCCTACCCTTTTCTTTGGATACCTAAAATGTGTTTCTAAACATCTAAGCAGCTGTAGTTGGGAGTGCCAATGGCATTCAAAACAATATTTTAAAGTTCCATCATAGTAGTGATGATGAAGATGATGATGACTAACCTGTCTCTTTCTCAGCCTTGAGACCGAAAGACAGCTTGCAATATTATGTGCCCAGATCCATCCCATCTGGCGATATGGCTACAAACAGACCCTGAGAACATTCTCATAAACAGCAAACAAGCTTGAGATACATTCTGTGCTGGTCACATAGGCCTCCAACAAGGATTATCACATATGCATTAAATATTGTTCATGCACACCCTGCCTTTACCTGCATAACTCTGAGGTTCTATAAAATAATGATGCTTGGAATAAAAAATCTATCTCAAGCCAGTGCTATGAATTGGTTGGATAGAAAGCAGTGCTGTGGCTTGGTAGTTCCTTTGGTAGTTCCTGTCCTACTATATAGTATAAGACTGCAATGTAATACGCCTCCAGCTTGCCTGATTTGGCCCTTTTGAACTATCAACCCTGTTCTACTTGGCCTTGGCATCTGAAAGTCTTCCTCTCAATAGGCCACTGGTCTTTGCACGCACCAGCTCCGAACAATCTACTTGCTATGGGTTGATTTTTTTGTTCTTTTGCCAATAGGGAAAAGGCAACCTTATCTCAGACAATCTCATGTTCCACAGTCTAATCCACACTTGGGGGCCTGAAGCAAGAAAGGTTTGATCTTCTCATTTAAGACATCAAAACAGTTAATTAAAGATTATGTGAGAATGCAGAAGGGTTCGTGGTGTGCCACTCACAGTTGCTGATTAAGAAAATGCTTATTCGCACCAGGAAGGGTATCGTTAATTGCTGGGAGAGGCTTACAGGAGCTATACTGTGGTATTTTTTTAAAAAAAAATTAATGGACACTCTTCCAGCATGAAGAAACAGGTAAACAACTTAATATGCAAGGCAAAGCACTGTTGCAGAGTAACTTGCCTCGGTGGATGATCTATGCAGAGAACTAGATAGGGGGAGTGTGTCCCAACTTGTTCTCCTGGATCTCTCAGCAATGTTCAGTACTATTGGCTATGGTATCCTTCTGAGCCAGCTCTCTGGGATGGGGCTTGGGGGAACCATTTTACAGTGGCTCCAGTCCTTCCTGGAGGGGCGGCCCCAGATGGTGTTGGGAGACTCCTGTTCAACTCCCTGGGCAGTGGCCTACGGGGTCCCTCAGATTTCAATTCTGCCCCTCCCCCCCAATGCTGTTTAACACTTACATCAAATCACTGGGAGAGATCATCCAGAGTTTTGGGGTTCGGTATCAAATCTACTACTCATTTATAACGAATGCCAAGGATGCTGTCCTAGTCCTGAACCAGTACCTGTCATCAGTAATGGACTGGATGAGGGCTAACAAGCTGAAACTAAATCCAGACAAGACAGAGGCACTCATGGTCAGTCAGAAGGCGGTTCAGGATGTGGGGTTACAGGCTATGTTGAACGGGGCCACACTCCCCCAGAAGATGCAGGTTTGCAATCTGGAGATGGTCCTGGACTCATCAACAACCCTGGAACCCAGGTGTCAGCAGTGTCTAGGAGCACATTTGCACAATTAAAACTTGTGCGCCAGCTGCACCCATACCTTGATACGCCACATCTGGCCATGGTAGTCCATACCTTAGTCACATCCCGCTTGAAGTACTGCAACACTCTCTACATGGGGAGTTTGGAAACTTCAACTGGTCCAAAGATTGGCAGCCAGGTTACTAACTGGAGTACTGTACAGGAAGCAGACAACTCTCATGTTATGGTAGCTCTACTGGCTACCGGTCTACTTTTGGTCTAAATACAAAGTGCAGGTCATTACCTATAAATCCCTAAACAGCTCGGGTCCAGGCTGTCTGAGTAACCGCATCCCCATTTATAGACCAATTCAGGCACTGCGGGCATCGGAGGAGGCCCTGCTCTCAGTCCCACCCCATCTCAAGTACTGTTGGAAATGAGAGAGGGGGCCTTCTCTGTGATTGCTCCCACCTCTGGAACTCCCTCCCAAAGGAAATAAAGATGGTCCCCTCCTTCCTTGCTTTCAAGCAATGACTGAAAACATACTTCTGTTCATTGGCCTATGAAGAAGAAGAGGAGGATTAGATAATGATTTGTATATTATACCTCTGACTAAAATTTGTTACTCCTATCCGGGCTGTTTTACCCTACTTGCCCAATTAACATGTTTGTATATAATCAATCTATATATCCAACTGAATTCTGTTGGCATGTGGAAATCACTGCTTTTGTTTGGCATTCTGTTTTTTTTATTGATACAATGTATGTGATACATTGTGTTTTTATTTAATTTAGATGTTAAGTTATAATGTATTTTATATGTTTGATTATTACTTTTGCTATTATGTGTATATTGGTTATTATATTCAGGCATTGAATGTTTGCCTTTTTGTGATTGGAATCTGTCCTGAGTCCCTTCAGGGAGATAGGGTGGAATACAAATATATTATTATTATTATTATTACTACTACTACTACTACTACTACTACTACTACACAAAGTGTGCTTCCATGGGATTGGCACAAGTTGAGGTTCAGTGGAGAGATGATAACCATGTTTACATATGAGAAAGGATGTCATATTGCAGATATGCTGTTCCAAGGATTAGGGTCGCATCTATACTATAGATTTATTGCAGTTTGATGCCACCTTAAATTCATTGCCCGACTTACCGGGCAAGGCCTGTTGCGGAGGGGGGGGGGTGCCCTTCCCTCTGGCCATGTGGTTAGCCAGGGCTTCTCTTTCCCAGAAGCCCCTGCATGGCGGGAAGTTTCCCGCCACTGGATCAGCTGGCCAACCAGCGGCTAGCCCCACCCAGCCCCTGGCATTGGCCAGGGGCTGGTTTGCACCCTGTGCCCAGCAGCCTTAAATAGGCTGCGCTGGGCCCAGCAGGTACCAGGCCTGCTTCAAGTTGTCCTCCCACCCACCCTGCATGTTCATGATTTTGTTCATTGATGCAGTTGTTGTTCATTATCTGTTCGCCACAACTCTGGTTAGCATGTGGCATGGGCCCTGGATCTGGTTCTGCCCCTCCCCTATTGGCGGGGAGGGAGCATCCGGCGGTTTCCAGGGGTGCTGTGTCATGTGGCCCGGTATTGTGTCGGTGGGCCCCCTGTTGGACTCATCAGGTATTGGTCAGCAGCAGGCTGATTGATCTTGATCCAGAACTCATGCCTAGCAGCCAACCCTGTGTTCCTGTAATTAATAAATTAAGTTGTGGCCATTTTTACTCCATCTATGTGTCTGTGTCATCTCTGGTTCTGCGGGAGGGAGGAGTGTCACCCATCCACACGCAACTGACAAGCAGTACTACTTTAAATGATGGATTGAGTGAAGAGTAGGGAAGTGCACACTAAAGCTGAGTGGCAGGCAGCCTGGACAGTTTGCCTCATTTGGGCTCCAAACAAGATAATTAAATATTAGGCCTGTGCGGTTTCGTTCGTTAATTCGTTATTTCGTTATTAATTCGTTATTTTTACCACTTCCGACGCGATTTCAAAACACATTTTTAAACCCGGAAGGGTTTAAAACTATCGAAACAGCAGCCCCATATATTTTACGAGCTTCAGCTCGTGTCGTTAATGGGATGGAGGCTGCTGTGCTGCTGGTGCCTGGGAGCCAATCCGGCGGGGCGAAGGGGCGGTGCGAGCGCACACCCAGTGAGCCAAGCACCGCCCCTGCCTGTTGGGCGCCCGGCCCGCGCGCGCTCATCCTTACAACCGGCCTCCGTGCGCCATCCAATCGGCTCCGGCTCCTGCGCCCTCCTCCTCCTCCTCCTCCTCCTCCTCCCAGCTGTGTTGCAGGAAGTGCCAGGAGGAGGAGGAGGAGGGCGCAGGAGCCGGAGCCGATTGGATGGCGCGCGCGGCTCCGGCTCCTGCGCCCTCCTCCTCCTCCTCTTGGCACTTCCTGCAACACAGCTGGGAGGAGGAGGAGGAGGAGGAGGAGGACGCAGGAACCGGAGCCGATTGGATGGCGCGCGCGGCTCCGGCTCCTGCGCCCTCCTCCTCCTCCTCCTCCTCCTCCTCCTCCTCCTCCTCCCAGCTGTGTTGCAGGAAGTGCCAGGAGGAGGAGGAAGAGGGCGCAGGAGCCGGAGCTGATTGGATGACCATGTTCCAGAAGCATTCTCTCCTGACATTTTGCCCACATCTATGGCAGGCATCCTCAGAGGTCTGTTGGAAACTACTAGGCAAATGGAGTTTATCTATGGAATGTCCAGGGTGGGAGAAATGAAAGCCATTCAATGCTAATCAAGGTGACCATTACTGCAACATTCACACTTACAAAATGTTTTGTAAATATTTACGAAATTTCGTAAATAACAAAACATTTTTTTGGAAAGTTTTGTAAATATTTTAAATATCGAAACAAAAAAACACCCCAATTACAAATCGATTTTAGAAACAAATTTTTTCTTGATCAAACAGGCCTATTAAATATATTAGTTTTGTTTGTTTTGGCAGAAGTATCTTTAGAGTTGTTGAGGATGTTTATTTGTTATAGCACAGGATTTTCCTCATATACACATCTTGCATTTCACATTTTTGTATCCATCATCAAAAGGTAAAGATGACTTCAATATCAACTATGGTTGCTGAAGTATGCATCCATAAGGAGATTCTTAGAGATCAATTGCAGGAAATCCACATTCTCCTTGATATCTGCCTTGAACTTTCCTTTTGTCAGACTCCAGCCTAGTCCTGCTAGTCTTTTTCTTTTTTTACTTCACTGGGTCTGATGCTATGAGAGAAGAGCATTCTTTTTCGATCCATCTATATTTATCAAATTTACAGGCAGCTCCCAAGCCAATGTAAATTCATTTATCTCTTGCTGAAGCCATGACCAGTTCAGTACAAATGGGCAAGAAAGCATATTAAGCTTTGTGTAATGAAATATACAATCTTAAACACAAGTAGCAGTGCATTTCTGGGAGCCGAAAGCACATTATTAAGTCTCCAATAAAACAACAGCCTCCGTAGTCAGGAAAATTGCCTATTGTTCTATGTCTTTTGACTGCTAATATATATTTAGCTCTTTATTTACAAGCATAGTCTCCCGAGGTTCAGGGGGGTTCTTAAAATAAGATCTCACCAGGAAATTTAAGATCTCAAACATTATAATCTCAAGTCAAACCACAGCAATATCTGTCTGAGAAGTCATTCGTTTATATCTGCACTCCTTAATGTGTTTATAAAAGACTAAGTTCTGGAACAGGGGTGGTCTACTTCACCCTTATTGAAAATGTGTGGTTTTTTTCCCCAAAGTAAAAAGAAGTAAAGCCAGAAGGGCACTTGTTTTTGAATCCTTTAAAGCACACATTTCCCCAAAAGGGACACTTCACACCTTGATTTTCAGGAATCTGGGGGTGCATCTACAGTGTGTAGATGCACCCCCCCCTTTTTTTGACCAGGGACTACTTGACCAGGGATCACCTTGACTAGGGAGCATTTAGACCAGGGGCCACTTGGATCAGGGACCACTTGACCAGGGACTACTTGACTAGGGACCACTCTCCAACATTAGTACCAAAAGGGTTGCAAATCGGGTTTTGGTCAACTTTAGATTTGCTTTGGGGTGCTGATTCAGAAAATTGCATTGGATAGACCACATCAGCTCTAGTTTCTGATACAGAACATATGTTATGGTCAGCGACGTGGTAGGAGTGACAGGCAGCATGAAAGGAGCAGAAATAAAATAAAATAAACAAAGAGGAAAGAGTCTCATGGACCAGATTTCCATCCTCACAAACCACTGGTGATCTGCAGCCCACATGTTAAGAACCATTGATCTACAGTGTAGAATGAATGCAGTTTGAGCTGTAGTTTTACAAGGGCCTACCCATCAAATAATACTGGTGCCTCGCCCAACTGTTACTCCCAGGATTGCATAGCATTGAGCCATGGAAGTTCAAGTGATGTCAAACTACATTCATTCTTGAGTGTTGCTGCACCTTCAGTTGCACATTCTTGGAGGCCCATAATTATTAAGCAATATTCACAATGGCCTCCACCCCTGCACATTATTATATAGTACAATGGAACAACAAGTAAGCACATTTGCGCATATTCAGTTGGTTAACACTAGGCATTTCAATGTGTGTAGAAGTCACTCTTCTAGACTGAAGTGTGGTGGAGGTTCCTTCTTTGGAAGCTTTTAAACAGAGGCTGGATGACCATCTGTCAGGGGTGCTTTGAATGCAATTGTCCTGCTTCTTGGCAGAGGGTTGGACGGTATGGCCCATGAGGTCTCTTCCAACTCTATGACTCTATGATTCTACGATTCTATACTACAACCCACTGAACAATACAGTTGGAAGAGGGTCTCTTGGGCATTTCATGGCTAGATTTTATTGGAGGGGATATGCCTTTGCCATCCTCTGAGGCTGAGTTTTTGGCTTGGTCCCTCAGTGGGTTTCCATGGTTGAGCATGAATTTGAACCCTGGTCTCTAGAATCATAGTCCAATGCTTAAACTTCTACATCACAGAACTTTGGTTGATTCCTACTATATCATGCTTAATGACATCATAAGGACCCACTTTATGTGACATCACAAGAGGGACATCCTTAGGTCTGACATTTTTGAACTGAGATCTCAGGGCATAGATTAGTCCTGATTTGATCATGCTAAGCCATGTTTCCCTTTAGGATTGTGCTTATCTGAATGACAGCAATGATTCATTGGCCTTTCCATGGTTACCTTGTCAAAATATGCCCTTGGGGTGGTTCTATAAAGCACATCAAGCATTTATAAGCATTGAGTGCTGTTGTAGTGAATGGGTGAGAGGCAGAATAGAGTAGCAAACCTCCTCCAAAATAAATCTTAGCCTCGAAAACTAGGACAGAATTAGTTTTAAATCAGAGCTGAGGTTTAAAGACAATGCTGGTGGACTACAACTTCCATCAGCCCTTTCCAACACAGCCAATGGTGATAGATGATGGGAGATGTAGTCCAATTGCATCCAGAAAGCCACATGCCTCCCATCCCTGATTTATTTTAGCAGTTCTAGGCTTCAACTAGGCTGTGGAAAGGCTTCTGCTTTTTGCATTTGCTTTGAAAAAAATAACCTTCTCGGTTAAAAATGACACAAAATGCTGAAAATTTTTGAATACAAATGTTAACTACTCACAGTAATGGGCTTTTAAAAAATATAGCTCCTATACATCAATAGCTGGGGAAAGGGAAATAAGAGGGAGCACAAAAATGCTAATAATTTTCATATTACTGTAATTTGCTGTAATTGTATGCGATGCCGTTTGACTTCGTCTGACTGATGGTTGCACTACGAGAGGCAGGGTTAAAGAGGGAGCAGAGAGCAAATAAATCGACAGGACTCAAGCACCAAACAGAAAGACGCTGGTTAATTCTGCTACATCCATTGGGAAAGGGAAAAGGGTTGTTTGCGGAGCACACGTGCTCCAAAACTGCTTTGTATCCTCCAGGCTTCTAGGTATTGTGAAGTACATTTTTCAAAAGGGAATTAGATTCCACCCATTACCCTCTAATGATAATAATAATAATAATAATAATAATAATAATAATAATAATTTTATCACCCACCTCTCCCTGGGGCTATATGCTGCAGTATATATCCTATCGGCTGTTAGGAATTGTGGAAGTTGGAGTCCAAAAGACCTGGAGGGCCGAAGTTTACCCATGCTTGCTATACCCTGTAGGCAGTGTCCCTCAATTCAATTTGTAAAAAAAATATATCTAAAAATGTTTTCCCCAGGTGCATTTGAGGCCAGTTGTAAATATTCAGAAGTTGGGATATTGGGGGTACTTCCTTTCAAGGTCTCAGGGATGGTTAATACCATTTTCAACCCCTAGGGGGCGAGGAAGACAATGTGATTCTAGGCCAGAACAAGGCAAGTGTCTCTACAGCAGGCATGGGCAAACTTCAACCCTCCAGGAGGGATACCTGAATGTTTTTATTTACCATCCTTGTGGGAGGCTTCTCTCATGTCTCTGCATGGGGAGCTGGCGCTGACAGAGGGAGCTCATCCATGCTTTCCCTGGATTCAAACCTGTGACCTGTCGGTCTTCAGCTCTGCCAGCACAAGGGTTTAAGCCATTGCGCCATCAGGGGCTCCTCACAAGAAGAATGACCAAAAGGGTCAAATGTCTGGAAACTGTGAGGTGGTTTAGGGAGCTGGGTGTGTTAGCCTGGAGAAGAGAAGGTTGAGATGTCATATTGAGGAGATGGTAAGCTTGTGTTCAGCTGCTCTAGAGACTAGGACATAATGGAGCAATGGACTCAAATTGCAGGAAAAGAGATTCCACCTAAACATTGGGAGAAACCTCTTGATGGTAAGAGCTGTCTGACAGTAGAACATGCTGTCTTGGATTGTGACAAAGTGTCCTTCACTGGAGGCTTGAAACAAAGGCTGGCTGGCAATCTCCAAGGAGTGTTTCTCTGCATAGCAGAAGATGTTGGCCCTTGTGGCCCTTGTGGTCTCTTACAACTCAATGATTCTATGTTACGAAGCCCTATCTTGAACCAACTCCCAATTATAGGGTAGAAGAACAACAGAGTGCCATGCAAAATTGATAAGGAAGCAACATTGGCCTTATTTCTAGCATACCTTGCTTCGACTGTCACTCCATTCTGCTGCACATGGAAAAGAATGAAAAAAGTATTGGGTGCAGCTACACCTCCCTTTAACTGCTCCAACTCAATCATGAAAGTCCTAGTTTGGAGAGGCACCAGCACTCTTTAGCCGAGATGGCCAAAAACCTTGTAAAGCTACAATTCCCATGATTCCATAACATTAAGCCATGGTAGTTAAAGTGGTGTCAAACTGTGTTCTTTCTGCAGTGTGGATGCATACCAAGATAAGGCAAGTACAAACCAACTCAAGCCACACCAGAGCCCTACTGCCCTTTTCCTCCAATGATGAAAGACTCACCTCAATGGAGTTTACATTGCATACTAAGACAGCAATGGAATAGTCTCTTTCTCCAGTTATTCATCTCTGTCAGCAAGAAAAGAAAGTCAGAAAATTAAGAGCAACTGAAACTATATAATTTTGCAGAGAGGCAAGACTTGATGCTGCTTGCTTAAAGGCCAAAAGCTAATAGCTGCAGAAAACAATCATTAAATATATGGAGGACCCGATCATGTTTAATTTGAGAAATACTTTAGCGGAGGTGAACGGTTGAAATTCTGAAACCTGAATGTGCTAAATGAAAGGGTTTGGCATTTCTTGTTGTCAACTGGTGCACAGACTACTTCAGATAGGAATGATGGTGGTAGAGCATAAACAAGGACATCCTATACCTCAGTCAACAAAGTTGATGCATTCATGAGCATTACATCTTTAACAGAGAGTTATAGTTGTTGTTGTTGTTGTTGTTGTTATTTGAAAAACAACAAGATGAGTCCACAGTAGACATGCTGCTGGCTGTTGTAGGGGATCACACATCGGACACTTCCCAAGTGTCTAGGACTGAGTGATGTATTGGTGAATAATGCATGCAGATCCCAGTAAGGTGGCCTTCTGCAGCTGGCAGATGGTAATTTTGTCAGTGCCAATTGTGTTTAAGTGCAGGCTAAGGTCTTTAGGCACTGCACTCAGTGTGCCGATCACCACTGGGACCACCTTGACTAGCTTGTGCCAGAGTCTTCAATCCTGCTGTCACCATGGATTGCAACATCGACAATCCATACTTTGTTTTTTAACACGATTGTTTTACTATTATTATTATTATTATTATTATTATTATTATTATTATTATTATTTTCCCTGCTTTTATCTCCAGAAACCAAAGGTGGCTCACAACCTTTAAAAACTATACAATTAAAAACAAACAGAAAGTAAATTTATGTATCATATCAGAAGCGAACCGAGGGTTCAGTTGCAATGTATTTAACAAACACAAGCAAAGTTTAAAAATTTGGCATTATACTAAATGTCCTGCGATCAGTAGTTGGCCACTTGGAGTGCCTCTGGTGCTACTATAAGAAAGACCTCCATTGTGCTTGTGGTTGGGCTCAGACTGCATTGTAATAGGTGGTCTGTGGTTTGCTCTTCACACTCACATATCATGGATTCCACTTGTGGTCCCATTTCTTAAGGTTGGCTCTACATCTTGTGGTTTCAGAGCACAGTCTGTTCAGTGCCTTCCAGATTGCTCAGGCTTCTATGTGCCCATGGGGGAGTACCTCATTTGCTATCGGCCATGGCTTGAGGTTCCAGGATTTCACCTGCCACTTTTGGACTCTCACTTGCTGAGGTGTTCCTGCAAGTATCTCTGTAAATCTCAAAAAACTATTTCTTGATTTAAGGCATTGGCATGCTGGCTGTTATCTGAACAGGGGATGGGTCGGAGGTGTCACTGCCTTGGTCCTTTCATTGCTGGCTGCTACTTCCCAATGGAAGTCAGGTGGTGCAATACTGGCTAAACAGTATAATTTCTCCAGCAGTTTAGGGCCTAGACATCCTGTGATAATGCAGCATGTCTCATTAAGAGCCACATCCACTGTTTTAGCGTCATGATATGTATTCCCCACACTGGGCATGCACACTCAGCAGCAGAGTAGCAAAGTGAGTAGCGGCAGATGTCTTCACTGTGTAAATATCTTCATGAAGTAAATATTAAGCTAGGACAACTTTTAAAAACTATGATAAACAATAAATTCCTATATCACATGAATATATATATATATATATATATATATGCCAACAATATTCGCTCGTGAAATGAAACAAGCAGTTCTAGTCAACACTGGATACGTAAGCATAAGACTCCGGTGGCCAAATTTGTAGAAGTTTAGTTTCTAGTTGAGACAGTATTGTTTCACATGCCCTTTGATCATTCAAAGTGTTATGATTAGTCTTAAATGACTTTCAAGGAATGTTTGTAGTCTGTTTTCAGGCTGTGGTTTTTAAAAGAACCATTTATTTAATAATTTGTTATGTATAAAACATTTTTAGCTATGATACATCCCTTGCGGCAGACTGAAAGGCAATGCATACTTCCAAATACCCATTCCTATAAATGTAACACTGTGTAGTTGATAAATAAAAATATGGCCCATGCAATAAATCAGACATAATCTTGGATTAGAATTGCCTAGGATTTCATCTTGAAATGGGAAGTGATTATCTTGACCATCAAAGTATCTATCTAAATTTGAGAATTTGCAATAGCAAGTTCCCACAACTCTCAAAAGCAAAGCCTAGCCTAGCATTGCAGAATTGAAAGTATCTTAAGTGTTGGGCTACAGCATTTGCAACATGCAAGTCATTTGATTTTATGACATTGCTCAAGGAAAAATCCACCATCCATTATTCCGCCCAAAATGCAAAGGTCAAATGTTATTAATTAGCACCGCCACACAATTCGCTGGAGCTAAATGGGTGCTCTTAAATAGCTTCTTGATTGAGAATTGATGGCTCATTAATCTTAAAACATAGCAACTTGAGAACATCACTAAAGTCAAATAGAATTATGACTGACATTATGGGAAACACGGTTTTGCCATTTGCAGATATGGGTCCAGTTCCCTCATTTGTCGCTTTCTGGAAATAGCTTGTATGCAGTCTCAACAGATATGATAAGAGCATAAAATCATAGTGTTTTAAGATGAGCAGAAAAAGTATACAACTCAAAAGTCTTTGGGGGAAATCCACAATTTCCTTGCTGCAATGACTCCATCAGTTCTGGACCATTTTGGACACAATTCGAAGCACTAGTTATGACACATAAAATCCTATATGGCTTGCTATTTTTAGAATCATAGAGTTGGAAGAGACCCCCAGGCCATCCAGTCTTGCAGTGATACACAATCCAAGTACAGTGTTCCCTCACTTATCACGGGTGTAACATTTATACAGCCAAAAAATGTATACAGCCAAAAATTGGGCTGAAGGCCCAAACAAACCAGCTTCCAGCCACCGCCAGAGAAATCAGTGCCTGACACAGGGAAGTCATGCTGCCTGGTGTGGCCTTCCGCAGCCCTTTTGAAGGCTGCCCGAAGCTCCCGAGGGTGGCCAGCCCAGTCAATTGAGGGAGAGCAGGGTCTGCCTCCCATTGGCTGGCCACCCCACTGGAACTTCTCCCTCCGCCAAGGAGACTGCTAGGAAGAAGAAGCCCCTTTTGGCACCATGGTGGCAGAAGGAAGGCAAGGAGGGAGGGAAGGCAAGGAGAAGGAGAGGAGGAGGAGGCGAGGAGGAGGATGGATGTGGGGGTGCCAGGCTCACCTCGGGGACTGCGCAGGGAAAACCTCGGGAGCTGCTCGGAGAAAACCATGAAACAGTGAGTCCATGGTAAGCAAACCGTGAAGCGACAATGGAACACTGTATTCTTGATAGATGGCCATCCATTTCAAAACCTCCAAAGAAGGGGACACTGCCACATTCCCAAACAGCAGCATATTCCACTGACATACTATTGGTATGTTCTTCCTTATGTTTTGGTGAAATCGCTTTTCCCTATAGTCTGAATCAATTTCTCCATCTCCTAGTCTCTAAAGCAGTGGAAAACAGACTGGTTCCATCTTGAATCTAACATCCGTTCAACTATTTCAAAATAGTTTATCATGTCAACTCAACTTTCCCTTCTACGGGGTCTTCATGAGGATTCATGGTTTTTAGACCTTTGACCATTTTGGTTGCCTTCCTCTGGACATCTTCCAGCTTTGGAGTTGAAACTTGGAGCTTACAAGCTGGAATGACTTCAAACCATTTCTGAAATTGAAACTTCTCACAGGATTTGGCTGGTAAGATTTGTTAAGAGGGAGTGTATGGCATTTCATCTCTCAAAATATGTATTTGTTGTTATTGTTTTGCCTTCCTTTGAGTCTGAGGAAGGCAAGATGGACCCAAAATGGTTTCCATGGCTGAGCATGGATTTAAGTGTCCCCCAGTGTCCTAACCCAACCCACAAACCACGAAATCACACTGCCTCTTCCTATATAACTTAGATCCAGCTATTCGACAAACCATATGAGCGAAATACTCAAGAGAGTATACCCCAGAAAACCTTTACATGGAGGCTCTGCAACTCTCTCCATAAGGAGATGAAAGTGACTCCTTCCCATTTTCCTCCCATCGGCAGCTTTAAGATTTTTTTCATTCCAACAAAGTTTTGGAACTGGAGGATTTTAATGGAAAGGTTTCTAAGTGTTGTATCATTTTAAACAGTCCCATTTAAACTGTTTTCTCTCTCTTTGGAATGTTTATGGTACTGACAACAATTGAATTCTAATGTAATTGTGACTTTTTATTTTGTAATATTATTAATTTGTAAGCTACCTAAAGTCCCAACTTTGGGCAAAAGGAAATCTGGAGAAGGAATGTGGAAAATCAAAAGGACTGCTGACCAACATTTGGAAAAAGTGGTTCATATATACTTCTGGCATTTCACCCCCTACTTTTCACATACCAGAATGCTGTGCATGTGAGAATATCTCAATTTCTTCAGTGCTTTGATACTCCTCTCCAAAAACTTAGTGATTGTATTCATGTCTGAACATCTGTATTACAGAGGTGCCATTTCCTCCCGTTTAAAATTTGAAAGGGAAATGATCCATTTGAGTTGCAGAGAAAACACCAGTTTTGAAATGATTATTAGTTGTCTCTTTGCAGATCCGGAAAGAATGGTATCTTTCCTGCAACATGTTGCTATTCTTCTAACAAGGCAGAGGAGCGCATCCCCTTGGAATTGAAATGAATACAGTACATCGTCTGCCCAGATGTTGCCTGAATAAAGTCTCTCTTTCTGCTACTCCCTCCACCTTTTTTACACATGATAAATATGCATAAGTTTGGCAGTGACAGAGAGCGAGGAGGGAACATTGGTTTCTCTTGTAAGGATCTACCACCTTTCTTCTTCTTTTCTGTTCTTTGGTTTTGTCATGGTGGAAATGTAGAAATGTTGAATTACCGAAGGAATGGGGGACAGTTACAAGGCAGATGCATTCCCATTTCTTTCCCTAAAAGGAGCTTTCCATTCCCTATCAAATAAAAATAAGATGGCGAATCTCCAAACATTGCTGCATTATGATGCCCATTATCCCTGTCTCTTGGACATGTTGGTTGAGATTGGTAGGATCTCTGGTTCAGCAGCACTTTCTAATCAAATAAAGGATGCACAAAATGGCATTGTTATTTCATACAATCATAAAGCACATGCCATTGTTTGTACTTACATTGAAAAGCCAGATCCTTCTCTGGGGAGCGGTTTGGGTTGAGCACAGCAGGCTCAATCACTGTGCTGCAGAAAAATCCTGTTAATTGGAAGGTCAAAAGTTCAAGTCCAGGTTGGGCTTGAGCACACGCATTAGCCCCAGAACACCTGCTGACCTAGCAGGTTGAAAGCAAGAATGCGAGTAGATAAAATAGGTGCCACTTTTAGCGGGGAGGTAATAAAGGCACCCTCAAAGCAGAGGCTTCTCCTTTCATTTCCGGCTTCTGGAGGAGGTGCTCATCTCTGACTCTGGGGAGGTGCTTTTCCATTTTAAAGCTGAGGAGTCTGTGTTGTCACCTCCTGGTTGTGTGGCTAACAAGATTTCTTAGAGCATCTCTTTGCCTTTTCCCACTGAAGCAGTGCCTATTTATCTACTCTCATTTGCATTTTTTTTGAACTGCTAGGTTGGCAGGAACTAGAGCTGACAGATGGCAGCTCACCCCATCTCGCAGATTCAAACTGTCCACCTTCACGTCAGCAGTTCAGCAGCACAAGGGTGTAACTCATTGTGCCACCATGGCTCTACCTATCTAAACATCTTTTCAGATAGATGTGTGCATCTACACTGTAGAGTTAATGCAGTTTGACAGCACTTTAACTAAAATGGCTCAGTGGTGTGAAACCCTGGGTGTTGTCTCTATATTAGTGACTTATAAACAGATAGTATGCCTGACTATTTCATTCTGGAGCCCAGAAGGATGTTGTCAATTGCTATGGATATTTATCTCTGAGAGAGTTTAACAAAGAGAACTTAATAAATGGATTTGCAAAACGTGCCAGCTTGTTTTTGTCAAACCAGCCCATCCAGCATGGGCCGTGGTCAAGGATAATTGACACTGGAAGAAGAAGAAGAAGAAGAAGAAGAAGAAGAAGAAGAAGAAGAAGAAGAAGGCAAAACCTAGAATGATTTGATAATTTGTTTATTAAATTCTTATCGTCAATGATTCTAAAACCGCCTGCCCCCACACAAGCATTTTGTCTCCCTTTCCCAACAGACAGTTTGTGTAAGCATTTGGGGTTCAGGGAATTGCTTTGCAGACATTTTGAGAAGTGCAAATACTGACAGATAATGCTGTCCTGATCTGCATATTAATTCAGGAGGTGTGAAATTGGAAAGTTTATCTTCCCAAAATGCAAGCTGAATCAAATGCTTCCCTATCCCTCAACTGTGCCCTTTGGTTTTCTTGGCTATGCTTGAAATCCCACCTCACAGATGTTATGTTAAATCTGTTTGTTTGTTTGAATTTACTGCCTTCGCAGCCTGTCTTTCCCTTCACAGTGATATTATATTAAAGGAGAATACAATTAAAGCAGAAAGCACGATCCACGATTAAAATGGAATTAAAATAAAACAATTAAATAAGCAATTTAAAAACACCGTCTGAGAAACGGGCAAGAAAGAAGATTACTTGGCTATTGCAGTTGTCTCATTAAAGAGTGAGTCTATACTATACCCAAAGAGTGCAGAAATATTTTGATAAAATCCATTTAAAAAGATGGAGATAAGTAAAACCATATCAGGTCATTTCTCCACTTCAACAACAAATAACCACGACAAACTACTGCGTTTCAGTAGTTTGTATATTTTCCATGGAAAAGAAGGAAAATGTTTACTTTTCATTATGAAAACATCTTGCAGTTCAATTCTTTTTGGTGCAAAACAAAATGTTTCCTTTTCACAGAAATGTCCTCTTCTGCAGAGAGAAAAATCATGAACATTTTGCATTTTGCAAACTACTGAAACACAACATAAACATATTTATGCAAGGTTGAAAAAGCATAGGAGAGTAAAGAATATTGTAAGAACCAACATAGTTAGAACAGAGGAAGGCAATGGAAAATCTTCTCTGAATAAACCTGGCCAAGAAAAACCTGGGGGCAGAATCCCCATAAGTCAAAAGCTGGGCCAGACTTTAGCACAGCTGGTAAATCACCAGCAGCAATAAGACCTAGCAATCAAAAGGTTGCCAGTTCGAAGCCCCGGGTCAGTGTGAACACCTGACTGTCAGCCCAGCTCACTGTTTTCCTAAGCAGTTCGAAAACAGGTTAGAGCTGTAAGTAGATAAATTAAGTACCGCTAAAAAGTAGGGGAGGTATTTTATGACACTATAAAAAGAAAAAGACCAGAAAATGCCTAGTGACCAAAAGGAAGGAGGAGGTCCTGATGGCTCTTTGTCATAGAGGATGGAACAACAGCAACCCCCTGTGGCTGGATTCAAGCACAATCTCCAAGGTGCCAAAAAGCTGGACATCAACACAACATAACGTCCTTTCTATCTGTCTCTGTCCTGTCTGTCCAAACAGCATTGAATCTTGGCCATGTATGTGTACTTTGATCCACCCTGAGTCCCCTTGGGGAGATAGGGCAGAATATAAATAAAGTGTTATCATCATCATTGTCATCATCATCATCATCTACATAGATATTTAATGCAGTTTGGAATTCAATATAATGCAATTCAATCCATTTAAATGCATTATATGGGCCTACACTGACCATATAATGCAGTTCCAAACCAGCCAAAGTCAAGGGGATATAGGAAGAAATGAACACTTTTCAAGGCATCAAATAATGGTTTGAAGGAACTCAGCCATGGAAAATCACTGGGTAAACCACACTCCCACAGCCTTAAAGAAGGCAATGGCTACCTTCTTCTGAAAAAAAAAACTGGCCAAGAAAACCTTACAATGGAGTTACCACAGGTTGGCATGTACTTGAAGGCACCTAACAACAAAAAGAATTGTGCTTTGAGAGCAAGAGGTGTGAACCAAAAATGGTTTCCACCATGTCTTCTCTTTCATTTTTCCAAAGCTTTCCAGAATTTCGCACCTATCGGTACTCTCAGTATTCCAAGGGATTTGAAAACCAGTCAGCAAATAAGGACACAATAAACTGGCTTTGTGTTGTTCCGGTAAACAGACATGTGTGGTGTCTGAATGACTGTGTCTTTGTTCAGTGGGCCTTAAACGCCTTTCCTCAAGGAAGATCAGAAGGCTGTTGAATTGCACAAAAGAAGATTGGGAGCTTCAAAAGCTTCAATGCAACTTCAGATGCCAAGAGGTGAGACCAGCTTTTACCTGGTCACTATAGAAACAAGGATGTGGAGTTCTCTACAATGACATTGTGACAATGCCGGGTTTTATTGTATAATCACTAAGAAGTGTTTGATACTTCAGTTTTTTTTCCAGATTTTGGAATATTTGCACATATATATACAGTATATACAGGCAGTCCCCAAGATACAAACATCTGACTTACAAACAACTCATAGTTAAGAACAGGGGTGAGACAACAGAAAGTGAAAGAAATCTTCCCTTAGAAGGGAAATCCACTCTTGGAAGAGTTATTATCATGGGGAAAAGGTGTCTCCACTGAAGCTTTATCCCCAATCCTTGTTTCCACAACAAGCCACATTTTTCAGAATCCAATTCTCACAGGGACAGAAATTGCAGTGAAAATTTCTGAAGAGGGGCACAGACAGCAAAAAAAAACCCCACAGGAGAGCTAACCCTTCCATATGCTATTCAAAGAATATATATATATACACACACACACACACACACACACACACACACACATGCACATACACACACATATGTGACTGGAATTACACTTAAAATCCACCTGTTCAAATTCAACTTAAGAACAAACCTACAGAACCTATCTTGTACATAACTTGGGTACTGCCTGCCTATATATAGAGGGGGGGAGGGGAAGATATCTTGCAGATGGGACCCAAGTCTAAAACACGAAATTCATACAAATTTCATATACATCTTGTACACATTGTCTAAAGATAATTTTATGAAATATAATTATGTGCATGATACCAAGTTTATGTACACTGAACCACCAGAAAGCAAGGTGTCACTTTTTAGCCATCTGTATGGAGACTTCTGGAGTATTTTAGATTTTGGGTTCAAATTCCAGCTATTCAACCCACTGAATGGCCTAGGGCAAATCATACTCTCCAAGCCTCAGAGGAAGGCAAAGACAAATCTCTTCTGACCCAATGCTGACAAGGAAACTCCATGATAGGTTCCTCTTAGGGTCACCATAAGTCAGGAATGGCTTGAAGGTACACAACAGCAGCAATGAAACTGCAGTCCTGGCAATCTAGAAGGGTCAAATTCCTGAAAATAAAATGTTATGTTGCACATTATGAGTGATGTGAGATATGGTTGTGTTATTCATGCATTTCCTTCTAGTTGTAAAATATATTCGCTTCTGAATGAGTGTGGCTTATGTCCATGATGGGCCGTGAAGGAGGAGGTAGGGAAATGTATTCAGCCGGAGATATGTATCAGGCATCTGTTTCGACTGCTCTCCCAGCTCTGCAAATCAGCTCCCTGTTTTCTGGAAAGTCTTTGCATTATTATTTTACGCATAGCAATAAATAATCAAAGCCTGAACACGATCAAAGCAAACAGACCCTAGAAATGAATGTAATAAGCACAAAAGAGTAGAGGCTGTGACTGAAATCTATGAAGCAATCAGTCACATGAAATCCTGAATCTTTTGCAATCTGTCTTTATTTATAGCGCCCTAATCAATGTCACAATGGCAGCCTGGACCTCTTTCATTAATAGCACCTGCCTGTATCATGAAAGAGAAAGCACAAACGTGTGCTGGAAAGCAACAAAAGGAGACTGCTTGGCCCTTAGGGACCTCCTTGGCTCCAGTTTTCAATAGCCATGTACATGGATGTGTTACAGTATACAGTCACCCTCTGTTGCTGGAGTTAGGGAAACAAGACCTGCACAAATGTAGTTTTCTTTAACCAGGAATCTCTAGGTCCTCCAGCATAACTTCTGCCAAAAGTAAAGCATATAATTGTACTGGAGGATCAAGAAATGCCTAGAGAAGTTTACTATTGAGGGTATTCTAAATTCTGCAATGCAACATGATGGCGAAAGTTGACCACAGAGTCATGCTGGAGAACCTAGAAATTCCTAGTGAGAACATATTTATCAAAGTTGTGAATAATAAAATCTACAAAATTTGAAACCCACAACTATGGAAGGTAGGCTGTATCACTATAGATGGAGAAAAGGAGGACACATAGAATATATCTTTTGTTTCCTTTGTTTCTTACTATCCTATCATAGGAGGAAAAGGAGCCCCCAGTGGCACAGTGGGTTAAACCCCTGTGCCGGCAGGACTGAAGACCAAAAGGTCGCAGATTCAAATCCAGGGAGAGCGCGGATGAGCTCCCTCTATTAGCTCCAGCTCCTCATGCGGAGACATGAGAGAAGCCTCCCACAAGGATGGTAAAAACATCAAAACATCTGGGCCTCCCCTGGGCAACGTCCTTGCAGATGGCCAATTCTCTCACACCAGAAGCGACTTGCAGTTTTCAAGTCACTTCTGACACAACAACAACAAAAAATAGGAGGAAAACTCCCAGGACATACCTGTGGTATTTTCTGAAGACCCTTCAGATGATACTACTGGTGTTCCCAACAGGAATGAGTAAGATGAGATTTTTTCAAAAATTCTTCTCTGGGAGGTAGATAGATGATTATTTCTTTTTCACCTCTTCTCTCTGTTTCTAGATATACATCCTGCCCAGATTGGAAGGAACTATATGAGGACATCATGGTTTTCTTAGGGTTTTGTTAGTTAAGGGGTCTTCGGAAGGAGTTTGATAGGTTCCTTCCTACACTTCCTAGTATTCATTAGTGATCTCTCATCCAGGTGCTAACCAAGGCTGACCCTTAGCTTCCAAGAATGGACCTGATGCCTTCATGGTATTTAGACTGGCTTGGAAATGACTGTGGTCATATATTTTTGCTTCTCTTTCCATTGTGCTGATGTTTTGTCTTTTCAAGGAATTTGTGCTCTTTGTTGATCTAAAAGCAGTTGCAGAAATGTAATGTATGTGCACCTATTCATCTGAAGCAAGCTTGCATTCATTCAGAAGAGGCAACTATAGCATAACTGCAATTGTTAAATCACAGTTTATAAAAATCTGTGGAATCAATGAAATTTCAAACAAGTTACCATTGATTGAAGGAGTCTGCTTGAGTAGGAACTAACAAATAGTTTATTTAAGGCAGAACTCCTTCCCTTTCTGCCAAAAAATTAAATGGCCTCTTCTATTTCTATTTCAAGGCTTGTGGCAAAAAACAACAACAAAACCAAAATGAACAGCAACAGCTTACACCACTTTCTCTGCAGTTTCGAAGGTGAAATACATTCATCAGGTTCCACTATAGTGGCTGATTCCAAACCAAATATTATTATTTTTGAAAGCCTTATTTGAATTGTCTATGATGCTCATTGTGGGGTCATAGAGACACAAATCACCATGGCTCCCTCACAAATCAGATTGGGTCATGTGCCTGAAAGCCTCCAACTCTTTCTCTCTTCTTTAAAACAAAATAGCAGAGGCAATGAACTGCTTGTGAATAATGTACACACCTCAAATTATTCAGAGCAGATTTGAATAATGAATGTGTTTGAGAAAATTGTACATTGTTCATAGACAGTTCATGGAGAGAAAGACAAGCAAACATCCATCACTTCCTCACTGCTGCCAGCTCACTCTGTACAGCACAGCAGGAGGAGTTGGTGGCAGATGCTAGAAGAGATACAAAGGTTTAGCCTTTTCCTTAGATTGCCGACGTCTGTTTCATTACCATACTCACAGACACACAATGACAAGAATTTAGGTTTAGCCCCATTCTTGGGTTGCCATATTTTTCCTTCACCAGACACACAAACACACACCCGGAAGAGCAAGAGTATGACACTGGAAAGAAATGAGAACATTACTCCAAAATAGGATTTCTGCCCCCATGGCATTGTTCACATCTAAAACTAGATTATTTGCCATATCAGATGTCCTTGGTTATTTTGCATTCTCCTTTGTTTGGGGTTCGTAAACAATTTCTCTATGGCAGTGCTAGAAATTTGGGGAATGAATGAAAAACTCATTTTTGGGAGGCAGCATTCTTATTTGGAAGAGAAATATCTTCATTTTGTTCCCAACTGGGATGTGGAAACTTTGGCACAAGAGAAACTTTGAAGAATGAATAATATCAAAAGCAAAACTGACCATTTTTTCATCTCTAGGGCTTTGAACCAAAGTAGAGTGAGACTTTTTTAGCACTTGGAATAGTAAGGGAATAGCAAGGGCTGCAGGCTTTATTTCAGAGGAAGAAAATGGCAAAACAACCCCAACTTAGAAAAAAAATCATTTGAGATTCATGGCCCATACTGTTGTTATAGCTTTATGTGCCTTTGATATCTATGAGACAGTTCATCCATGATGAATTTCAGTCCTGAACATTAAGACTTGTTTTGGGTTCAATACCTTGGTTCACTCCTCCCATTTTCAGGCTAAAACCTGGATGAATTCACTCCCCTGTTGACAGGAACATTATCAGTTGCCCATAGAAAAGCCCTTGTTTTGATCCTGGAAGCAGTGTGAAATAGAGCCAAGAAAAGAAGATAATTGCATTATTTATTTTATGTACTAATGGGCAAAAATAAGGGGCCATGGTGGTGCAGTGGGTTAAACCGCCAAGCTGCAGAACTTGCTGATCAGAAGGTCTGTGGTTCCGAACCCATGGATGGCCCCAGTTTCTGCCAACCTAGCAGTTGTGAGTAGATCAATAGGTACTGCTTCTGTGGGAAGATAATGGCGCTCCATGCAGTCATGCCGGCCACATGATCTAGGAGGTGTCTACAGACAATGCCAGTTATTCGGCTTAGAAATGGAGATGAGCACCACTCCCCAGAGTTGGACACGACTAGACTTAATGTCAAGGGGAAACCTTTACCTTTAGTAATGGACACTGTAAACTGACCCACTCCCTTAAGATTCCCGATTCATAACTTGTCATGACTGTGGGATTTCATTCTTTTCCTCTGCTATTGATTTTTGGATGAAGGGGATGAGGAGGGGTTTGGAGGTAGTCAGGTGGAGAAGTGGATGAGTGTCTCACACCAATGATGCATCGTACTCATGCATTATCCAGATCAGCTGCTGTTCCAACAATATGTTCGACGGTTGTCAGCGTTTAATGACAAATTACCCCATATTGCTTCTGCAAAAGAGGACGTAGTCTAATTTTCATAGAAGACAATTCAGCAAGCAGGGGCAAAGATTCTCTCCATATATCAATTGCTTATGACTTTTGCTAGAAAACAACAGGAAAGCAAGCTGCATGTTACTGCTAGAATTCATCAATGTAATTTTATTTCATGATTTATTAAGAAGGCAGGCTGAGAAAAAATAGGCTGCGGCCTGTCTGCTTTCAAATTAACAAAGAACTGAAGCCACAGTGTGTAAAAGTTACTTTTTGGGATTCCAGCTCTCAGTGTTTCAGAAGTACCATATGGCTGTGTTCCATATATATGATATTGTGTAGTGTTACTTATATATTATTACTTTCCCAAGATCTGCTTTTTTCCTGATGCATATGGAAGGCTCTAGGGGCCATGGTGGTGCAGCAGGTTAAACCACTAAGCTGCAGAACTTGCTGACCAGAATGTTGGCAGTTCAAATCCGTGGGACGGGGTGAGCTCCTGTTCTTAGCCCCAGCTTCTGCCAACCTAGCAGTCCAAAAACATGCAAATGTGAATATATCAATAGATACCACTTCAGAGGGAAGGTAATGGCACTTCATGCAGTCATGCCGGCCACATGACCTAGGATGCATCTAAGGACAATGCCAGCTATTCGGCTTAGACATGGAGATGAGCACGATCCCCCAGAGCCGGACTCAATTAGACTTAATGTCAAGGGGACACCTTTACCTTTACCTTTATGGAAGGCTAACTTGTTCCCTGACTCAAACTCTATATAACAGCTTTGCAGGTCCCTTCTAGGGAGGTAATATACCTTGAAACATATCTTCAAAAGAATACCAATTCAACGTATGAAATGCAAACATATCACATCAGACTCAATAAATCCCCTGCTTTTGTATCACTGCTCAGGAGGCAGGCCCGTAGCCAGGATTTCGTTTCGGGGGGGGGGGGGTGAATTTTTTTTCAGGGGGAGTTTTGGGGGGGGCTGAGTTTTGGGGGGGGCTGAGTTTCAGGGGGGGGCTGAGTCTGAGTGAAAGAGGGTCTAGCCTAGCAAACCTTTTGTATCGTTACCCCAATACCCCCATGCATATGGGATATATTGAGTATGGTGATCAGATCATGATATGAATAAACATAACAGTTTAAATAATGCACCATTAAGGCCCTTTCGTGAACCACCATGAAAATTTCGGGGGGGGGGGGCTGAAGCCCCCAAAGTCCCCCCCCCCCCCCGGCTACATGCCTGTCAGGAGGGCTGGCAAAGGCTTTGGGACCAACTAGGATTGTTGACTGGAGGTAGCCACATTTAGCTTTGGCAGGTGAGAACTTTAGTTGTGGCCTGCTGGACAAAAACATGGTGCTATTTCTCACAGACCAACTATTTGCACATTTCAGACTGAGACCATATACATGTATATATGTGTGTGCATGTGTATTCATATTTCTTCTTTTTGCTTAGAGCTTTGAAATTGGAATGGTGCCATGCAATACAACGTGGAGGATTTGGCATTACTCAGCAGCTACATCCCCGCCTCAGCTGATATTAAATACTCACAGACTTGCCAAATACGCTGTGCACTGTAATTAAATATCTAACGTGGAGCTTGCTTAGCATCTGCAAAGGTGCCTGCCTTTGATGACTTAATCCGTTCTTGCAGCTGAAGCCGGCAAATGTAGAAATCCCTTCCCTTCCTTGAGCTCAATCGCTTGGCGAGGAGATAAAACTAAAGTTCTTTCTAAGCACATCCTGTAGCAATTGGTCCCTGATAGTTGGCGAATAGCTGAATATATTCAAAGCAGGCACATGGTTTTGTAGAATGTGTGCTAAACAAAGAAAAGGGGGGATTCAACCAAGGGATGAGAGAACAAAGAAAGCACACCTAAGGGGTTATTTTAGAATAGTGGGATGAGTAGCCAAAGTTGGCCAATGCGATCAGTTCTTGTGTAGCGGTATTACTGGAACCTACCGAATTGGGAGATTTATAGGCGGTTGAACCTAAGATGCCATGTACTTGATTGCTCTGTTTTCTGTTTAAGAAGCACTAATTCCAACAATGCTGTTCCTCTCCTGGCCAGACTTCAAATGATGGGGATACCTCTTTGGTGCCAATCAAGTTCTGCTGATGTCAGAACTAAACCTCTGGAATCAGACAAGTCAGACATGAACTGAAACCATACCTACTATTGGTTAGTTTGAAATGAGCTCTCCAAGGTGCTGGGAGCATTTAGAAGTGGGTTTCATACCTTGGAGAGCTCCTTTAAATCTTAGGTTAAATCCTGAAGAGGATTCACCATCCGACTTGGTTTCTACAGGTTGATACTCTCTCCTAATCTAGAAATATTGTAGTAAATAAAGCAGCTGCCTCTGGTGTAGCTGCCGTGCTTCCCAATTGCACACCCCTTTCCACCGGAATGCCTTTGCTCTAATACAATTTCTTCTAAGACTCCTCTCTATGTATGTTGGATCCCTTAGTCGGCCTCTAGTGCTTCACACAAAAGGCAATAATAGTGACTCCAATGACATTTAAGTAGCCAGTGTGCTGGAGAATTGCAGCTATAAACTTTAGAAGAGGCAAACAAAATATCACCACTGCACTTTTTATGACCTATTCAGATAGGAAAGCAATCTCATTCTGATTTCATGGCAGCTGAGAAATCCTATACCCAAAGAAAAAAAGTAATCCTTGGCAGCATAAGAAACAGTCTTATGCTATCTATTAGCCGCAGCATGAGAAACAGTCCTATACTATCCAATACTCATCATCAGCCTTAGGACCATATATACTGATTGGCAGCTTCTATACAGGGTTGTCCTTAGTCCTATTTGGTGATGATATGGATTGAACCCATCTCCTTCTGCTTTTTTTTCCAGACAATGGAGAGCGAAATGTTGTTCTAACAGTGACCTTGATACCGACAGGAAGAAAAGCAATTGCAAAAATATAATGCTTTGTTTCTCATTTCGAGAACCACCGTTGCCTGGCATAAGCCTAAGAGACACATTTATGAAATCCCTGTAGGTTGATTTCCATATTGCATTGCATCTATTTACAGAGCATTAGTCTACCTGTATTTAGTTTGATCCGGTTCAATGTATTATTCCTTATTTTTGTATATATCTGTTATTATATTTAATATGAAGCATACATATGCACACATGCACATTGATTCTGTGCCCTGCTTTTAATTCTTAGTGCATATGCATTGTCTTCCTTTCTTTTCTTTTCACAGCCCCTGGAGAAGGTCAAACAAATGTTACTCGGTTGAAAAGCATTGAGCAATTCATAAACCTTTTAAAAATACATCAGGAGAGCTCCCATCCCTTTTATATCTATATTCAGAGAATTTTCACTATATGTTCTTAGATGTTATAAATATGTATTCAATGTGTCTAGCTCCTTCTTCTAGAAGTAGGTCTTGAACTCAAACCTCTCTTCTTGGGTGTCATTCTCTAGTTATGGTTTTTGGCTTCAAAATTTCAGCAGGGTAGCCATTCCATTCGGGGTTATAGACTGAAATTTCAATGTCCCAACCTTTTTGGAGAATGCATTCTATAGGTCCTCCAATATAATTCTATGACCAGATTCAAGTGAAAGTCGACCACAGAGTCATGCTGGAAAACTGGATATTCCTATAGAGTAGTGGTCCCCCAACCTTTTTTTTTTTTTTACTAGGGACCACTTTGACCAGGGACCACTCTCCAACATTAGTACCAAAAGGGTTACAAATCAGTTTTTGGTCAACTTTATGTTTGTTTTGGTTATTTGGAGTGCTGATTTAGAAAATTGCATTGGATAAACCACATCAGTTCTAGTTTCTGATATAGAACATATGCCATCCAGTGGTCACCATCTGCTCGCCGACAGAAAACCATATTTAATAGGCCTCAGCCTATAAGGCCTCAGCCTATAAGACACTTATTCTTGTGGACCACTGGTGGTCCATGGACCACAGGCTGCGAACCACTGCTATAGAGGTATTCTCTCAGATAAAAATACAACAATTACACAATAACACGATTTTTGTTTCTGGGTTATAATTGTCATTTCCTAATTAGTTCTATCATAAAAATATGGGACATCCTTCTGAATATTTTGCTATAGGTTTTTAATGACTATCTCATAGAGTCTCAATCAATTTAGCATAGTTTTTGGCAACCACAAAAACAACATTTTTGGAGTATAACAACTATTTTCAAAGTACATCCTGCACAATTAAACAGAAAATAACACTTTCAAACCAGGAACAGGATTTTGTTTTTCAAATTTTGTTACATAGTGTTATTTACCTGAGGTTTTTCACTTTCATGGGGGTCCTAGGCCTCTATTTCTAGCAAAAGTACCCTTTGCATGTTCATGCAGTGACATGAGTCCACAATTGTGAAACTGGTTTGTGATGATGCTCCAGTCAACTTCAATCTCCCATTACTTGGATATTGGCAATTTCTTAATACTTAAGCTAATTTTGTTTGCTTTAGCATCACAATCATTTTTGCTCCTGGTAATTTAGTTTGTAGCTCTTAATACATTATGTATGGAATTTAACATTTCTCTTTTCGTCCTCCTCCCTTTTTTTGGTGAAAAGCAATAATTTATGTCAACAAAGTTATGGTGGATGTTGATAACATGTAAAATAGTTTTTTTGTTTCATAAGCCCAGGAAGCGGTCATTGATGTGTTTCTGCTACAATGAACAAAACTCAGCGTGAGTCTTAAGATCTTTCTCTTTTAGGATTAAAACAAATAACACTCCCACAACACAAGGTAAACAACAGCCGATGGAAAATGCACAATCCTGTGTATTAAAGGAATGCCTCCTAGTTCCTAGTTATTTCTTTTACAGATGAATGCAATGGATGTAGTAAGCAGGGCTTATTAGTAGATTGATACCGATCTCCATTGCCAGGAGAGCTCCTCAAGAATGACCCAGTGTCTTTCAAGCCACATCTCATGTGAGCAACCCATTCAGATGTCCCTAAATTAGGACTCTAAATCTTTGGACATTTGAGTCTCCCAGCCAGGAATGCATAACTGTTACCATTTCCCCCTAAGCTATGAAAAAGGTATCAAAAACCGTGCTATCTTTAACAATTACTCTCATTCCAATCTTTCTGAACTTTCTGTGCAGAAAGCGGTGTCCAACATCCTACATTAGTAAAATTAAACTTATTAAGTACATTAGAGTCTTGTTTATCCAACCATACAACATTCTGTATTATCCAGCGCATTCTGCCTCTCACCCGGATAGACAGTTGTTTCGATACATTGCAATGTTTTGGTGCTAAATTTGTAAATACAGTAATTACAATAACATTACGGTGCATTGAACTGCTTTTTTCTGTCGATTTGCTGTAAAACATGATATTTTGGTGCTTAATTTGTAAAATCATTACGTAATTTGATGTTTAATAGGCTTTTCATTCCCTCCTTATTACCCAACATATTCGCTTATCCAACATTCTGCCGGCCCCTTATGTTGGGTAAGCGAGACTCTTCTGTAGCATCTCTTGACACTAATCCTGACCAACTGGGTATCAGCTTATACAAACTACAGAAGTTTGTTCTCCTGTCTATTGTTTCCTCTTAATCTGCAGCAGAACAGGCAGGCATTCAAGGCCATTCAATGCTAATTAAGGTGGCCAATTGCAACCTTCTCACTTGCCTTAAACAGGCAAGAGTTCTTTCTCCCACCCTGGACATTATTCAACAGATAAATAAATCTCATTACTTAGTTTCAGGCAGATCTCACAACCTCTGAGGATGCCTGCCATAGATGTGAGTGAAACATCAGGAAATAAGACTTCTGGAACATGGCCGTACAGCTTGGAAAACTCACAGCAACCCAGGAGCTGGATCCCTGTTGCAATTCCTCTATGCTCCAGAGATGTAAAATGTAATGTTTATTATCTTTAGACTTTAAATTGTACTGTTTTCACCACTGTTAACCATGTTGAATTTCTTAAAAAGAAAAAAGTGGAATAATAATAATAATAATAACAATAATAATAATAATAATAATAATAATAATAATATTAGGAGAGAGAAATGGAAGCATCCATCTTCTGCATTCCATCAACAAGAGAACAGAGTCTGGTCAGAATCCTGTTTCTTCCTTCATAAATCAATCATAGAATTCTAGAGTTGGAAGAGACCTCGTCGGTCATCTAGTCCAACCCCCTGCCAGGAATCAGGAAAATCGCATTCAAATCACCCCCGACAGATGGTCATCCAGCCTCTGTTTAAAAGTTTCCAAAGAAGGAGCCTCAACACTATTGATAAGTAAGCATCATAAATACAAATAAGTTGCAAATGCATACCTCTAGTTACATATTTGTAACTGTGATCTGAAACCCAGCCATGGGAAGGTCCTTTTATGGCGGAAACTTGTTTTTCTGCAAAGAAATGCAGTTTTCTGCACCAAAAACTGCATTCTATTCAGGAAACATGTTTTCTGAATAGAATGGTTATTGCAAATATTAAGACAACAGGTTCAATATCTCTAAGGTTGCATACAAAAGCAAAAGCAATAACCTTTCAACAGAAAATGAACTCCTTTTCTGCATATACAAATGTGAATCTTGCACAGAAAAGTTCCAAACTGTGACGTGCGCAGTTTTTGAAGACTTTCTCTCAGCTGGAAGAAAATTGCTAAAATAATCTCTTGCTTCTTTTGAGAACAAAATGAGCAAAGAATTACATCTCTAGTGCGGAAGGGGATTGTCCTTGTCTGAGGAGAGGTTTAATTGTCTGGGTTTTCTTCTTCATCTTCTTCTCTGGTTTCAAGATTATTCACGGAGCAGGATGATTGAAGGGAAATAATCTCTTGAACCAGATGAGCCGCCTTTCCTCTCTGCCCTCCACCTGAGTGCAGCGGATGGTTGCAGGAATGTGCAGAAGGAGAAATGTTGAAAGGTAAATGAAACATTCAGTGAGATGGCAATAAAACAAAGGCCTAAATTATATACTCGGATGGAACAGATGACTGCATAAAAAATATATCAGATAATCAAATGCTGGAACCAGTAAGTCACTATGATCACCTTGGTAGGACTTCTGCAAATCATAATGAAAAACATGCGGCGATGTGGAAATCTGGTGATGCCTGGGCTGTATTAAGAAAAGAGAGAGAAGACACACTCACTTCCATTCAAAGACAAGATTAAGGAAGGTGCTTTGTGGCACATACATCATTGTCCTGCCTGGAATTAAGTGAGAGATAAAGGAATTTTGTGCTGAAATCTCTCCGATCGTTGTCCCGCTTCCTTTGCAAAACCTGGCTGTATTGAAGTGAAGCTAGACAAATGCCCCCAAACTTTTTCTACTTTTTCACTTAAGCAATTCCTCGTTGTCCAAGTATGATGGCCTTCCAAGCCTAGGGTCTTGGTGATGGGTCCGTAGGCAACTGTGGAGCCCTATTCTTAATCCACATGTTCTTCCACAGTGAGGACATCGGTTTCCAGGTGGAAGGCAGTCCTGGCAAGAGTTGGCTTGATGCGCCTTCCTCTTGGCATGTCTCTCCCTTTCATCCTCCATTTGTGCCTCTTCAAATTATGCAGCACTGCTGGTCACAGCTGACTTCCTCCAGTTAGAGCACTCAAAGGTCAGGGCTTCCCAGTTTTCGGTGTCTATGCCACAGTTTTTGAGGTTAGTTTTAAGCCCATCTTAAATCTCTTTTCCTGTTCACCAACATTACGTTTTCCATTCTTGAGTTGGGAATAGAGTGAGTGCTTTAGGAGATGGTGATCGGGCATTCAGACAACGTGACTAGTCCAGCTGAGTTGATGGTGGAGGAGAATCACTTCAGTGTTGGTGGTCTTTGCTTCTTCCAGTAAGCTGACATTTGTCTGCCGGTCTTCCCAAGAGATTTGCAGGATTTTTCAGAGACAACGCTGATGGAATTATTCCAGGAGTTGAGTGTGACCTTTGTAGACATGATTCCAGATCAAACTGGAATCATGTCTACAGTTTAAAAACTTGGTTCTTCCCAACAACAGCAGAATAAACTGGAGATATTTTTAAAATCTCTTTAAAGTCCTCCAGGCATCCAGAAGAAGTGTTTTCACATTGGACATTACATATTCTAAAAGGATTACGATTGAGATAAAAACATATTATTTAGCCTGTGTAGATTCATAAAACTGGTAATGTACAACATAGTTGGCCCTCTGTATCCTCAAGGATTTGGTTCTGGAAGACGCTGCAAACATGGAAAACATGGATAATCACAATCCATGTTCTTGAATCATGGCAATGTGAATGTGTGCACTTCAGCATGATTGCATTCACAGCACCATCATCTGCAATATGGGATGTGCCAGTCCATGGTACAATACTACACTTAGGTAATAAAAATGAAATGCACAGATATAGGATTGGTGACACTTGGCTGGACAACAATCCACAGGAAAGGGATCTAGGAGTCTTAGCAGACCACAGAAGCTGATCATGAGCCTAAAGTGTGATACAGCAGCTGAAAAAGCCAATGCAGTTCTAGACTGTATTAATAGGAGTATAGGGTTGAGATCAAGGGAAGTCATAGTCTTACTTTATTCTACTTTGGTCAGCCCTCATCTGAAATACTGTGTCCTGTTCTGGGCAAAGCAACTGAAGAAGGATATTGACAGTCTAGAATGTGTCCAGAGAAGTGAGACCAAAATGATCAAAGGTTTGAAAACCAAGTCCTATCAGAAATGGCTGAGGGAGCTGGGTATGTTTAAGTGGGAGAAAAGAAAGCTGAGATGAGACATGATAGCCATGTTTCAATATTTAAAAGGATGCCACATTGAGGAGAGGGCAAACTTGTTTCCTGATGCTCTGGAGACAGGGACCAATGGAGACATGGGTTCAAACTGTAGGGAAAAAAAGATTCCTCATAAATATTACTAAAAACTCCCTGGTGGTAAGAGCTGTTTGACAGTGACATATGCTGCCTTCAGGGGGTGGTGGAGTCTCCTTCTCTAAAGATTTTTAAGCAGAGGCTGAATGGTCATCTGTCAGGAGGGCTTAAACTGTGTCCCCCTGCATGACAGAAAAGGGTTAGATGGCCTTTGTGGTCTCTTCTAACTATGATTCTATGATTTGGAGTAAATTGCTTATAATTCTGGCTCTCTGATTATGATTATAGGACTTTTTCAAGTCAGAGCTGGCGTACTCTTTCAATCTGTCTTCTATTTGCTGAGTCCAGAAATGGACTAATCTATAAATGGGAACAAATGAAATGTGAAAGAAAGAGGGGAAACGGTTGTTGTAGAGTCTATACTGCTGTGATCCATCCATTGTAGTCCTTGCATTGTACAATGGTTTTGCATATAAAGTAGTTTGGAGACTGCAATGCCATTGCAACAATAATAAAGTGGCTCCATTTTCATAGTTATGCTTAGCAATCCACCTACCAGCATTGTCGGGCCCCTAGTTTTCTAAAGTGTCGGAGATCTCAGAACTAGGAAATAATGTCTTAAGGAACCTGCCTTGCAAACAAGTTTCTGGAGAAAACTCTTGGTATCCTACCGAAACTGCTTGTCCCAAGGCATGGCTCATCATTAATTTTCCATTAGGTCAATCCCCATTACTTCAGACCTTCCTAATGCCGTGGACCCTTAATACAGTTCCTCATGTTGTGGTGACCCCCCAACCATAACATTACTTTCGTTGTTATTTCATAACTGTAATTTCACTACTGTTATGAATCGCAATGTAAATATCTGATATGCAAGATGTAATTTCATTCATTGGACCAAATTTGGTGTAAACACCTGATACACCCAAATTTGAATAGTAGTGGTGTTGCGGAGGCGGGGGGTTGATTTTGTCATTTGGGAGTTGTAGTTGCTGAGATATATAGTTACCTTACATTCTAGACAAAGCGAATTCTGGACTCCACCAACAATGGAACTGAACCAAACTTGGCACTCTCGTTACCAGCAGAAAATACTGGAAGGGTTTGGTGGACATTGACCTTGAGTTTTGGAGTTGTAGTTCACCAGCATCCAGAGAGCACTACGGACCCAAACAATGATAGAGCTGGACAACCTTGGCATGAATACTCAATATGCCCAAATGTGAACATTGGTGGAGTTTGGGGAAAATAGACCTTGGCATTTGGGAGTTGTAGTTGCTAGGATTTATAGTTCACCTACAATCAAAGAGCATTCTGAATCCCATCAATGAGAGAATTGGGCCAAACTTCCCACACAGGAACCCCCATGACCAACAGACAATGCTGTGTTTTCAGATGGTCTTCGGTGACCCCTCTGACACCCCCTCACAATCCCCCCAGGTTCAGAAATGCTGCTTTAGAATCTTCACATTTCAATTGGGATGCCATTAGGCTGTGAAGGTAAGGTTTTTGGGTCATTCATGATCATAAACAGGAATGCTTAGCAGTTGCAATCTTGTAATTCCATCCTATGATATTGCAGCTGCCAAATGCAAAGCCAACCTGAAATGTGAAGCCTCTTTGAGATGGTTTGATAAAAAGGAGCAAAGGTGAATCATCGGGGAGGGCAAAATAGCATTGCTGTTAATTGCTTTTTTTCTTTCTTTCTTGAGGTGATAGCTTTTTCTCCCCTCCATATTTTTTTTTTCTCAAAATACCCCTACAAGTCACAGATCCGAGTTGTTTTGGTTCTGGTTTTTTTTTTTAAAAAAAATGCTGCAAAGATAATTCCATGCATTACTAATGCGTTCAAACAAATGGAACGATCCCCTTGAAGCGAATTATTGCCAGCAGACAATTAAAACAACATTGTGAGCTGACCAATTGCACAATTTAAAATTCATTCCAGGGGACTCCCTCTGCACATTTCAAGGCAATTGATTGCTGCCAAAGCTGCTCTTTGGATGTAAACAGGCATTTCATTTGCCCTAAAATTATGGACGGTTGGTTGCTTATACTACAGTACTGCCAGGAAAAGAGCAAAATGAAACCTTCAGGGGGAGTGCAATAGATGTGTGAACCTCTTAGATTCATTGAATGCCTAATATCACCTGTATTTCCTTCCAGTCCTTGTTTTGTCTTTGGTCGTGATGCCCTTTTTGTCCTGCTTGCAAATTTTACGCATATTTTGGTACCCATATTTTCTTAATATATACATTTTAAAATTATGATTCTATCACTTTTTCAAGAGGACAATGCAAATATAATTTATGGGTATCCACCTGACACCTGGTATCTGCTTCCTTGGAGACTGCAAAGTGCTGGAAACCATTTGACAAGATCTATACCACGTAAAGGTTAAATAGATCCTGGGAGATGCTTCTTTGGGGAAAAATTAACCTATAAAATAAGGACAACCAAAGAAGCTGAGAAAATGGCAAATGCCGCTCAGTAGTATTTGTATAGATAGCTGTGGGTGCATCTACAATGAAGAATTCAAACAGTTTGGCACCACTTTAACTGATATGAAGGTGGTAGTATTGCAAAGTCTTGAGCCTTCTCTGTCAAAGACTGCTGAAACTTCAAGGATTCCACAGCATTGAGCCATGGCAATTAAAGTGGTGTCAAACTGTATTCATTCTACAATATTATGTTTAATACGTATTTATTTAATTTACTATACTTTTATCCTTCTCTCTCTCTCTCACCCTGAAGGGGACTCAGAGCAACTTCCAAATTGGCAATGTTCAATGCCATGTATACAACAAATAGATACAATATACACATACATTAAATTGTTAAAAATTAAAAACTAAAAACATAGCATATTCATACATTAAAACATAAAAATCAACTATTATAACCACATAATCCAGGGCCATTTCAATCATATTTCTCTTACTTTGTTGCAGCCTATTGCACAGTCTGTTCTCCAAAAGCTTGGTCCCATAGCCAGGATTTTACTGTTTCTTTCAGAAGGTCAGTAGGGAGGGAGCTGATCTAATTTCACTAGGAAGGCAGCTCCATTCACCAAGTGGCCACTACTGAGAAGGCTCTGTATCCCAACCCCACCAGCCGCACTTGTGAAGGAGGTGGGACCAAGAGCAGATCAACCTCTGAGATGATTGAAAGAGAGAGAGAGATTCGTACAGATAAGCTGGGCCAGAACCATTTAAGGCTTTATAGGCTAAAGCCAGCACATTGAATTGTGCTCGGTAGCAGACTGACAGCCAATGGAGATGGCGTAACAGCAGGACTGAGGGCGATCTGGCTGCGACATCTGTCACCCCATTGATCGCCAGGGTTGATTTGGCTAATCTGGCTGGCTAGGCGGGTGTCCCCTTCCTCCCTCACCGCTCCATGTGCATCCCTCCCTAAGCTGAGCGCTTGGTGGAAGAGCAGGATTGTGCACTCTCTGTACTCTACTCCAGTGAGCAGCCTGGCTGCTGTCCACTGGACTATTTGAAGCTTCCAAACAATCTTCAAAGGCAGCCCCACATAGAGTGCACTGTAGTAGTCTATTCAAGATATAACAAGAGCGTGGAGCAGCATGGCCAAGTCTGGTTTCTCAAGGAATGGGCACAGTTGGTGCACAAGTTTTAATTATGTGAAATCTCCCCTGGCCACCGCCGAAACCTGGGGTTCCAGGCTCAACAATGAATCCAGGAGAACTCCCATGTTGCGAAGCTGTGCCTTCAGGAGGAGTGTAACCCCATCAAGCACAGGCTGTAACCCTTTACCCTGTTTGACCTTTTGACTGACCAGGAGTACATCTGTCTTGCCTGGATTCAATTTCATTTTGTTCACCTTCATCGAAGCCATCACAGCTTCAGGACCTGAACAGCCCCCTTAGCAGTAAGTGGAAAAGAGTGATAGAGTTGGATGTCATCTGCATAGATACACATATCAACTTCAGGAGATGCTTCTAGGAGCCATTTAAGGGCACGAGACCTTTTCAAGGGCCTCCTTTCAAGGGTTGTGTGTCCCCTGAGTAAGGTATGGGTGACACTCTGCAAGGGACACCAGAATGTACTCCAAATCTGTGCAAAATGCCATCTATACCCATAAAGATGTGACCTGAGGGGTGGACAGGATAGGATTCATTTGACCTCCTTGAAAGATGTCTGCCTATCAGGCATTATGCCTGGAGAGTGGCAAAAGTTTTCCTAGATTTTGGTTTCTTTTTCATTCCTTTTGTGAAATTAAGCAAGCGACTCTAATTCTATCCAATTCCAGTTGTCTCATGTCTTTATTCTGCTTTGAGGTGCAAACATATTAGTTTGTTTAAAATGTATTGGTAGAAATGGAAGGATATGTTTTGTTTGGGCTTTTTTTCTGTAAAGGCAACTCAGAAATGTATTGACACCGGATGGAATGTAGAAAAGGTCTTTTATGCAATAAGGTTCCTTTCCCTTTTGGTGCCAAACGTGGCACTTTCTAGTTAAAAATGATGGATGGTGTCTGGGTGTATTTGCTCTGGACAGAGTCTTGAGTGAGACTCAATCAATCATTCTGAATAGGAAATCAGGACTAATGCACTCAAACAATATCTGTAATGTGCCCTGTCCATCTATCACCATCCACCTGTGCTACAGTCGAGGGACCTTCTTGAACATTATGGGATTGGCAGTGTACGTTTGAGTGCAGCCTGGGAGTTTGTTATTCATATGGTAAAATACATGTTTCTCAGACCTTTGTGTATTTTCATAGCAAGGTATCAGGAAACTGAAGTCACTGGACACACTGCAGAGATCTTAGAGACAAACACAACAAAGTTGGCAACTTAAGCTTTTGTAGACTCAGTGTGCAGCTACATGGTAGAACTAATGCAGTTTGACCCTACTTTTAATCAATCGATCAATCCATATTCTTGCTCACCCTACTCTGAATGTCTCTCTGAATGTTTCTCTGAAGTTTGACAATCTTCTTCTTAAACTATAGTGTCCACAACTGGGTAAAATATTCAAGGTAAAGTGTCCCTAAAGGTAATAGATTGGTGCTATTATATTGTATCCCTTGATCTGGACATAGTTGGTGCAGTCTAGAATAGCCTTAAATGGGCTTACAACAAATGGAGTAGTGCTATTACATTGCATCTCTTGATCTGGACATAGTTGGTGCAGTCTAGAATGGCCTTCAATTGGTTTATAACAAATGGACTAACAATAGGTTTCCAGGTTTAGACTGAATCTTAATGGAGCTATCCAAGGCACTGATTCTGTTTTGAAGATAAATCTCAGCATCCTTGCTTACTCCTTCAAAGCTCAGAGCAAATCCTGGGGCAGATTCACCACTGTATTGGCAAAGAAACCATCAGCTGCTAATGGGGATCACCCAACTCCACATTATTTGATAAAGTTCCCAAGCCTGGGATGCCTCCACTCAGTGGTGCAGTGGAAAATGTGGAATGAAGCTATGGACTCTGAGTTGCGAACGTTGAGCATAAGATTGTTTTTTTTTATTGACTGTGATATATATTGATTGTTCTTAACTGTTATAACTGTTTTTAATTGCTGTCTATATCTTATCTGTATTACTGTGTAGGCATCAAATTGTGCCTTTTTGTAAGCCGCCCTGACTCCCCCCTCGGGGGTTGAGAAGGGCAGGATAGAAGTACACGAAATAAATAAATAAAATCACTGAGCTGCTGAACTTGCTTACTGAAAGGTCACAGGTTTGAATCCAGGGAGAAGCATGAGCTGCCGCTGTTAGCCCCAGCTTCTGCCAACCTAGCAGTTCAAAAACATGCAAATGTGAGTAGATAAATAAGTACTGCTCCAGCAGGAAGGTAAAAGATATCCATGCAGTCATGTCAGTCACATGACCCTGGTGGCATCTATGGACAACACTGACTCTTCGGCTTAGAAATGGAGATGAGCATCAACCCCTAGAGTCGGACATGAGTGGACTTAATGTTAGGGGAAAACCTTTACCTTTTTCCCTTATGCCTCCACATAGGTTTCAGTTTGGAATAGAATGAGGCAGAAGTTGTGATGTCCCTATGAGTTCTTTCTTGCTACATATTTATCTATGACATGCAAGTGTGGAGAAGAATAAACCACAGACCACCTACTACAATTCAACCTGAGCCCTGTCACATGCACAATGGAGGACCTTCTTATAGGAACACCATAGGCACTCCAAGTTGCCAGCTACTGGTCAAAAGGCATTTAATAGAATGCCAAGTTTGCAAACTTTGTGTTTTTTTAATGCAATACAACTGTTTGGTTCACCCCTGACACAACAAATAAATAAATACTACATAGAGAAGTATGATTCCACTTTGATTTCCATGATGCCATCCTATTCAGAGTTTAGGAGGGCAGAGCTCTAGTACCTCGCCAAACTCCTAATTCCAGGATTCAACCAAGGGCTGTTAAAGTGGAATCATAATGCTTTAACGGTGTTATAGGGATCTCGGTTTTCTTCCAAAAACCCTTATGCAATGAGCCAAAGGGCCTTGACAAGCCAAAAATCTGGTCAGAGGTCACAGAAAAATATCCAAGAAAGAAATACATTGAAACGATGGGTGCATTTCTTCCCATAACGGTTACGAGCTTGAGCTGTCATTTTCTATAATACCTCTCCTAAACAGCACTGCTTACTAATTTAAGTGAACAAATTCACAATTTCCTCCCTCCCTCCTTTTTTTTTTTTTTTTTTGAGGATGAAATTTATTTTGTATTGTGCTGCAAAACTCGATTGAACGTTCATCATGCATCAGGTAAATGTTCCCTAAGCAACACTACAAGCCTGGGAAGGTGAAAGGCGTTGTTCATCAAATGTCAGCCTCCAAAGGCAACATGCTATTAAAGCAGCAGTGTTCCTGTAATCAAGGCAAATGCAGTCCAAAAGCAGGGAGATGCCTTTGTAACACAGAGAATGCGAGGGAGCAAGAGTTTAAAATCAATGATGACAGTAATTTACATGAATCATAATGCCGAAACCAGTCTTTTTCCCCTTCTGCCAGCGGAGACAATTGAGGGAGCAATATTTCCCTTGCCACTTCTCGACTCAGAATTATACAAATGCCGAAAATGGACTGGTTCTGCTACAGGTTGTTATTGTTCGGCATACAGATAGTCAAGGGCAACCAGCCATATCTTTTATTTTAGGGGCAGGCAAGAACTTGGTTCACTTGGCCTTTTTTTTTTGTTCCAAAATCTGCATATACTTTTTGTTCTCATGGAAGAGATACATGCAATGCAGTAGAAAACAGAACTGATGTGTTCATCCACCCAGGCAAAAAGGTATATTATTCAAAATGCCTGATTAATCCTGAAGAATTGGGGTGTCATCTCCACTGCAACAAAAAAGTAAAACCAATGAACCTATAATAGTTACAGGGCAGGCTGATCAAAAACCTTTCTCTCCTTGCTTAAAAGAAGGCTCCCCTACACTTAGCTTGGGGCCATCAAGTCAGCTTTGTCATTGTTGCTGCTGTCGTTATTGTAAAACCATTTCTGACTTATGGTGATCTTAAAGTGACACTATACTGGGATTTTCTTGGCAAGATTTGTTTTGAGTGGTTTGTATGGCCTTCTCCTAAGGCTAAAAGAATGTAACCTACCCATGATCATAATGCTATGTTTCGATACATAAGTAGAGCAAGAATCCCAAAACCAGAACTCTGAGAAAAGCATATCACAATTCAAAGTGCTTGCTTTAGCCTTAAATGGTTCTGGACCAGATTACCTGTCCAAACAGATCTCCCCTTATGAACCACCTTGGAGTTGAAGATCATCTGAAGAGGCCCTGTTCTCAATCCCACCTCCTTTGCAGGTGTGATTGATGGGGATGAACAACAGGGCCTTCTCAGTAGTGGCACCTCAGCTGTGTATTTCCCTCCCTGGGGATATTAGATCAGCCACCTCCCTCCTGACCATCTGTAAGAAAGTGAAAATGTGACCAAGCCTTTGAAGAACTTGTGCAGTATGGATTGGTGTGCAGTGACTATTGGAACAGCCCAGATTACACTTGAGCATTACATAATTAATTGTGAAGATATTGTCTTAAATGTTTTTAATTGTTCTAATGCATTTTATAATTCTATTTAAATGTTTATTTAAATTGTAAATTTTTATGGCATCAAATAGTTGCCCATGTGTAAGCTGCCTTGAGTCCCCTCCAGGGTGGAGAAAGGCGGGGTAGAAATGTCATAAATAAATAAATAAATAAATAAATAAATAAAGTCACCCTCAAAAAAAGGATCCCATTTCTTCATAAAGCAACATAGCTGAGAACTGCATATTTGGAGGCGATTGGGGTAAACTGTAGGGGTGACACAGATATTTGAACTGGATTGGGATTGTGTAATAGATGGTATATTTTAACTTTTGTTTTAACCTTCATTTTTTTTTAACCTTTGTGGTATGAAGTTTTACCTTGGCATTTTAATTTTGATATTTTTAATTACTTTTAACTTTTAACTTAATCAAGTTCTAATGTATGTTAGTTCACTATTACAGAAGTCTTAGGATAGTGATTATTGTCTGTTTGTGTACTTTTTCATTTTGTCTTTACTGTTGATATGGTCAGTGGACTAATCAATAAATTTTGTTGCGATCCCATATCTGATCAGGAGACCACCTTTACACCATCACATCCTTAAAACAGTGACAAATCCTTAAAACAGTTACAAATAGATGTCATTTAGCCCTGTTTCACTCTGGACTGTCTGCTCTGTTACAAGGGAAGAGAGGCAAAGTGAAATCAATTTGTTTCTTTTGATTAAGGATTGTTTGATGTGACTGAAATTGAGCACTTTTTCTTACCTCCTTAACATTACTCCTCTCAAATGTTAACCTGCTGTCGATTTAGTCATTCAACCCTTCAGACAATATTGTTATGTTTTTATCCTGAGCTCATCAGAGCATTATCACTCCACAAGAAAATAGGAAAGGGGTCCATTTCGACACTCAAAGATACCTTCCATCACTTAATCTATTGGAGGATGTTTATTTCAGAGCAAATTCATTTGCATGTAACCTCGGACAAAATGGTCCAGACTCATTTGATGCCCATTTGCTCTCTGATCAAGAAATGGATTCTGTTTCTATTGCTGTTTGTCTATTGCAGTGTAATGAATTGACTCAAATGATGTGTGTAAGTGTGTGGCACAGGACGGATGAATATTTCATGGGACAAGCCAGGCCATGTAGAAAAACGCAGCAGTTTATGGAAATCTAAATCAGAAAGAGATGCGCTCTTTTGTTCTTTTGCAACTGAACTTGCATTTTCCAGCAACCTGGAGACTTGGAAAGTTCATTGGAGTTATGTACTGGATGATTCTCAAAATGAGGGGGAAAAAACACATTATGTGAAATTTGCTTCTGACGGTGAAGTATTTTATGAAGTCTGTACACTATTTCTATCCCATCTCCTGAATCAGTCAGTTTCTTGAATTATTGCATAGTTTAGTACTATATATAATGAGAACATGCTTCACCTACCTTTGCCTCCTTGCTTTCTGACAACTCGATCTTTTGATGTTAATACATTCCATTAATTTGACAAAGGGCCCCCTTTTTTCAACAGTCCTTCTTTCTTAGATGACAATGGGAAAAGTGAACCCCTCCCTGAATCACTTTTGAATGTGTGCAAAAGCTGTTTTAACTTAAGCATGCATTCAAAAGTAAGATATAGTGTGTTATTCATATGTCTCTGCAATCTAAATGCCTTTACCAGTTTTATGACCATGGTATCCTTCTGGACCACCTTGAGGGAATGGGACTTGGAGGCACTGTGCTACAGTGGTTCTCATCCTTCCTAGGAGGTCAGGTCCAGAAGGTGGTGTTGGGGAACTCTGCTCAACCCCGTGGCCTTTGTCTTGTGGGGTCCCACAGGGTTCAATTCTGTTCTCCACTTTGTTAAATATCTACATGAAACCACTGGGAGAGATCATACAGAGTTTTGGAGTTTGGTGTCATCTGTATGCAAATGACACCCAACTATATTACTCTTTTCCACCTGATGCCAAGGGTGCCGTCCTGACCCTGAACTGGTACCTCTCAGATGTGATGGACTGAATGAGGAGGAACAAATTGAAATTGAATCCAGACAAGATGGAGGTGCTATTGGTCAGTTGTAGGGCTGATCAGGGTATTCGGTTGCAACCTGTGCTGGATGGAGTCACACTCCTCCTGAAGGTATAGATTCGCAGTCTGGGAGTCCTCCTGGACTCAGCATTTATCCTGGAGGCCCAGGTGTCGGTGGTGGCCTGGAGGGCCTTTACACAGTTAAAGTTCATGTGTCAGCTGCACCCAGGATAAAAGATAATAATAATAATAATAATAATAATCATCATCATCATCATCATCATCATCATCATCATCATCATCAACTTGGGTCCTGTTTTTTTAGCCAACTGCAGTTTTTGATAGCATCCTGGGCTCTGACCTGACAAAAAAAATGGGACATTATGTAATAGTGTGAGGCTCTTTGGGTTTGTTTGTAATGAATACTAGTGCTTTGTCCGTCTCTCTCTTGGTGCATCAGCACCATAGAATGAATGCAGTTGGACACCACTTTTAACTGCCATGGCATAATACTATGGAATCCTGGGAGTTGTAGTTTGTTGAGGCACTGACCATCTTTAGCAGAGAAAGCTAAAGACCTTGTAAAACTACGACTCCCATGATTTCCTATTGAGCCATGGAATTTTACTAGGTAGATGCACTCTAGGATGATGTACTCCAATGGAGAAGTAGCAGCAAAGGCTACAGCGCACACACACATACTAGAGATAGAAATAATATATTAGAATATTCACAAATTGGTTAAAAAACACATTTTGGTGTTCAAAATTCTGACAAGGAGCATCCTAGACTAATACTAAACATTGCAGCTGGGACTTACTCTATACCAGGTATGAGCAAACTTGGGCCTTCCAGGTGTTTTGAACTTTAGCTCTCACAATTCCTAACAGCCTCAGCCCCCTTCCTTTTCCACTTAAGCTGCTGAGGGGAAAAAAGGAAAGGGCCTGAGGCTGTTAGGAATTGTGTGAGTTGAAGTACAAAATACCTGGAGGGCCCAAGTTTGCCCATGCTGCTCTACACCATAGTTTCATGTGATTGCTTTATCAGTCAAACAGCATATTCTGCACTCACAAAAAATCATGTTTCTATGTAGAAATAATACTTCTGGTGCAGAAAATACTACCAAGAAATGTACTTCTGTCTCTACTGAGATAAGGGCCTCAGAATGCATTCTGAGGATGGTGAAGAACCCAAACCAGACCATATTGCACTTTTGATTTTCTTTTCCCCCGTCCATTTCCCCAAAGATAAAATAAAATCATTCACGATGCATTGGCATGCTGTACATTATTTATTGGAGAAGCCAGGATATGCATTCCATTATGCATTTAAAATGGTTAATTATGTACGTACGAGAGGAGACTTCAGAACTTTCCTGACTTACGCCATAAATCAGTATTTAGGTGTCTTTCTTTCCCTCTAAAAAGTTCTGAGTCATTTCACTTGAACTGGTAGTAAGAGTTCATAACTTTTTATTACGGCAATATTAATTATTCTCCAGAAACACTCCCGTCTCTCGTAGAGTTATGTATATGAGATATACACTGTGAATATTAAAGCTGATAATGCTCAGAGGAAAGATGGGACGTGTGGAGAGAAAATGCAATTTTCAGATGCTTGATGCCTTATGGTTGTTTGATGGAGAAGGACAGAGGAGAGAACACTGCGGGAGCCAGGTTGGGTGGCTTCTATCTTTGGGGGACATTGAATTCATTCACCCCAGATTTCAGTCCAAAGTTTGAAGAAACTATTCAAGGTTTGGAATCCGATCCCCCCTTTGTCAAATCTATAAGGTTTGGACTAAAACTCAGAGAGGATTTATCACCCAGTACACGGAAGACACAAATTTCCGCCAGCAGAAGGCCCTTAACTTTATTGTATGCAGTTTTAGAATCTTCACTTACTGAGCAAGATTGAAATAATATGTACATGTCTGCTTATACATGTTTATGCCACAAAGGCAGTTGCTAGGTGAAGTGCCCCCCTATGATGTCACTGAATTGGATGTTACTGGGTGAAGTGTCCCTCTGTGATGTCACTGGGAAATAAAGATGAGATGTGTATGAGTGGGAGGGAGATAGGAAGGAAAGAGCAACATAGAGATCCACATTGTCATGGAAACATTGTGAGGTAGGTCCTTTCATAGCTGGAGAAGGGAGGGGAGTAGAAGGAACAAAGAAAAGGAATAAAAAAGAAGGGAAAGAATGGAGAGGAGAAGGAAAAAAGGGAGGGAAAGAAAGAAAAAGGAGGGAAAAAAGGAAGGAAGAGAAAGAGGAAAAAAAAGAGGAGTAAGGGAGCACGGGACTAAAACTTTGGACCCATGGCTTCAATTTCTCCTTTAGCCATGAAAATCCACTGGCTGACTTTGGAGGGGTCACACACCCTCAGTCCCAGAAAACCCTGTGATAAATTAACCTTACATTTTATTTATTTATTTATTTACTTATTTAACTTGTATACCACTACTCCTAATTTGGCTCGGAGCTGTTTACAGAAGCAGATTAAAACAATACAATTAGCTTTAAAAATAACAATAACAAAACAAATAGCTTGAAGGTGGACAACATGAAACTATCATACAAGCCTTGTCCTTGTTCATATCCTATATATTTTCCTTTCTTTCTCTTGTTTTTCATTTCATAGCCCCCAGTGGCGCAATGGGTTAAACCCTTGTGCCAGCAGGGCTGCTGACTGAAAGGTTGGCGGTTCAAACTCAAGGAGCGGGGTGAGCTCCCATCTGTTGAGCTCTAGCTTCCTATGCGGAGACATGAGAGAAGCCTCCCACCTGATGGTAAAGTATCAAACATCCAGACATCCCCTGGGCAACATCCTTGCAGACAGCCAATTCTTTAACTCCAGAAGTGACTTGCAGTTTCTCAAGTTGCTCCTGACATGAAAAAAAAAAGAAGCTCATATATTGGAACACCTGTGTGGGTGCTCGTTTTCGGGATTCCTCTGCCTCTCCTGTTGCTTCAGACCACTTTTTCCATCAGCCCACTTTGGTTGGCATTCAGTGTTTACTTTTAAGCTCTTTTTTGTATTTATATTTGAATTATTGTATGTTTACTTTTAAGCATTTTTATTGTATTTCTATTTGAATTACTTCTAAGCTTGTTATTGTATTTATATTCAAATTATTATCTCATGTTTATTATTGTATGTTTCAATTGATACATTAATTGTTTAAATTCATATGTTATGTTTATTATCATATGTGTAATGCGGCATTGTATTATTTGTTATCACCTTTGTTTATTGATGTGCTGTGGGCTTGGCCTCATGTAAGCTGCACCGAGTCCCTTGGGGAGATGGTAGCGGGGTACAAATAAAGTTTTATTATTGTGCAGAAGTCATTGATACTGTGTATATGTTTAACTGTTAGAATATATTCGTGTTAGTAACAGTGGCTGAAGCTAGAGTTAACTGGTTGTATCCACAGTAGCGTTACCAAGGAGGCAGGAGAGTGAGAAGTGGGCGGAGCCAAGCAAGAAAATGTTATCTGTGTCTTTGAAAAGAGGCAGTTGGCAGTTTAGAGTTGAGTGTCGGAGTTAGCAGTTGAGAGTGGAGAGTGGAGAGCAGTGTGTGTATAGCCGGAGGTTTCTTCAGTCTAGGAAGGCTGAAGGGAGAAACCTAAATCGTTTCTTTAGTCAGAGAGGAAGGACTAGAGATCTGGGATTTGATCAAGAAGAGATCAAATTGGAAGGCTATTCACATTAGGAAACATTGTTTATTAAAGTGCTTCACCTCAGTAACAGTCAATCACAAGTGGTGTCATATAGAAGAGTGAACTGTATTGCAAACCAAATTACATTCAAAGTTCTATAAGTTATTCAAAGTTATAGCCTGCAACTATACGCTTTGTACATAATAAACTTATTAACTTTTGTTGAAGATCGTGTCATCTCCATTAATCTGCGTCTGGGGAGCCAGTTCTCATCGGCGATACCTCACGTTGGTGGCAGTTACCTTAGTTTACAAGTAATAATTGGCCTCTCTTATAACAAATTCTTATCAATAACTGAGGCCTGAGATTAATTACACCCATAATCATCCACACCTGTATAATTGGTGGCAGAATTTAAGAACAGACAGTACAATTGGTGACAGAGGGTGGGTTCTTTAAAGTTAAAAACCCTATACCCTGTCGGTTGTTGGAATAGCACCTTCGCAATTGGCACAATTGTACAACTGGTGCGTGCAGACTTCGCATTATTATTATTATTATTATTATTATTATTATTATTATTGTATGCCATGGATTGTAAGCCACCTTGAGTCCCTCAGTGGGATGAGAAGGGTGGGGTATAAATGTAGAATAATAATAATAATAATAATAATAATAATAATAATAATAATATACACTTGGGCTGGATCTACACTGCCAAAGAATCTGGTTTCAGAATGGAGAGTAACTTCAATAAACTATGGCAGTGTAGATGATGATGATCATAGAATCATAGAGTTGGAAGAGACCTCATGGGCCATCCAGTCCAACCCCCTGCCAAGAAGCAGGAATATTGCATTCAAATCACCCCTGACAGATGGCCATCCAGCCTCTGTTTAAAAGCTTCCAAAGAAGGAGCCTCCACCACACTCCGGGGCAGAGTTCCACTGCTGAACGGCTCTCACAGTTAGGAAGTTCTTCCTCATGTTCAGATGGAATCTCCTCTCTTGTAGTTTGAAGCCATTGTTCCACGTCCTAGTCTCCAGGGAAGCAAAAAACAAGCTTGCTCCCCCCTCCCTGTGACTTCCTCGCATATTTATACATGGCTATCATATCTCCTCTCAGCCTTCTCTTCTTCACGCTAAATATGCCCAGCTCTTTAAGCCACTCTTCATAGGGCTTGTTCTCCAGACCACTGATCATTTTAGTTGCTCTCCTCTGGACACATTCCAGCTTGTCAATATCTCTTTTCAATTGCGGTGGCCAGAATTGGACACAATATTCCAGGTGTGGTCTAACCAAGGTGGAATAGAGGGGTAGCATTACTTCCCTAGATCTAGATACTATGCTCCTATTGATGCAGGCCAAAATCCCATTGACTTTTTTTGCCGCCACATCACATTGTTGGCTCATGTTTAACTTGTTGTCCATGAGGACTCCAAGATCTTTTTCACATGTACTGCTCTCGAGCCAGGCATTGTCCCCCATTCTGTATCTTTGCATTTTGTTTTTTCTGCCTAAGTGGAGTATCTTGCATTTGTCCCCGTTGAACTTCATTTTGTTGGTTTTGGCCCATCTCTCTAATCTTTCAAGATTGTTTTGAATCCTGCTTCTGTCTTCTGGAGTATTGGCTATCCCTCCCAATTTGGTGTCATCGGCAAACTCGATGGTCATGCCTTCTAACCCTTCATCTAAGTCATTAATAAAGATGTTGAACAGAACCGGACCCAGGACGGAACTCTGCAGCACTCAGCTTGTCACTTCTTTCCAGGATGAAGAGAAAAGAAGTGACGATGATGATGATTATTATTGTTATTCATATTCTGCTTTATCTCCCCAAAAGGGACTCAAAGTGGAGTAGATCCAGTTCTACTCAGTGCTTGGAGTCTGGCCCAGTAAGCTTTGTGGATGAGGAGGTATTTGATCCAGAATTCCCCTAGATCCATGCTGGCATGCTGACTACTATGGCTCAGTGGCTCTAAATGGGAGGAGAATCTGTCATTTCCAGCAACTGAAACTCTTAATTAAAATTCTTCGTTCCTTTTTTTCTGTGGAGTTGGAAAACATTTCTGCTTTATTCCCACTGACTGAACATCCTTCTCTGGAGCCCTCAGCAACACTCCCAACTCTACCGCGGAGTCAATAAGCTCCCTCTATGAGTAAGTCTTGCGACGAGAGTGCCACCAGCCATTATTTAATCTTTGCAACCATGAGCTAGTTCAGGACCACAGTGGTCTAATTAAAAAGTCTTTTAATATATCATTGATTTCTCAATATGCCAGCAAAGGTCTACTCCACGCTCGGTATTAGTTTGAAACTGCTTTCGCCCCTAGCCAGGCTTTATAAGCAATCATTAAAAAACAGAAGAAATGATAATTAGAGGGAGATTGGAAGAGGGAGCTACATGAAACCCATCGAATTTGGCAGGGAGACGTGTGATCTAGCGATATTCGCTTCTGAAGTAACCTGTGTGTGAGTTTCAAGGGGACAAGAGAAATTGAAACCATTTCCTCATATTATTCGTGTGCATCCTAATATAAAATATGAATTAAGACATTTATAATACTATGTATGTCTTACCTAGACCCAAGTATATCATTGTTCCTAACATGTTAAAACATGAAAGTAAAAGTATTTGAAAAAGACTAAGAGTACACAAAAAATGTAAAGTGGTCTCCAAATAAGAGTTTCATAGAACTGGAAGTTACCACAATGGCCATCTAGTCCAACCCCCTTCAGCCATGCACACAATGATATCATTTCCAAGGCTGTTTGGTGTGGAATGGACACATATTTGTATTTGTCCTAAGGAGGCTGAAGATGTTCAGCTATAGTGTTCTAGCAAATATACTCATGTATAAGCAGCTCTCACATATATGACCATTTCAGCTACCTAGGCAGCCATGTCTCCACAAAAGTTGACATTGAGGCCAAAATACAACACCATCTGAGCTCTTTAAGTACAGCATTTTTTCAAATGTAGCAGAGTGTTCAAGGATCGGGACATTCGTTGGATGACCAAAATGTTTGTTTATAAAAGTATTGTCCTTCCAACTCTGTTGTTTGCCTACAAAACATGGACTATCTACCATCGTCAACTTCTGGAAAGATCCCACCAGCATTGACTTTGAAAAATCCTGCAAATCTCTTGAGAAAATAACAGATGGCAAAGGGCAGCATTCTGGAAGAAGAAGCAAAGACCATCAGCATCAAAGCAATGTTCTTCCACCATCCACTTTGCTGGACCGAATGTCCCATTATCCGAATATCAGATCACTATCTCCCAAAGAAGTTACTTTACTCTCAGCTTAAGAACAAAGGACAGAATGTCGGTAGACAGCAAAAGAGATGTAAAGATGGTCTTAAAGCTAACCTGAAAAAAATGTAGAATAAACACAGAGAACTGGGAAGCCTTGGCCCTAGAGCATTTTAGCTGGAGGTCAGCTGTTACCAATAGTGCTATGGATTTTGAAGAAGCACAAATAGAGGGCAAAGGGGAGAAATGTGGCAAGAGAGAGAAGGAGCATCAAGCTCCTTTGGGACCACCTTTCAAATTGGAAAACTATGTCCTCATTGTGAAAGACCATGTGGATCCACATAGATCTCCGCAGTCACTTACAGACCCACTACAAAGACTCCACCCTTGGAAGACAATCAGACTCATCCATGAGTGATAACCTATAGATAGACTGATCTTGCATGTGAGTCAAAGACAGGTTTGGGATGAAAACTATGGATTTTTATATGTTCTGTGGATAAGTTGAGGCTCCTTCTTGGGAGAGGAGAAAGCACCAATGCCAACTCAGGGGAACAGCTGTCTCTTGAACCTATTGCTGTTTCCCCAGCCAGGTATTCTAAAAAGGCCAGAAGGGGTACCATAGCCGAAAGCGTAGTAAGGACCATGGCTTATTTTAAGTTCTTCCAGGATGGACCAAACTCTTGCCTTTCATTGTTTTACTCAAGCCCCATTGACATTGCCATATAATGCAGTCTCAGAATGCAGATTAACTCCATGGAACTCAGTTATATGAGTCTACATTGCTATATAATCCAGTTACAGCCTCAGAGAAGGGAAAGGCATGGTTGCTTTTTTGCTAAGGTACAGTACTCACATTGACCCATGGATAACTTGACCCAGGATTTTGGGGGTCACTTTTTGACTGCTTTTTCTAAAAGTACACATGAGTATATATAGTATATTCTGGCTACTAATACTACTTCAGGCAGTAGGTGTGTGTGTTTTCCCCTACCATTTTCCTCATTCTTCCTGACAAAGGTTTATGAGCGGATGTCACATTTCAGTGATCACCGAAGTAAAAGAAATCCATGCTTCCTTGACATATACACACCTTTTCAAGGCAGAGTTTCAGATTAAGTGTGTAATACACAACACGGCTGAGAGGCAGTGGCACATGTAATGCTAGAAAGACTTGCTTCCCCCTCTTTCCTTTACAAAGATAGCAGAAGCAGCCAACTCTTCATTTCAAGCTGCAGAAAAAGCTAAATCATTAACTATAATGCATGGCTATGTGGGCTAATATATCATTCCCCCACCTGAGAATCCACAGGTGTTCACCTAGCTCTCCAAATTATAAATAAATCTATGTCTAGGAATGTGTCTTGATGAAAACTGTGGTTGCCGAGTCCCACACAGCAGGAACACCTTTCTGCAGTGTTAAAATATTGTCAGAAAGCAGAAACACAGAGTTAGTGGATGATGTTAACAGGCTGCTTGCTGTTCTGTGACATCAGATGGGTATGTTGAAGACATTTCTCCCTCCCTAAATTAAGATTAATAAACTAAAGGCACTTGCAACCTACAGGCTAGCATCTCTGACATACTATGCATTCTGCAGAGCAATGAAGCACACAAGTTTTGCCTTTAAATGCAATGTAGAGCCAACTGAAATCTCCAGAAATCCATTCCTGGATTCTTGGACTGGCTTTCTTGCCCCATTAAGAGAAGGAATGGCACAGGCTGGATGAATGGAGCCAGAGAGAGGCAATCAAAGTAGTCAGTCTGGTGTCCAGGAATCCCTACGAGAAAGTGGACATCTTGTTTATCCTAGGATAATACTGTGACCAGTTCTGGATACCAACATTCAGAAAAGATATGGACAAGGTGGAAAGCATCCAGAGGATGGCGACCAAAATGGTCAAAGGTCTGGAAACCATGCATTTCTGTGAGGAATGGGGATGTTTGTTTGGAGAAGTCACAAGGGGGTGGGTGAATGTTAGCTTTATTTAAATATTTGGTAAGATGTCATGTAGGAGATGAAGTCAGTTTATTTCCAGAGACTAGAGAACAGAGTAATACATTCAAACTACCTGAAAAGAGATTCCACCTAAATGTTAAAAAGAACTTCCTTGTGGCAAGATCTGTTTGTCAGAAATACTCTGTTGTCCAGGAATGAGGCAGAGCCTCCTTCTCTGAACTAATTTTGGATGGTCATGTCAGGAGGGGTTTGATGGTGTATTCCCATATGGCAGAAGGGAGTTGAATTGGATGGCCTGTTATATACAATGGCATAGTAATCCTTGGGTGTGTAAGTCCCATTATATTCATTTATTTATTTACAGTACTTTTATTCCACCCTTCTCACCCCAAAGGGGACTCAGGGTGGATCACAGAACACAAATACAGCAAACATTTGGTGCCGATTATACAATGACAAGACAGACAACAGAATGAGGTATATTAGGCTAGCACCATCTCTAATGCTATTCCGCAAAAAACTGAAGACCTGGCTGTTTGTGCAGGCGTTCGAATAACTAGTGCAATGATTGGCAATGAACATAAGGAATGGAACAATGGATGATGAATTCTGGATTATGTTTTTGGATGATGAGACGATAGTGATTGGTTAATGTAGTAATTGTTTATTGTTTGGGTAATATGTTAATTTGTTAATTGTTGTTACATTATTGCATTGAATTATTGCTGTTTTTATTGGTTGTGAACCGCTGTGAGTCGCCCTCGGGCTGAGAAAGCAGTATATAAGTAAAGTAAGTAAGTAAATAAATAAATTTATGCTTTTTTCCCCATAATTTGGCATCTTTTTGGAGGCTGTGCTCGGTCACAGCCAAAGGAGGGTGCTGTCACTCCATTTCCTTGCTAAAGAGCCTTCTTTGTTCATAAACTTTCCTCTAAAGCGCCATGCCTAAAATACCTCCCTGCTTAATATGGTTACTATTAATCTACTCAAGTTGCTGTTTTTGATCCACTAGGTGGGTGGGGGAGCTGGGCTGAAGGTCAGGAGCTCACCCTGACCTGGCTTCAAACTGTCAACCGTTTGATTGGCAAGACTTACTGCAGCTGGTGATTAACCTGCTGTGCTAAAACCAGCTGTTACATACAATGGATTAGCAATCCATGGATGTGCAAGTCCCATTATATAATATGGCCTGGTAAAATGACATCCCATATATAATTTGAGGGGCAGGTTGAATATTTTCAAAATGTAGAGGGCTGAATCAGTGGATATGGAGGGCCAACTGTTATTATTTTCCCCAAAGATACTCATTGGCTTTGTCTCATTTTGGAGTTAATAAGTGTCCCAATGGTTAACCCAGGGTGTCTTGATCTATCTAGAAGAAGAAGAAGCAATTTGCCAAGCCTTCTTCTTCTCCCTGATCTTATTTTCAAAATAGTTGCAGAACAAGCTGCATACCTGGCCTGAATATAAAAGAAAGTAATATTCAATAGGCTTGGGTATTAGAAATTCTTTCCTGGATAGGGCACTGGAAACATTAAAATGTACATATGCCATCATCGGTGGTCAAAAGGGAACCAGATCTAGGATCTGACTGTGTGTTTTGCCAATTAAAAATTCCAACTGTAATGAGCAAAGTATTTTAAAATAATAATTACACGAATTCCAATTAAGTGTTACACAGTAATTACAACAAGTGCGATTAGCAAATTTGAAATGCTGCTTCAGTCTAAATTACTATCATGGAACAGAGCAATGAGCAGGTGCATTCAGCCCTCAACAGGTGGAGCGGCAATTACAGGTGCTTACATATTTGATGGAGGAAGAAAAGGAAATAAACAGGGTCCATTATTCTGGATGCTAATGGCTGTCTCAGAGCAAGTTTGGTACTTTGTCAAGCCTGAAATGTGTCCTTGCATAGCAGGCAGAGAGGTACCAATTTCTGGAAACAAAAGATCTCTTGACAGCGACTGCAGCTCGAGGAAGCAATAGAGTTTGCCGGCACAAACCCAACATCACTCAAAAAGTTTGAGGCATTTTCGGTGAAATTTCAGGCAGCTCAGAAATATGCCTTTCTACTTTTGCTGTAGGCTTTTCTTCGGCTTCAGTTCCACTGGAGCATATCATTCTAGAGTGCATCTACACCAGGCATGGGCAAACTTGGGCCCTCCAAGTTAAGTGGCTGAGGGGGGAAAGGAAAGGGTCTGAGGCTCTTAAGAACTGAAGTTCAAAACACATGGAAGGCCCAGGTTTGCCCGTGCCCGATCTACACTACACCATTAATTCTATGAGGAATTAATGGACTTTGACACTGCTTTAATTGCCATGGTGCAATGCTATGGAATCCTGGAGGTTGTAGCTTGGTGAGGCACCAGCACTTTTTGGCACAGACACCTAACTTTGCAAAACCCCATCTCCCATGATTCCCTAGCATTGGACCATAGAAGTGAAAGAACATTAATTCCACAGTGAAGATGCACCCCTAGTTTCCAGCGATTCCCTAGAGAACTGGCTCTCCCATTTATACCAGTGAGTCCAAGTATGCAAGACCAACATAAAATAAGATCTGCCTATACCACTGACCAACACACATTTGGTGCCTCCAATGTTGTCCCTGCTTCTGGGTATTTTTGACCTTCTGATTCCAAAAATAGCACTAGTTTTCCCCTATCGGCTCTAGTTTTTGAGATACAGAACATATGCCATCTATCAGTTGCCATCTGCTTACCCAAAGAAAAACATCATAACCCTATCTAAGGCCCCATCTACCCTGCCATATAATCCAGTTTCTGAATCCAGATTGTCCTCTTTGAACTGGATTATATAGCAGTGTAGATCCAGACTAAGAAACAACAGCTAATGTATCTATCCCAGTGGTTCCCAACCTGTGGCCTGTGGATTACCAGTGGTCCCCAAGAACTAAAATATGGTCCACGGCCTCACCGTTACCACACTGTTGCAACGAGAGCAACTGATCATGTGAAACCCTCTTATAGTGCCAAAGCAACAGGGATGTTAGGAGGGGAAAGGCTGACTATCCATGAAAGGCATGACAACAAGCCTCCTGACTGCTGTTTCACCTCCTCATCTCTCCCCCTGAGTGGAGCCGTTCCATGTGGTGCCTGGGTGTCTTCATTTTTAGGCTGTTCCTGGGGTTATTTGGAGTGCTGATTTGGAAAATTGCATTGGATAGACCACATCAGCTCTAGATTATGAAATATGGTTGTTTCTGGGTGTGCAGATGGTGACTACTGGATAGCATATGTTCTGCATCAGAAACTAGAGCTGATGTGATCTACCCAATGAAGTTTTCTGAATCAGCACCCCAAATAACCAAACTAAATCCAAGTTGATTAAAAACTGATTCATAACCCTTTTGGTATTAATGTTGGAGAGTGGTCCTGGTCAAAGTGGTCCCTGGTAAAAAACAAAAAGTTTGGGAACCAGTGGTCTATCCAATGCAATTTTCTGAATCTCTGCCCCAAATCACCCCAGGAACAGGCTCAAAAATCAAGACTGTGTATTAGTTCAAACAATTCAAAAGAGCTTTAAAACACTGAAAGTAATTTAGGACCTAAAACCATGTCCTGATCTGGTGCCAAAAAGAATCCAAAGTTGGTACCAGCTAGACCAGGGGTCCTCAAACTTTTTAAACAGAGGGCCAGATCACAGTTCCTCAAACTTTTGGAGGACCAGATTATAATTTGAAAAAAAAAATGAATGAATTCCTATGCACACTGCATATATCTTATTTGTAATGCAAAAACCCCTTAAAACAATACAATAATTAAAATGAAGAACAATTTTAACAACTATAAATTTAATAGTATTTCAATGGGAAGTGTGGGCCTGCTTTTGGCTGATGAGATAGGACTGTTGTTGTTGTTGTGTACTTTCAAGTCGTTACAGACTTAGGTTGACCCTGATCAAGGGCCAGGTAAATGAACTTGGAGGGCCGCATCCAGCCCCTGAGCTAGACCTTCAAGGGGACAGCATTTACAAAGATGGGTGCCACTGCAAAGAAGCCCCTCTCTCATGTCATAGAATCATAGAATCATAGAGTTGGAAGAGACCTCATAGGCCATCCAGTCCAACCCCCTGCCTAGAAGCAGGAATATTGCATTCAAAGCACCCCTGACAGATGGCCATCCAGCCTCTGTTTAAAAGCTTCCAAAGAAGGAGCCTCCAACACACTCCGGGGCAGAGAGTTCCACTGCTGAATGGCTCTCACAGTCAGGAAGATCTTCCTAATGTTCAGATGTCCATCCCCAACTTATTGAACTCCTTTGTGGGAAGGGTTGTCCTTTAAGTCCTCAGGTAGATGTATATGGAAAGCAGTAGTTTAATAATGCTTCCATCACATATATTTTGCATGCAGAATAAATAAATGTGGTCTACAATGCACCAATACAAAAAAATATCAAGGTACTAAATAGAATCATAGAATAGTAAAGTTGGAAGAGACCACTTGGGCCACCAAGTCCAAACCCTGCCATACAGGAAAAGCACCATAAAAATATAAAACAAATGGCATTTATATCTTCACATTAAAAGATATAAATAAAAATAAATAAAAAACACACATTAATTATAAACAGTTAGAGGAAGAAGAGTGCCTTCCATTATTGCAATCGCAAATCATTTGTGACCTTGAGCATTACCACCAGGAGTTTGAATTCAAACCAGACACTAGACAGATAGATGAATGACATAGATTGAAATCCTTAATTGTATCCTTCCTGATATTCCCTGCCTATCCTTTATTGTATTGCAGCCTCAGTGGTGGATTTTCTTTTTAAAAACATTCACAAGTGGAGCTGACAGCCCTGTACCTTTCAGGTGAATCTTCTCAACTTCAGGTTATTTGAGATACCACTCTATGAATAAGGAGGTATGCCTAAATGATACTACAAAAAATATTTCTTCTGTGGAATGAGCTGCAAAGCAACTGGGCTTTTCTTGCAAACATTTTGCAGATAACTGATCCCATGTTCTCTTTTGTTGCTAAGGGCCCGGGGCTATCAGGTTCCTACAAGGCTGTAGGTGAAAATCACAAGTCCGCAGAGAGGATTACAGTTTGACTAAGGGCTAGTCAAATGCAGTGCTAGGAGAGAATGTATAATAGCACGATATGTTTTCAGGATAAGAAATGCAGCTCTAAAGATGTGCTCTTCCCATATATATCCCTCACTTGGAAATTGGTTTCCCAGCTCCCTGAAGCTTAGGAACGCAGATGAATGAAAAAAGAGATAAGAGGGGCATATTTCCATCTGTAGTGCTTCATGTTAATTCTCTTTACACCCCCTTTTCCCATTTGCTATTCAATCAATGGCTTAGTAGACCACACATGGATTGTTCATATTCTACCCTGTATGTGAAGTTTCTCTAAAACTTGTCCCATTTGTTCATTCACTAATTGTAATACATAGACCTCAAATAACTTCTTGTGTCTTCAAAAGGGTGATCTCTTCCACAACCTGAAATATTCCTTTAATTCAGTGATTCCCAACCTTTTTTTTTTACTAGGAACACTTGACTAGGGACCTCTCTCCAACATTAATACCAAAAGGGTTAGGAATCAGTTATGTTCAACTTTAGATTTGGTTTGGTTATTTGGGGTGATGATTCAGAAAAGACCACATCAGCTCTAGTTTTTGGTACAAAACATATGCCATCCAGTAGTCTCCATCTGCTTGCCCACAGAAAACCATATTTAATAATCTAGAGTTGAAGTAGTAGTAGAAATCTTTCGTGCATAGTCAGCCTCTCGCCTACCGACATCCCCGTTGCCTTGGCACTATAAGAGGGTTTCGCGAGACCAGTCGCTCTTATTGCAATGGTGTAGTAATGGTGAGGCCATGAACCAGATTTCGGTTCTTGCGGACCACTGGTGGTTCATGGACCTCATGTTGGGAACCACTGCTTTAGTTCATCAGAGTATAAGATATAGATATGTACACACTTTTCTTTCTTTCTTTTTTTGTGCCTTCAAGTCATTTCCAACTTATGTCAATCCTAAAGCAAACCTATCACAAGAGTTTGTGGGCTAAGAATGTGATGGATAGATGGGTGGATGGATGAACAGATGAACAGGAAGATAGATGATAGGTAGACAGACAGATCTAGAATGCTTCCTCAGATCTAAAATTTCCAGTGCTCTCAGATCTAAAATTTCCAGTGCTTTCCCCTATAAACTCTATTGAACGAGATGGGCTCTTAAACAAACCAGTATTCTTCCTCAAAAAGGGGTTAAATCCTAGAGAATATATTCTTAATCCAACCGTTGGTCTTTGTTGTCAACTGAGCTAGTATGTATACACTTCATCTCTGTGAATGTTATTAGGCAAACTTCTGTCTTAGCCTAAGTAATTAAAGTCACTAGCAATATGTATTGAGTTATGAGAATATATATAGACTGAGAATCAGAATGTATCTGAAGGGATGTTCAATCTGAAGATAGGTCTGCAGAGCATGTCTGAGGGCCCTTTCACACAGCCCTATATCCCAGAATATCAAGGCAGAAAATCCCACAGTATCTGCTTTGAACTGGGTTATCTGAGACCACACTCAGATAATGTGCGATTTGCTGCCTTGATATTCTGGGATATAGGGGCTGTGGGGAAAGGCCTTGAGGATGAGAAACCAAATAAAATGTCCCAGTTAAATCTGAAATAGATTCTTGATAATTGGAATACTATTCTATGGATTGTCTTTGCAGGATTGCTTCAGAGGAGATTTGTGATTACCTTTTTTTCAGGCTGAGAGAGAGTGAATTGCCCGAGTGTTCCATGGATGAGCAAAGTTTAACCCAAACTCTCCAGAAACCCTATTCTTACACTCAAGTCACTATGCTATGCTGGCTCCCTCAGTGGAAAATATCCTATTTCAAAATGTAAGCTACAAGTGAACAAAATGCCAAATAAACAGACACTTCTGTTAAAGATATAATTAAAAATGTGGAGATAGACGCAAATACAAAAAAAGCTGTGATTGCATTAAGAGGAAGCCAAGGGCAAGTTCACACTGAATTCTGAGCAAGATATAAAACCTGATGCTTGAGGTGGTCTCAGTAATTTCTATTAGCCAGGATGCATCAAAGCCTTATCGCTCAGTGTCAAAGGGTTATTTGAGAAGTTATGAGCAACAAAATTAATGTTGAAGATCAAAGGTTTATCTGAAGTTTGTGGGATGATCCATCAATCATTCTGTGTCAGAAGTGTACTTAAAAGTTTAGCAATATGGCTTCATGAACAGTAATTAATGACTAATAAATTTTGTGGTAAGGAATATTGTAAACACTATAAACTTGATCTACAGATGTTTAGAGAAGTTGATGTCCGTGTTATGGTGATACATAAAAGATGTGTTTGGACTTGTTAAAATGTATAAAGGTTGAACTTCCTTCAGAGAAAGAGATCCAATTCTTCACATATTCTTCTTCTTTTGGCTAAGTGTACAGATATAGATTACCGTACATTCTCATATATAAGTCTATATATTTTAGTCAAATATCAACCCCAAAAACTTGGCTTGATTTATCCATGGCTCAATGTAACTACTGTACCATGACATTTATTAAAGGAAGGAATCATTCCCTTTTCTGAATGGTGAAAGGCAAAACTTTAGTCTGTCTTGAAAGTTCCTAAAAGATGCAATGACCCCTCTTCTCACTCAACTTTGTTGATGCCTCTGATCTTTCTGAATGCTTTGGTGAGAAAATGGTGGTGATTAGAGTTATCTTTCCCCTCTCTTCAGAATGATTCCCCGTGAATTATATAAAAATCAATAATTCTGACCTCAAAACCTGCCTTTGACTAGTACATGAAGGTCAACTTATACATGCGTATATATGGTAGTCTTGCCTTATCCTTATGAATTAATTGCAAGGCAAAATCAGAGTTTGATCAAACCAGGGCAGGAATGATGGACTATAACATGGGCCCTTGGTATCCACTAGAGTTTGGTTCCAGGGCCCCCATAGATATTAAATTCCATGAGTGCACAGGTCCCATTATATATTCAGTGGTGTTGCTAATCAAGCTTTATTACCGGGCACAATTCAAAGTACTAGTTATGACCTTTAAAACCCTAGATGTTTAAGGTCCAGGCTATTTGGCCAACTGCATCGAATCTACCCAGGCCTTGAGATCTTCAGGAGAGGCCATTCTCTCAGTCCCACCTCCATCTCAAGCTTAGTTGGTGGGAACGAGAGAGTGGGCTTTTCATCTATTACTAGATTTTGTGCTCTTGTGGAGTTCAGAAAGGCTATGGGCCTTCACTCCAAATACAATTTGGGACAAGAAATAAAAATGATTAAACCAGTGGTTCTCAACCTGGGGTCCCCAGATGTTTTTGGCCTACAACTCCCAGAAATCCTAACAGCTGGTAAACTGGCTGGGATTTCTGGGAGTTGTAGGCCAAAAACATCTGGGGACCCCAGGTTGAGAACCACTTCGATATTATTAGCAATGATATATTAATGCTTATAACATAATGTATTGCTGTGACCCTGCAATTTTTATTCTTGCCAGCCAGATGAGATGGGGGGGGGGGGGGATTCATACCAAAGGCTACAAAATTCCCATCCCTAGACTGTAGCACATTTATCCAGTTTTTAAATAAGCCATACGTTCTGAATGTTATGCGTGAGAATGTGCTTGCTTCCCCTCAGAAATATGTTGGAAGCCTCCCAGGTGGCTGGGTTTGTTTCCTGGAGTCAGATGCATTCTATTGTTAGTCTCAGGAGGTCTGCAATGAATATTTTCAAGAGAGAGAAGTAAATCCAGTAAACCCCTTTCTTATCCTTATTGTACAGATGCCGTGGCTGTAACCTTTACCCTGAGCAGAGAATTTGGCAAGGGAATAGCTAAAAGTAAGCATTTTGCAAGAAACTAAGGCTGGATCCCAAAGGAACAGCTTCTACCAAGTACGCATAATTTTCCTTCTGAACTTTGCTGGCAACTTTGCTCCACATCTTTCTCTAAAGCTTGCTCATTGAATTTCCCCTCCCTTAGAAAAATACACTTTGAGATTTGGGGATTCAGTTACTACTCAGTTAACATTCAATTACAGTTTAATATCTGCTCTATCTCCAAAGAGGCAAAGAAGCATAAAAGGAGAAGCACCCTAGATATGCCGAAGGGTTCTTGTCCATCACAAGTGCAATAGTTTCATATGAGCTTAAATTCTAAAACTAGAGTACTCCATGAATCAATGGGACTTCCTATGTGTTAACTCCCCATTGATGTGCAACTACTTGTGTAAAGCAACCTTAATTGAATCTGTGACACAACCAGGATTCTGTTTCCTACACTTTACGAAGTTCCAGTGTTTCATGAGCATACTTTTAGTTAGCATTCTGATTTAGGCCACAGTGTTGGCAATCAAACACTGTCAGGTTCTTGTTTGTAATTCATTGGTTCCACTTTGGTGATAAGTTCAGGTAATTCCAAACTTCAACGCCTGGGGAAAGTGTTGATGAGAAAAATGCACGATCTCTTATGCACCCACTTCATGCTTACATTGGTCCCGCAAGACAGAAATTGCAGCTTCTAATCAATTGATTTTGTTCAAGCGTCTTCCTCCCCCAGACTTTTCCTAATAAGAAAGAACAAAGAAGACAAAATCACCAAAACCCTAAACTCTTATTAGTGAAGTAGCCAAAAGAACCATTGACCATACATGTTCAGGAAATTATTTCGACTAGATTAAGCTGTTGGAAAGCACTTAAGAAACCCACTTCTGTCAGAAGAAAAATAATTTGGGGGTCATGAAAGTCTCACCAGGAATCATTGGCAAGGTCACAAGTCATAGGGTTTGGAATATTGCTTGTTAAACCAAAGTTAAGAAACACTGCACTGCTCAAATGACATACGCTGACTTTAAAAAAGCAATATCATTATCTAATTGTTTTGAGAGATAGATGGAGAGATGGAGGGAATGTGGAGGGAGGGAGAAAGTGTACATTTAGCGGAATTGCATATGCAGCAACATGCACAGAGTTCTGTTCCGGCATAGGGAGACACATACGGGAGATCAAAGAAGATGATGGAAATGTTTAGATAGACAAATGGAACTCTGATTGCACCATTTCTCACATTTATTGAGAAGGAAGGAAATTTAAAACAAACTAGAGGGAAAAATAACCTTTCATTCCTATTTGGAGATGTGTATGCTGTCCTACTAGGATATGTCAGTCCCGGCATCTCATCTGGCTGGCAATCAATTGCCTGTGACTGTCAGTCATTTGCACATTTTCTGATGTCCTTACTCTCACTGTACCTAACCCATTCCAACTGAAGAGGAAAACAATTTAATTCTCTGCCTCCCGACCCACCCCATCCCCAGCAGTCATTTAATACTGAAAGAAGGCTTCTCCTTCCCTTCTACCTTTTTTCTCTCTCTCACGGATATTATTCTGGCTCGATCTAATGGAACATCTTTATTCTCTCTTTCTCTCTCATACTTTTAACAACCGAGACAAACCTCAGAGTTGTAGTTCACCTACATCCAGAGAGCACTGTGGACTCAAACAATGAGGATACGGATCTAACTTGGCACAAATACTCAACATACCCAAATGCGAACATTGGTAGAGTTTGGGGAAAATATATCTTGAGATTTGGGAGTTGTAGTTGCTGGGCTTTATAGTTCACCTACAATCAAAGAGAATTCTGAACCCCACCAATGATAGAATTGGACCAAACTTCCCCCCCCCCCCACCCACAGAATCTCCATGGTTTGAAGCAATTTGCTGGTGCAAGCCCCCCCCCCACAACCTTACACGCTCTCCCGTGCCCACACATGCACACCCCACTGCCATGTGCTGAGCACACCTGCTCTCCCTTCCCCACTTGCAGTCTCAGAAACAGTCCTTCCTTTGGCTGAGAGGCCAATCACAGCAGAGGAGGGCTTTTGATGGGAAGATTCTCCGTATGCTTCCAAAAAGGAAGAGGAGGACAGGCACCTTCCTTGGGAACGCCTTCTCTGCCAAAGGGGTTCCTAAGCTCATTGGAAATATATGTTTTCTGATGGTCTTTGGCGACCCCTCTGAAACCTCCTCACAACCCCCAGGTTGAGAAATGCTGGTCTAGCTCTTGATCTGGGCTCTTCTTTCCTCTTCTGCAGGTAGGACATGGCACCCATTCTGTATCTGACAATATGCCTCATTATCAAGCCATTTTGCAATGGGAAATGTTCAAGAGCTATCTTCACAATCCCAGTGAATCAAGTGGCACTGGTGAATAGTTATAAGACATCCCAGAAAGTGAAGCTGCATGCTCAGCAGTTACAACTGCACAGTCTAGACAGCCTTAACTTCTTCAATAAAGGAGCCGATAAGCAGGAAAAAAAATACCAGAATCATGGCAGGTAGATACAGAATCCTCTGCACATAATTATCTATCTCAACTATGACCATGGCTGTAAGAAGCTGCTCAGTTATGACTGGACTCTTATTAGTGACATATGCATGCATAACCCAAGGTTAATTGAACATAACATTGTTTCAGTTGGGTACTAGGAGCTCTTCACCTGCCCTTGTTCTCAGCCCAAGGTCTCCTTCTATCAGCTGTCAAGCCCATTGGAGCTCAATTTCACCCATTAAATGGTCAGAAAAGAGTAAAGAAATGAAAGGAGGAGGTGGCTCAGTTGATGTTCATGTCTCCCATCCTCATTGTAGTTCTCAAAACCAGGGAAGGTGAAGAATGTCCTCATTTCTCTCTGCAGTTGGGATGGAAACTTGTTGGTTGTGTTCCACATGTTACGCATTATATTCTCTGAAAGCATTGCAAACTTTGACCTTAAAGCAGGATCAGAAAGACCTATGGCCACCTAGATATTGCTGGTTTCCAAATCCTGAACCAACCATGAAATTATTTATGACCAATCAGATCTGAAATTCAACAAAATCTATCTTAAGTTTACTCCAAACAGACACTATCTTTATTATAATCACAACCGTATTGTTCAAGTTTTCCATGACTGTGAAGGACATGCATGTACCATGTTGGTACTGCAGTGATATTGGTTGTCCTTTGAAAGCTTTGTTAATAGCTACCCAGATACGAATAACCATTTTAGTTTTAAAAGTTACTAAAATCTCTTCTCTATTTTTTGAGGGGAGGGAAACTTACAATGATATTCAATTGTTTGAGAGGTGTTTTTCTCCTTCAGTGTTTAGATAAGCCTTTGAAATTTAAAGCAGAGTTTTAAAACACATTCAAGGTGTCTTGGGACCCACTTTGAGTCACTATCTTGGATATACTTCTGAACGCCAAGGCCTTTCAATCACTTTGAGGCTTTGATTTAATTTTTTCAGAGCTCATTTGAACAGACTCCATATTCCAATAGACATTTTGTAATTGAAAAAAGAAGTATTATATAACCCCCAAATGTAATGATGGACACAGATTTTTCAAGAGTAAATTGAAAATGGCATCCATGGGCTTCTGTGGTGGGGATCTCAAATAATTAACCATAGAAGCAAATAAGGAACTCTTTCTATTCAGTGCAAATTGGAGAGCTTTGCTCATCGCATGATGTTTCCTAATGGAAAAGCGGGAAGCTGATTTAAGGTCTTGCACATTAAATTTGCTTCACTGACAAGAGAAGCATGCTGTGGAATGAAGATATGATTCAAAATTCATTTGGGTACAACTGGTTTGTTGTTATCCATCCCATCTGAGTTGATACATAATTCATTCTTCCTGACAGTGTCATTACTGAAGTGTTTGTGACATCAGAGGTATCTTGCTTGTTTCTCAGTCATAGTTGTCTTTTTCTTTCTTGTTGTTCAAACAACAAGGGCAATGATGCTGACTGTTATCCATCTTTGCCAACATTTTCTCAGGTTTCTTTCTTCTGCCTTTCTTTCGCTTTCAAATAGGGCACTCCAGGAACTGGCTATTTTAGTCTACAGATGGTCAGTTCCTACTTTCCTATAGAACTGCTAAATGTATATGAGGAAGTCAATCTGTTCTATGCTAGCTGTAAAAGATCTCTCCAAAGCATTGAATCTATTTAAGAGTAAGATTCCGTATCTAGGACAGATCTTTAAAGGCTGAGGCTGGATCTACATTGCCCTATATCCCAGGGTCCGATCCCAGATTGTTTATTTTGTTGTTGTTTTTTTTACAGTATTTATATTCCACCCTTCTCACCCTGAAGGGGACACATACACGGCAAACATTCAATGCCACTATACACTGACAACAGAGTCAACTGTACACAGATAGAGGTATATATAGGCTTTCCTGTCTTCAGCATCTTGGAGGCTGTGCTCGATTCTGGCCACGGGAGGGGGGGTGTGTGCTGTCGCTCCATTTTCCCTGCCAAAGAGCTTTGTTTGTAAACTTCCTCCTTGATCGAATTGCTGGCATTTTTCTGGCATATCCTTATGGGTGTTTTAAATACTTCCCTGCTTTAAGCAGTACCTATTTATCTATTCACATTGCTCTTTTCAAAACTGCTAGGTAGGCAGAAGCTCAGCTAAAGGCCAGGAGCTCAATCTGACCCCTGCTCACAAATACACCTGAAGGCTAGTGGAAAATGCCTTTTTAATGCATCAAATACCACTGATATTTTTTCTATCACTCCTCAACATAGACATTAATAGGCAAGACAGAGAAGTGCATTTGAACCTTGGTAGAGAGATCATGCATTTGCCATAATCCCAGGGCCTCTACTGTTCCATATGTGGAGCACTGTTGTAGGACCTTTTACTTCCCGTTTATTCATGTAGTAGCATTTACAAAAATAATTCTAATGGAAGAGACAGACATGGAACAATGGGATAGGTGCAGGGCAAGAAAAAGACAACAGTTCTGGGAGCGAGAGAGCTGGAGTTTCATCTATAGTAAAAAGCCTGCCTTCTGATCCCTTTTGAAGGATAGCAACTAGTTTGCATCTTCTAAAGTCACCTTCACAGCCGAATGTTTTAGCAAGGCACTTTTAAGTAAGTGTAGCATCCCAGCATAGCCTGGAGACAGCATTTCTGAGTCATGAAACCTGCGGTGTGCTTGGCAGATGGGAAACCTTTTGGCCCTGGCAGAACAGAGGTGGAGGGAAGTCATGCATCTTTTTCCCCCTACCTTTCAACAAAGCTGTTTCAACAGATGGCTACTTGAAAGGGGCATAATATGCCTACAATGAAAACTTCTCCTTCTTTAAAAAAAGGCATTTATAATGTGCCCCGAGTACCAACTACCAATGGGAGGGAGGAAGAGGGAAAGGTACCCCCGCCCATGCACCCATAATATAATTTCTAAATTCAAATCCTGAGCCTGCTTTGTCTAGTAGTTTGCCAAGCAGAGATACTCTCTAGATTTTCTACCACCCATCTTTTAAAGCTGGAAATAATGACAGTGGAGTAAGATTTTTTTTTCGCATCTAAAATACTTGTGCTGCTGCTGGGAATGTAATCTTTTACTAATTCCATTCTGCAAAGAAGCCATTTTAGCCATTTTCCCTTTCAATTAGACTTTTCAAAAATTGATTAGTTTGAGACTTCGAATGTACCAAATTCAAACACTGCATAGGGAAAACAAAAGCACTTTCCATGCAGAAAATTGTATTTCTGTGCCCTGATGTTGTGTACAAAATGCTTTAGAGAACTTGTCCTCTGCAAATTCACACATAATTTTATTGTTGAATCTCTGTTGAATCTCCGTTTTGTCTGTTTTAATATGTATTTCGTAGAGATACATTTTAGTATGTAACTTTTGTAGAGGCACATATTAGTGTGTGTTTTTGTAGTGGTTTTGCTGTGTTTATGTATTTAATTTTTTTTTGCAACCCACCTCAAGTCATGAGGAGAGGCGGGTAAGAAATAAAATTGGGCTGCAGTGGTGCAATGGGTTGAACCCTTGTGCTGCTGAACTGCTAACCTGAAAGTTGGCAGTTTAAATCTGTGGTGCGGGATGAGGTCCCGTTGTTAACCCTAGCTCCTGCCAACCTAGCAGTTCAAACACATGCAATCAGTAGGTACCGCTTTGGTGGGAAAAGGCTAAAAGATGCTCCGAGTAGACTTTCCAGCCACACAACCAGGAGGTGTTATAGATGCAAGCTCCTCGACTTGGAAATGGAGAAAGAGCGCCTCCCCCAGAGCTACAGATGAGCACCGCCTCCAGAGCCGGAATGGAGAAGACTTTGCCTTTGTCTGTGTGTTTGTGTCTCACTGTATGTTATTGTAATAAAGCATTGAACGTTTGCCTGTGTCTGCTTATATACTGTAATCGGCTCTGAATCTCCTCGGGGAGAAGGTCAGAATATAAATAAAGTGCTATTATCATTACTATTACTATATGTGTTGTTTTGTTATTGTGAAGAAAACCATGTTGTGCAGAATATTCCTCATCATAGTTTCACAACACTTAAGAAATGTATGTATGTATATGTACACACACACACACACATATGCACACACATATACATACTTTCTAACTTTATCTACTGCTGAGTTTGGTCCAAAACATGAATCTGTTTCCAAAAGGAATAAGGAAGGTAATAGACAGACAGACAGATATTTGCACTGAGGATCATTCTTAATTCAAAAATAAACAGAAAGGAAGAGCATGAAAGAACCACTCTGGTTTCCATCCAAAATGCAGACTGCCTCCAGTTAATTTGTAAGGGTTGAGGCATCAAAGATGTAGAGAAAGGAAGAAAAATAACATTGAGCCCTCTTTTATCCTCGTGGAACCGCTGCTCTTTGCTGCTTATCCCTCTTTTTGTTTTGTTTTTTTTTTTTTTTACAAGATTCAAGCTTTCAAGTGTCATAACCTAAGAGTCAAGCCAGTCTGAATTGTTTGGGAAAGTTTTGCCATCAGAGGGCACCTTTAGGTAATTACCTCAAATAGGCTGATGACACCTTTATTGATAAGCTAGATGTAGATAATGGATGGGCGTTCGATATCCTTTCCAGGCTATTACTGCTCTTTAGGGAGAAAAGTAAGTCTAGAATGAGGTATGTGTGAGAGACAGAGGGAGGGAGGAAGAGGGAAACACTGGCAGATTCCTTTTAAAATAAATGTTATTTTCTTCTATCCAGACATGAAATCCTACTAGAGCTAGCATCTTTTAAATAAAGACACTGGATGTCTGCTCATGATGCTATTAAAAATTCCAGAACCCATCTAACTGATGGTTGCATTTGTAAGGCAACCAGCATTGGACAGTTCTGCCTGCTAAGCTAATGTGAAGCCGTAGTTCAGGTTCCCATTCAGTGCCACCCACACCATAACTTTTCTGCCCAATGAATTGGGCATGCCATTTGATGACATACTATAGTGTTTGCTTCACATGATTCCCAAAACCAGATGTTAAACTAATATCCAATTTAGAGCTTGCCACCTCTCCTCTATCAGTGTCCCCTCTTCTTTCACCTTTCCATCATCTCCATCACCATCAGGGTCCATCTCATGCCATCACCCTCTTCTCCAAGTGAATTATTATGCCAAAGGAGACAATAGGGCCTCTGCCTTAGAGAGCATCTAGTTTTACCCCTCAAGCTATATATATCAAGTTGTGTTCACACAAAATAGGAAGATGAGGAAAATACATGAGGGGAAGTCATAGCGAGGAGGGAGCAAGCTTGTTTTCTGCTGCCTTGGAGACTAGAATGTGGAACAATGTCTTCAAACTACAGGAAAGAAGATTCCACCTGAACATCAGGAAGAACTTCCTAACTGTGAGAACTATTCAGCAGTAGAACTCTCTGCCTCGGGCTGTGGTGGAGGCTCCTTCTTTGGAGGCTTTTAAACAGAGGCTGGATGGCCATCTGTCGGGGGTGCTTTGAATGTGATTTTCCTACTTCTTGGCAGGGAGTTGGACTGGATGGTTCACAAGGTCTCTTCCAGCTCTACGATTCTATGATTCTATGATGTTTCTGTCCTTCACATAATAGCTTCCATTATGAGGGATAGGGTTTTTGATTTGTGTGTTGAGAGCTTAGAAGGTGGTAAAGGTCCTGCAGGTCACATTTGACCTCCAGAAGTCACATCCGGTCTATTGGCTTCAAGATTCTCTCCTCTGAAGTATGCAGTTGGATCCTGACTAAGGATCCTTCTATCCAGCTCAGAATTCAGGCTGCCAACTTCCCAAGCACTTATTTTTTCTTCCAGCCCATCTGAAGGCCCAGTAGCTCAGAAGCCAGAAGTCATCAATTCTCATTGAAGAAACCTTTCCATCAGATGGCACGAAGCAAGTATCTTCAGATAGCTCACAGACCGCCAACTGGCTATCACCCCCTTTTTAAACAGGCAATCAAACCTGGCAATTTTCATTTGACAATGATAGATTTTCATTACTGTGTTTTTACTCAGGAGCTTTATATTGGAAGGCAAGCAAATCTATTTACCCCTTGAAACTCAAAGATTACATTGTAAAGTTTACATTTTGTGCTAGCAAAATGCCACAGCATCTACATGCTGACAACTCTGGATAAAAGGTCAGGTTGCTTTTTGGTGCTCAGAGGTGCTGATTTCTGGAAGATTTCTTATTGCTTTGTTTTGTTTTACTATGAAGAGAAAACAATAGAAACAAGACAGACCTTAAAGTGTGTTTCGAAAAAAACTGAAGACATGGATGTTCGAACAAGCATTTGGTTAACTCGGTGCAACGAATCTGATGATCAAGGACTGGTAACCACAGACGATGAAATTGGATGGCGTTTTTAGTTAAGAGATGCATTGGCTCGATATTGGTGGCCCAATATTGTACACTATGTATGTGTTTTTATGCTTTTATCTTGTATATTGTTGATTTTTGTAGTGTTGTAAACCGCGTTGAGTCGCCAATGTAGGCTGAGAAACAGCGGTATACAAGCGCAGTAATAAATAAATAAATAAAATAATAAAGTGCAAACATATACACTTTGATTCAGAAAAACTGAGTTCGGGGGGCTGTATTCTTTCCTATGTGTAGATAGATTTGCTTATTCCATTGTTTATTCTCCTGGTTCTTGGTGTGTGGTTACCATTTGGTGTTGACTAAATGAAGGCAGAAGTTGAACAGGGTTTTTCTTCCATTGACTATCACAAAAAAAAAGTTAAGGATTGCAGTGTGAAAAATAGGGACATTTTTTATATCATGTGAAGTGATTCTACCCATGCCATGTTCCATTTTTCTCTCTACTTAAAACAGGTTCTTCTAACTGGTATAGAATTGATGCAGTTTGACACCACTTTAGCCACCATGGCTTAGGGCAGCAGACTCCTGGGAGTTCTAGTTTTACAAGTTCTTTAGCCTTCCTTGCCCAAGAGTGCTGGTACCTTACCAAAGTACAATTCCCATGTTTCCAAAGGTTCAAAACATAGCATGGCAAAAGCAGTGTGAACATTCATTTCATTTAGTGATGTAGTGGTTTGCATGCTGACTATGGCCTCATCTACACAGCCATATAATGCAGTTTCAGAATGGGACCTATGACATTGTAGACCAGGATTCAATTACTTGCTTGGCCATGGAATCCTGCTGAGTTACCTGGACAAGTCACATGCCATCAGCCCCAAAAAACTTTGTGATAGTTTCGCTTTAAAGTCATGATACATTGGAAACAAGTTGAAGGCACACAACAACAACAACAACAACAACAACAACAACATGCTCCCAAAACCCAGGCAATGATGACCATGTCTTTCATGTCAAGCCACACTTGATATGATGTGTTTATATGTATTGTTGATTTTTTAGAAACTGTTCAATGCTCAGAAACTCTCATGGCTTTGTAGCAAGGATTCCTAGGAGTCACATACTCTGCTTATGTTCCTCATAGATGCTGACAGATCTATTTCCCTACCTAGATCCATCAGGTACCATCCACAAGTCTCCATGGAATTCCTCACATGGATCTGCCCACCATCATCAGTGGAAAATGCACATTGCAAGTTACTTACTAAAAGCTACAAGACATTCAGCAGTGTGGAAACAAATGAGTGAAAAGAAGGAGCAAGATGCTGTTCGGAGGCCACATTGTAGATAATGATGTTAATGATGTTCCCCGTCTATTATAATGTCTCATTGTCTGCCGGAGAACATGAAGTCAATTTCAGAGGTTGTCAGCTTTCAAGAACATTGAACTCTATTATAAATGTTGTCTCTCTTTCTCTTTCTGTCGCTCTTTTTCTCTCCCCCCAGCCCACCCTATTTTTGAAAAGACAGAGCCTCATATACAGTCCCTGAAGATCCTTCCGTGATGGAATGCAGGCATACTTTAGAAAATGATTTATGACTACAGAGCCCATTTAGGGGGAAATGAGATAGCTCCTAGTTATGACATTATTAGAGGGACCTTCTGCTGATCTTTTCAAGGAGGAAACAGCTAAGCAAACTGTTTGTTTCCACCTTTCTCCTTCACTATAGCTTCATTTCTTTACTTCAAAGAAGCCCAGCAATAATCCATTTATCAAAAATTTGACATGTAATAATACTATTTTTAAAAGATGAAAGAGATTGGATGTGGGAGGGAGGAGGAATAACATATAATCTTGCTTTCTTTCTGAAAGAAAAGACATGAAGTGCATCTACATTGTAGAAATAATGCAATTTGGCATCTCTTCAACGGTTGTAGTTTGGTGACACACCAGTACTAGAGTGTTCTCTCACTACTTCACGGTTTGCTTTAAGCGGACTCGCTGTTTCACGGGTTTTTGAAAATATTAATAAAAATATATAATATTAAATATTTACATGTGGAGGCCAGAGAGGCCAGGAACCTTGGAAGTGCAGCAGCCTGAGGCGTGGCGGGGAAGGCCTGCCTCCCTGGCCTGTTGCTACCTGCATGGCTGCGGAGGCTCTGCAGAAGCCAGGGAAGCAGGCAGGCACCCTTGGGATGGGCCAGGAGGCAGGTAATGGAAGTGTGCGTGAGAAAATAATACATGAAATATGTAAAATAATGTATAAATATCAACATTAATGTGGTGTCCCTATTTTGTGGATTTTCACTTATCGTGGGTGGTCCTGGAACATAAGTGGTGGAGAAGGCTAAAAACAACAGCTGCCATCATTCCATAGCATAGAGCCATGGCAGTTAAAGCTACATTAATTCTTAGTTGGGTCACTTGATACATTGCTCCATTTGGTCAACAATGACGTGCCCTCATTTATTGCTATATGAACAAGCCTGGTTGAACCACCAACATTCTCCTGAACATCTCCTCTTTCAGAATATCTAAGAGGAAGAGTTTAAAGTATCTACCACTTGGTTTAAATCACACACAAATCAGTGGAAACCAGTTATTCCCATGTCAGCAGACTGCTCAATCCATTCCAGGTCTTGGCATGCAATGAAAGGATTTAAGATCATCTGGGGAGGTCCTGCTCTTGGTCCTGCCTTCTTTGCAGGCACAACTGGCAGGGATGAGAGACAGGGCCTTCTCAGTGGTGGTCCCTTGGCAGTGGAACTCCTTTCCTAGGGATATTAGATCAACCCCTTCCCTCCTGACCTTCCACAGAAAAGTGAAAATGTTTATTTTTGAACAAGCCTTTGGGAGCCTAGTACAATAGATAAACATGGAACTATGTGAAATCGAATACTGGAACGGCTTAGACAATGTTTTTGGATGACAAGGCAAATAGTGAAGATAGTGGTTTTATATGTTTTTAAAGGTTTTAATGTATAAATTTTATAATTCCGTTTTAAATGTTTATTGTAATTTTTACATTGTTTTAATGGCATCGAATAGCTGAATATGTTGTAAAGCTGCCTTGAGTCACCTTCAGGTCTGAGAAAGGAGGGGTAGAAATATTGTAAATAAATAAATAAATAAAATTTCTCCAAGGTGCCAAACTAAGATCTATCTTGGATAGCTTGCTTGGCACCTGAAATCAATCTCCTAACCAAAATGCAGTCAACTGAAAGGAATCCTTCCCAACCAGGCAGCCTCCAGATGTATCCTGGCAGGAATTATGGGCTGATAGTAGGTGTAGCCCAGTGGCTCTCAACCTGTGGATCCCCAGATGTTTTGGCCTTCAACTCCCAGAAATCCCAGCAGCTAGTAAACTGGCTGGGATTTCTAGGAGTTGTAGGCCAAACCACCTGAGGACCCACATGTTGAGAAGCACTGGGGTAGTCTAATACATATCAAGGGTGGAAGAAGGCTGATGTCACTTTAACTGAGCCAACTAAAGAAACCAAGAAACCTAGCCTCAATTTAATTTCACATTTGACCAGGGGGAAGAGCTAGTAGAAATGCATAGAAATTATGAATAATTAACTCCTCCTGCCCTGCATTGTTCCCTTAACTCTCTGATTAATTGGAGATGGCAAGGAAAGACTGACCCATGAATATCCGCCACTTGCTTTTAGAAATCCCACTCTGTCATTCTCCTTTCCTCAGCTGGGATGAACTTTAAAACTCTCTGCTGAAAATAATGATTTGGTCTGAGAATAGGAGTCCTGATTGAAGGTAACTGATTCACCTTGACCTTTTCTGTGTAATTCACTTGGCACACTGGTTTTTACCTACCTTCCCTTCCCTCCCCCTCCTCAATTAAAAAGGCCTTAATTGCTTTTGAAAACAATAATACTTTGGTGTATAAAACTGTCCTGAATCATACTAGTGTCGGCACAGATAAACTCCAGCCCTCCAGATGTTTTAAACTTCAACTCCCACAATTCCTAACAGCCTACTGGCTGTTAGGAATTGTGAGAGTTGAAGTCCAAAACACCCGGAGGGCCAAAGTTTGATCATGCCTGTACTAGAGGCCACCTTGGATTCTACTCTGGGAGAACACTGCCATGGGGTCTTTTCCATCCCTAATGTAGGATATATCTGCTTCTGCAGACTTGAGGGATGCTCTGGAGCTCCCATGAAGCTGTGGGTCTGGCTCTTCACTGTTTGAAGAGTTGAGTTGAATCCTGTTCAGAAGAAGCTGCACAAGGCCATCCCACTTTCCCTGGCACCAAGGACAAGGGGTGGTACTTATCCTGTCCCTCTCATCCTTGGCTTAGCACCAGTGCACCAATTTGGCACTGGTTGTCACTCATCTCATCCAATCATGGTGGTTGGAGCAATGGAGTGATTGGAAAAGGAAGGAGGGAGAGATTCCTCCTTTCCCCTCTCTTGTGCCACTCCATTGCTTCCATTGTCAGTGGATGTGACAAGGGATGACTACCCTTAGTTGCATGCCTGGTAGTTGCCACTATGTCAAAGGACATCAGGGCAAAGGTATGGGTGGTGGTCTGATTTCGTGCTATTGGACTCCATCTGGCTATTGGAGTGGCTGTTGCCATACCACTACCTGTTGAGCCATCTCAACGGCTTGACATGTAGATCTAATGGTGCTGATTTGGAGTAGTGTCAATTAAATAACAGAGAGTCCTGGGCTTTAATAATAGATCTACATGTCCAGCCCCAGAGATGGTTCAGCAGATGGAGGATGTCCACATGGTATGGCAAAAAGTCACTCCAATAGGCAGATGGAGTCCACACAACCCAAAAGCACAAAATCAGATCACCACCCATATCTTTGCACTTGTCAATGTAGCCAATCATCTACATGTCTGGAGCTGAATTGCTGTATGCGGCCCATGTAAATGGGTCCTGTGTGGTGTTGGAGGCAATAATGCAACAAAACATGTTCTAATCCCTTGTTATCCCTTCATCAAACCTTGATAACAGACACCCAATGTGATGTGATATTCAGAGGCGGCCCTAGGTAATTTTCAACGGTAAGCAAACAGTATCCCCCCCCCAACCAATCATTGATATATATTTTCTGTTCGTCATGGGAGTTCTGTGTGCCATGTTTGGTTCAATTCCATCATTGGTGGAGTTCAGAATGCTCTTTGATTTTAGGTGAACTATACATCCCAGTAACTAGAACTTGCATATGTCAAGGTCTATTTTCCCCCCAAGAGCGCCTCAAGAGCGCCCCTGGGCAAAATCAACTATACTGTGAATGCTTACTTTGTGTAATGAGTTGAGCCGCCCCTGGTGATATTGCTTCCATACACATGTCATTTTTCCAGAAAAGGGGGAAGGAAAAGACAGGGGTTTTTTTTTGGGGGGGGGGAGGATTGTTCAAAGGGGCAGACATGGTGACTTCAAAGGAAGTTTTGGTGGCTGCAAAAGCCATAAAATAGGATTCAAAGACCACTGTGAGTCACTCTCTCCTCAGCCATGCTGTAGGCCAAGACTGTAAGATGAGCTTGATTGGACACTGAATAATGAATTCATAAATATTCATGGGTCTATACTTCTCCTGTCTGTTCCCCATATGGACCCTTTGTGTTTCTAATGGTACCATATTGAAATTCTCCTTGCCTCTCAGGTGTTATCATGGTAGGCCTTAAAGAACCAACAGTTCATCATGATCATTATCTGCTTTCTGCCCCTTGAGAACCAGGGCCTCATTTCAACATGATCTAAACTTGTAATAATAGCATTTGATGTGATTAATACAAAGACATGTTCCGTTTTCTGTTTAAGCAGCTTTTGACAAATATTAATAAATTACTAGCACTGAGCAAATAAGTTGCAATGAATAATTTAGCCCCAGCTACTTTTTATGCATGTGGAAAATCAGCAGAACACCATTTTGTTGAAAATACATATCTGTTATGCAAAAGTATCCAATGGTTTCAGTGCTTTTTTTGTCTTAATGGATCTGTTTTCCAATTTCCAGGGAAACAAACGTAGCGAAATGGATTTGAGTTCTAATTTGCAAACATGAATTATACAACATGAAAGTTTTGCACACTGCCATATAATCCAGTTTCAGAATGCAGTTTAAATTCTCTGAACTGCATGAGTCTACACTCTGTCACTCCTTCCCACCTGCTACTAAGGAGGCTGTTCAGTTCCTGAACTGGTGCTTGGCGGCTGTAACGGACTGGATGAGAGCAAACAAACTGATACTGAATCTAAACAAGACAGAGGTCTTCCTGGTCAGTTGGAAGGCCAAACAGGGCATAGGGTTACAGCCTGGGCTTGATGGGGTTACACTCCCCCTCAAGGTGCAGGTCGGGAGTGATCCTGGGCTCATCGCTGAGCCTGGAACCCCAGGTTTTGCCTGTGGTCAGGGGAGCTTTTGCACAGTTAAAACTCATGCTCCAGCTGGGCCTGTATCTTGGGAGGTTGGACTTGGCCACGGTGGTCCACGCTCTGGTTACATCCCAAATAGATTACTGCAACGCACTCTACGAGGGGTTACCTCTGCAGACTGCTCAGGAAGCTCCAGCTAGTCCAATGCTTGGCAGCCAGGTTGCTCACTGGAGTGGGGTACAGGAAGCGTACAACTCCTCTGTTATGCCAGCTCCACTGGCTGCCCATTAGCTTCCGAGCACAATTCAAAGCACTGGCTTTAGCCTATAAAGCATTAAACAGCTCCATCCCAGTTTACCTGTCCGAACATATCTCCCTCCATGAAACATCAAGGACTTTAAGATCATCCGGGGAGGTCCTGCTCTCAATCTTACCACCATCACAATTGCGCTTGGTGGGGATGAGAGACAGGGCTTTCTCCGTGGTGGCCCCTAGGCTATAGAACTCCCTCCCTACTGAGATCAGATCCACTCCCTCCCTCTTGACCTTCCAGAAGAAACTCAAATCCTGGATGTGGGATCAGGCATTTGCACAATAGACGGACTTATTAGGAAGACAATGTTTTTAACAGACGGCAATGGACTGCTTTTAGGATGACGATTCAAATTTGCAAATTGTTTTAATGTGTATTGTCTTAATTTTGTTTTTTCTGTATTTTATGCTATGTTTGTTCTATGTTGGCACTGAATACTGCATGTTGGTAGTTGTCCTGAGTCCCTCTTAGAAGGTTGAGAATTACAGGGTATAAATGTTCTAAAGAACTAAATATAAATGCACTTCCATATAATCCAGTTCAATGAAGTCAATTTGAATTCCGAAACTGCACTATATGGCAGCATAGATGGGGCCAACGATCAAGCAAAACAAATCCTGAGAAGGATCTAAAAGCAGGAGTGAACAACTGCTGGGCCTCTAGCTCTTCTTGGATTACAACACCCATCAACCTGTATGATTGGCTATGCTGACAAGGGCTGATGGCATTCTGATCCAACAAAAGTTGGGGGACTACAAAATTCTCATTCCTGGCAAGGGATGGGAAAATATTACAAAATTGTAATTGTATTGACTTTAGATCCAAACCATTCAATATGTTGTGTTGACAGCTCTCCCACTCCCATTATTCCTATCGCTAATGATGATAGGAATGAGTAATTAGCAATGCCTCTGCTTAGTCTATTTACAGTAGCTTGACAACTGGAACTTAAATCAGGTGTTCCATCAATCCCTACTGGCTTCCATTTCAGCTTTTCTGAAAGAAAAGCCTTCAAACATTCAAAATAAAAATTCAAGAGGTGCGCTTAAATTACTGCATTGACTTCAAACTCCTGCCAAGCAAATGAGAAATAATGGTAATTTATCTATACTCATTTGGTTATCCTGCCAGACACCTGTCCTCAGATGTTCTGAATGTCCCCGGGTCTGTTTCTCTATGTACTACATCAGCTGGAAGATGGTTCTTTTACTGTTATTATTACTGGAAGTTTCTAAATGGATTTTTCCCCCCATTCACAAAGTGTCCCTCCCATAAATGTCATTCCCAGTCTACTTCAGCTTTCTCCTTCTTTACCTCTATCTAGATGTGGGGGGATCACATATGGAAAACAAGGGTGCATGCATATTGTGTTCTGGAAATAGGTGTTGTTCTAAGCCTCATAGCAGGTCTTTCAATATCAGAAACTGACCCATGTTACTACTATAGCATGAGCTATTTTAGTGGGAAATTATGCAGTGGATGGTCTACAGCAGAGAAACATCCCACCTCGTTCAATGAAGATATCCATCTTTCCTGCACAGTCAATGGTAGAATTAGTCCCTAACTTGGGCTGCTATATAATTCAGTTTCTGAATACAAATTTAACTATATTGAACTGGATTTTATGGCAGTGTAGACTCATATAATCCAGTTCATAGGAATTAATCTCCATTCCAAAACAGGACTATATGGCAGTGGAGATCCATCCTTGGAGGCTCTCACCTGAAGCAAAGGAGGTATCTCTGAGTGGGGCAACACATGCCTTTCGTAGAATCATAGAGTTGGCAGACACCCCGTAGGCCATCCAGTCCAACCCCTTTCTACCAAGAAACAGGAAAATCGCATTCAAAGCACCCCTGACAGATGGCCATCCAGCCTCTGTTTAAAAGCCTCCAAAGAAAGAGCCTCTGAAACAGTTGCTGGGATGCCAAGAGGTGGGAAGTCCCTAAAGCAAGTCCCTAAAGCAAGCTGGCTTTTGAGGTCAACATGCCAAAGTTTTGAGTCCTGAATCCCCCCCCCCCACACACACACACTCCTTGTCACAAGAAATTCAATGTCTAGATTTGATAAATGTAAATTTAATATGATGTGTGGGAATGAATGGAAAAATTGAAGTTGTATGGATGGAGTTAATAATTTTGGAAACACCAGTATTAAATTAAGGCCTGCAATGACTAACTACCTGCTTGCTGGACTTGCTAATGAGAAACTGATAAGAACTGGGACAGTGATAACAGAAATGTTTGCAACATTCCTTATGTTAAGAAGGAAGTCAACACAAGCCTTGTGTTTGTCAACATCAACCAAGAAGATCAACATCTGGCCAGGAAACTGAGATGGAGCCAGGATTGAAGATGTGTATCATTAATTTACAACTTTGGGACTACATGAACAGAATATTTCTATAAAAAAACCTCAGTCTAATAATGCTCAAAGTGTGGCAGACCAAGGAATCTGTTCCACCCGCTATGCTCTGCTCCATGGGAAGGAGAGAGATAGTGTGCCTATGGATAGTGGCAGATCTGCACAGGAGCAGTCTTTGGGGCTTCTTTCTCAGGGGAAGAGGAAGAAGTGTGTTTTTGCAGCCTTGGATTTTGAGCAGGGAGTCAGGTTCTGCTGTATGGAAAACAAAGATCTGGTCCTTGGCATTGTTCTTGGGGAAAGAAGTTTTGGCAATATGGAATGATGCATTGGCAGGCTGCAGGAAAGCAGGGTCTGGCCTAAGAGGTGCTTCTCCAAGGAGGGAGAACAGGATATGGTAATATTTTGGATACATGTGGATGAATGTGTGTACATGTGTGTGAATGTTGAGCGAAAATGTAATTCCCCTTTGTTTGTTTGTTAACCAATGTAATTGTAAATCCAATGCAGCTGCATAGAATCTATATGTCTGTATGTCTAATGTCATTCTTTGTCTAAATGTTTTTCTGTAATCTAATATACCCTCTCACACTGGAAATTGCAATACAAAGAACCTATGCTTCAAATATATTGAAAAGTCATTCATGACATCCTTGGCATCACAGCATTTTTCTTTCTCTGGCTCCTATGTCACATGCCGACACCTCAAACCTTTCCCATTGTACAGAGGTCTCTGGTATCCACTGGTCTTTGGTTCCAAATTCTATGGACAATTAAACCCTGTGATGTGCAATGGTAGGGTAAAATGGATGGTGGTAATTTTTGTTCATTAATATCTAGACTGTATGACATTTGCTAACAAATACCTGTGATTCAAGGAGCAGTCGATTGTAAAATGTAGTACCACCAACAGATACATATATAGATATATCTATATATCTATATCTATACATAGATAATAGGGCTGGTCAATTCGTTTCGTTAATTCGTAATTCGTTAAAAAAATCGTTAATTTTTGAATTACGAAACGATTACAAAACATTTTTTTTAACCTGGAAGTGTTTTTAAATATCGAAACGGCAGGCGCCAAAAAATTTTGTATTTCCGTCCATTTCGGAAATACGTAAGATGGCCGCCTGCCGATGCTTGCTGAGAGGGGCGAGCGAGAGGGGCAAGCGAGCGGCGAGCGAGAGGGGCGAGCGAGCGGCGAGCGAGAGGGGCGGAAGCACTCTCTCCTGACATTTCACCCACATCTATGGCAGGCATCCTCAGAGGTTGTGAGGTCTGTTGGAAACTAGGCAAGTGGGGTTGATATATATCTGTGGAATAATGTTCAGGGTGGGAGGAAGAACTCTTGTCTGCTGGAGCGAGAGGGGCGAGTGAGCGGCGAGCGAGAGGGCCCGCCAGAGTGAGTGCCTGCCTTCCCTCCTTAATAATAATTAATAATAATTAATCCCTATTCTACTAAATTAATAATTAAATTTAAAAAATATTTTAAAAATATTGAAAAAAAAAGGGCGCCATCTTTACAAAATGTTTTGTAAATATTTACGAAATTTCGTAAATACCGAAACTTTTTTTTGGGAAAGTTTTGTAATTATTTTAAATATCGAAACAAAAAAAACCCCAATTACAAATCGATTTTAGAAACAAATTTTTGCGTTGTTACCCAGGCCTAATAGATAAATATATGTAAAATAGTTAGATAGGTATATGAGTCCCCTCAGGAAGAGAGGGCAGGTTGTAAATAAAGTGTTGTTGTTGTTAGCTTGGATACCCAGCATTACCCAGGTTATTTGAGAAGTCATTTTTAATTGTACAAAATGCATAGGGTTGTGGGTGGACTACAACTCCCATCACACCAGTTTAACCCCCTAAAACTCCATCAGTACTTAAAGTTTGTTATGTTAGACAAGTTTGCTCTAGATGCATCATTGGGGCAGCAGGTTCCACAGCTGAACAGCTCTCCTTACAGTGAGGAAGTTCTTCCTAATGTTCAGGTGGAATCTCCTTTCCTGTAGTTTGAAGCCATTGTATCACATCCTAGTCTCCAGGGCAGCAGAAAACAAGCTTGCTCCCTCCTCCCTGTGGCTTCCCTTCATATATTTATACATGCTATTATGTCTCCTCTCAGTCATCTCTTCTGCAAGCTAAACATGCCCAGCTCTTTCAGCCACTCCTCATAGGGCTTGTTCTCCAGACCCTTGATCATTTGAGTTGCCTTCCTCTGGACACATTCTAGCTTATCAACATCTCCCTTTAACTGTGGTGCCCAGAAACAGTGTGATTCCAGGTGTGGTCTGACCGAGTCAGAATGTTATTCTGTGTTGATTCCAAAGGAAATGATCCCATGTTCTTCGAGTGATAAGTGCAAAGCTTGTGCCTTGTTTGTAAAAAGGGTCCATCTGAATGTGAATTTTGCACAGAATACATTCTAAAGTCTCCAAGGTTTGTTTTCTATTGTATCAGAGGTTCAAACCCACCACAATGGAATTCTATTGCAATAACAGTTTGATAGAGTATCAGACTCTTTAAAAAGTGAGGCAACGTATTAAAGAGGAGATATTGGCCATCTCGATGGAGTAGTTTAACTTTGCATTGCTGTCCGCCCAGCAAACAAATACCATTTTCTATGAAGTTATTTACTCCACAATGCTATTTGCTCCAAAACTGTTTTCTTCCCCGTGAAAAATATGCAATTGTTTTGTGCAGAATAACTCTCAAATTGCAAAATAAAAACAATCACTTATGTCGGATTCCCCTCCATTTCTCTCATTTGGCAACCTCACCGGCGGGATGTGTCACCATTATTCCTGTTAATTGCTTCCTGTAACGCACGCTTCTCCTTCAAATCGAGGACCTTCTTTATGATGAAAGGTAAACAGCTTGCCACTCAGGATCTCGCACAAAGAAAGAGATTTCTAAACCCCCCTCTTCCTCACCAAATTGCAAAACACACCAGAAAACAATGATATAAAAAGCATCCATGAAGTGCATACATCAAAGTCAAGGGAAATCTTTGTATTCTACCGGTAATGCTTACGAGGTAAAGTGGCATACCGATTTCTTATTTAATAAATTCCCACTGAAAATTAGTTTTTCACAGTGGGAAGGATTTCAAGCCTTGCTGAGACGAACAGGCAGGATCTAATCAGTGTTCGGGCTTTGTAGATACACCGGGGCTTGGAGATATTTGAATGATCCAATTATTCTGTGGAGGCACAATAACCGTAGCTGCATACTAATCGAGCAATATGGGGAGAGGAGTCCAGGCCGACCGCTCCGGAAGCCCTAGACATGGACAGCCCGCCGACTGACCTTCTGCCAATTACATTAATTCCAATTCTATTAGCTCATCCTTTGCCCGAAGGTGACATATGTGCAGATCTATAGGGGAAGGGGGAGAAAAGGGAGAAAAAAAAACCTGACAGAATCAACTCGCCACGAGACAATGATGCAGGACGCTTGCTCACTGATTTGAATACAAGGCATTAGTTCTCAAAGTGAATGCAATCGTACAGTAAGTAAGAGCGAATTTCCCTGACAAGACAGCTCTCTAGAAAACTAAAAGAATGTCATTCCATGAAACGGTGTTGATTCTGCCTGCTGGAGAAAGTCAACTGATTTTTTTTCTCCTTTTTACAGGGAAAAGCGCATTGCACAATTACATCGTAACCCTAAAAAGCAGTTAATCTTAAGCACATTGGCTTTTTTGTTCACAAGTGAAAAAGGAGTAGTGCATTTTAAGGTTAATTTGAGGAAATTAAGGCTCCTCAAACCCCAGGTGGGTTAAACCACTGGGGGTTAAACCGCTGAGCTGCTGAACTTGTTAATCAAAAAGTTGATGGTTTGAATCCAGGTAGCGGGGTGAGCTCCCGCTGTTAGGCCCAGCTTCTATGAGGAGCGGCTTAAGGAGCTGGGCATGTTTAGCCTGAAGAAGAGAAGGCTGAGAGGAGATATGATAGCCATGTATAAATATGTGAGAGGAAGCCACAGGGAGGAGGGAGCAAGCTTGTTTTCTGCTTCCCTGGAGACTAGGACACAGAACAATGGCTTCAAACTACAAGAGAGGAGATTCCATCTGAACATGAGGAAGAACTTCCTGACTGTGAGAGCCGTTCAGGAGAGGAACTCTCTGCCCCAGAGTGTGGTGGAGGCTCCTTCTTTGGAGGCTTTTAAACAGAGGCTGGGTGGTCATCTGTCAGGGGTAATTTGAATGCAATATTCCTGCTTCTTGGCAGGGGGTTGGACTGGATGGCCCAAGAGGTCTCTTCCAACTCTTTGATTCTATGATTCTATGATTCTGCCAACCTAGCAGTTCAAAAATATGCAAATGTGAGTAGATCAATAGGTAGAGCACTGGCGGGAAGGTAACTGTGCTCTATGCAGTCATGGTGGCCACATGACCTTGTAGGTGTCTTAGAAACTGAGATGAGCATAACCCCCCCCCCCCAGAGTCAGACATGACTAGACTTAATATTAGGGGAAACCTTTACCTTTACTTAAGGCTATTAAATTGTGTGCAGATTTGCACGTAGAATTTTTTTTCTCAGGGGAAATAATTTTTCTTCTGATTTCAAATCATCAACCTATGAGAAACAAACAGGCCCCCAGTTTGGGAAACAGTGAGAGAGCAATTTCTCTATCAGAAGTTTGTCCTGCAAGCTATATTCAGCCCCTATGCCTCAATTTTTGGGGCCCTGGAAATCTGTTATAAAAATACCTCCCATAAACCCTGAGGACAACACCAAATACCTCAATTTTTTTATTCAGTCCTTCTCAAAAGGGTGTCAAGAAGTGGTAGTAACTTTTGCAAATAAGTGAAGAAATTCTTTGCTATCAGGCATTTGGAAGAGGACGAGGGGGACACTGCTGAGGAGGTTGTGGGTGTCAGTTAGGGACTCTGTTTAGTTTAAATATAATTTGTATTGTGTTTTAACTGCATTTTAACTTGTATCCATGGCACAAATATTGAATTGTTTTAAATTGTTGTATTTGCTTTTAAATTTATTGGGCTGTGTCATATTGTAAGTCTCCTTGAATCCCCAAGGGGAGAAATAGTGATGATGATAATGATGATGATGATGTATTACCCACCTGCAGCTCAAGCTGGGGTACAACAGAAAAGTGGTGTAGAAATAAAGTTAATAAATGTATCATCATCATCATCATCATCATCATCATCATCATCATCATGGCCAATGTTCAGGAGTTATGGGAAGCAGAAGACCCAAACATCTGGAGACCCAAAGATGGAGAAGCCTGGCTTATACTCACCTGACAGTTCCAACAACAGTAGATTCATTGAACTCACTATTTTTACACTTATGTCAGCTTCACTAATGCAGTGGGTTTACTCTACTAGCAACTAGCAATTATCTTGAGGCTCTTGTCTCAACAACAACTCCTGTTCCTTTTTTTCTCTTTTGGTTTCTGCACTTTCTGGAAATTGTATCAGGCATAAGAAAGACTCCCAGTTCTGAGCAAAAATAGAGCTTAGGAAGTTCTTTTATGGAAGTAATTTAACTGCTGTTAGTCATTGTCATGTCTGAGATGGAGCTTGTTGTCATTGTCATTGCTTTTAATGCTGAAAAAATAATATATTCTGCTGCTTATTCATCTGCTCATTACTTTTTCATTATGTTCTCCTACTTAGGAGAAATAAACCCACCTAGAACAGATATGAGAATGGCATAAAACCTAAAAAATTCATTTGATATGCCTTGAAATTAGAAATGTGATTCTTTGCTAATTTCTTTCAGAAGCAACAAGTCATTTCAGCAATTTCCTTCAAGAGGTTTTGTGTTTTTAAGTACTATTTGCTCTTTCAAGACTTCATCTGTGCCACCTTTTTTCCCCTGGTTTCTATAAATTTTTCTGTCTATACACACAATATCACACACAATTTTTAAGGTATGATATTTTCTGCACAGGAAGCATCAGTGTCTAAGTGCAGAAATATTTTATATATTTAAAAATGCTGCAGAAGATGCCATTTTTAGTACAAAAGACCCATGTGTGAACTTTATATAGAATCAGTTTCAAACTGTGAAGTTTCTTGTCAGTTAAGGATTCCCCTTGTTCCTTATTCTGGTTTCCCAAAAGACTTAAAAAACTGATTTTCACATATTTTTCTGTCCAAATAATTTTTTCACCCTACTTGAAATGCTATTTTGAAAGAAATGCTTGTAGTTACTAGAAATATTTGTCTGTAAAATGTATCATCTTCACAGCACATCTTTGAAATGTGCATCACACATGTTATTGATGATGTTGTTTTTGAAATCAATATATGAATTGAAATAGTGAAGGGGGTCACCATTATTGGACCAGGAACTTATGAGCCATTTCAGGATAATAATCAGGAGAGCAAGCATGCCTCCCCATGAAAGTATCTAAACAGGACAAAAACATATCATTTCTTCATAAAGTGTATATTGTACAGCCTCTACAGAAGCAGTGTCCAACTCATTTTCATGGAGGCTCATGTCAAGTATATGGTTGGCTTCAAAGGGCCCTTGAATCCATGGATGGAGAATCTGAGGATACAGAGGGCAGTCAGTATTTTGTGTTAACCCAGTTTGGATGCCCAGATGTTATGGAATGACATCTCCCATCCTTTTTTAATATGAGGATGATGGGAACTGCAACCTAGAAGACCTTGTGTCTCTGACGTTGGGGAAAGGTTAAAGAGCATTTTAAAGCTCGACATCATCTTTATTTATTTATTTAAAACATTTATATTCTGCCTTTCTCACCCCAAAGGGGATTCAGGGCGGAGAACAGCATATATACAGCAAACATTCAATGCTGAGACACAAATTCACATACAATACATAAACATTAAAAAACATTTATCAAAATATTAAAAATACACCATTTCAAACCGTTCTAGTAATTGGCATCAAATCAATTGGCCTGCTCATCTTTCCTATTGCTGCTTTATTGCCCTGCCATGAAAGCTTGGTCCCATAGCCAAGTTTTTACCATCCTTCTAAAGGACAGGAGGGAGGGGGCCCACCCAATCTCACCAGGAAGCGGGTTCCATAGTCGGGGAGCAATCACCGAGAAGGCCCTGTCTCTCGTCCCCACCAATCGCGCCTGTGACAATGGCAGGATGGAAAGCAGGGCCTCCCCAGAGGATCTTAATGTCTGCGATGGTTCATAGGGGGAGATGCGTTCGGACAGGTAATTTGGACTGGGGCCATTTAGGGCTTTATAGGCCAAAGCCAGCACTTTGCCTGGTAGCAAACTGGCAGCCAGTGGAGCTGGCATAACATGGGAGTTGTATGCTCCCTGTATGACACCCCAGTTATTAACCTGGCTGCCTCTCGTTGGACTATTTGAAGCTTCCAAGCAGTCTTCAAAGGCAACCCCACATAGAGTGCATTGCAGTAGTCTATCCTAGATGTAATGGGAGCATGGACCACCGTGTACCTAAATTCAGACCCCACTATCCTGACTAAAGACAACAAACGGTAGCCTTCCAGGTGTCCCTGGGCTCACCCAGACAGCCCCTTAAAAGTGTAAACTCCTGTTTCTTTACATGGGGCATTCAAATGACACTACACGTAAACATGACTGCATTTGGCACAAAGCAGGAAAACACTTTGATTTGTCAGGAGAAGGACCGGGTCTTCTTGAAAAACCTGGGTCTTTCCAGCTGTGGGCGGAGTCTGTATTGCCCTCTCAGTAGTTCTGGGACTTCTGAGGGGGCTGTCCACACAGCCCTCACATGTTTTCCAGGCTCCGTGAGACTGGAATATCCAAGAAGGTTCTAACGCGTGCCCCCTCCCCCCCCCAAAAAAAACCCTTTAAAAAGCATTTAAAATAAAATAACTTACTCGGCTGCCATTAAAGTGCTGCCAAAGCTCTCCTGCTGTATAGGAATGATGCATCAGTGAATAGGAATGGTGTATAGGAATGATGCATTCTGGCACATCATTCCTACACACCAATAGAGCTCTGGCAGCACTTTAATGGCAGCTGGGCAAGTTATTTTTTTTACATGCTTTTAAAAGCAGTTTAGGGTGGGGACTGTCACTCTGTTCTCCCAGAAGTTTCCAGGAAGGCCTCTGGAACCCCTCACCCCAAAAAAAGCACATGCTTTCGGAAGGGGGGGGGCTAGAACCTGGGTGCAATTGTGCTTTTAAAATGCATCTGCTCCCAGGTTAAAGGGCTGTGTGGCACTGCCCCCTGTAACCCAATTCCCATCAACTCTAGTCTTGCTGTTTAATGATGAAAGATGTAGGAGTTGCAGTCTAGCACCTGGAGGACCACATAAAATGAAATGGAGGATTGGATTCAGCCCATAGGCCTTGAGTTTGACCCATGTGCTCTACAGAATAAAAACTAAGGAGAGTGATGAGGGGTCCACCCCAGCAGCAAAGGGGCAAGTTCATTTTTTTTAAAAAAATCTTCCTCCTTTTTCTAAACATGATTCATTGCAAATCACCATCTTTGATGAATTTCCTGTGAGAGCTTGAGGAATGAGGCAAATGCTAAGTCCCTCCATGCAGAATAAGTATCTTTGCAAAATTTGGAGCACAGGGAAGGGCCGTGATTGTTTTCCCAGCTGTGCGCTGGCATCTTAACATGAAAAGCAGGTATAATTCCTCTCCCTCTACATACAAAATTGGAGCTTATTGCCGCTCATGAAGAATAGGGGGGAAAGAATGCCATGCACTGCCAAGCAGACGGCTCAACCTTGCCATAAAGAAATCGTGCTTGTGTTTGCATTCCCTGCCTGCCTTCAAATTAGGGATCAGATCAATTAGTTCTCTTATAATGGGCTGAAGGCTGGGCAGTACAGAACAAAAGTTGGCCATTTTGTGGGGTATCTCCCAAGCAAGGGAGGAGAGCAAGTACTGACCTGGGACATGTCTTGTGGTTATGGAAGATTGCCTGGAACGTAGGGAGAAAAACAGATTCCAGTTTAATCCTACCGCTTGCTTGTTTATATGAAAATCAAATGCCGATGTTTTATTTATTTGCCTGCAGAGTAACTACATTGAGGGAAAGATGAAAAGAGTGTGGTATTCAAGATAGGGAGGTGGTGAGGAAGACAGCATCAAAAAAGCCCAGCCAATAAATTAAAGTGATTATGGGCAAAACTCAACCCTCCGGAATTAATTTGGGTTTTCGAAAAGGAAAGAAGTGAGTTTACTTGTATTTACTTAAGTTATAGCCTGCCTGTCTCCCAATACGGACCGAAAGTGGCTTGTAGGAAGCATTAAAATGGAAAGCAGCTAAAAGAAACAATTGTCAATACAACCTTTCAAAGAACAAATTAAATAACCAAGCAGTGAGAATAAAAATATCTCACAAATGGAAGAAAGGGCATAAGAGTTTGGAGAAAGTATCCTATATGGAAGCCATGTCTTTGTAAGTGGACTTAGGTGTGTGGGCTACACAATGTATAACCTTGGTCTAACATACAGTGATAGCTTGACTTAAGAGTTTAATTCATTCTGTGACCAAGCTCTTCACTCAAAATGCTCTTATCTCGAAATGAATTTTCCAACTGAAATGCATTGAAATGCAGTTAATCCATTCCAGTCTCTTGAATTCCCCCTGAAATTCCTCCTGAAATTTACATGTTTTTAAATAAGATAATGTATTTTATAAATCACAAATGATGTATAAATGCACATTCACATGGAACAATAAAAAAGAAAGACGAACTTAAAGATGGAAGAAGCTCAAAGTTATGGCAAGGAAACACAAAGCACAAACTGAAGAGGCAGAAGCATTATTTTCTTCCTACTGAACTCATTCCAGCCTCCCTCCCTTTCTTGATCCCTTTCTCTCTTCATGATTCCAAACATACCAGGAATAAAACCACACAAAATCAACTAATCCAAAATTCCTCAAGAGTAAAGTGGATAGCAGTCTTCCAAAGTGGACAAGAACACGGAGGCACAGAGGCTGCTCCCTTGAAGCCCTAAAGCTCCATACTCTTGAGCTAGTGCTCCCTCTCTTAACTCAAAATGCTCTTAAGTTGGGATGATCTTAAGTAGAAGTTCCACTGTACATTAAAACAAAGAAAGAAAGAAAGAAAGAAAGAAAGGAAGGAAGGAAGGAAGGAAGGAAGGAAGGATTGTAAGGAAAGAGACATAAAAGTCAAATTTAGGAATGGGTGTTTTCTGGCGTAAAAATAAACCACGTGTAGTTCACGTTTGATCAGCCTGCACACAGTCTTGCCAGAGAACGAAAATATGTCATGCAGATTAACAATGAAGAACAAGTAGTTTACTCTTCATAGTTCAGAACAACATATGTACAATGTGATCAGTTAAATCAACTCACATAATGTCTTTTTATGAGAGATTTAAAATGGTCTTTCTTTGTCCATGTGGATAAACTCCTTCAGCATGTCATGAAGTGAGAGCACAGTCCAAACTCTGCCTCTGTCTGCTTGTCTCTTTCTTTTATTTTGCTTCTCTCTGAGCACCTGCATCAGCCTGAACAAAAATGTAACAGTAACCAAAAGTCCTAGGCTTAGCCAGCTCCCTGGGCGTGGCCAGAACAATCAGCATCTTATTTTGCAGTCGACACACACACACACAAACTGATTTCTTGTACGCTCCAACATGCTTGAGATTAAATAATAATTTCTTATCATAATCAAATAAAAGTAAAAAATAGTTCAGAGAGAGGTTAAGCCAACTGGATCAAATCTTAGTTAGAAATGTTAATCTTGGTAAATTTCAGTCTCACAGAGAAGAACAAATATTTTTCCTTTTTTCTCCTTGATCTCAAAAATCATTGTCTTGTTTTGTGCAAAAGAGTTCATGTGGAGTTGTTCTGCACAGAATGCAGCATTTTCTACACATAAAAACAATTTTATGCACACAAAATCATATTTTCATTGTAAAAACCAAGATTTGCTGTGCTAAAAACCAAATTTACTTGATTACTAGACCAAAATACGACTGTTGTTGTTTTTGCAACAGAAACAAAATAATATTCTGCCTATACCCCCCCCCCCATAGCCTTCAAAATTAAAATTATGTTTCTTGCTTTTGAGAACAAAATGTAAAAGATTTGAAAACTGTTAAAACAATACAGTTGTCCTGTGTGTAGAAATGATGTTTTCTGTACAGAAAATTGTTCGTTCACATGCATTTCTCACACAAAATTCCCGAAATTCAACAATTCTCACTCATTTTGGATTGTACTTTTGAATAATTTTGGATATTTCTTTTCCATTGCAAACTGAGCAGTCTTGCTCTCCTCTCCCCCTTCTGTGGTTACATTTTGGAATTGTGGCTGGAGGGTGACCTAGTCTATAAGCTCTCCTGTTTTGTTCTATTTTGGGCTTCAAAAGTACAGAGAACGAAACAGATCTTTCCAGGTGCTGTGGAAAGATCCCAAAATAGCTTCCGCTTTCTAAAGATGTCATTAGTTTTAAACAGGACAGCTCATATTTTCACACTCAACATGTCCTTTGCTTTGGGAAGGCATTATCAATGGGATTGACTTTGGAGCTGCTCCTATCCAGATTGAAGAATGCAGATGAGCGCTGGCTTGCAATAGACGTTATAAGAAATAAAAGCTGCACTATAGAGATAGCTGTGACTAGATTGAGTTGTTCATGGATTCTTTATTACATGGTGTCATTTTCTTCCATTTTTTAAAAAAAGTCCTATAAAGGTATTTTGAAAACTTCAACAGGATGAAGTTGGAAAAATTAGGACCCTTTCATTCAAGGTGATTCAAAGGGATGTCTCACTGTGTATGGAAAATAGAGTCAAGCAGAGGAATGCTAGAAGTGAAGGAGAAGAAGAAGAGGAAGATGAAGAAGCTGAAAAAGAAGAAACTGAAGAAGAAGCTGGAAGAGGAGGAGTAAAATGAGGTTGATGATGATGATCGTTAGACCTTGAATAGGTGATATCTTTGTAGGGATAGATGAATCACATCTTGGAGAACTTTCAGACTATATCAAATATTCCTCTTTCAATAATAGAGAAGATATTTCTCCAAAGTGTTAGGAATAATGTCCTGATGACATATTTCATTTATTTATTTATTGTGCCAGAAGCAAATTGAGAATGCAGTTATAATGTATAGAAAACCCACAAACAAAATTAAAAACTTGGCATTATATTAAATTTGAGTGCCTCTGGTGTTGCTGTAAGAAGGTCCTCCATTGTGCATGTGGCAGGGCTCTGATTGCATTGTGGTAAGTGGTGTGTGGTTTGCTCTTCTCCACACTTGCATGTCGTGGATTCCACTTTGTAGTCCCATTTCTTAAGGTTAGCTCTGCATCTCATGGTGTTCGGCACCTTCTAAGTTGCCCAGTCTTCTGTGTGCCCAAGGGGGGAGTTTTTCATCAAGTATCAGCCACTGATTGAGGCTCTGGTTTTCAGTGGCCACTTTTGGACTCTCACTTGCTGAGGTGTTCCTGCGAGTATCTCTGTAGACCTTAGGAAGCTATTTCTTGATTTAAGGTATTGGCTTGCTGGCTGATATCTGAACAGAGGATGGGCCAGAGATGTCAATGCCTTGGTTCTTTCATTGCAGGCTGCTACTTCCTGATGGATGTCAGATGGTGCAATACCAGCGAAACAGTGTAATTGCTCCAGCAGTGTTGGGCGTAGACATCCTGTGATAATGGGGCATTTCTCATTAGGAGATACATTCACTGGGCATTCGTACTCAGCAACAGAGTAGCAAAAGACAAGGAAAGATGTCTTCACTGTATCTGGTTGTGATCCCCAGCTTGTGCCAGCTTTCCTATGATATTCTTTCTAGCACCCACTTTGTACTTGATATTCAAGCAGTGCTTCTTGTAAGTCAGAACACAGTCCAAGATAACTCCCAGATATTTTGGTGTGCTGCAATTCTCTAGTGGGATTCCTTCCCAGGTATTCATCAGAACCCGAGATGTTTGTCTGTTCTTAAGATGAAAAGCACACACCTGCATTTTAGATGGCTTAAGAATCAGCTGATTTTCCCTGTAAGAGACAGTAAGAGCACCTAAAGCTTCAAAGAGTTTTGTTTAACTATTTCATGATGGCATATGATATGCAGAAATATTAACTGTCACTTTGTCTGATATTAATATCTTCATGAATGGTCTTGTGTGTGCAATGGGATCTGCTGCCTCTAAGTCTCCTTCTTTGGAGATTTTTAAACTAAGGCTTTGACACTACAGACTTTTCCAAGTACCGCTACATATAAATGCATCCTTCCGGCATAGCAGGGGACAATGCAAATCTTTCTCAATCTTGCTTCCCGCTTTCAGCATCTCTGAATTTTCTGTTGACTGATTTCTGGCTTCACGAATGTGGCACATTCTCCTGACTTCTATCCAGGCTACTCTTTGCATTGATTAATGACCAGTCAGAATATTTGCTCTTCAACTTGTATCCTGACTACTCTTTTTGGCTGTTCCTGCAAACTACTGTGCTTCTCTGGAAGCTATATCAACTCCAGCCTTGCAACAAATATTCTCTTTCAAAACCCTTTAGAACTCTGGCATGCCTGGCACAAACTTTACAAAAGCAGAAACTACAAACCAGGAGAAATGACACACATAAAAACAGAACTGTTACTACTACCTCAGGAGATGCATCTTTATGACAATCAAGAACGCAATCTGACACTACTTTAACGACTGTTTGGCTCAATGCTATGGAATCCTGAGAGTTGTAGCTGTAAAAAAAAAGAATGTTTTTTTAGAGCAGTGTTTCTCAACCTTCCTAATGCTGTGGCCCCTTAATAGAGTTCCTCATGTTGTGGTGACCCACAACCATAAAATTGTTTTTGTTGCTACTTCATAACTGTATTTTTGTTGCTATTATGAATCATAATGTAAATATCTGATATGCAGGATGTATTTTCATTCACTGGACCAAATTTGGCCCAAATACCTGATACACACAAATTTGAATACTGGTGTGTTTGGGGGGGGGGGGCGTGATTTTGTCATTTGGGAGTTGTTGTTGCTGGGATTTATAGTTAATGTGCAATCAAATAGCATTCTGAACTCCACCCACGATGGAATTGAACTAAACTTGGCACATAGAACACCCATGACCAACAGAAAATAGAGGAAGCGTTTAGTGGGAATTGTCTTTGAGTTTTGGAGTTGTAGTTCACCTACATCAAGAGAGGACTGTGGACTCAAACAATTTTAGATCTGGACCTAACTTGGCACCTATATTCAATATGTCCAAATGTGAACACTGGTGAAGTTTGGGTAAAACAGACCTTTACATTTGGGGGTTGTAGTTTTTGGGATTTATAGTTCACCTATAATCAAATAACATTCTGAACTCCACCAATGATAGAGTTGGCCAAACTTGCCACAGAGAACTCCCATTCCTTGAAGAGACTCACTGATGGGAGCCTCCCTCTAGCCTCGCGCGCTCTCCCTCGCTGGAACATGTGCACCACACTGCCAAGTGCCAAGCATGCCTGCTCTCCCCTCCCTACTTGGAGTCTCAGAAACAGCCCTCCCCTTGGCTGAGGAGCTGGCCAATCACAGCAGGAGGAGGGTTTTTGGTGGGAGAATTTGCTGTCTGTTTCCAAAAAGGAAGAGAAGGACAGCCAGAGAGATCTTCAGCCTTCTCTGCCAAAGGGGTTCCTAAGCCTATTAGAAATATATGTTTTCTGATGGTCTTTGGTAACCCCTCTGAAATCCCCTTGTGACCCCCACCCCCAGGTGTCCCGACCCCTAGGTTGAGAAACGCTGTTTAAGAGTTTAGGATTTACACGGTCTTTCCTCTCTCTGTTAAAGTCTTGCCAACTACTAGTATCCTATAGCATTTAACCATGGTACTTAAAATAATGTCAAACTGCATCAATTCTACAGTATAGATGTGCCCAAGGAAGGAAGAGGAGGAGGAAAAGAAAAAAGAGGTGGAGGGGGAAGAGCCATGATCTCACTTCCAGTGTGTAAAACCCCAATCCAATATTTAATAGACAACACAGGACACTAAAACAGAATGTCATATTAAAATATTTAACACAATGCGTTCAGCATGCTCTAGCTTTTGGAAAAAATGTGTCCAAGTAAGTATACCGTCTTCTCTAGCATTTCTGAGGTTTTTTCCTTGACAAGAAAATACCCCAAGGTTCATCAAAGTCTCCTTGCATTAACAGATCAAGCTGGCTGGCACAACTTATCACAGATCGGGTGTCCACACACAATGCCAGGTGACAGCTCTGTTCCACTTCTGCACCAGGGCCTGCTCTGCAATTTTGTTTCCTTCACAAAACCATTTAAGCGTCATCTCTGAGGGAAGGGGGAGTTGTTGCCGCCTTGACATAGTGACTGCAACAATTATTTGATCTATTTTAAAGTGACATTCAGGGTTTCCATAGAAATTAGTTTTTTAGGAAACATGTGTTAAAGAGTGGTAATTAAAAAAATAACCATCTGATGAATCTATTGATGTCTGAGGAATGAAATCTTTGCAAATATGGATGTGAATCCACAGCTTACTGATATCCTAAATGAGTAAGGGTTATTGATTTAATTGAAGAGGCATCTACTATTGAATACAGCTTGACCCCACTTTAACTTCTATGACTCAGCCTATGAAATCCTGGGGATCTATTCTTTGCAGGGGCAGCTCAAGCCATTATGCAAAGTAAGCATTTGCAGTATAGTTGATTTTGCCCAGGGGCGCTCTTGAGGCGCTCTTGGGGGAAAATAGATCTTGACTTATGCGAGTTGTAGTTACTGGGATTATAGTTCACCTACAATCAAAGAGCATTCTGAACTCCACCAATGATGGAATTGAACCAAATATGGCACACAGAACTCCCATGACAAACAGAAAATATATATATCAGTGATTGGTTGGGGGGGGGGGGGGTACCAAAATACTGTTTGCTTACCGTTGAAAATTACCTAGGGCCGCCTCTGATTCTTTGGTGAAACACCAGAGAAAACTAGAGACGTTGTGCAACTACAGGATTGCATAGAACTGAGTCATGGATTCATTATACAGTGTAGATGCACCCTAAATAATGTTTGCCATGGCCTCATCACAATAAAGAATCAATCCACTTTAAATCCAGTTCCTGCCTCCTGCAGAATTCTGGGGTTTGTAGTTCAGGAAGGAGCCTTTAACAGCCCCATTAAACTACAATCCCCTGTAGGAGGCAGAAACTAGATTTAAAGTGGATTCATTCTCTAGTGTGATGAAGTAGCTGGTCCAACTCCCACCTTCCAGTCCACCTTAAGGGCCAGGTGCTGAATGAGAAAGCTAAAACTGGTTGCTAACACACTGGAAAGCTCAGTCTGAAAGAATAACACACTGGCAATATTTTTCACATTTGTTTCCCTGTAGTCGCACATTTTGAAACATTTGGGAAATTATTCGGTGCAGAAATACACCAGTGGTTCTTTGAGCTGCTGCTGTTGTCACATAAAATCAAGTCTAGATAACCTGAGGTTTTTGTGCAAACGTTTTTGTGCCCAGCTTTGGCCGGAGTCTTATTGGGGAATAACAAATGCATTGCCTAGAGTTACACACTTGGGCCTGTAGATAGTCTGGTTTGTTTGTTTTTTGTTTTGTTTTGTTTTTGTGCAACTGTATTTTGTGCACAACTTTGGCCAGATCCCCAATAGGAAGGAATGGACACACAAACTACTGTTATGTATTCAAAAATATAGCTGTGTTAGTGGAGTATTACTATGCAAATGGTCTTGTAGTACCTTAGTGACCATGCATGGACATGAGAGAAGCCGCCCACATGGATGGTAAAACATCCAAAACATCCAGGCGTCCCCTGGGCAACATCCTTGCAGATGGACAATTCTCTCACACCAGAAGTGACTTGCAGTTTCTCAAGTTACTCCTGACACAAAAGAAGTGACTAACAGAGGCCCTAACTACACTGCTATATAAAATCCATATTACCTGCTTTGAACTGAATTATATGGCAGTGTAGATACAACCTGAGAAAACCAAGTTGGGAGCATAAGCTTTTGAAAACTTCACTCTGTGTATCTGGGGGAGTAGGCTTAGGACATTATCACACAAGGTTCCTAAAATGGGCTCTGCCATTGCAACCCTTATAGTTTGAGCTCCTCTTTTGATTCTACAATGCCTTTACTGAAAGCATCTTGAGAAAGTTAAAAGTGCATTTTGCTTACTGCACCTCTGTACTTCTGGGTTTCCAAAATACTGAAGCATATGGACACCAAAATATTAATCAAAAAATACTTATTGTGTTTATTCTGCAAGTGGAAAAGTTTTGACTTGGAAACTTTAACTTGACATACACTATTGGGAAATTCTAAAGGGCTGGGCTTTAGCTCAGCAGGTTGACTGCCAGCTGCAGTAAATCTTGCCAACCGAAAGGCTGACAGTTAAAAACCCAGGTCAGGGTGAGCTCCTGGCCTTTAGCCTAGCTTCTGTCTACCGACCTAGCAGTTTTGAAAACAGCAATGTGAGTAGATAAATAGGTACCGCTTAAGCAGGGAGGTATTTAAGGAACCCATAAGGAAATGCCAAAAAAATGCAGGTGATTTGATAAAGGAGAAAGTTTACAAACAAAGCTCTTTGGCAGGGAAAGTGGAGTGATAACTCCGTGGCTGGAACTGAGCACAGCCTCCAAGATGCCGAAGATGGGAAAACCTATATATTAGGCCTGGGTAACAACGCAAAAATTTGTTTCTAAAATCGATTTGTATTTGGGGGGTTTTTTTGTTTCGATATTTAAAATAATTACAAAATTTTCCTTTTAAAAAGTTCGATATTTACGAAATCGTAAATGGTAAAAAATTAACGAATCGATTTCCGAAACAATAACGAATTGATTCGTTAATGGCGGACGCGACCGCGAAATACGCTAAAAAACCTCCAAAAACTTCTGAAGCTTCCCTCTCCCTCTGTTGTTGACTGTTGGTGTGATATTATAATTTTTTTTCACTAATTAAACCATAAAACTGGCCCAGACATGCGGAAATAATAACGAAACGACCTCAGAACAATAACGAAACGAATACAATAACAAAATACGAAGCATTTACAAAACGTGTTTAAAAATTCTTTTTTTTTAATGATTGCTCCAGAATGGTTCGTTATCGTTTTGTAATTGGAAAAATTAACGAATTATTAACGAATTACGAATTAACGAAACGAAACCGCCCAGGCCTACTATATATCTCTATCTATGTACAGTTGTCTGTCTTGTCAGTGGATAACGGCACTGAATGTTTGCTATATATGTATTCTGTGATCCGCTCTGAGTCCCCTTCAGGGTGAGAAGGGCAGAATATAAATACTTTAAATAAATAAATAAATTTTTGCCTTGCAATAAAAGGTGACATTAAGAGGGAAAATTCAAATCAGCAGCTTGTTGCAGCCATAGTGAGGCAAAGTTCCTTGTTGTACTTTAAAAAAAAATATTTGAAATACCAAACCTATATGCTACTTGAGAATATTCAGAATAAAATTAGAAATGAATTTAGCAAGCTCTGTGCAGGTATATATATAAAGAAAAATAAATATCTCAGAATTCTCCTTTTAATAGACTACAAGTCAAATATACAACTATGAAAAAATACATTCTCCCCTAGAAAGGATTAGTATATAGCTAAATACCTGTGATGTGTCTGCTGTTTTTGGTCCCAGGCATATTGGCATAAAGTCACCATGAGTATAAGGGGGATGGAGTTTTTCCCCATAAACCTCTCAACAGTTCCCAGCTTTTATAAAATATTTATTCTGAAATGAAGAGCATCTGAAGTTTCCTGTCTGTTGCTTTCCTGTACTGGTGGTGAAATTCACCCTCCATTGCAAAGTAACAAGCTTTTCCTTATAATGATAGATTTAACCAGTTTGTGTGGACATGGAGTTGGATCAGAGAGCAGAATATAATACAGAGATGATCACATTCTGTTTGTTGTTTTTAATCTTTCAACATTTGTGTTTTAGAATTACACCTTGCAGTTTGGGATGTGGAACAAGGGCAAGACATTATTGTAAATTCTAGCACAGAGACGGATACATGAACTGTGCTGCGTGCCCCTACCAGGATGCAGCAACAACAAAAACAATCTGAAAACAGGGGTGTGAGAGTGAATGCAATTAAGGAATGAATTTTGAAACTGTAGTGGAGGGTGGGAACTGATAATTGCTGGTGCATTCAGTAAAGAAGCCAGAGCTGAGCCTATCATTGCAAACTCTACTTTTCAGTTGAATTGTCCCTCAGAGAGACATGAAAGCACATTGAGTTTCTTTTGTTTGCTCTGACTTTTATTAGGTGCCATTTTAGGCAAAACACTAGCATTCTAAGTGAGCCAGGTGGCAACCCACAACAGTAATATTTCCAACACTGTTCTGCCATTGTTTGTTCATTTTTGCAATTTGCTGAAGTTCGGCATTCATCAAAAACAACAACTGTCATCATAAGATATAACTAGCAACTGGAAGCACTGTGCTTTCCTCCACACTCTCCCCTTTCTTATTTCATTGCAAGAGCTGTGGTGATTGTTTTCCTTACTTCATTTCTCAGCACAGAAATGGCAACTATAACAGCTAGGCTTTCCTGCAACAAAGAAAAAGTAATAATAAAAAATGACTGCAAGATTTCAAAGGCATTTCTGGCCTGCTTGAAGCTCCCCTCAAAACCTACACTTCTCACCAGGTTTGACCCTTGGGTTTCTAGTGGAGCTGAGACAGACAGCAGAGGTGCAGGTGACATTTAAATACAGAACTTTCTCTGAGGTACATTAGAAGCAAAATCCATCTAACATACACATCAAAGCTGAGGCCCAGCTCCTAATGAGATGGACCATCTCCAGTCTGGGATCATGACACCGTTTTGATCTTACACATTCTCTGAGTTAATGTGCCGAGTTATAGTACTTCCAAACTATGTAAAGTACCATGGCTCCATCTGATGGAGTCTCTGAATTTTTAGTTTGGTAGGAGACTAAAAATTCTCAGCTAGCAGGCTCTAACATACTGGTGTAAAACTCAAGGCCCACAGGCCAAATCCAGCCCACAATGTCATTGTACGTGTCCCTGCAGATGCTGGATTACAGCTCCTGCCTTCTTCATCATTAAACATCATGTCTAGGGCTGATTAGAGTTGTGATACAGTAATGTCTCAAGGGTTGCAGCTAGGTCTGTTTAGTCAGAAGAGTAGGGTTTGAATTTAGATACAAGGTTTGTGAATATGAAAACATCCCAACTGCTATTGGGTTGCAATTCCCATTATCCCCAGTCTGCATGGTGGAACATCAAAAGTGATGGGAGTTGACGTTAACCCTAATTTGGGCAAAGTTAAAGAGGAGTAACCACTCATATATATGTGTGTGTGTGTGTGGCCCTCTATTTCCACAGATTAAGCAATCTGCAATGAAAATTCAGCCTTCGATGAAAATGAGTCCAACACCCCTACTTTAGTACTTAAAGTTCAAGGTAGTACACCACAGTGCCCTCCACATAATACAGGTTGCACACCACACCCTGGCTGAAGTCCTACATTATACTCACATAGTATAAATCTCCATTTATATTTATACATAGTAGCTGGTGAATTTCCATTACCCCAAACTCTTGGAATCAGTAGTTATTTTGATTTTAGATTCTCTGTGTTTACATATACACTGTGAACAAGGAATAAAAGAAAAGGGGCTAGTCACACATCCAGTCCCAGTGAGTTTGTATAGTACAAGTTCTGCAATTTATTGTCATCAGAACTGAGGCTAGCTGAAGGTATACACATTGTATAGGCTTAGCATACACACAATTTGAGGTGTTACATTTTTTTTTGGCCAAGAAAAATCCTCAGTTAACGTATTACACTATATAACACAATTTGAAAAAAATCTGTTCCTGTTTTGAAAGTGTTGTTTCTCTGTTTAATTATGTGGTACTTTCTTCAAAAGTAGTTGTTATACTCCAGAAACTTCATTTTTGTGACTGCCATTTTTAATCTTTCATATGTCATTTTAACCCTTTGTGCAGTCAGCAAAAAACAAGTTTTTATGTCTTTATGCTAGAACCAATTAGAAAATAACCTAAAACCTAGGTACAAAAACCATGTTACATAGCATTATGAGCTATACATACTATGTGGGAACAGTTTGCAGTAATATTTCCTAAGCAGAAGAAACATACTCAAGTTTTATAGAAATCACAGGCAACAAACCTTTTAATTTATGGCAAGTCCTAGGCAGAATATTCTGACAATGTCTGACTAGCCCCCTTTCCCTAAATGTAGAATTGGGTGGGCAGGTGGCAAAAACGTTCCTATTTTAGGGGATTTTTGGATTTCCAAACAAGGGTATTATTCATCTAGTATTATTACAGTGTGTAGCCATAATTCCCACTGCAGAGCACTATTGACAATGTTTGGGGTGTTTCTTTGTAAAGAAAAGACAGAACCCTATAAACCTTGATCTCCACAAAAATCTGAACATATAAATGTTACTCAAAAATAATTTGCTAAAATTCATCTCTTTCAGGACATAAATATTTTTATCTCTATTCTTCTCTAAAGCAAATAGTAAATTTATCATGGGTTGGGTAAGTGAACTACTAGGTGGATGATGCTCAGGATTTTTGCAGCAAGAAGTGATTAAGTGCATTTGCAAAGTGAGGACATTGGTTCCCAAGCTACCTAACATCAATTAAAGGAGACCAAATTAAATCGATGTTCTAATTCCATGAAATTAATGGTAACTTTTTAAAAAAGATGTTACAACATTTCCCTGAGGCCCTGTAATAAATTCTTATCACAGCCACTCACACAGGAAGTGAACGGCCGCACCTTAAGCAGTTTCTTCTTAATACAAAAAGGAAAGTCGCCATGGTTGTACTTAAAGGATATAAAATGAAAATAAACAACAAGACCTAAACAAAGAAGAGAAAATTTTATTCAGGGGAGAACCTGGAGGATAAATAGCCCAACCAGAAATAAATCTGTGCTGTGGATCTTGAGATTCAAAATTTAGGACATAAACTTACAGACTTGGCTTCCAAGTCATTCCTCCATTTTTGGAAGTCAAAGTTTAACTTTTGCGGACTTTTTGTGGACTTGATTATTTGCAGATCATTTGTTGCAACTTGCCCTCTTTCCCATCCCTTTCTCTCTTTAGTAAATATGTAGTTCACCTAGCCACCTTGCCAATACATGTAATTTTTAGTGTGTTAGTATAGTTTGGGGGCATTTCCCCATTTTAATGGGGGGTCCTGAGATCCTAACTCCTATGACGATTAAAGGATCACTGCATCTTGTAGACCTGAACTATCGCAACATATATAGAGCAGAACTGGAAGGAAAATGGGGAATCACATTTGCATAACTTCCCTGTGTTTGATTCATTAAAGGGGGAAAATGTCATTGGTATGGCAGCATGCGCACGATTTCCTCAGACTTATTAAGGTATAGCGTGCATATGCTTTCCCCTAATCAGCCTGTTGCGGTAAATTATTTGGTCCTCAATGAGAAATTAGGCTCTGCAATGGAAATAGGTTCCAAATTGCTTTGATTTGCATAGCAATGGCTGAAATGGATGGCCCCCTCTGGTAGTAGAACATTGTTGAGCATCAAAAGAATCTGCATTACAATATATCATCTGCCGGTGTGGGGTTTAATAAGCTACCAAACTGGTTCTGATTAGACCATTGACATTCTGCACAGGGGCTGATAGCAGGACTGCATTTGGCTAGGAGTGAAATTCCCATTATGAAGATGAACCCAGTTGTTTTGAAAGAAGGACTTGGTCATTGCAAGGGCCAAGAGTTGGGTTAACTACTTCTTCAGTCCTTTTGTGCACAATGGCATTGGGCATAGGAGGAATATTTGAAAATGTTTGGTAGGAAGATGGCTGACAAACAAGTTTCTCAAGAAACACTCATGGGGAAAGTCATTAACAAGAACTTTTGCAGGTTGGATTTATTCTACACCAAATTTTCACAATTGTGCACAAAAAAAGATTTTTCTGTGCAGAAACTGCAGCCCGTTTTTGCATAGTTATTGATAATGTTTGTGGTGAATAACTCTCTAGATGCAAATGGCCTGACTTTTCTGAGATACTCTTTTTCTGCAGAGAAGGACACAATAACAATTACAATTACTGATCGCGCCCTTCAAGAAGAAATTAGTGAAGACTTACATCTCCATGTGACCTATGAATGTGGATGATGGTTCTTGTTTTGCCTCAAAAACTGCCTTGAAGCCACATGTGGTCCAAGGGCTAAGCTTTGTCCATCCCTAGTTTAGAGGGAGGTGTAACTGGGGAGGAAGGGATGGTATTTGCAAACAGTCTGGCATCCTGATGTGTCTAAAGGAACCGTTGTTCTTTTTTGCAACCCTAAAATCTTTGTCTCTCCATATCCCTCCATTCATTTGGGCCAAAGGGATGCCTTTAAACTGTCAACTTTTATTCCTGACTAAAGACAGAAAGTTAGCCCTACCGTCGCTGCCTCTTAATTGTCATTAAGGAGATAAAAGTTTAATATCAGCTTAGAGTCAAACTCTATTAGAGCTGATCTCTTTGCTGTGCTTCTTCCATTTTATATTTTCTTCTGCTTCCCAGTGCTTTTTTACCCAGTGATCTGTCATGAAATGTGTTCCATCTGCAATTAATTGAGGCCAAGCCTAATCAAGATCTAGTAAGCCAGTATCCTTCTCTTCCACTCTCAATCTATCTTGGTCTCATGTTTTATTTACTTACTTGCTAGCTTACTTTATTTTTATCCTGCCTTTATTCCAATATAGGGACTCAAGGCAGCTAACAGTAAACATAACACAATACAAATAAAAACAGAGCAAATGCTTTAAAATATGAATATTAAAATATTTTAAACAATTACATATTTTGTGTCATTAAGCATATACATGTTAAAATACAATTAAAACTACATTTTAAAACAACACAGGTCATAAAGAGTGCATTTGAGTACTATGTTAAGGATGGGTTGCCTTTTTTGCAGTCTACAGCCAAAAGTGGAAGGTCAGGAATGGGCAAACTAAGGCCCAGGGGCCAAATGCGGTGCCCTGGGCACCTACCTTAGGCCCTACTCATTTTTCCTGTCCTTAGCATAAGGACATGGAGGACTGCTGTATCCATATGTAGAAAGAAAAGGGGAGTAAGGCACAGAGCAACTGAGAGCCCTCTGGATCTAAGCCACCACGTCATGCCCTTCTCCCAGCATAAGAATGGTGTGAGTGACCCATCCTTATGCTAAGAGGATGGCCCAAGGAAGGCACACAGCAGCTGAGAGCCCTCTGGAGCACTCTCAGCCACCTCCTGTCTTGCCCTTCTCCTAGCATAATGCCAAGAGGACAGTCTGAAGATCGGAAGAGGGGGAGGACTGCAACAGCTGCCACATTCTCGTTTTCCTGCTATCAAAAGGATGGGGTGAGCAGCCCTATCCTTATGCCAGGAGGACAACCTGAGAATGACCCAGGCCCTGCCCCACCTCCTTCCTGCCCCACCCTCTCACAAGCCCTCTCCTTCCCAGCCCTCTTGGTCAGGCCCACAATGCAGCCCCAAGGCAAAAAGGTTTGCCCTTGCCTGGTGTGAACAGTCTAACTCAGTGGTTCTCAACCTGTGGGTTTCTGGAAGTTGACCTACAACTCCCAGAAATCCCAGCCAGTTTACCAGCTGTTAGGATTTCTGGGAGTTGAAGGCCAAAACATCTGGGGACGCACAGGTTGAGTACCACCGGTTTAACTCTACAGCCACCTAGTTCATTGATGTTTTCACCAACTTTCTTCTGAATATTCACATTGTGCAATTGTTTTTTTAATATCTGACCATGTGTCTGCTTCTTGTCCAGCTGTTTTTGTCATGAAGAGTTACACCTCACCCAAGAATACGCACCAACATGGTTGGAATTGTGTTGCAGTAGATATATTGTACCTGTTGTTGAATGGTGAGAAAATCATAAAATCATTGAATCATAGAGTTGGAAAAGGCCTCATGGGTGATCCAGTCCAACCCCCTGCCCAGAAACAGGAAAATCGCAATCAAAGCACCTCCAACAGATGGCCATCCAGCCTCTGCTTAAAAGTCTCTAAAGAAGGAGCCTCCACCACACTCCAGGGCAGAGAGTTCCACTGCTGAACAGCTTTCAGAGTCAGGAAGTTCTTCCTAATGTTCAGGTGCAATAAAGTATGAAATGGCCTAATTCATGAAGAATTATTAACACCTATGCAACCATTGGTGGATATACACAGGGAATTGTACTTTTGGTCATGTTCTCTGGGAACGGTAATCCACAAAATGTAACTTTCCCAAGCTTGATGCACTGATGTACACACCAGAGCTCTTTATAGAGTGACTATAAAGAGATCTGTTGTGCATATCTGTACTAGATAAAAATACTACAAAGAGTAGCTAAAGATGAAACTTACGCTCCAAGGATAGAAATGCTCATTGTCATAGGATAAAAATGGGGCTTTAAAAATATACAATTCCTGACAAGACTCTCACACACATGGCCTATTTCTTCTTCTTTAAGAGAATATCCACAATGAGTCATTCATTGCTCAAGCTTCCTATAATCCAAAATGGTGATTGATATTCTGAGTGTGGTAGACACGCTCTGTGTGCTAATACCTGGGACTTAAGGTGACTTAATAGCCTTGTGAAGCAGAATCACATTGCCTTCAGGGTCAGTGTAAAGTTGTATTCTTAAGAGTTTTCATGGCAAGCATAAGTGCTAACCATCTATATTTTTTTAAAAAAAAAACCTCCAGTAATATTTTGGATATTTTCATCCTCTTGAATTAAGATATGAAGAAATGGCAGCTCACTTGGGGATCATGGAGTTTGGGATCTTCTCCTCTGGTTTATCCCCAGATTTCATAACATTCAGAGGTGCCCTGCCTATGTTCATAGGAGTCTTCTTTAACTGTTGTGGCTAGAGATGGATCAGATCTCCAAAATTGCAATGTTCCAATATTATCCTTGAATTTCTACTATCTGAGCATTTTCCTTCCAAAAATACCAGGAGGGGAAATATCCTGTTTGTGACTTTCTACATTGGGACCAAATTCTGCATTCATTGTCAATGGACCTTTGGCTATACCCACAATGTAAAATGCCTTCCAGTGAACATCTGTGTTTTTCTTTTCCAGGATACTCTGCCCCACTTTTGTCAAAGTTAGGAGATACTGGAGTATCCCAAGGGTTTGGGGCAGTCTTGGAAGTGGGAACAAATCCAGTTTGGTCTGATCTGCTGTCCACACGGATCTGCCACCATAGCTCTTCCCCACATTAGCATAGGGAAAGGGAACAGATTGTGCCCATGCCACTGTCTTCGCACTTCTAACCAGCCATGGATCTCCTCCCAAGTTCCTGATGGAAATGTGGTCCTCTCCTTCTGCTGCATCCTGTTCTGAAATCAGATGGAGTTCCGTGGCCAGCTAGGAGTGGTGGCATCACTCAGAGCATGTGAAAGTCAACTGGAGTAGTTGCAGTCCTGTACTATCTGAACAGTGACTCCTGATCTGGGGCTGCTCCAGGGACACCAGTGGGGACACACCCTTGGTTTCACTTTCTGGTGGGAAGGGATTTGAAATGTCATCTTCCCTGAATTGCCCTCTTTCAACCAATCTGGTTGATGGTGTTAAGGTTGGTTGACGAGGGCATTATGTAGTCTTACAAGAAGAGTGTAGTTTCCTGCATACAGAGGACTAACAGACCCAAAATGTATAAATCAGGAAATGCAATACTGAATGCCCACCCTTTTCATGTAGCAAATGTAAAAAAAGAAAACAGACTAAAAATAAAACACTATTTTCTCTTTTTAACAAAATCAAGTCTGTGTTTTGTGCATCTCTCATTTATGATTCTCTCCCCGTTCTCCACCACCCTTTTGCTAATTTTATGACAACTGGCCACACAATCCTGACGTCTCCAGACTTCTCTAATATTTTTCCCTCTGAAAAAAATGAATGAATAGTTGTTGATTAAAGCGATAGCTTTACATTTCTTATCTACACATATGAAAATTGCACTTAAGCCCAGGGAACCGTATGGCATTCAGAAAATAACCGTAAAACTAACCAAAGAAATTGAACTGTGTGTCACTGCATAATTCCTGTTAATTAACTGTGCTGCGTTTCTATTTTATCTAGAATTAGAGATGCAATCAGCTGCTATTGCTCACATTCTGTTCATGATGCAAATATTTGTAACTGGTTTGGCCACATACTAGTATCTAACCAGTACGAGACTGTAAATGGATGCTCCATACCATATGGCATGAAACCATGCTCTATACTAGGGCTGGAAATCTTGCTGCCTTCCAGATGTTGTGGGACTGCTTTCTGTTGCACTCCTAGTTAGCATAGCCACTGGCGAGAGATAAGGAAGTTGTAATCCACCAACATCTAGGGACTGATACAATCTCACACCTCCTAGATACCGCGTCAGTTCCCAATTCATGCCTGAGATCATTAATGAAGGCTTTGCTATTGCTACACTGTCAGCAGAATGCAGTTGGGCACAGTGTTTGGAAAAGGATGCTTACAAATATCTGGGCCCTTGAAATGAATTCATTTGGCAGTAACCAAGTGTACATCTAGACTGCAAAATTAATGCAATTTGACATCACTTTAACTGTCATGGCTCAATGATATGGAATCCTAGAAGTTATCGTTTGGTGAGGCACCAACACTATTTGGAAGAGAAGGCTAGAATCCTTCTAAAACTACAGCTTCCAAGATTCCATAGCATTGGGCCTAGCATTAAAATAGTGCTATGGAATCTTCAAAATGTTTCCAATCTAAGGCAAACATATCCCTTTCTTGAGTCAAGAGTGTCTCTCACAAGTTCACCCAGTGGGTTTCCATAACTGAGTGGAAAATTGAACCTTGGTCTTCATAGTCTAATACTCAAATCACCAGACTAGGCAGATCTAAAGAGTAATGAAATCTAGGACATCAAAAGATTGGATTCACTGCAGTTGGCCATGCAGTTATCATTCCTGACCTGCGAGTTCCACACTTCTTAGCCGGTAAATACATACTAAGGAAATCAGATGCTGTGTGTATCCTTTTGCATAGTAATACAGATTAATGTGGTTTTCTTTAAATATCAATTTAATCAGATGCACACAAATTCCTATCAGACTGGTATGAAAATAACCCACTATCTCTGGTACAACAAAACTAATAAACTAAATGGAAATTTCATTGCAAACACCAAGGGTCACCCACTGCTGTATGGATGATATGCTGACCACTGCCAAAATAATCAAGAATCCAATCAAGGAAGCCATGTAAGGCTTGCAAGACTTGAGCAGAGCTGTTGAACCGGAAGTCTCTAAGGGCCCTTCCACACAGCCCTATATCCCAGAATATCAAGGCAGAAAATCCCACAATATCTACTCAGATAATGTGGGATTTCTTCCTTGATATTCTGGGATATAAGGCTATGTAGAAGGTCCCTAAGTTATAGAGCCATCATTAGTCGATGTCCATTTGAGCACAACAAGGCGGGGGGGGGGAGCTTGGAACAATGAAAAATATTTTTCCTCCTATTCTTTTAATTATGCCTCTGTCATTGTTTCAAGATCATGAGTTTTTGGAAGATAATATTTGAAAAGCTCCAGGATCTATTATCCAAGTCAAGTTGGGAGGAAACGGCTCTATATATATCTGTTTTATGCAACGAACAAGGTATCCACAGTCTACCCATTGTAAAACTACCGCTTCCAGTAATTTTCCATCCCAAGATCAATGTCTCAATGTGCAACACCAGCAAAATGCAGTCAAACGCGTAGGAGCTGCTTCATGAATGAAACATGGGCAATTCTCATCTAGTTATGATTAATCCTAACTACTTGTTTAGCTAGGTTAGAGGCTTGCATTAGGGCCCCCCTTCTATCAGCAAAGTCCCAGAGCCATAAATTATTTCCAACACAAGAGTGTGTGCTTTACATCATTTATTTTCATAGCATTATGTATGCCATCTTTCTAAGATCAAAAGGAGTTATTCTCCAGTCTCATATTTCACCACCACTTTCATATTTTATCTGGCAAATTAGATATTATAGATCTGGTTCCTGCATGGCTTTGCTGCTAATGTTTCATCGCTCTTGTCCATTATAACTTATTTCGGGGCTTACTTTCCCCAGAGGAGTCAATCCTTGGAGAGGATCATGGGTGCTGTTCTGAATGCCCTATGTCCAACATAAATTAGGCTGACAAGGTTGAAAACAGATATAAGACAGTTACAAAGAAGCTAGTCTCTCTCTCTCTCATTCCCACCAATTGATCTTGAGATGGAGAGGAGAAAATGGCCTGTCTTGAAGATCAGGACCCATGCAGGTTTGTACAAGGGGATGCGGTTGGTCAAAAAGCCTGGAACTATGTATGTCTTATATGTAAGTTTTCACATACATGTGAAGAGCACCATCCCATACATCAGTGGTTCTCAACCTGTGGGTCCCCAGGTGTTTTGGCCTACAACTCCCAGAAATCCCAGCCAGTTTACCAACTGTCAGGATTTCTGGGAGTTGTAGGCCAAAACATCTGGGGACCCACAGTTTGAGAACCACTGCCATACATAAACCTAAAAATAGTCAGCTTATAAGCACAAATGTTAGTATCAATATCTGAGATACTGACATTGTGTTTACCTCACTTTATCAGTACTAGCCATGAGGACAACAGTTCTAAAATGCACAAGGAAGAGCCTCCAAGACATGCAAACACATTTTGGCACAATAATTATGTGAAACACAAATAAGTCTCAACCTGAAACATTGGAGACATCCTTGCAATATCTCAAGATTATTTACCTCAATCCCACCTTCATTCTTTTAGAATATGCTTGAAACTTTCATTGTTAATAAAAATAGTAAAGAGCCAAAGCTCTACAAAAAAAGGTCATTTTGAAAAAATCTAACTGAGCAGAGAAATAGTAGTTGTCAATTCCTGCAGAAAAGTGGTGACCACAAAACGAACATTTTTTCCTGGCCTTTTTGGTACTGTTTCTCGCTAACTTTGACCTACTGCCTCTGTGAAAGACAGAACGTGTCAGTCCTCATGCCAGCCATCCTGCCTGCAGACTTCTGAATGGTGTTTCTTGATAAGCAAGGGACACACCGATAACTTTGCTTGCCTTCGCTTGGTACTACAAGGACGCTGGAGCACAGATAATTTTGATCTGCTGGGCTCCTGAACCAGAGAGAGGCAGGCCACAAATCATGGGAATAGCCTGAGAGAGCAGCCTGACTTGGGGTGTAAATCCTTCTAACATTACAATGTTTGTCTCAGGAATGACAGGGGAGAAGATTCCCTGGAGGAAATCAAAGCTGTCCTAGAAAGATGACCTTCACTTCCTGGAAGCCTGATAGAAAGTCATTCATGCCAAGAAGAAAACTCACATACTTCTTTCAGTTATGATTACTATTATGATTATTATTATGATTATTCTTTCATTTACATCCTGCCATTCTCCCCTATAGTGGGACTCAAGGCAGCTAACAACATATCTAAGTATAAACCAGATTCAAGCATAAATCAGAAAATTATTTTCAAAACAATTAAACAAGTTATGAAGTCAAAAACATTCATTATTAAAAGGTTATATACAAATCATCAAATAGCACAGCATTAAAAGCATAACCTGGTGAGTTTCTATGTTTCTAAAACAGCATAAAACATTTTAACTTTCCAGTGGAATGAAAGCAAGGAAGGAGCCATGTTGGACTCTTCAGGGAGGGAGTTGCAAAGTCTGGGGAAAACCACTGAGAAGGCCTCGACTGAGAGAAGAGAAGACTGAAAGGAGACATGATAGACATGTATAAATATGTGAGGGGAAGTCTTAGGGAGGAGGGAACAAGCTTGTTTTTTGCTGCCCTGGAGACTAGGACACAGAACAATGGCTTCAAATTACAAGAAAGGAGATTCCACCTGAACATTAGGAAGAACTTCCTCACTGTGAGAGCTGTTCAGCAGTGGATCTCTCTACTCCAAAGTGTGGTGGAGGCTCCTTCTATGGAAGCTTTTAAACAGAGGCTGTATAGCCATCTGTTGGGGATGCTTTGAACACAATTGTCCTGCTTGTTGGCAGGGGGTTGGACTGGATGACCCACAAGGTCTCTTCCAACTCTATGATTCTATGATTCCTGCAATCCCACCAAATGAGCCTGAGAAAGTGGTAGGAAAGAAAAAACATTTCTTCACAAGACTTTAGAACTTGAATGGGCTTGTTATTGCTGCTGCTGCTTTCATCACTATTTTATTTCTCCAGTATTGGGACCTTGAGTTTGTGTGCGCGTTCCTTCATATTGCTTGTCGACTTATGGCAACCCTATCAATTTCATAGATTTAACTTAGGAAAAATGTCCTCAAATGTGTTTTTGTCGGTTCCTTTCTCTGAAAAATAGCTTATAGTCCCTGGGATTAACTGGTGGTTTCCCATCTAAAAACCAGGTAACCAGGCATGACTTTGCTTAGCTTTCAAGGTCAGGCAAATTGTGGTGCTTTCAGGACATTTAGGACCTACAGGGTTCGAATCTTCACTCATTGAGTGACCTTAGTCAGGTCACACTCTCTGAGAGGAAGGAATGGCAACCTCTGTCTGAACAAATCTTTCCAGAAAACCACATGATAGTGGTTGCCATAATCAGAAATGACTTGAAGGCATGCAACAACAAAGCTGGAACATGGCCATACAGCCCAGAAAACTCACAGCAACCCAGTAATTCCAACCATGAAAGTCTTCAACAACACAACAACAAAAATAGGTTTGTGTATTATTTTTAAAAGCAAAATTCTCTTAACATCACTTGAAAACTAAATAAGCAATTGAAACGCCATTAAAAACAATTAAAACCTACTGCAGTCAATTCCTGAAAACCTTTTGGAACAGGAAACTTAGTGAAGGAAGACAGCAAGAAAGATACTATCTTGTCCTTCCTTTATGAGAGGAGTTCCAAAGCTGAGGAGCAATCTCTGTGAAGATCCTCCCCTTTGTTCCCAGCATCTGTATCTGATGAGAAGGCTGTGGGTGTGGGTTCTATCATGCTTTCTCCATTATTTACTTTTCTACCAGGTCTGAGAGCCTGCCTTCCATACATCTCACTGCAATACCTTAGGAGTAAAGGCTTTCCTGATCACCAGGTGGCTTTCCTGCCACCTTGGTAAGGAAATGATTTAAAATAAGTCTCCTACTCATGCTTTTATTGAAGTTTGTGTATAGTTTTTCGTCTGTATAGTTTTTAAATACGTTGCTAGTTGGCACAAGTCTCCTTATTGAGAGAGTGTTCAAGGAGCTGTTTGTTGTGCTGAACTCATTTTGAGGCTGGGCTTCAGCACCTTCAATAGCTCCTTGGAACCTGACAGATGCAACTACAGACCTGGGTTCAGTTATGCCCCCCCTATTATGTGGATCTGACAAATTGCTCCCCATAAATACATCCCCCCTCCAAACTTGGCAACAGATTGTGGTGATGAACTGAATTGAAATCTGATTGCTAAACGCTTCTGATTATTTCCATTTAGATAATGAATGGCCATCCTCTACCCTGTTCAGAAGTCTACTTTGTAATGACATTAACATGCTCCATTAAATGTATTATTGTACAAGAAAGCAGAGCCATTTGTGATAACAATCTTTTTATTAGAATCCATATGCATGAGTCAGACTTTTTTTCAACAAAGCATGTAATTCAAATATTTACAAGGAGAAGGACACTGGAAAGACATCAGGCACACAATGCCAAGATTGATTCAGACCGACTTGACTGTGACTCTCATCGCTGATTGTTACCCTTTGTGTGTTAAAAATAGAGAATTAACATCTCACAATTACTGGGCAGCTCCAACTTCTGGTGTTCATTTCTTTGAAATGGGGTGGCAAGAACTTGATACCGAAAGAAAAGCCATTCAACTCTTAAACATGTGAAGCACATGAAAACACTTTCATTCATTCCTCCCGGCGCATCATATTTGAACAATATGATATGAAAAGCATGCTTTGGAAGAAACCAAGGGTTAAAAAGAAGAAGGGGGGAAATGGGGATGAACCAGATGTTAAAACTGTTTAGGATGCAGAGTTCAAGAACAGAAGCCAAAGACTATTCAATATAAAGGGATCCTTTGCATAAAACATCACTTTTATGAAACCGAGGTATGCTCCGTACATATTGATGCTGCAGAATTTAGATTGACCCCCAAGGAAATAAGTAATTGGAGAGTTGCGAGGAATTAAATAGGCTGTGCACACCGTTGCCTCTGTCCATGAAAAGGGCAGAGATGCCAATAGCTATTGCAAACTCTCTTGTGTTTAGCAACAAGGTTTACAAGGCTTAAGCCATGAAAGAAAGCAATCCGCATTCTCCTATTACAAGCACACAGCCCTACACAAACACAGTGGTTTAGCTACTTTCAAAAAAGATATGTTTACATTAGCTCTTCATCAAGGTCTGGATTTACAAACCCTTTTACAAATATTCCTGCAATATTATCTTTTAGCCAAGATTACTTTTTGATGTAAAACTAGGAGACTTCTGGCTTTCTTAAGCACTGATTATCACTTATGTATTAAGGCTGAGTCCTTACATCAGGATAAATCTCCATATGTGAATGACTAGGAATGGAATGGGAAATGGTGGTTCCTTTGGTTAAATGTGTTGCTTGTCATCTGTTTTCCTTCCCGGTCCATTTCATTTGATATTCCAGACTGTGCCACAATAGTAACCCATTCAAATATTCCTTGTTTTTGTCTTTGGCTTACCTCTCTATCCACATTCAGTTTAGCTTCATCGTCTAATTTTATTGAGATTCTACAGTCATCATTAGAACTATTCTGCTGATAGATACATTGATGGCAGGAATTATTATAAATTAAACCAGGAGTAGATATTAAGGAGGAATTGAAGGAAAGGATCACACATTTTCTCTAAGGTAAGGCAGAGACATACTCAAGAAAAAAAAATCTACTTAACCAACACAATTTTTAGAAACTGCAGAATCACCAGGGATGCTGACAACTGGACCAGTACTGTGTTTTTAAATAAACTGTTTTGTTCAATTATTCAAGGCTTACATTTTTTTAAAAAAATCCTAACAGGAGTAGGTTTCTCCTACAAATCTATTTCATTATATGTTTTTGTCCCTATATTCATGATTTTATTGATACAGAGTGGAATATAAATAGTTTACTTATAAGTTTAGTTATAATTATGTGGTGGTGCAGTGCATTAAACCCTTGTGCTGCTGAACTGCTGACCTGAAGGTTGGCAGTTCGAATCCGCAGGATGGAGTGAGCTCCCGCTGTTAGCCTTAGCTCCTGCCAAACTAGCAGTTTGAAAACATGCAAATGTGAGTAGATCAATAGGTACCACTTTGGCAGGAAAAGGCATAAAGACACTCCAAGCAGTTATGCCATCCACACGGCCAGGAGGTATCTGCAGATACAGGCTCCTTTACAGGTGGAGATGAGCACCGTCTCCAGAGCCTTTGTCTATGTATTTGTGTCTCAGTGTATGTCATTGTGACAAGGTATTGAATGTTTGCCTGTGTCTGTTTATATACTGTAATTCACTCTAGGTCCCCTCGGGGAGAAAGGCAAAATATAAATAAAGTATTATTATTATTATTATTAATAATAATAATAATAATAATACATAAATCAATAATTTGGTAAAAAAATATAGCTGAATACTTCCATCTAAAAGCTCTGGTAGAAATTCTTGCAGTCACAGATTACTATAATTCTGAATTCTTATACCAATTCCTGTTTAATCTAGTATTCACTTTTGTAAGCAGGAGGTGAGTCTCAAAAACACACTTTCAGGTTAAATCCAAGTGAATTGGATTGCCTTTCCTTGCCAAACGCAAATGAACTTATGTCCCTGTTCTTTAAAGCAACAAGCCAAGTTTATCTATTCTCTTTAATAATGCAATTTAATTTACCAAAGGTTTGCTATTAAAAATTTATCTGACTGCAGCAGTTGGAAGTCACCTAGACATTGTGTTATACAGTTAAACATTAGCTTTAGTGAACATCACAAATTTCCTGCTGCGGAGCTTGAAACCAGCTTCATACAAAAGCACTCCCTGGACTGCCAATTGATATTACATTTAAATGAGGAAGTCTCTGTTCGCTGAAATAAAATAGAGTTGATTATTAAAAGTTCAGAAGGACTAGGGTTTTGTAACAACAGAGTATTCACAGTCTACTTCTTCTGGGGCTGCTGGAAGTTTCTATTTCCTCCATCCTTCTTCAAAAAGCATCAGCCACTTCTTTCATGTATGAATGGAAAGGAACATCCTGAGAAAATATTGGCCTTTAACAAAGAAGATGTGCCTGCAGCTGAAAGTTTGTATGCAAACTCATTTTAGTTTCTACCAACAATCAGTCATACATTGGTGCAGAACTTAGCAGAATGTAACAAGTTGAGACATCTAAATTAGCATTGGTATATTGATCCGTGTTCGTCATTCTTAATAATGCTGTTAACAATTTTCAGCAATCAAATACACTAATATGGGTTGGATAAAGTGCCCTTTATGGGCCACATGAAGTCTCTGGGAGGATGTTTTATGACCCCTGGAGATCCACAAGAAAATGTCAAAAACAAACAGAGCCTTGATACCTCCTCTCTGGTTTTTTAAAGAAAACAGCTGCAAATGGCCAAAAGCTTTGCAACTTCCTGAACACAGTGATCACTGATGATGAGTTTTGGGTTTTTTGTTATGACCGAGAAACTAAGTAGCAGTCATCAGAATCAAAGCATCCAACATCCCTGAGGTCAAAAAAGCAAGACAGGTCTGCAACAATGTCAAAACCATGCTGACTATCTTCTTTGACTCCACTGGAATGGATCATGGGTATGCACCACAAAGCACAACCATCACCAATAAGTACTACCAAGAGGTTCTTTGTTGTCTTTGTAACAGTCAGACCTGTGGACAGTGGGCAATTGGCAGTGCCATCACAATGATGCAACCACCCATTCTTCACATTTGATACAGAGTTCCCTAGCCAAATACAACACCTGTGCTTCAACAGGCTGCCTACTCATCCCAACATGGCTCTGTGTGATTTCTGGTTTTTCCCCAAGCTGAATATGCTCCTGAAAGGAGTCAGATTTCAGTCCAGAGACACATCATAGGTTATCACTTGTGGTCAAGTATGATTGCCTTCCATGTGTAGTGTCTATCACCACTGTCCCTTCAACCCACTCCCAAAACAAAAAATAGAAAAAAACCCAGTGGAAATAAGTCATACTTTAAGCATCTTCCAGAACTAGAAGTGACTATCTTCAAAGGCTGCCTCATGTAGAGGATGTTGCAGTAGTCCAAACAAGATGTGATTAAGGTGTGGACTACCATGGCCAGATTTGGCATCTCAAGGTATGGGCACAACTGGTGCACAAGTTTAAATTGTGCGAAGGCAGTTCTGGCCATCGCCAATACCTGGGATTCCAAGGTCAGTGATGAGTTCAGGATCACTCCCAGACTGCAAAGCTGTGTTTAGAAGGAGAGTGTGACTACATCCAACACAGGCTGTAATCCCACACCCTGATCCGACTTCCGACCGACCAGGAGTGCCTCTATCTTGTCTGGATTTAATTTCAATTTAAAACTGCTTCCTTCTTTGCTGGATTCATCCCAGATTAAGTGGTCAGTGCAGATGTGTCAAGTGACAGTCAAAACTAGGGTGAATGAATCTCTAGAGACAAGGAAAAAATCCAGTCTTCAACCCAATGAGGCCCTACACACACATCTTGACTCTATCCCATAAAAATTCATGGTTGTTTCCCAATGGCATTCTTTCATACAAAGAAATGTGAAATGCTATGGTGAGTCCAAACTAATCTTCCACCCACTGACATTGCACAGATCGGGTCAGCACAAGGATGCCATTTTTCCAGCATTCACTCCCAAATCAAACTGCTATTGCAGTAAAGACAACAATTTATTCCTAAATGAATCCATCCCTCTCTTGTGTTTGCCTGCTAGCAAATGTATCTGTACAATCAGATGGGCTGGAAACTGAAATTAGGGGGGAAAGATGCCAACGTTTTCCAGAATGCTTGATTTTGTGTCCAATGGCATGTTCCTACACAGTCACATCATACACACGGACCTGGTTATACAACAAGAACATTATCCTCTGATGCCTCTAAGACCATTGCTAGATCAAAGCAATGGAAAGGATTAAAAAGGCTCAACATTAGCAGGCTAATCCAAAACAGCACAGTTACATATAAATAAAGCCGATGAAACAATTTGCAAAGCTACTAAAAGGTACCACCCAGTCCATTTTTACCCCTAATATGTCTGTTTCACAACCTATATCCCACCTCATTTTACAATCATGTAGTTCCATCAATGCAGCCAACATAAATCAGTGTTTCCTACCTCAACTTTGCTTGCATCCAGCATTGTCAAAGCCTGCAAATTATAAGAGAGAGAAAGAAAAAAATACATTAGTATTGATTAAACCAACGAGTAATTGCATTAATTGCCTTTTAAACTAACAGACATCAATTGTTTGCTACGACTGCCAGCCCATACAGAGTTATCATGACAAGAAGAGTTTCGGTGATGTATTGGTAGCATTATCTCCAAGCCTGATTAGAAAGTGTGTGTGTTTGGCATCAAACTTCAGCAAACATTCATCTCTCCCTTTCAAAAAGTGGGACACAGCATACCTGAAATGAAATAATCTAAAACACTGCTTCTATAGTTTATTATTATTATTATTATTATTATTATTATTATTATTATTCATTAATAATTGTTGCTTTCTATTGTATTGGCCAGATCATCTGGTTTACCTCCATGTAAGCCATTAACTATCTGGAAGTGGTCATGCTACAAATAAGATCTCAATATATGTAAAAACATAATAGTTCCCATATGGGGGAAATAATAACAATAACAACAACAATAATAATATACTTTATTTATATTCTGCTTTACTTCCCTGGAGGGACTCAGAGTGGATTACAGTATACAGATATAAGGCAAACATTCAATGCCTTTTACATAGTGAACAACAACAACAACATGCAATTATTATTATTATTATTATTATTATTATTATTATTATTATTCAAACTGCAAAAACTCTGACACAAGCCAGGAAAGGTGGTCCCAGTGGTGATCAGCACACAGGGTGCAGTGCCTAAAGACCATGGCCTGCACTTGAACACAATCGGTGCTGATAAAATTACCATCTTTCAGTTGCAAAAGGCTACCCTACTGGGATCTGTACACGTTATTCGCCAATACATCACATAGTCCTAGGCACTTGAGAAATGTCCGATGTGTGATCCAATACAACAACCAGTGTAATGATCTTGTTTGTTGTGTTTCAAATAATAATAATAATAATAATAATAATAATAATAATAATAATAATAGCAACAACAACTTTATTTATATTCCACCCTTTCTCTCCAGAGGGCCTCTGGGTGGATTCCAAACATAAAAAGCAAACATTGAATGCCTGAACACAACAACAATCTATCCATATTAATGAAATTTGGCAATCAAACATATAAAAACAAATTATGACTTAACAACTAAAATTAAATAAAAAATGAAGGCTGTTATATCAGGCATAAGACAAAATGTCAAACATCAAACAGAAGCATCAATTTCCCAGTTCCTTGGGGGCAAATAGATTGATCATTGCTCAAGATATCTATTGAGCTGGTGGGGAGAACAGGACACGGATATGGATGAAAAATATGGAACGCTTCATGAATTTTTGTGTCATCCTCGCGCAGGGGCCATTCTAATCTTCTCTGTATTGTTCCATTTTTAGTATATGTGGTGCCGAAGCAAGCAGCACACAGATAAAGGTAAAGGCCTCCGCTTTTCATCTCCGGTGCTCAACTCCGGCCATGGGGAGGTGCTGTTGTTTATTTTTCCCTGCCGAGAAGCCTGTTGTCCAATCATGTTTTGATGGCATGTCTGCATAGGGTGCCCTTTTACCTTCCCACTGAGGTGGTAACTATTGATCTACTTGCATTGCATGCTTTTGAACTGCTAGATTGGCAAAAGCAAGGACTAACAGTCCAGAGCTTACCCTGGCTCGCAGCTTTGAACTGCTAACCCTCCGGCAAGCAGATTTCCTGTAGCAAACAGTTTAACTCTCTGTGCTTCCATGAATGGGATAAGGAAGGAAGGAAGGAAGGAAGGAAGGAAGGATCAAATGAACCATAGAATTGAAAGAGACCAGAAGAGCTATCCAGTCCAAGGAAGGGAAAAAAGGAAGGAAATTATTCTGAGGAAAAAAGATGTCTTGTTGTTTTATGTTATTCAGTACCACAACTATAAATGGTTCACAGCTATGAGATCCGACAAAAGCATGTGGGCCTTAATACACCAGAAAATTAGGCATAATCTAATACAATGACTCTAATACAATGACATTCAACAGAGATAAAGATAAAATTATACATTTAGGTCACAATAATCAAACATTACTTAGGCGATCCCTTGTTGTCCGAGTATGATGACCTTCCAAGTGTAGTTTCTTGGTGGTGGATATATACGTGACTGTGGAGCCCTATTCTTGGTCGTCATGTTCTTCCATAGTGAGGGCATCCGTTTTCAGGTGGAAGGCGGTCCCGCTCAGGGTTGGCTTGATTACCTTCTTCTTGGCATGTTTCTCCCTTTCATCCTCCATTCGTGCCTCTTCAAATTCTACAGCACTGCTGGTCACAGCTGACCTCCAGTTAGAGTACTCAAGGGCCAGGTCTTCCCATTTCTCAGTATCTACGCCACAGTTTTTAAGGTTAGCTTTAAGCCCATCTTTAAATCTCTTTTCCTGTCCCCCAACATTACATTTTCCATTCTTGATTTGGGAATATAGTAACCGCTTTGGGAGAAGGCGATCGGGCATTCAGACAATGAGGCTGAATTCAGCAGAGTTTGATGGCATAGAAACATCACTTTAATGGTGATGGTCTTTGCTTCTTCCAGAACGCTGACATTTGTCCTCCTGCCAACACTGATGGAATCATTCCAGGATTGAGTTTGACATCTGTACAGTCCATGTTTCACAGGCATATAACAGGGTTGGGAGGATAATGGCTTTAATACCAGTTTAGGACATTGTACATTGGGATTATTATTGATCACAAAAGGGATTTTTGTGCCAAAGAAGTTCCAGACTATGGAGATATTTATCAGTCCACGATCCGTCTTGTCAAGGTTTACTGACACTTGAAAACATACTTTTTTTGTTAAAAAATATTATCAATATTCTTTCAACCCTAGCTAGCAATGGCTTTTGCTATTTTTTTTTGTTTTTTGTTTTTTGTTTTTGTTTTTGTTTTGCCATGGGATGTTGCATTGCTAGAACTATTTTTAGACAGGAAGAAAGCTGCTATAGATTCTTCTAGGAAACACAGATACAGAGCTTTTTTTCTTTTTCTTTTTAAAGATATGCCCTCTATCTTTTGAGCCATCCATTCTTCCATCTCTTTATTCATAAGCTCCAATCGCTGTATAGGCTTTTACATGTTGTTCTTTTCCTTAAACTGTCACTGTGTGGAACACAACAACTGCCAATTACTGAGAAGGAGGAAAACTACCATAGCAGTGATACTCAACAAACAATGCTATGGAAATCAGGTTAAAAGTATAACCCTATGATAGAGATAAAATCCCTCTCAAAGGTCCTTTATCATTCCCTCATTCTCTACATGCCTTCAGAGATTTTCTTTTGCTTTTGACTGTCTTTCTGAAGAGAAGAATCTGTTTCAAGTTTTCATGGACACATTCCATTTTCTTGCTTATCTTGCTGCATCTTTGATATCTTATCGCTCATACAGGCAACAGTACAGTCAAGAGAACTGAAAAACTCAGTGCAAGATTCATTCTTAGCTTCCTTAAAATGCAAAGGTTGCCTTTTGGAAGCTTTGTATAGATGTGTTGGCCATTTAGTAAAATCTAAGTGTTTTTCTCTATCTTCTAAATTTTGCTGCTGACATTTTTTTAAAAAAAATTGATCAATTTTAATAAGTTATGTTTTGAATCTTAAATATGGTTCAGCATTGATTTAGAACATTTTGGCAAAGTTAAGGGCAGGTTCAGTCTATGGCACCAACATTCCTGAGAAGCACTCATGGTAAATGGCATGGATTCCATTTTAAGTATGAAGACATTGAGATCCGGCATGGTTTGACCTTTGAGATCAGAGGCCTCCAATCTATGAAGCCAAGATCTCCAAACAAGAAAAAGTCATAAGTAATGTCTAAAGGTCCAATGATAAATAACTCATTCACTTGAAGGAAAGTTGGTAAAGTCTTGAAATGGTTGCTCCCCCCCCCCCCCACCTTGATATTTGCTAAGATAAAAACCAATAAGGTGAATGTGTTCAAGCTAGTTCAACCAAGGCTCCACCTACAATGCCATTTAAAATCTAGATTATTTGATACGAACTGTATTATATGGCAGTGAAAATGGACATAATTCAGTTCAAAGCAGATAATCTGGATTATCTGTTTTGATAATATGGGTTATGTGTAGATCCAGCCCTGGAAAATGGGATCAACTTAGGCCCCTTCTACACTGCCATAGAAAATCCACATTATCTGCCTTGAACTGGATTATCCATCAGTGTGGATGGATAATGCTTTGAACTATACTCTAGTTCAAAGCAGATAATGTGGATCATCTACTTTGATAATCTAGAACATTTGAACACTGTGAAAACCACCCACTGTGTGACTATTAGCCTCCTCCCAGTAGACTCAAAACAAAGAAAAGCTTCACAAGAACCACCACTCCTCTTAATGTTCCCCTAGCAAAAGTAAAAGTATCCCTCTGGGCAGCTAAACTAGGAAATCCCAAATGGATGCCCACCCCATGAAGGTCTGCCTACAGAGGCAAACCAAGAATGGGCAACTTGGAAGTCCCTGTACAGACTCACAAATGTTGTTAGGAGATAAAATGACAACTTGGCAAAATGGGACTACCTAAAAGAATCCTCCACCTTGTGAGACTGTGGAGCAAAACAAACAACTCCACATCTGTATGCTTGTCCACTATGCCCTGCCTCATGCAGAGGAAGAATTGTTTAAAGCCACAGACAATGCAGTCACTGTTGCCACTTTTTTGATCAAAAATTATTTAGCCATTTCTGCTCCCTCTATTTATTGTTTTATACTTATTTATGCAATGCTTTTGATACGAAATAGATAAAAATCTGGATTATGTGGCAGTGTAGAAGAGCCTTGTTTCCTCCTGCTCCAGGACAGTATAAACCAATTGCTTCAAATTCTAAGAAAGTGAATTCCAGTTACATGTCAGGAAGAACTTCTTGCCATGTTACATTAGACTCAATTATCTCAGGCTCCTTCTACACGGCCATCTAAAGTCCAGATTATCTGCTTTGAACTGGATTATATGGCAGTGTAGACTCCTATAATCCAATTCAAAGCAAATAATTATCTGTTTGATAATCTGGATGACATGGCAGTGTAGAAGAGGCCTCAGTTGGTGCTGGTGGACTCACCTTCATCACAGGCTTTGCAGGGCAGCTTTTCAGGAATGCTTTAGCAATGGCTAGGGGTTAAACTACATGAGCCAGCTCTGGGCCCTTTTCTGATATGAACTGGGATATATGGCAGTGTTGACTCAGGGCCCTTACACACAGCCCCATATCCCAGAATATCAAGGCAGAAAATCCCACAATATCTGCTTTGAACTGGGTTATCTGAGTCCACACTCAGGGCCTTTCCACACAGCCCCATATCCCAGAATATCAAGGCAGAAAATCCCACAATATATGCTTCGAACTATCTTATCTGAGTCCACACTCAGATATTGTGGGATTTTCTGCCTTGATATTCTGGGTTGTATGGCTGTGTGGAAGGGCCCTCTGTCATTGTATGACTCTTCATTTAATTTGCATCTTCTGTTCAGGGACAGAAATGGTGAAGAAAGTGAGACAACCTTGGAAAATAGGAAGCCACCTGGTTTCCTTATGATTTCCTGGACTGTGCTATGATCCGTTCCGGAACAAAAAGATCAGGCTGAGTCTGTAAAGTGATGGCTGTCAAGTGAGTGGAGGAAGACTCTTGAAAAAAATCCAAGCCAATATTGTGCAAAATGTATGCACCTTTTTTGCAGTTGTCAAAAAAAGAAAGAAAAGTATTTTCTGCGCAGAAACAATATTTCTGCGAAGCAATTTCTGCCTAAAATTACTCATTACACCTTCTGAAGATGAAATTAGTGAAGATTTACATGCCAGTTATGGACCATGTCTGCAATGCCAAATTAGGGCTGTCACCTGCTTTATTTCAGAGAAGCTCCTCTCTGTGACATTTACATGGCAGCAGGCAGGTATAACATACTTCTCTCCATGCTATTCATAGCTTTGTGTATTGGAACTGGCCAGTGAAATTGGGACATAATTTAGTCTCTGTTTGATTTTAATCCCATGCCAAATACAATTACTATGAATAGGTCTATATATGGGTTTTTCCCTTTTGCTTTTTGAAAAATAAAAATGTTTCTCTGTCAGAGTCCAATCAGACTGTCTCTTGGAGACAACTTCCTGATCAGAGAATTGAACCAGTTAATTATTTTGCCTTTGATGAATGTTTCCCCTTGGAATTCATTCTAGCATTTCGAAGCCAATAACAGGGGAGCATGAATGAGGTCAGGTTTTGCTGCCATCAGCATCTGAAGACCGATGGTATCCAAATGCAGCTTGCTCATCTGGTTATATGGATGGCAAGGGATATTTGGAAGCCAGGACTTCATCTGAAATGTTGATTCATTTAGCTACATTGCCCAATACAGAGTTCATGTTAACATATTGATTAATACTACCAACAGGCACCCCATCAGTCATTCCGCCTTCTTAACAAACACCTGAGCACCAAGTGTTTTCCAAACAAAAGCCAAAACAAAATGACAGGTTCAAATCATTGGGTTCATTTCCTCACCTTCGGAAATTATGACCTATATAGGAATGGATTCTTCACGCAGTTCGTTATTTGCTATTCAGATGTGGATGTACCCACATGACACTTTCAGAGCCAGCTGAAAATGCTCACTTAAATGGATTTTGACAAATAAGTGACATTTCTTCAATGGCCATGGATTGTCATCTGGCTCCGATAATCACATGTTCAGGAGGTGATAGGAGGAATGTTGGTTGGAGCTTGCAATGCAGACTGAAATGAGGCAGAATCTAGAATCTCATTGGGGTCATGCACATATGTAAATTCCATTATCCACAGTATACCCACATCCCCCGTCCCAATGTTTCTGCACAAGTATTAAGATCTGCTGGGGAGGCCCTCCTCAGTGTCCCACCACCATCAAAAGCACTGTTGGTGGGGACAAGGGAGAGGGCCTTCTTGGGGGTGGCCCCTCAGCTTTGAAATGCCTTCCCTGGGGAGATTACACAGGCCCCACACTGTCCTCCTTCCGGAAGGAATTGAAGACAATGTCTAGTCCCAATGGTCTGCAACTTAATGCCACAGCACTGCACTTTCATCCCATGCCCTACTTCATATTCCCTGCTTCTGTTTACAGTTGGCTATGTTTTATGACAGTTCTCATCATAGGTTATGGTGCATTGTTTTGAGCTTAAACTTTGTTTTATTTGCTTTTGATTTTATCTTGCATTGTATTGTGTGTTTATGTTATGTGTTGTTCTAGGCACATTATGCCATATGTAAACTGCCCCAAGTCCCTTCGGGGAGATGGAGGCGGGGTACAAAAATAAAGTTGTTGTTGTTGTTGTTGTTGTTGTTGTTATTTTGCTGACACAAAACACAGTATTACAAGCAAACGAGATATGTATGCTGGATTTCTTATAACAAAATCCCAAGTCAAACATTTCCCAAGCATTTAGGACTGTGTGATATATTTTTGAATGATGAGCACTGATCCAAGTAAGGTATTATTATTATTAGTAGTAGTTGTTGTTGTTGTTGTTATTATTATTATTATTATTATTATTATTATTATACTTTTTAAAATGTTTGCAGTGGAACTGATATATGCAGTTTCTCTTATCCATAGTTTTACTTATCCACTTAGGGAAGTTCTTTTCAACCTGTGGGTCCCCAGATGTTTTGGCCTTCAACTCCCAGAAATCCTAACAGCTGGTAAACTGGCTGGGATTTCTGGAAGTTGTAGGCCAAAACACCTGGGGACCCACAGATTGAGAACCACTAACTTAGGGCTTCCTGCCCCTGTTCTTGCTACCATGTTGTGTGTCCCATTGAAAATAATAGAGTTTGCTATTGTCCATGGTTTCACATATAGATCCAAAGTCTGGGAGCATATCCCCTGTGGATGGGGGGGGGGGGTGTCATACTGCATGCAGTCCATGGTGCCTTTACCATTGGACTACAACTCCCACAATTCTTACCTGCAAGTCAACACGCCACTCAGTTTCATTGACTCAAGGTATCTACTCTGTTTGGAACTAAAAGGGGATTTGTACCTACATACTGATAGGGTAATTCTGCCCACTTCTACTTACTAGCATACCTGCATAATTTTGGACCAGCTGACACTTCAAAAGCCAGTGCTTTCAAAAAGTCACTACAGCAGCCATCCACTGTGTCTAGCAAACAGATGCAGGATTGGAAGAGGCTGAGTTAGTTCTAGGTGCCTGCTTGAACTGCCCATAATTGCAGAGTAAGTTCATTATATATAGCCAGTCCCTTGAGAATCCAACGTCCCAGTTAAGCAACTGTAATAGAAAGCAGCTGGAAGAGGACATTAGGTCAGCTGAATCATTAGCCCTGAAAATTGCATCACTATCACTTCTGTTTGACAGCGGGGCTTTCACACATCATCACAGCCTTAAAGAAAGGGAGGTCAAATAGTCAGGCAAACTTGGCACAGTAACTCCATTAAGAATGAACTGTAGTTCAAAATTCCAAAGCAGTCCACCACCCTGGGAACTTTGGAGAACTTAATGAATTTCCAAGGGGCTTCTCCTTGCCCTGATCTCTCCAACCCCTCCCTTCTGGAGATGAAGTTTCTTCAAAAACAGCCCCTAGGCATTCTGTTGGGAGTATTATTATTCGCTATTGCTCATTTATTTCTAGAGTAATTACAATAACCGAGTGTGTAGTTGGTTCAGTATAACGGTTGTGTTGGACTGTCCAGTCTGAGAGTGAACTGGGTCTAATTTCTATCATTTCTGTCAGCTAGAGTTAGCCCACGAATCAAATGGATTAATGTGCATGTCAAAGAGGGAATGTGGTTTACTGATCTGGGAGAAGGACAATGCCTCAAGAGACCATGGTCTGAATCTCCACTCAGCCATTGAAACCCTTGGGCAAGTCATATTTATTTACTTATTTATGTGGGAAATGTCTATATCGCCTTTCTCCAAGGACTCAAGGTGGTTTACAACAACAATTAAAACACAGTATAAACTTAACCAAAATAATAACCCCAAATCTGTCCACATACTCTCCCAGTCTCAGAGGAAGGAATGGCTAACTCCTTCTGAAAAAGGGTGGCCCAGAAAACCCTGTGGTAGGGTCATCTTAAGGTCTCCATAAGTCAGAAACAACTTGAACACATACAACAAAAACAGTAGGATCCAGACCCTGGATTCAGACTCCTACTCAGCCACAAATGCTCACCGAATGTCTCTAATCTTTAGCTATTCTTGTTTAAATGGTATTGTGAGCCACTTGGAGTCTTGTTTGGGGTAGAAGTGGACTATACATTTTTTTAAAAGAATAAATAAATAGGTCCATCCACTCTTTTCCTCTAGTGTACACCAGAATGTAAAAAAAATCCAAAATGCTAACTGATACCCTATGACATAACATATGCTTTCCGAAATTATAAAAGTCTTTTTTATCAAGTGTATACCTGATATCCAAATGACACACACACACACACACTTCATACCCACAGAAGAAATGTTCCAAGACCCCCTTGGCCCTGGTTAGGAGAAACTGGGGATAACAGCAAATTCTATATTTTCACAATATGTGGGCCAGAATATACCAAAGAACAGCACTGGAGGGTCTAAAGGGGACCAGGGTATTTATGGGTTCTAGACCATTACAAATGATTGGCTATAAGATGAGATATAAATAATTAAAAATGTTATGTCTCATTGTTTACAATTTATTTTTTATGTTTGTAAAATTCATTTTATCTCCCAGCTCCTTTTGCCCCAAATCTGAGCAGCTAGTAGACTGCCAATGCAACAGGATTCCCCCCCCCCCCTCAGAACGGAGTTGAGGGACATCCACAGACACCTCCATCATTCCTGGAACACTGTCATAACAAGGAGCACCAGCTGAGGGATCAATGCCTCTTAAATAGGAAACACTGAACAATCAAGTACCTGGTGCCTCAAGGTCAAGGCAGCTATAAATCCCACAGCAGCTGCTCAGTATCTTGCTGCTTGAAACGGCTCACTCTTCCTGGTTTGGTGAGCTTCTCACCTGTGGATTTATTAGGCTTTTTGACCTCTGGATTGGGTTTACAATTGTATCTGTCTCAGCATTTCCCTTGTGGCATCAGTTATCATGACTGCTAGATTCCAGAATGGCTGAAATATCATTCCTTCGCCTCTCTTCACACTCAATAAACTCCCTTGACTCTGTGCATATGACCCCGGTGGGCTTGAGTCCTCCTTCCTACTGTTGTCTGCCTATCTGGGTACTTGGACAGTTACCAAAAAATCACCCTCATCCATATTCCAAGTGATGTAGACCCCACAAAATGACCATTTCCATATTTTGGGGTGGAATGAATCAACAGAAATGTATCCATCTATTGTTCTGTAGTTTGATGCAGTGCAAGATCATAAGGCAGTGGTTCTCAACCAGTGAGTCCCCAGATGTTTTGGCCTTCAACTCCCAGAAATCCTAACAGCTGGTAAACTGGCTGGGATTTCTGGGAGTTGTAGGTCAAAACACCTGAGGACCCACAGGTTGAGAACCACTGTCATAAGGATCCTTCAAGGTCTTTGTGGATGCTTTTTACAGTACATCCAGCAATAGAAAAATATCTGATGCATCTCCACTGGCCTGCCTCTGAAGTTGAGATGGCCATGTTGCAGAAAGGTGATAGCACTGGGAGACATGGTAATATATCACATATATATCTCCCAGTATTCCAGCTTATATTTATATCTTGTGAGACAAAAGGATCTGGGTGGACCTCTGCTTGTCTATCCCCAAACTCTGCAGTAATAAAATTGGTGAAGCTGCAAGGACAGTGTCACTTGAAAGGTTAGTTCTGATGGATGACATTAGGAGACATAGGTTCGAAGATGTATATGTATGCCACATTCATCTTCCAGAGCTGATATTTTAGTCACATCCATGAGCAGAAAATATTGCTGGGTGTATCTTCACAGAAGAAAGACAGTGTGGTGTAGAAAATTGTGCATTGAACTAGGACTCTGGAGACCAGGGTTCAAAATCTCCACTCAGCTATGGAAACCATTGGGTGACTTTGGACCATTCACACACTTAGCAGAAGAGAGAAGCAAAGGAAAGCCCTCTTCTATGAACAAATCTTGCCAAGAAAAAGCCATAACAGGTCGGGCTTAAGGTTGTTGCGAGCTGGAAATGATTTGGAGACAAAAAGGATCGTTACTCCAACAATGTAAAAATGATCTTGTTGTGAGGGGCTATGCCATTTGAAAGATGGATTCTGATGGATGGAGGAAAATTAGGAGATGTAGCTAAGGAGCTGTAGCTGTTGTACATCTCCCAATGCAGAATCCCAACCTATAACTTTGTCAGATTGGAGCCCCCGGTGGCACAGTATGTTAAACCCTTGTGCCGGCAGGACTGAAGACCAACAGGTCGGAGGTTCGAATCCGGGGAGAGGGTAGATGAGCTCCCTCTGTCAGCTCCAGCTCCCCATGTGGGGACATGAGAAAAACCTCCCACAAGGATGGTAAAACATCAAAACATCCAGGTGTCCCCTGGGCAACGTCCTTGCAGATGGCCAATTCTCTCACACCAGAAGCGACTTGCAGTCTCTCAAATCGCTCCTGACATGGAAAAAAACCCTTCAGCTACAGATAGGTAGTTAAATATTCCATGACAGGAAGGTAGTTAAATGCATCTTGGCCAGAACACACCTTGCAAAGGAGGTGTCTGCCTTGAAAGATGTGTTATGGGGACTAGCATTGTGAGAGGACAAACCAAGTGATGCAACTATATGCAAACATATTTTCCTGGATGCAGGAATGCAGCTATACATCTTTATCAAAGCTTGAATGCAATCCAACTGAACTGAATCCAGTTGCAGTTTTCCTAAAGGATCCATTTTGCATTTGAAAAGTGATAGCTCACCATGAGAGAGAGGTATCTCCAGAATGCCGACTCTTCGTGCCTGTTCAGTCAAGGCAACTGTTCCTTCCCGGCTGCCTTGATGAATTTGTGTTGGAAGAGCAACTGGCCTTCGATCAATGTCACAGACTAAACAAGTTTGACTATATGCTGATGTTCCTCAAATTGTTTCCACCAGCAATAGTTCTGGCTGGTTTATTTGGAGAGAAAATTAATGATGATACACCAAGGTCATTGTTAGTCTGCTGTATGGAACAGATGTTAACATATTAGTCCCACGTGGGGCTTTTCATGCCGGACTGTAACAGCTTGGGGGCGACCATTGTGCAAACTAATGCAACCACAGGGAAGCAGCCAAATATTTTCAAAGGAGGGCTCGCCATGTTCCAGTAAACAGCAAATGCCTGAAAAGCATCAGTGGAGACACAAGCTATTATTGCATCCTATAATGAAAAAAAAGAGAGAGCCTACCAGACTCATTTAGAAGGTGGAGAATTGATATAAAATCTTAGACATTTATTTAGTGGTTTGTTTTTAATTCACTATATAATTAAATTAAATTAAACTAATACTTATTTTCTGCCCTGTATCTATGGATCTCATGGTCTTTTGCAATAAAATCAACTTATATGTTTAAATCAATTTAAGGGTGCATCTGATCTCTGGAACGAATGCAGTTTGACACCACATTAACTTCCATGGAGACATAGGCATTGTAGTTTTACAAGGTCTTTAGCCTTCTCTGCCAAAGTGCTTGAGCCTCACCAAACTACAACTCTGATAACTCCATAGCATTGAACCATGACAGTTAAAGTGGTGTCAAGTTGTATTAATTCCACAGTGTAGATCCGCATTTCTCAACCTGGAGGTTGGGAATCCCTGGGGAGGGGTTGTGAAGGGGTTTCAGAGGGGTCGCCAAAGATCATAAGAAAACATATATTTCTGATGGTCTTAGGAACCCCTTTGGAAGACAAGGCTGAAGATCTCTCTGCCTGTCCTCTTCTTTTTGGAAACAGATGGCAAATCATCCCACCAAAAGGCCTCCTCCACTGTGATTGGGTGGTCTCCCAGATGGCCTCTCAGCAAGGGGAGGGCTGTTTCTGAGACTCCAAAAGTGAGAAGGGAGAGCAGGTGCGGCATTGTGCGCATGTGTAGGTGAGGGAGTACGTGGGAGGCTGGAGGGAGGCTTGCACCAGTGAACCGCCCTGACACTGTGAACTGCCCTGAGTCCCCTTTGGGGTCAAGACGGGCGGTATACAAATACTGCAAATAAATAAATAAATAAATAAATAAATAAGGCATGGGAATTCTGTGTGGGGAGTTTGGCTCAATTCTATCACTGGTGGGTTCAGAATGCTCTTTGATTGTAAGTGAACTATAAATCCCAGCAACTACAACTCCCAAATGTCAAGGTCTATTTTACCCAAACTCCACCAATGTTCACATTTGGGCATATTGAATATTCATGCCAAGTTTATTCCAGATCCATCATTCTTTAAGTCCACAGTGCTCTCTGGATGTAGGTGAACTACAACTTCAAAACTCAAGGTCAATGCCCACCAAGTGCTTCCAATATTTTCTGTTGGCCATGGGAGTTCTCTATGCTAAGTTTGGTTCAATTCCATCATTTGTGGAGTTCGGAATTATTTATTTATGTATTTGTCGTGTCAGGAGTGAACTAAAACAGTTGTATTGCATTAAAAAACAGACAAACAAACAAACAAAACAAAAAGTTTGTAGACTTGGTATTCTATTAAATGTCCATTGACCGATAGCTGGCTACTTGGAGTGCCTCTGGTGCTGCTGCAAGGAGGGCCTCCATTGTGCATGTGGCAGGGCTCAGGTTGCACTGCAGCAGGTGGTTAGTGGTTTGCTCCTCTCCGCACTCGCATGTCGTGGACTCCACGTTGTAGCCCCATTTCTTAAGATTGGCTCTGCATCTTGTGGTGCCAGAGAGCAGTCTGTTCAGTGCCTTCCAAGTCGCCCAGTTTTCTGTGTGCCCAGGGGGGAGTCTCTCATTTGGTATCAGCCATTGATTGAGGTTCTGGGTTTGAACTTGCCACTTTTGGACTCTCACTTGCTGAGGTGTTCCAGCAAGTATCTCTGTAGATCTTAGAAAAATATTTCTTGATTTAAGTCATTGGCATGCTGGCTGATACCCAAACAGGGGGTGGGCTGGAGATGTCACTGCCTTGGTCTTTCACTATTGGTTGCTACTTCCTGGTGGATGTCGGGTGGTGCAATACCGGCTAAACAGTGTAATTTCTCCAGTGGTGTAGGGTGCAGACACCCCGTAATAATGTGGCATGTCTCATTAAGAGCCACATCCACTGTTTTAGCATGGTGAGATGTGTTCCACACTGGGCATGCATACTCAGCAGCAGAGTAGCAAAGCGCTCACATCCATGAGCAGAAAATATTGCTGGGTGTATCTTCACAGAAGAAGGGCAGGGCAAGGGCAGATGTCTTCACTGTATATGGTTGTGATCTCCAGCTTGTGCCAGTCAGCTTTCCTATGATATTATTTCTAGCACCCACTTTTTGCTTGATATTCAGGCAGTACTTCTTGTAGGTCAGAGCATGATCCAGGGTAACTCCCAAGTATTTTGGTGTGCTGCACTGCTCCAGTGGGATTCCTTCCCAGGTAATCCTCAGAGTTCGGGATGCTTGTCTGTTCTTAAGATGAAAAGCACATGTCTGTGTTTTAGATGGATTAGGGATCAGCTGGTTTTTCCTGTAATAGTCAGTAAGAGCACCTAGAGCTTTGGAGAGCTTCTGTTCAACCATCTCAAAGCTCCCTGCTTGAGCGGTAATGACAGTAATGAATAATAATAAACTTTATTTATACCCTACCACCATCTCCCCAAAGGGGACTCAGAGCAGCTAACATGAGGCCAAGCCCAGAATTACAGTACAACAAAATAAAATAAAATACAAACAGCAAATAATAACATAAAAATAAAATACAGAAAATAACAGAAAATGAAATAAACAGATGCAAAATAACGTGATGAAGAAATAAAATAAAAGCACAGTGGGCTCTCTGATTGTAAGTGAACTATAAATCCCAGCAACCACAACTCCCAAATAAGAAAACTCCCAAATAACACCTTGGGATCCAACCCCACCAGTATGCAAATATGCAAATTTGGGCGTATCGGGTATTTTGCCAAATTTATTCCATTGAATGAAAATACATTCTGCATATCAGATATTTACATTACAATTAATAACAGTAGCAAAATTACAGTTATTCAGTGGCAACGAAAATAATTTTATTAAGGGGTCGCAACATTAGGAAGTTTGAGAAACACTGCTGTAGATGCATCATAAGTCTGGGATTTAAGATGAGTCCAACTATCTTGTTCCTGAAGACCTATGAAAATGGCAACAATCGCTCAGCATTCTCAACCCTACAGTTGTCCTTAGCATCAGGCTGTGGTGATCAGACCTGCCACCCTCTCTTTTATATATCTATCCTGGTTTCTTTTCTTTTGCTCCTTTTCCCTTTCTGCTTTTCAAATACTTTTGCACGCCGAGAAACAATGCTTGTGTAGTCCCATCCTCTGGGATCTTAAAAGCAACGTCTGAGTGTTTCTTCTCTCAACAAGAACACAAAAGATTACAGCTATTTTAACATACCAAGAATCTTCAGAACCTGCTCTACCATTTCCAAAGTACCCTACTGGCAGTTATCCACAGATCACTGGCGTTGTATTGTAATCTTCCAGAAGGATGCATTAAAAAAGCATTTAATCCTTAGAAAGACAAGCTGTAACAGCTGATCCTTATCACCGTCTGGGATTATAAAAATATCACACCAAACCAACTGCATTTCTATAACTATAGGCAGACTACCCAAAGCCACATGTTCCCAGTGCATGATAGTGTCTTGACATTTTTCTGTATCTTAAGAAAATAAAGATATGAATCTTCAGCATGCATATGTGCCAGAAGTGATATGCAAACAGCCTAATTCTAGATCTAAATTTCAAATAACTTGTAAGTTGATCCAGAGATGGGGAAGAAAGTGTCAGTTTTACATCTTTGTTCATAATATTTTTATAAGGGATGCAATCTTTATTGTGCAATTTTGCTGAACAGTCTTTGGGGTGAAGGAACAAGACATTTTGTCCTCCTGTGAAATTTTCTTTTAGTTTCATGATTTCTGCCATTTTGGATAATGAGACAGTGATGATTCTTTCTTTTTTTCCCATCTAGCAGTCTTCGGTTTGCAGTGTTTGCGTTCCCTTGATCACATGGGTCTTTGCTTTGAATGCCTTGATTCTGCTTCTAAGTGCACATCTGAAAGTTTCAATGAATGCTAGAAATGTGGGGAATGATGTAACATTTCATGGAAGGGAAAAGTTCTTATTTGGGGGCAATATATTCATTTTTTTCCTGGTTTAAGCACTGGGCTATGACTCCAGAGACAAGGGTTTGATTTTCAACCATGGAAACCCAGTAGGCCAGTGGTCCTCAACCTGTGGGTCTCCAGATGTTTTGTCCTTCAACTCCCAGAAATCCTAACAGTTGGTAAACTGGCTGGGATTTCTGGGAGTTGTAGGCCTGAACACCTGAGGACCCACAGGTTGAGAATCACTGATCTAGATCTATATAGTGACCTTAGGAGGCCCTCAAGAACCGTCTCTAGATCTATGTAGTGACTTTAGGAGGCCCTCCAGAACCATGTAGCTTAGTGGTTCTCAACCTGTAGGTCCCCAGATGTTTTATTTATTTATTTATTTATTTACTTTGCTTATATACCGCTGTTCTCAGCCCAGGGGCGACTCACAGCGGTGTACAACATAGGAAGAACAAATTCAAAACACAGTATAAAAACAATTCACGATCCATTATGCAACAACATTATACAAAAAAGCATTATACAAAACATTGTCATTACTACGAAAACCATTCAGCGTCGTCTCATCGTCCAAACCACAATCCAATATCATTTTCCGTTATTCCATTCCTATAGTCATTACCAATCATTGCACTTCTTGTTCGAACGCCTTCTTGAACAACCAAGTCTTTAATTTCCTGCGGAATACCATCAGGGAAGGAGCCAGTCTAATGTCCACGGGAAGGGTGTTCCACAGCCGAGGAGCCACCACCGAGAAGGCCCTATCTCTCGTCCCCACCAGCCGTGCTTGTGAAGCAGGCAGGATCGAGAGCAGGGCCTCCCCGGAAGATCTCAAAGTCCTGGTGGGCTCATAGGTCGAGATGCGTTCGGATAGGTATCTTGGGCCGGAACCGTTTAAGGCTTTATAGGCCAACGCCAGCACCTTGAATTGAGCCCGGTAGCAAATCGGCAGCCAGTGGAGCTGGTACAACAAGGGGGTTGTGTGCTCCCTGTGTCCCGCTCCTGTAAGTAACATGGCTGCTGCACGTTGGACCAATTGAAGCTTCTGGGCCGTCTTCAAAGGCAACCCCACGTAGAGAATGTTGCAGTAGTCTAAACGGGATGTAACCAGAGCGTGGACTACCGTGGCCAAGTCAGACTTCCCAAGGTATGAGCGCAGCTGACGCACGAGCCTTAGCTGTGCAAATGCTCCCCTGGTCACCGCCGAGACCTGGGGCTCCAGGTTTTGGCCTTCAACTCCCAGAAATCCTAACAGTTGGTAAACTGGCTGGGATTTCTTGGAGTTGTAGGCTAAAACACCTTGGGACCCAGAGGTTGAGAACCATTGCACTAGGTGATCACAATCTCTCAGCCCCAGAAAACATTCCTTAGAATCACCATAATCCAGAAACAACTTGGAGACACAACAACAAAGCTACACTTCTAGGTTTGTTCTCAGTTAGGCATCTAGATCTGTGGTTCCCAACCTTTTGTCCTCCAGGTGTTTGGGGCTTCAATTCCCAGAAACCTCACTCAACTTGGCCAACTGTCAGGAATGTGAGGAGTTGAAGTTCAAAACACCTAGAAGACTAAAGTTTGGGAACTACTGAACTAGAGGATAGCCCTCACTATTTTTTAAAAGAATGTATTTCAAAAGGAGAAGTGGAGATTCAGGACTCTTCCACATTGCCCTATATCCCAGGATCTGATCCCTGATTATCTGGGATTATCTTTGAATTGGATTATATGAGTCTCCACAGCCAGAAAATCTAGGAAAAACATATAATCTGAGATCAGATCCTGGGATATTGGGGAGGTGGAAGGATCCCACGCCCTCCCTACTGAAATAAGATCAGCCACCTCGCTAATGGCATTTCGGAAAAAACTGAAAACTTGGATGTTCGAGCAAGTTTTCAACTAATTCCGATGTGATGATGTTTTGATCATGGACTAGCAATCAAGGATAACGAATTGGATTATGACTTTAACTATGAGATGTCCGGTCTGTATTGGTGGCCCAATACTATGTATGTATATGTATGTACTTTTATATTTTATTTTATATTTTTAAAGTGAATATTGTATTTTAAATATGTTGTAAACCGCAATGAGTCGCCGCATAGGCTGAGATATTAGCGGTATACAAGTGTACCAAATAAATAAATAAATAAATAAATAAATAAATAAATAAATAGTGTATTGTGTGTTTGTGGTGTGTGTGTGTGTGTGTGTATTTTTGGTTCCGATTAATCCAATGGGCAGGCAACTTTGGATTCATCAGAACTTTGGTTGCTAGATCTACCAAATTGAGCCAACCTCTGATGTTATCAGGGTTGCCATTTAATACACCTATGAGTGAATTCATCTGGCCAAATGGGATTGACCTCTGAATAATTGTATTTTGAGGGAAAGAAAACTTAGGGAGAGGGAGGAGGAGGCAAAGCCAGAGGAGCATTTGCTGAACACTTCTAAGGAGACTTTTCAACATGGCCTTTGAGACTTCATGACAATGAAACCAAGTGCACAAGATTATTCGTCTTCCTCTCCCCTCCCAACCCACACCCTTGTGCTCTTCTGAACAATCCTCATCATTATTTGCAGTCTAATAAAATGAGGTTGTCACCTATGATTTGATTTCACCGATTCTGGACTGTTTGTTATCCCTGCAGTCTTCTGGATGCCCATTTCTGCTGATTTACCTCGGCATCCCTATATCCTACCCAGTCAGCTCCAGGTAATTGGATTCCTCCCTGTGAAGTGAGGCGGGCAAAGGGAGGGAGGGATCAACAAGGGAAATCGGAGGCTGTTAAGGCTCCTCTCCCCCTAATGCAGCTCTAAAAAGGCAAAATGACACAACTCGGAGACAGGTAAAGTGCAGCTCAAATTTTAATCTGAATCTCATTTCCATCCGTGGCTGGAGGGCATTTAGCTCATTCTGGTGAAATGGCACATTTCCCCAAGGGTAAAATAGACACCTCGTAGCACTCCAACATGGAGGGCATGTCCCAAGGAAGTCGTTTCCGTGTGAGTAAAGCAACCAGATGCACAGATGGTGTTTTTCATTGCGACCGGCTTTGTACCAGAGCCTGACAAATGGCCTATTGTCCCATTTCTGCTGGCCTTCACCTTGATCCTGTTTCAGTACAGATAGTATCAAATACACGCAACAACAACTTCTTCTTCCCCCTTTTCCTCTTTCTTGCCTCCTCCTCCTCCTCCCTTTACCACTACTACCATGATTATTTCCTCTTCTTCCTCGTCTTCTTCTTTTTCCTCCTCGTCTCTTCCCCTTTTAAAATTCTATCTCCTCTCTTCCTTCTCCTATTTTCTTCCACCTCTTTCTTCCTAGCCTTCTTCTCTTTCATCTACTCCTTCTTCTTATGTTCTTTTCTTCTTCCCTTCCTTCTCACCCCAACTCCATCTCCTATTCTTCTATACATCTTTCCCCCTGTTCTTTTCCTTCTACTCTTTCTTGAAAATCTAGGCTGGCTCATACTCTGATCTATGGTCTGTCTGGTAGCTTGGACCACAACCATATAGGTCTTTCTAGGGCTGGATCTATACTATAATCCAGTTTCAGAATGCAGATTAACTACATCAAACTATTTTATATGAGTTTACACTCGTGGTTCCCAACTTATTTTTGACCAGGGACCACTGGACCAGAAACCACTTGACCAGGGAACACTTTGATCAGAGCCCACTCTCCACCATTAGTACCAAAAGGGTTATGAATCAGTTTTTGGTCAACTTTAGATTTGGTTTAGATATTGGAGGTGCTGATTCAGAAAATGTCATTGAATAGACCTCATCAGCTCTAGTTTCTGATACAGAACATATGCCATCCAATAGTCACTATCTACTCACCCACAGAAAACCATATTTAATAAGCCTCAGCACTATAAGAGGGTTTGGCGAGACCAGTTGCTCTTGTTGTAATGGTGTAGTAATGGAGAGGCTGCGGACCACATTTTAGTTCTTGAGGACCACTGGCGGTCCATGGACCACAGGTTGGGAACCACTGGTCTACACTGATCATATAATGCTGTTTCAAACTTCATTGTATGGCAGAGTGGATGGAGTCTGTGTTAAAAATCAAAAGTCTGAAAGGGGTTCTCTGTTATCACAAGGAAAGCTACTATGACTGGATCCCTTAAGAGACTCAAAGAGCAACTGTTGATATCTTCCGTGCTTTGGACTGATACTTTTTGTGTTTAATATTTGTATATTTCAAGCTCAAAACAAGAGCAGGATTCATGTTTTTTCCATTTAAAAATCAAAGTTTTAATGTCAACATTCTCTATACAAAACAGGGACTCAAAAATAGTAATAGACAATTCCTAATAGTTTAGGCCTGCTTTCGAAACAAACTTTGTTCTGGCAATCCCCAGGAAAACTTCAGAGGAGAAGGACTTTGGAAGCCGTCCCATCTGCAATTAGGGAGATGGTTGCCTTGTGGCTTTTAAATGTTGTCCTGGCATCCTTTGAAACTTCGTGGTGTCTGTTTAGAAACCTAACAGAATAGTAATTCACTTCGTGTGGTTAATTTTTCATCCCTTAATTAAGAATTCATGGAGGTTATTGTGACATTGCTGTAAGTATCCGAAGAGTCTATGCATGTAAATAATAGATAGGACAACAGGAGAGCTTGCCAACCCGACCTTCCCTGCTTGGAGGAACTCAAACCCTGTTTGCACGAACTTGCGAACAGGTAAACAAAAGGGAGCCTTGCTGCAGTGCGGTGATTCCCTCGCCATCATAAAAATTAAATGTGTTGCTAATGTAAGTGTAGGCTCAGTAATCAGAGATAGTTAGCTGCATTCCACCATCACTGCTTCATAATTGTCTTGTTCCTTCCTTCCCTCTTTACTGTATATCTCTGTATGTCTAGATATAGAGATACAATTGAGAATTTCCTTTCAAACCTTAATAGTCTTTCTAAAAAACTTGAAATTTTAAACTTTTAAAAAGAACCCGCCCTTCTCTACTTTCTTCTCTTCCTTCCTTCTAAAGTTGTTTGCTACTCTTTTGCACATCCTATTTCAACAGCCATAAAACACAAGTCCTTGCCGAAATAATTGTATTTGCATACCATACATTTCAAGGGGCGCAGTGGCACCGCGGGTTAAATCACTAAGCTGCGGATCTGGCTGATCAGAAGGTTGGCAGTTCGAATCCGCAGACAGGGTGAGCTCCAGTTGTTAGCCCCAGCTTCTGCCAACCTAGCAGTTTGAAAACACGCAAATGTTAGTAGATAGATAGATACCGGTTCGGCAGGAAGGTAACAGTACTCCATGCAGTCATGCTGGTCACATGACCAGGGAGGTGTCTACGGACAATGCCAGCTCTTCAGCTTAGAAATGGAGATAAGTATCACTCCCCAGAGTTGGACGACTAGACTTAATATCAAGGGGAAACCATTACCATTACTGTCATACATTTTACACACAAGCAATTAAGTGGTGGTTGCACCACTCCACCCTTTTGCTGCCTACCATATGTTTATCTTGCTTCTCATTTCCCGCAGTACAATAGGGGATACACAGTGAGGGTTTCTGCAATCTCAACAGATCAAGTAGTGAACTGAAGATGCTGATGAATAGTTACATGCCACTGAATAACATCCAACAGCATGGAAAATGGTTACACTTTCAGAGCTCTGCTTACACAACCATGAATCTGTGCATTGTGTTGTTCTTTATTCGTTCAGTCTTTTCCAACTCTTCATGACCTCATGGACCAGCCCACGCCAAAGCTCCCAAATTTGTACAAATGCCAAAAACAAGGCAACCATGTGGACATCTTATATGTGTGTGTGACACCACTTGTATGTGTTGCCTTTCAAGCTCCAAAGAATTCCTAAAATATGGACCTAGTTGCAATAACCTGAAAACTAAGCTCATATGTATGTTGTTTCTGAAATGTGTCCATCATGTTTTCTCCTTTGCTTTTCTTAAAGGGTTTCAAATGTCCCATCACTTGGAAATCCTTTTCAGGGAAAAGATGTCTTGCCTTACACAAAATGGCTGTTAATATGTTAGGCTGAAAATTGTTCCCTGTTCAGATTGATAGGATTTGGGGTCTCATGGAGACCATATTCTGTTTGCTCCTTTTCACCAGAAGTGCTAACAATCAACTCTAGGGTAATTGGCTGCATGCACAAAATGCCATCATCATCAGCATCATCAGCATCATCACAACAATAACAACACAGGCTGAGAAAAAAAATCTTGGTGTCTTGTTTTTTATGCCTGTTCCAGCGGTTATTTAGGGCGCTGATTCAGGAAATTGCATTGAATAGGCCACATCATCTCTAGCTTAGTAGATAGGGCCATCATGTTTTTCTATGGGCGAGCAGATGTTGGCTAGATATAATAGGGAAAATTGGTGCCATTTTGGAACAAGGAGATCAAATATATCCAGAAACAGGTCTAACATTTAAGGCAGCAAAATGTATGTTCGGAAGTGTAATACTAATACAACTACTAATAATAATGCCTACGGCCATACCACCCTGAAAACACCTAATCTCATCTGAATAATAATAACCTTTCAATGTTTCACCCCAAGAACACCAATGAATACCAGGTGCTGTAGGCTATATTTCAGATGAAAAAACTGTCTTGGAACAACCTCTGAATTTTTCTTCCCTAAGGAAACCCTATGAATTTCAAGGGATTGGCATTAGTGATGTACGCACATTACTTGTTTTTGCACATTTCAGGTGCTTCTGAGCTCCAGCCTACTATCTCTTAAAAACAAAATCTCGCTCAACCTGAAGCAAATAAACTTCCGAAGTGAAGAGTTTCTCTTTTGTTGTTGTTGTTGCTGATTTTGCTTCAGTTTATTTGCAAATCGCCATGGGTAGCTGAGATAGAAATAAACCTATTGCAATGAGGGAAATGGACTAGACAGAAGGTGCTTCTAACTGCAATCAAAAATTAATTAGAAAAAAGGAACAAGCCAAAGGACAAACATCTGCGAGTGAGGGATGGGAAGAGATAAACAAATCCAGTGTATGACATTTAATTTTGAGTTAGGATCAGAATCCTGCTGGGCTACATGGAGGGCAGTTTGTAAATGCTTCAGGGAGGCGATTGGCAGATGACAGAACGAAAGAAGCAAGAAAATAAGTTTTGCTGTAATGGGAATCGGTCACATCATTTGCAATTCAGATAAGTGTGGTCAACTTTGTGATTCCACAATTGCTCGAGTTGGCGTCCTGTAAGCAGTTATGAATGTGTGAGATAGATGTATGCATTTATAACAGTTCATCAGAGTATTGTCTAAGGCTTTCATGGCCGGAATCACTGGGTTGTTGTAGGTTTTTCAGGATGTATGGCCATGCTCTAGAAGCATTCTCTCCTGACGTTTCGCCTGCATCTCTGGCAAGCATCCTCAGAGGTTGTGCAGTCATCAGAGAATGCTAATGGCCTTATAAAACTTCAAATTTCATGATCCATAGCATTGAGCTATGGTGGTTAAAGTGGGATCAAACTGCATTAATTCTACAATGTAGTTTGATGAAGTAGCGACACTTTTTGACTTGATAGTAAAAGTAAAGTCCAGTCGTGTCCAATTCTGGGGAGTGGTGCTCATCTCCATTTCTAAGCCAAAGAGCCGGCATTATCTATAGACACCTCCAAGGTCATGTGGCCGGCATGACTGCATGGAGCACCTTTACCTTCCTGGAAAAGCGGTACCTATTGATCTACTCACATTTGCATGTTTTCGAACTGCTAGGTTGGCAGAAGCTGGGCCTAACAGCAGGAGCTCACACCGCTCTCCGGATTTGAACCTGCAGCCTTTCAGTCAGCAAGTTCAGCAGCTCAGTGCTTTAACCCACTGCACCACCGGTGGCTCCTTGACTTTATAACTTTCATGATTCTAAAGCAGGCATGAGCAAACTTTGGCCCTCCAGGTGTTTTGGACTTCAGCTCACACAATTTCTAACACCCAGTAGGCTGTTGGGAATTGTAGGAGTTGGAGGGCCAAAGTTTGCCCATGCGTGTTCTACAGCATTGCGCCATGGCAGTGAAACTGATTCAAACTGCATTAATTCTACAATGTAGATGCACCTGGGGATGGAATCTGGAAGTAGACTCATATAATCCAGTTCAAATCAGATAATGTGGATTATCTGTTTTGATAAGGAGCCCCCAGTGGTGCAATGGATTAAATCCTTGTGCTAGCAGGACTGAAGATCGACAGGTCGGAGTTTCGAATCCGGGGAGGGTGCGGATAAGCTTCCTCTGTCAGCTCCAGCTCCTCATGCAGTGACAAGCCTTCCACAAGGATGGTAAAACATCAAAACATCCAGGCAACATCCTTGCACATGTCCAATTCTCTCACACCAGAAATGACTTACAATTTCTCAAGTTGCTACTGACACACACACACACACAATCTGGAGTATATGGCAGTGTAGAAGGGGTCTATATGGGGCCAGAGTTCTCCACTTTCTCATGAAGTGGAGAACAATAATTAAATGATTTGCATGAAGGATGATACATACAAATATTTATATCCATATTTTTTTTAAAATCCAAGAATGGGACCCTATAAACAATGTTTCCACAATATCCCTATACTCATCCATCTAGGAGCTCCCTCAAAGTACAATGCAATGTTGGAGTTCCTTTTAGCAAATCCAAAGCTTGCATTTGGCTTTATTATAAAGTGCTAGGTTACTAATGAGCTGCATTTTTAATGGATGGCAGAGGAGGAACAAGGCGCAGGGCCTGGAGTTGTCATTGGGCTCTCGAGATTAATTGCTCTGATTAGGAATAAGCCAGCAAGTCCCAGTCTCCATTTCTCCTCCTTCATTTTCCTAGTCAGGAATGGAGCGGAGGAGTGTGTATGTGCGCTTCATGGCTGTCCCTTTTTCTCAGCTGAGAGCACAAATTCGATTACATTTACAAAACAAACACATTAAAACCAATATTTAACGCCCGTCCCCTCTGCATTTGGCAATGGCATTCTCATCCTGACTTGAAAATGCTCAGAGTACATGGTACCTCCCTTGTTTGCTTGAATGATCACATATTATTTCTCCACCATAATTTTGACTGCTTTATTTTATGCAGTGGTGCATGGCAGTGTTCAAAAATTATAATACTGGATAATTCGTGTCCCTATGTGGTGTTTTTTTTCTTGTTTCGTGTCAGAAGCAACTTGAGAAAGTGCAAGTCACTTCGGATGTGAGAGAATTTGCCGTCTGCAAGGACATTTCCCAGGGGGACGCCCGGATGTTTTACCATCCTGTGGGAGGCTTCTTATTGGGAAGCTGGAGCTGACAGAGGGGAGCTCACCCCATCTTGAGGATTTGAACCACCAACCTTCAGTCAGCAGTTCAGCCGGCACAAGGATTTAATCCAGTGCACCACCGTCACTCCACTCCCTATGTGGTGACATGATTTGAGCACGTGTGTTTCATGCTTACCCCTGTGGGATCAGCTTCAGCATCGGGTTCCCCACGCCCACCAACAAAGCGGAGTAACTCCAGCCACTGTGTGACAAGATCAAAAGTCAATACGGTGTTGGACTAAAGCAGCCATGAGATCAAGGTTTGAACCAAGGAAATCATCACTTCAGTGCTGACTGAACTGAAGGTCGGCAGTTCAGATCCGCTTGATGGGGTGAGATCCCATCTGTCAGCTCCAACTTCCCATCTACTTGGTGGCTCTCAGAAAGTCACATTCAGAGGAGGGCCATTGCAAACTGGTCTGAAAATTTCTTGCTACAAAAACCATGTAGCAGGTTCATCTTAAGGCTAGCCTAAGATGGAAATCTTTTGAAGGCACACAATGGCAACATCAAAGTTAACAATTTTATTCCAAAACCGGAGTAGCTAGCATAGGGAAGATTTTTGCCAATCTTACCGAGGGAGACCAGTCCTGTTGGAAATAGTCTGCTGGAACTATTTCCAAGGGGGCAGGGCTGCCTTAGGGAGCAGCTCAGCTCTCTTAGCTCACTTTGAGCTTTTTTTTTTTTTGTTTACCTGCACTCCTGCCCATTAACAGCATAATACATTGGTTACCTATTGGGACTGAATAAGAATCCCCCCCCCAATGTCCTGGGGGGGCGGCGGCGGTGCATTCGCCTACCCTATACTGTTTACAAGGGCAAATTGAGAGGAGAAGCTTTAAATAGGTCATCCCACTGAAAATAGCCATAGGTTTACATTTGGTGTACACCTAAGGCACCCCTTTGTGGTGTGGGCCATGAATGGAAACCCTCACCTGTGTTTACGTTACCAGGTGAGGGTGAATGGAAATGGCCTTGAAACAGGGAGAGTTCTGGCTTCATGAAATCCTTTGGACTTGGGGCAGAATTCTTCATACATTTTCCTGAGCACGTGCCCCAGAGATGTTAAAGTTGGCCATATCCAGGGACTCAGGTGTTTCGTCGAGCTTAGCCAAGGGGTAGGTCAGTGGGGGCCACTACCTCAGCTTAAAACACACACCAGGTTCATGCCCCTTAATTATGTGTTCCAAATCACATAAGGTTAATTCAGGTAATGTTTTAAATAAAAGTTGCCCATATTTCAATCCACATTATTGTCTAGTCTCTTATTACAGTGGTGGGATAGCAAAACCCAGAAGGACGTTTCCTGGAACTTCTGACCCATAGCAATTTCCTTATCAGTTGATGATGGATCAGGTTCCATTTTGAGACCAAACTTTGAATGTATTTTTGGGATGGTCTTCAACCCCTTGGATTCCTCCTTTTAGGTCTAGGCTAAAACCTGGAATAGATTGGCCACCTCACAGACACATGGAATCCATCACTTTGGCCTCATCTACACTCCCATTTAATGGTATGTGTAGACTCACATAGTGCAGTTCAATTCCATTATGTGAGTCTACACTCATCATATAATGCAGTTTCAAACTGCATGGTATGGTAGTGTAGATGGGGCCACTGAGAAGTATATGCAGTCATTTTGCTCTCATTCGTCATGCATCTTGAAAACTGACTAATAAGCCAATTAAAGGGGAAAAAACAAAGATGACTAATTTATCCCCACTCAACAAATAAGAAATTCTTATTCTCTGGAATTTTAGATGTGTCTGTTTAACATTAGAGCTCATCGTCTACCATCATCTGTTAAAATATTTGTGGTAGGCAAACACCAAACAGGTGTGCATACACGCACTCCGCCGAGGCATGTTGCTCTAAACATTTCTCAACGACTCTCCGCAACAGCTTTTGTGTACATGCCATATTTGCACTGTTTCTAATTACAAGCGCCTGGCATCCAAATGGCATGAATGAAATGTAATTCCAAGGATCTAGCCCCCTTCCGAATCGCTGCAGCTCTGAGATGGGGAATGAGACAGGATAAACAAAGTGATCGCGGGGCAATTTGCATATAAATAATAACGAGATGTTAATACAATGCTACAAATCCTCATACACCAAACTACAGTAACTTGGAAGTGTAAACATTGTTTTATTCTGTAAACACACGGAGACAGCGTGCGCTCCTATCAGAATTATGTTAATATTAACATTTAAGTTGTAATTTAGGGAAGTGGAAACCTTTATTCGTGAATTGATTTGGAAGAGAAACAGAAGTGTGTTGATGAACAAAGAACCTCGAAGTGATATGATAAAATGAGCTGGCACAAAATATTATCTCTGGCAGATTTACACTCAGATCATAAAGACGTCTAAATGTTAACATTGCCATCTTCTCTATATAGGTTTTGGCTCAGTAACTTTATTTTCCAGCTTCAGGCCATTATCCAATGAAGCACGGTAGCATCCCACACCAGTAGAAATGGGGTTTACTTCCCCTTTCCTCCCCTCCCCCTTATGCAGCCCCCTTTGGCCCCCGAAAAACCTGATCCAGGGGATTTCAGGTCAAGGTTTTACAATGAACAAGGAATACAAGGGGCATTCCCAGTTCTGGAAGACACATAAGATTCTACACAAGGATGCACATAACATTGAGTAGGTTAATTTTATTAACATACTCAAACACCATTTTTTTTCTCTCTGCTGCAAAAGAAAGTCAAGATTTATTTTGCAAAAATCTATGTTTATGTCAGTGGGTGTATGTAGGCAACAACATTATTTTATGTGCAGAAATGTTGTTTCTTTGTAGCAGAACTTGTTTCTGTGCAGAAAACCACATTTCCATGAAGAAAATGGCACCAGATGCAATTTTTAGACAGAACAAATACAATATTATGAGGATTCTTGCCCATGTAGTATTCCTATTAACAGGGTTCCTGGATACTTGAGCACCCCCGGGTACTATTTTTAAGAGATATTATTGCCATGACCAATAAAATAATGTATTTTTATCAAATATCCCTATGTTCTTCCAAAAGTACATCTGGGTCAGATTCTTCCTGGTTTCTTTCAAAGATACTATGTAGATAGCTTTAGATAAAGCTATTGTACTGCCAACCCTGTTGTACCCTGTGAAACGTGGACTGTCTACAGACATCACATTCAACTCCTGGAACGATTCCATTAGCGTTGCCACTGAAAAATCCTGCAAATCTCTTGGGAAGACAGATGGACAAATGTCAGCATGCTGGAAGAAGCAAAGACCACCAGCACTGAAGTGATGCTCCAATGCCATCCATTCTGCTGGACTGGTCAGATTGTCTGAATGCCAGATCACTGTCTCCCACAGCAGTTATTTTACTCCCAACTCAAGAATGGAAAATGGAATGTTGGTGGGCAGGAAAAGAGATTTAAAGATGGGCTTAAAGCTAACTTTAAAAATCGTGGCATAGACACTGGGAAGCCCTGGCCCTCAAGCACACTATCTGGAGGTGTGACCAGCAGTGCTGCAGAATTGGAAGATGCACAAATGGAAGGCGAAAGGTAGAAATGTGCCAAGAGGAAGGCACACCAAGCCAATCCTGACCAGGACCCCTTCCACCTTTAAACTGATGCCCTCAATGTGGATGAACATGCGGGTCAAGAATAGGGCTCCAGTCACCTACGTATCCACTACCAGAGCATTGCACTTGGAAGGCCATCATACTTGGACAATGAGGGATCACCTAAGTAAGTAATTATGTAGATAAATTTTATGTAATAGAATTGTGACCAGCATAGGTTGAGTTTTCCTTATCTGAAATCCTTGTGCTCTTTTGTACAATGGGACATTTGGTGCAGTGTTCCATTGTGTGCCATCACAATTTTCTAATTTGTCTTTATTTTGTATCAAGAAGGTAGCCCTGCCATTGTAAAGTTGTGCATTACAGCTCGTAAGGCAGGGTTTCAGCCCTCTTATATCCTGAATCGTGGATCTGATTAGAAGACACTGGCTCTGTTTTCTCCTCCGGGGCACTGGGTTGGTTCTCAATAATACTCAATCTCCTGAAAGAGGAAGGCTGTCCAGAAAGCCAAGGAAATTTCACAATTTAGGCATTCCAGCTCTGCTCACGAACATTGCCTTTCACATTCTACTCAAAGCAGGGGGACAAAGAGCAATAGCCCAGATCAATATGAAATCACTAGACAGTATGTGCCTGGAATGGGGAACCATGGAAATAGGGAGCAGATGCCCAGCATTTAGCTGCTTTTTTTCTCAATGGGACGCAATCTACTCCTAATCAAAAAAGAGTCAACAAGAAATGGCAACAAAGTATATCCATGGAATAACAACATGAAGAAATTTTGCCATTGTGGAGACTCCTTCTTTGGAGGCTTTTAAAGAGAAGCTGGATGGCCATCTGGCGGGGGTGCTTTGAATGCAATTTTCCTGCTTCATGGCAGAAAGGGGTTGGACTGGAGGGCTCACAAGATCTCTTCCAACTCTAGGATTCTATAATTCTATGATTCATTTGTTAAGAGGCAAGACTGCCCATGTTGGTTCAACAAGGAAGATCTCAAGGATTCATCAATTCACTCAAGAGATCTTGTTTCCTTTTTTTGGCCCAGTTTCCACAATTTCATTAGAGAGATCCTGTAAAGTCCCTTTCTCTGCACAAAATACACTTTCTTTTCTATTGTGAAAAACTGTGCCCCCAAATATACCAGGGCAGAGTGATTGATCATAAAGACAACCCATCCTACATGACTTCTTTTTCCACAAGGCAAAAATCATGACAACATTCCCAAAGTGGCAAATTTTAAAGGAAATGCCCAACAACAACAAAAAAAGGGGGAAGACACTTGATTTTGCAGAGACAGGAGTTATACAAGGGTGGGTCAAAAAGTAATGGCCTATGTTCTGTATCAGAAACTAGAGCTATTATGGTCTATTCAATGCAATTTTCTGAATCAGAACCCCAAATCAAATCTAAAGTTCACCAAAAACTGATTCGTAACCCTTTTGGTACTAATGCTGGAGAGTGGCCCGTGGTCAAAGTGGTCCCTGGTTAAGTAGTCCCTGGTCAAGTGGCCCATGGTCAAAGTGGTCCCTGGTTAAAGTGGTCCCTGTTCAAAGTGGTCCCTGGTCAAGTAGCTCCTGGTCAAGTGGCCCATGGTCAAAGTCATCCCTGGTCAAGTGGTCCCTGGTTAAACTGATCCCTGGGCAAGTAGTCCCTGGTCAAAGTGGTCACTGGTCAAAGTGGTCCCTGGTTAAAGTGGTCCCTGTTCAAAGTGGTCCCTGGTCAAGTAGTCCCTGGTCAAGTAGTCCCTGGTCAAGTGGCCCATGGTCAAAGTGGTCCCTGGTCAAGTTGTCCCTGGTTAAAGTGGTCCCCATTCAAAGTGGTTCCCTGTCAAAGTGGTCCCTGGTCAAGTAATCCCTGGTCAAAGTGGTCCCTGGTCAAAGTGGTCCCTGGTTAAAAAAAACTGATTTACACAGACTGGGAGGCCCACAATGAAAAGGGAGTCAACATATTTCCAATGCTTTGAGAATCCTTGCAGTTATAACTTGTATCAGCAAGAATTCTTCTCCTGCCTCCTTGGATCATGTAATTGCCCTTGACTTCAATGAGAAATTGAACCAATTTTCTAGATTTCTCACACTTTCAACAGGGGAACTCTAAAATGCTGAACTTTTGCCATAGAATGGCTTTCTGTTTCCTGCACAGAACTTTATTTGTGACAATGTAGCATGAAGGTGTTTTTTCCCCTCCCTCTTAGTGAAAATTGAGTTTACTCCTGGAAATACCAGAAGGCACGATGATACAGTGGGATTTTCAAATTAGGAGTCTGGTTTCGCCATCATCTGCAAAATGAAAACAAGTGGGCTTTAACTCAATCAATGCTATTGAGAAGAAACTCTCACCCAAACCTCTGCAATGCACTTTTACTCTTTCAGTCATTAATTAAAGCTTAGGGGATTTTGATATTTGGAATAAACCCTCCTTATTATAGGAAGGAAAGAAAGAAAGGAAAATACTCTTGGATAATTAGCTCTTCCCCTAAATGCTTTTTGGCTCTCATTACAAACAAAGTACTATGCTAATATACCTTGTGTTGTAAATGTCTCACAATTCCTGTTAATTGAATTAAACTCAATTCTCTGCAAATAAACTCCCTGGCGCACTTAATGGGAAATAAGGAAGAGAGCTCTTCCATCTGAGAATGGGGCCATTACTAAAATTGCCTAATTACAAGCATCTTCTTAATGCATAATGTAAAATGTTATCTCAGGCAGCCTTCTTAGAATGAGAGCTGGAGCAAAATCAATGATGTGGGTTTGCCCTTGAGAGTCAGAGGCAAAGGAACCAGGAGACACATGGGACAGAGCGGGAGAGAAGCAGTCGCTGTATTGTAAAACCAAAGACTCAGAAGCAGGTTGAGAGGTCTGGAGTGACCCTTTAGCTCAACTCGTTGCAGAAAGAATGTATATTGGCTTTGGCTGGAAATTGGAATGGAGAATGGGGAATCTTTTGCTGGTACTTCCCAGATGACGAGAGCTGCATACCAACTACATATAAGCATGGTTGTTGGGGCTGCTTTACTGAAAGCTGGACAGTGAAGAAAGCCAATCCAAAAAAAAAAATGAACTGCAGTGCTGGAAAAGAGATCTGAAAATATGGTGGGATGTTAATAAGAGAAATAAATGGGCCCTAGAGCAGCGTTTCTCAACCTGGGGGTCGGGACACCTGGGGAAGTCACAAGGGGGTGTCAGAGGGGTCACTAAAGATTATCAGAAAACACAGTATTTTCTGTTGGTCGTGGGGGTTCTGTGTGGAAAGTTCAGCCCAATTCTATCATTTGTGGGGTTCAGAATATTCTTTGATTGTAGGTGAACTATAAATCCCAGCAATGACAACTCCCAAATGTCAAGGTCTATTTCCCCCAAACTGCACCAGTGTTCACTCCACTAGTGTTCACATTGGTCCAGATCCATCATTGTTTGAGTCCACAGTGCTCTCCAAAACTCAAGGTCAAGGCCCACCAAGTGTGTCCAGTATTTTCTGTTGGTCATGGGAGTTCTGTGTGCTAAGTTTGGTTCAATTCCATCATTTGTGGAGTTAATAATAATAATAATAATAATAATAATAATAATAATAATACAACTTTATTTATACCCCACCACCATCTCCTCAAAGGGGACTCAGAGCAGCTAACATGAGGCCAAGCCCAGAATTACAGTACAACAAAATAAAATAAAATAACATCAAAATAAAATACAGAAAAGAACATAAAATGAAATAAACAGATGCAAAATAATGCAATGAAGAAATAAAATAAAAGCATGGTGGGCTCTCTGTAAGTGAACTATAAATCCCAGCAACCACAACTCCCAAATGACAATATCACACATCACCCACCCCACAAGTATGAAAATTTTGGAGTATCAGATATTTTGCCAAATTTGGTCCAGTGAATAAAAATACATCCTGCATATCAGATATTTACATTACAATTCATAACAGTAGCAAAATTACAGTTATGAAGTAGCAACGAACATAATTTTATTAAGGGGACGCAGCATTAGGAAGGTTGAAAAACACTGCTGTAGATGCATCATAAGTCTGGGATTTATCACTGGTTCAATTCTATTGTTGTTGGGGTTCAGAATGCTCTTTGATTGTAGGTTCAGTATAAATCCTAGGAACTACAACTCTCAAATGACAAAATAAACCCACCCACCCCCCCCCCACCCCCAACCCCACCAGTATTCTAATTTGGGCATAGTGGGTATCTGTGTCAAATTTGGTCCAGTGAATGAAACTACATCCTTCATATCAGATATTTACATTACGATTTATAACAGTAACAAAATTACAGTTATGAAGTAGCAATGAAAATAATGTTATGGTTGGGGGGTCACCACAACATGAGGAACTGTATTAAGGGGCCGCAGGAACGTTGACCTAATAGGAAAATAATGATGGGCTATGCCTTGGGACAAGCAGTTTGGGTAGGACACCAAGGGTTTTCTCCAGAAACTTGTTTGCAAAGCATGTTCCTTAAGATATCATTTCCTAATTCTGAGTTCTCCTACACTTTAGAAAACTAAGACCCTCACAATGCTGGTAGGTGGATTGCCAAGCATAACTATGAAAATGGAGCCACTTTATTATTGTTGCAATGGCATTAGGAAGGTTGTGAACTACTGCTCTAGAGCAAATTGGGTCTAAGCTCTCTTATGTCAAAGCCAAGATGACAAAACTGAGGCTGTTGCACATTGGCCATACCACGAGAAGTGTTCCGTCTTCCAGGAGCATAGTTTACATTGCCTTTTAGCTGCATGGGATAGCATTCCTTTGCATTTCCCCAGGGTTGCTATAGACCCAGCAGCACCTTGGAAGTTAAACAGTATCAGAGTCTGGAAAGCCAGGCTTCAGGCTCTCTGCAGCTATTGGTTTAGAAAGTATCTCTTTGGGTTTGGAGTCTGCCCTTTTTCCTGGGGTTGAGATCTCCATTTTGGAATCTCCCCTGCCTCCTTCAGTAGAGAAAAAAGCCTCAGATGTGCTGTTGGTCAGACAGGCAATGCTCTGAAAAGTCATTGTGAGTACAATTGAGCAATTGAGTAATTGAGATACTGAGATAGATAGATAGAATAGGAATTAAGAAAAGCAAATAAGAAATTGAGTTATAGATAGAAATTGAGTTATTGAGAAATAGAGAGAAATAGTTATTGAATTGAGCATTACTTCATCTTCAAAGCTAACCTGGAGCTTAGATAGGGGAACACAGGTTCTTTCTAACCATAGCAGCTCAGGGTTAGGGTGAAAGATCCCTGGATTTTTTCTACCATTTGGAGAAAAGTTACCTCAATAATTGAAGAAAGGGGAAAGAAAGAACATCTCTATGGTTTCCCAAATTGACTGTTTGTGTTGTAACTTTAAAAAGCTGCACCAAGTCTGCCAAGGACTTTGGAAATAAACATTTTGTTGATGTTCATATCTTGACTGGCATCAGTTGTTGAAAGTATTAAGTTATTGCTTCAAAGAAAGACCCCCAGCAGTTTGCCCAGATAAAGAGAGAAGCACATCTTAGTTTTAACATTACAGCGTCTGGGTGTGATGGCACAAGAAGGCATGACACACTAGAATGGACAAGCATAACTATGGATTGCCATATGCTTGGTGGATTGCCAAGCATAACTATGAAAATGGAGCCACTTTATACTTGGAAAAGTAAAAGGCTGCATGAAAAGAGGAAGGCTGTGTTCCAGATGGGAGGAACCATTTCTCTTTTTTGTAATGACCAAAGATTTTAACTGGCAGAGGCTTACTCACTGCTGATGCTCACTTGGATCTCCAATGTGGAGTTCATTTCCAGTGCCTCCCTCCCACTTCTTCATGCAGCATGTGCTCCACATAGAAGTTAATGAAGGGCTATTACTTTCCACCAGTCTAAGTTATAAGAATGCCAAGGTTAAAGCAGAGGACACTCACCTCCAATTAATTTGCATGATGCAATCAAACATGAGCCAGGATGATAGATGGCATATTGCTCTTTTGGTGCCAAGCATTTATCAGTACTGTGCCACCAATTATTTTTTCATAGCTTTTCCCTGACTATCTTATGACAGTATATTTTTAAAATTTGCTGAAATAAAAGGAGGAGAAAGAGAACCAGGAGGAGGAGGAGGTAGCAACAGATAAGGTGGAGGAAGATGAAGAAGAGGGGCAGGTGATGGAAGGGGAGGAAAATGAGAAGGCGGGAGAAGAAAAAGAGAAGGAATAGGAAGAGAGGAGGAGAAAATGAAGAGGAAGAAAGAATGGAAGAGGAGGAAGATTGAGAAGAAAAGGAGAAGGAAGAAGAGGGGGGAAGAAAAGTGTGGAGGAGGTGGAGGAGGAGGTGAAAGAAGAAGAGAAGGAAAGTTAGGGAGAAGAGGAAAAAGAAAATAAAAGGGGAGAAAGGAAAGGAAGAGAAGGAGGAGAGGAAGAAGAGAAGAGGAGGAGAAAAAGAGGAAGAGGAGGAGGAATAAATAAATACTAAATATAAATAAGGGGGCTCGGGGCAGATTCCAAAATACAACGGCAAACATTCAGTACCCCTATAAAGCAAACAAGTACCAACAGTATAACCCCAGAAAAGCCCCACCTATAAAAACAACATTAGAACCTAACATCAATAAATTAAACCAATCATAATCAAACAAAAAATTCAATGTAAAACATTCAAGTTAATTTACAAAAGCTAACTATCATTCACAAAATTGTGTAGGCTAGTTTTGTGGCCAGAATCGTTATATAGCCAATGATGGTAACTGGGCTAACATAGACTAGAGAAGCACAAGTACAAAATAGTTCTCAATCAGAGGTCCGTTAGTAATCTCTCAGTGCCTAATCCTCCTCTTCTCCATATGCTAATGAGCAAAGATGAGTCTTCCTCTGAAGCTGAGAGAGTATTGTTTGCCCAAAGTGACTCAGTGGGTTTCATGGCCAAGTGGTAATTTGAACCCTGGTCTCCAGAGTTATAGTCCAACGATCAAATCACTACACCACAAAGTTTAGCAATCAGGATAACTTTGGATTAAACTTGGATTTAAAACTTGAGGCAGATACACCTTACTAGTGATAGCATTAAGTTGAATCAACTTAGCACAGCATTTCTTTTGCATATATACTAGCCATCCCCTGCCACGCGTTGCTGTGGCTTTGTCTGGTGATCTGGAAAATAAAGTAATGAGAAAGTGTTGGTTTCTAATATATGTAATTTCTTTATGCTTGGGGCAAACAATCTAATATCCCTGGGGAGGGAGTTCCATAGCCAGGGAGCCACCACTGAGAAGGCTCTGTCCCTCGTCCCCACCAATGTAGGTGAACTACAACATCAAAACTCAAGGTCAACGCCCACCAAACCCTTTTAGTGTGTTATATTAGTCATGGGAGTCCTGTGTGCCAGTTTGGTTCAATTCCATCATTGGTGGAGTTCGGAATGCTCTTTGATTGTAGAATAACTACAAATCCCAGCAATTACAACTCCCAAATGACAAAATTAATTTTTGAGTGGTCACTCCTTGGGTTAGTAGGTGTCTTGTGGCCAAATTTGGTGGCAATTCATTAAGAGGATTTTGAATTAATCGAACGAGCAGAGCATTTGTGTGTGTGTGTGTTCAGGGATATGCAAGTCTTGACATTAGTGAATGCATAGAGAGAATGTAGATTGTGTATGCAGACAGCAAAAGTGTGACAGTAGAAGAGAAATGAGGAAAAGGCAACTGGTATGAAATTGCAGAAATAATCTGTGAATGACAATGCTATGAACTAGAACAACAAACATCCCGGTGACACTTTAAAGGCTTGCAAATGTGATTATGACATAAGCTCCCATGGACGAGAGCCTACTTCATTAGATGTATGGCAACGGCATGCAAAAATTAGTGTCTCTGACAATTCAATTATAGATGAAATGTATGCAAAATGACAGCAGCATTACTTTCTTCCTTGCCTCTTTCTGCAGAGGAAATTTGATGGTTTATTTACTTGTGGTTGGTAAAAAATCAGAATAGGAGCAGGAGCCCAAGCACTTTTGAAAAATGATATGTCTCACTCGATAGTTCACTAAGCAGACATTCTATGAAAATGCAATACAGGTGTTTGTCTTATGTCTGTTACAACAGGCTGTGTTTTTTATTTAATTTTAGTTGTTAAGTCATAATTTGTTCTTATATGTTGGGTTGTTTAAATTGTGCTAGTATGGATGCATTGCTGCTATATTCAGGCATTGAATGCTTTTTATGTTTGGAATCTACCCTGAGTCCCTCTGGAGAGATAGAGCAGAATATAAATATAAATAAAGTATTATTGATGTTGTTGTTGTTGTTTTGTTGTTGTTGTTATTATGGGTTGTTGTAGGTTTTTCAGGCTTTATTATTATATGTATTAGGAGCCCCTGGTGATGCAGTGGGTCAAACCCCTGTGCCGGCAGGACTGAAGACCGACAGGTCGCAGGTTCGAATCCGGGGAGAGGCGGATGAGCTCCCTCTATCAACTCCAGCTCCTCATACAGGGACATGAGAGAAGCCTCCCACAAGGATGATAAAAACATTAAATCATCCAGGCGTCCCCTGGGCAATGTCCTTGCAGACGGCCAATTCTCTCACACCAGAAGCGACTTGCAGTTTCTCAAGTCGCTCCTGACACGAATTTTTTTTATATGTATTGATATTGTGTGTGTTTGCATGTGTGTGTGGATGTATGTATGAAGAAGCAAAACAGAAAAGTTAAAGGGATGGCTATGAAATATAACAAAATATTTAACTGTATTTTAGGAACATAGTTATGACTACTCTACACTGCGGCAGTATAATCCCATTGAGGGGTAAGGCATAAGGGAGAGGGCTCTAGTTTCTGACTCTCTCCGTCTAGGCATTTTTAAATGATTCATGTTCATGTCCTCTTTTTCAAAAGCTTCATAGATAGCCAAATGATCAAGCAGAATATATCACTCATGTTGTTGTGTGCCTTCACATTGTTTCTGACCTTTGGTGACCCTATCAAGCAGGCCCGTAGCCAGGATTTCATTTTGGGGGGGGGGGCTGAATTTTTTTCGGGGGGGTTCGGGGGGATGTGTTTTGGGGGGGCTGAGTCTGAGTGAAAGAGGGTCTAGCCTAGCAAACCTTTTGTATCATTACCCCAATACCCCCATGCATATGGGATATATTGAGTATGGTGATCAGATCATGATATGAATAAACATAACAGTTTAAATAATGCACCAGTAAGGCCTTTTCGCGAACCACCATGAGAATTTGGGGGAGGGGGGGCTAAAGCCCCTCAAGCTCCCCCCCCCCCCCCCCAGCTACATGCCTGCTATCAAGGGCATTTCCGGAGTTTGCCTTAAGTTACCCAGTGGCTGAATGGGGATTCAAACCCTATTTTCCATGGTTGTCACCCAATGCTCAAACCATTAAACCAGCCCTGCCCTATCATGCTTTGGTAATATTAGAATGGAAGTCCATATAGAGCTCCAAATGAATTTCTTGTTTTCAGTTGCCAAGTTAACTTCAGCCAAGGTTAACCCTAGAAATATAGGAGACCTACAGGACACACTGTCACCAGGAACTATGCTTAGATCTTGCAAACTCAGGCCTATAAATTCTTTGGTGGAGTCTTATCCACTTGCTAAAAGGTCTTCCTCTTTTCTTATTGCCTTCTCCCTTGCCATGTATTGCTGTCTTTTCTGAGAAGTCAAGTAGTCAAGCTGTATAGCCAAAAGACTACGCAGTCTCTGGTTGGTCCTTTCGGCTTCTAGACATGTGTGACAGCACAATCTCCCATCCACTGTCCCTTTGCTGGCCCCAAGTTGAAGCCACGCCATTCCTTGGCGGATCAGTCAATGTGAACAGTGTTCTTGAAAGGCAGAACATTTGGAACTGTCTTCCCTGAGAGAGACAGCCAATTCGTGAAAGGTCACAGCATGGAAATGTGTCAGAGCCCAAGAAAATAAGTCCAGAGATCGAGGCACCCACTTATGGATTCTTCACACATTCTCTCACAAGTTCTCCCTGGGCTGTTTTGAGCCTTTGCAGATAATCAACCTGTATTAGGTAACCAGAATGCATTCACAGTTAGTGTATTTATATATGTATAAAAATAGGCTTCTCCCAGCAACCGGTTCTGTAGCTCTCTCGCATCTCGCTCTTCTATCAATTATGTGGCATTCTGTTGCTCTGATAGCAATGCTTTCATTTGGGAGCTTGTCAGCCCTTCATTTGATTTATTTCCGCCTCTGTCTTCCCAATCGCCTGGCTCCCTTGATCTGGAGTCTTGCGTTCGGCTTGCATAATCTTCTAGCAAAGCGGACAGAGAAGAAAATTTCACTCTAATGGAAATCAACCATCCCAGAACAACTCAAAGAGAAAGAGGAGGGCTTTCTTTAATATGAATCACATACACTTAACTTTTATTATTATTATTATTATTATTATTATTATTATTATTATTATTATTTTGCCAGAGCCTATTTGCTACCCTTGACCCAGCTTTTACATCTTCTTAGTTTGAGGTCACAAGCGGAGGAGTCTGCAGACTTTCAGCTTCCAGAGTTATGATCTTCTCTGAACTGCTTATGGCAGCAGTTTAGAAGTTTCTACTACAAGGGAATGCTCTTTACAATAACCAATGTGTTCATTGTGTTCGAATGCTTCTGGATGCTGGAGGACCTAGATAGATTTTCACATCCACAATGAGTCTCAAAACTTAACTGCCACTAAAATGGAGGGTTCATTGTATATGTGTGCACAATTGAGTCACACACAGTTTTGTCACTACAAGGATTCCTGACTACATCTTGCAACCCGTTTGGAAGGAAAGATGCCTCTTTTATTACATGGAGAAAGCACAAGCTCCACTTGGGGTGTATCTACACAAGTGGTTCTTAACCTGTGGGTCCCCAGATGTTTTGGCCTTCAACTCCCAGAAATCCTAACAGCTGGAAGATGTAGGACAAAATACCTGGGGACCCACAAGTTGAGAACCACTGACCTACACTGTAGAATGAATGCAGTTTGGCACCACTAGCTCAATGTTCTGGAATTATGGGAGTTGTAGTTTGATGAGGCACCAACACTCTTGAGCAGTAAAGACTAAAGACCTTGTAAGATACAGCTCCCATGATTCCATAGCAGTGAGCCAGGCAGTTAAAGTGGTGTCAACTATATCCATTCAACAATGTGGATAGTCACCTATAGAGAATCCTTAGATTGGCAATTCAATGGAATGAACTTAGCTGGCTAAGGACCTTAGTAGGCAGTTGTAGATGCAGATAGAAATAACAGCCAAAAAGATTGTTCCTCAAACAATATGTATCAATGTTTGGATATTGAGGGATAATGGCACAAAATTCTTGATGGGTGATGCTTCTTTATTGTGGGCTTTCCTGACTGTTGGGAATCATTTTTTTCTGACAGCTGGAAATGAATGACAGGATATTTGTTCCACCTCTAACAGGAAGTTGGGCTAGAACAAATGCAGAAAATATTCAAAAAATGATTAAAACCTGCTTTTCAAGTGTGAGACCAAGGTGAATCTTTGTAATTCAAAATTTATTTGTTGCAAAATTTCATCTGGGTATTTTGCACAGAAAAAAATGTTTCCTTCACAGGGAGCAACATTTTCCATGCAGAATATGACATAAATTCGACATTCTGTGCAATAGATGCAGTTACTTGTATTATTTATTTATTTCCGGTATTTCTACCCCATGTCTTCTCTACCCCCAAAGGGGGACTTGGGATGGTTTACATTTGGCAATGATTTGATGCCACTACATATAAACAATTATAATAATACAGCAACAATAAAAATACATAAAGCATTAATTAAAACAATAATACACATATTAGTCTGACTTGTAGTTACCTAGTGGCTTTCTCTGGATGAGCAGAGCTTTGAATCCCGATCTTCCAGTGTTTAAAGCCCCATCTACGCAACTATATAATCCAGTTTCAGAATGCAGATACACTGCATTGGATTTTATGGCAGTGTAGACTGATATAATCCAGTCCAAGGCAGTTGAATCTGCATTATATGAGTCTTCACTGACCATTATAATGCAGTTCAAACTGGATTATATGCCAATATAGACAGGACCTTAGTCCAATGCTCAAACTGCTATGCCATGCTTGTACTTGGAATATTATTAAGAAGGGTGAAATAGAGCGTGAAAAAATATGAATGATTTATCTTGTTCCATGCTTCTATTTCTCTGCAATGTAGCAAGTGCCAGCCTTTTAGTCATTCTTAGAGAGGGAGGGGGAATATCAGACTTCTAAAATGTTGAAAATATTGCATTTGCAAATGTGCCCCTGTAAACGTACAGAAGGCACAGAAGAGCAAACAGACCCTGGGAATAGAAATGCACCATTTTGTGTCCTTTTTATGTGTGTCTGTTCAAAATCATCTCCTTGTTTTTGGCAATTTGGGAGCTTTCTCTCAAACATATTTGTGCGTCCTTGTCACTGGTTTTTTTTTTCCTCAACACTGTTTTCCGGCCAAGAGTGTTCTAATTCTGATGTCGTTTGAGTGGCATATTTGGTACAACTGAACAGATTACCAGGGTGGGGCAAATGCTCACCTAGCCAACCACTTCTGTTCCAGGTGCTGAAAAATAACCTTTTGCTCTCTTCTCAAGCTGCTGTCACTTGGTGTCCTATTTGGCAAAACCCAATCAAGGCCTTTAAAGCAAAGAGCAGTTTGAGGAATGTATAGTTGGAGTTTAACTTGGCCTGGTTTGGGAAGATGAATTCTTCTGAAGAGGTGAAATGAAATAAAAAATAACAACACAAAGTGGATTGACTGAAGTTGATACACTAGGCAAAAATTGTGCATCTATCTATCTATCTATCTATCTATCTATCTATCTATCTATCTATCTGTCCATCCATCCATCCATCCATCTAGCTATCTAACTATTTAAAAGTCAAAGTATGTATGAATGTATGTTTGTCTGTTTGTACCATAAAAGTTGTCACTAGGTGAAGTGACCCTCTGTGATGTCACTGGGAAAGAAAGGTAGCAAATGTATGAGCGGGGGGAAGGAGGGAAAAGAAAAGAAAAAAGAAAGGTAAGAAGGGGGTGAGGGAGGGAGGGAGGGAGGGAAGGAAAGAAGGAAGGAAAGAAGGAAGGAAGGAAGGAAGGAAGGAAGGAAGGAAGGAAGGAAGGAAGGAAGGAAGGGGGAAAGGCTCTGAGGAGAAGGAAGGGAAGAAAGAAAGGATGAAGGGGAGAGAAATAAAGGGAAGAAAGAAAATCCTATAAAGCTCAGGTGACTGGGGGGAAAAAACATGCAGTAGGCCCTTGGTATCTACTGAGGTTTGATTCCAGAATTGCTGTAAAATAAATACCAAAATTCTTGATTGCAGAATCTATTAATATTGGGGACGATGACAATGATATTTTACTTATTTTCCTATCACTAGTTCAGTTCAAATGTGCTTAAGTTGACATAATAATGCATTTTGAAACCTCTTTTAAACCATAGTAACGTCAACATGCCTCTGTCTCAGGCGCACCCTGTGTTGCCTTGTTCAATGTCTGCCAAGATATGAGTCCATCTTTCCCAACCCCCTTCTTTTGTGTCATAAGGTCGACTGCTCTTCCTGAAGCCCCTTCGTATTTGATAGTGTGTGTTTGGCAAACACTCTGCAATCCTGCTCAACAGAGTCTTTCTCTCTCCCGCTGAGATGGTTTCAAGCTGCTAGCAAATTACCTCTGAGATCAGCTCTCCGGAGCCACAACGATTCAAGTGCCATCTCGATCCTCAAATCAATGGCCCTGGCAGGGGACCCATTGAGACCAACCTAATCAAAGCGAAGTTCATGCCGACATTAACAGTTCGGCGATCACAGCGCTTACATCTTTCACAGCCTGGCCTGTAATCCAGGGAGGGAAAGTTGATTTAATTGTGATTTAAGAGGCTTTGGTCCCCACTGGTGACAGGGAGGCCTTGGTGGATACACTGACGACAACTGATGTTTGATGGATAGTAGAAGACACGCGAACTGGCAGATCTCTGCTCTGGGGCTTCGTGGTAATACCATATGTGCGTGCACGAAACTGATTCCTGTATTGCTCAGGAAATGTCTGTCTTCTGCAAGAATGAGCTTTGGGACACGGTGGATTTCTCTGGAGAGGCAAAGACATCAGGGGGTTGCTGTATTCGTTGCTGTCGTTCTCAGCTTTTTGAACAATTCCAGATATAGCCATGTTTCCACATTTGCCTTTTACAGACTTCATTATTCACAGATTTTATTTAAAATGTTGTCTCTAGGAAATTTTAGGTTTTCCAGTGTGACTCAATAGCCAACTTACTCTGGTCATGCTGGAGGATCTAGATATATTGTAGAGAATGCTTCAAGTCTGGGGAATTCAGGTCTGGTGAATGATGTTTCCCTCTGTGAGAAAACTGGCTTGGAAAGTGCAGGGCCTTGAGGCCAATTCTAGGAGACAGAAGTAGCAGCTGCAGATAAGTAATCAAGTGAAGAGCTGAGTGATAAGGAAACTTTCCAGGAGAAATCACCTGTAGCTACGGAGATCAACAAAAGCCTTTGTTTACAAATCAGAGAAAAAATACATTATGCCAGTTGGAGAGATTATGTGAGAAAGTTGTGGAGAAAATTGACTGGAGACATAATGCTTTTATGGGTGTCAATTAAACAACAAGTTATTTACCTTAAGGGCAGTTCTGGCAACACTGCATTAAAGTGAGAGCTAAGCCTAAGTTCTCTTGTTCCTGGTTCAAGTCAAGCCTTGGTTTTGGATTGTAATATCCTGGAAGTTTTCTATGTTCCTGTTTATGTACTTCTGTTTACGTTTTTACTAGTTATACCTTCTTGCTTGTAGACCTATGAGGTACCTGTGGTTTCTGGCTGTTCCTGGACTTTGTCACCTCTGGATCTTTATGAGACATTTGGATTATTGTTTGGTTATAACTTGTTGCTAAACCTTTTTGGATTTTACACCTTTCTTTATTATTCCTACTTTTACATAGGTTTTTATGTGTTTTACAATAAACTGATTGCTTATATTAGTGGACTCTTGTGTGGTGTGGTGGTCATAGGTGTTTCCAGGCCTGGAATACAACATCTTCCTTTTAATATTCTTCTCCACCTGCTCATATCCTTTCTTTCCTTTCAAAGAAAAATGCTTAAGAAGCATAGTGTATTGATTCATTGATGGAGTGGCACCTTTGCATGATGATACAATCACTCTTATATTTTCAAAATTAGAGAGAAGAAATGATCTTCAGATACTGAATTCAAGGATTACTTTTGTTGCTGTTGTTTGGACATTTAGCAATGTTCTTTGATGTCACAGGACTCCAGCCACTGGCCACTGGTGTCCATTCTCTATATAAGAACAAACTAGGCAACCTCACTTGCCCTTTTGGCCAATTTCCTCCTGAAACTACCCACCTTTTCTTTTGCCACCAAGTACCCCTTTTGCTGAGAAATATCTTGCCCACCCTTACAATAAGGTCATGTTCTCTGTAAGGCAGACTGACAGAAAATTAACAACTCTGTGTTTGCCTGGAATAAAATGGTAAAGCCAACCAGTCTCAGCCAAGGTTTAGAACAACTTTGAAATCAACAAACCAATTATGTGAATAATTTACTTCCCACCTTATCCTATTACATAAATGCTTCAAATTGGAATGCATTTCAAGCAAAAGCAACTTCATATTCTCCCTGACTGCTCATTTGCATTTTGAGCTAAATGCAGTTCAAATGTGTCACATTTCTTTTCATGGACTCCCTAGCAAATGACAGTGACAGTCCATGGCAAAAAGAAAAAGAAGAAGGTTTCAAAAGAACCGCTACCCGATAATCCATGGAAAGCAGCATCCACATTTGTAATTGTGGTATAAGCAACACCTGGAGCCAGACTTGGTGGGCTGTGCTTTTCAATTAACAATGTCTAATCAGAGCATTTCACATTTTACGATGCACAGAAGTCTCAACTGCTTCGACATACGCAACAGATGAACGCATTGCACAACGAAGCCATTCAGTAAATAACTCTGAATAATTAAATTACGGGGCAAAGTCACAGCATCTCCACACGTTTGCAACCTTAGCATTTGAATCTCTTTGAAAAACAGAGTGTAGAATCGTTTGCTCAGCTGCAATGAATAGCACAGGCCTGGAACCACCAACAGATGTGAAAAGGCGGGGAGGTAAACACCCAGAGAAAATTCAAATCCTTTGAATCTGAAGATCACAGGAACATATTCAAATAGGAATGGAAAACTGAAGATTCTAAAAACAAAGCTGGTCTCCCATTTGACTTCAAATATATCCCCTTGTCCAGGCATCCTCAAACTGTGGCCCTCCAGCTGTTTGGGCCTCCAACTCCCAGAAGCCCCAATGAGCTTGTTCAATTGTCAGGAATTCTGGAGTTGAAGGGCCAAACAGCTGGAGGGCCGCAGTCTGAGGATACCTGCTCTTGTCTTAAAGGTAAGTTGATGAAGAAATTCTATGTTATGGGAAGAGCTGGAGGTCCACTGTAGCTTATGGTGTATATTTTAAAAAATGCCCCAAGATGAATAATATCTCAATGATCACAAGATGCATAAAAGTGCTGGGACAGCATTCCAAGAGACCAGGTTTTGGATCCTCTTTCAGTCAACATACATCACAAACCAGGCCTGTAGCGAGGGGGTGGTTTTAGGGGTTCAAACCCACCCACCCCCGAAATGTTTCAGATTTTTTTTAAAAAAACCTGGTTTACTCATGAATTTTAACTGGCTAACCAAATCCCCATGCTAAGTCTATGAGATGCAAAAAATTAAGAGTCCCTCCAGAACTGTAAGCACTATCTCAAGCAAATATTGACAATTTATTCACACTGTCATTACTTGCAGCAATAGCCGATGTAGTGAAGCAACCAAGTTGGGGGGGGGGGAGGGTGTTGAATTCTCTCATTAAGGAGGCCAGACTTGGTGGAGGTGGTTGACAGGGGTGGAGCTGCAGGCTATGGAAGGTTGTTCTGCCCCTGCTGTGCTCTTTGCTTCAGCGTGAGCTAGGAGGCAGGTTTCAACCCCATCCCACCCCCCAAATTTTCAACCCTCTCTGAAATTTTCAAACCCCCCCCCCATTTTCAACCCCCCCCCCCCCAAATTTTCAACCCTCCCTGAAATTTTTTTCTGGCTACGGCCCTGTCACAAACCACTCCAGATGTGGGAAATCACACGTTTGAAAGACAATGACCAATCTCTTTGACTTAAATCTTGCCAAGAAAGCCAAAGGAGAGGGTCACCATAGACAAGCAGTGTGGTGAGAATAAGTTTTAATAGAACATAAGAAGCAACATCTTGATAGTAAAAACAGTTCAGCAATGAACCAATTCCTAGAGAGTTGGGGTCTCCTTCTCTGGGCAATGTCAAAAAGAGGCTGGATGCTTCAGATGGGGCTGGGATGCTGTAGCTAAAGATCATGCACTAAGTAAACTGTTGGGCATAACTGCCAGAGACCATTTCCATCTCTATGGTTCTATGACACGTTGACTCTAGAAGACCACTCCCTGTGCCCAGTTTGCAAACACATTAGAACACAGCCCCCACTAGAGATTTCTTTTTCTGTCCTAACTATACAAACAAACTGCTTCTTTAAAGGCACTGTTCAAATGAAGAAGCCATCCCAGAAAAGCCACAGGAAAAATAAAAGATGCAGGCAAAACATCAGGAGAGAATGCTTCTAGAAAATAGCCATATAGCCCGAAAAACCTACAACCCAAAAATAAAAGAGACAAAACATAGAATCATAGATACTACTTACAATAGTATGTGTTCCTAACCACAGAATGCCTCGATTTTCCTGTTCTTTGTATTGATGACTCTCTAATCAACTTTCCCTACAATGATGTTATCTTCAAGTCAACTCTGATTCATGATGATCCTATCCTAGAGGTGTATTTCGCAAGACTTATTTCATGGCTTGCCATTATGAAAAATAAACCTACATCCTAGATGTTCTTTTCCAACACATTACTCTCCAGATTGCTTTGACCACTTACACAATCCTTCCCAGGTAGTAAGAAACTCCCAATTTGCCATACTGTCTGGGGATGGTGGTTCTGCTTTGGGCAAGTCTGCTCTACATAGAACCATGTGGTCTCTCCCTCCTTCATTCCAGGAAAATTTGTTTGACAAGGTTCCAATCTGTGTTTGCAAAGAGGGAGAAATTCTGAGAGGTCATGTACATCTGAGTAAGATTGTTTTCTCCAAATGTGAGGAATCATTTTGGCCTGAGGTTCAGTCTCAGCTGTCACTCAGAGAAGTTTCAAGAACAGCAGCTTGAATCTCACTCGTCTATAAATAAGATCAACACTTAATCTATTTATGCTTTTTCCCCAAATGAGAAATTGCCATTGGTAGAAATAGAGAGGAAAGAAGAAAAAGAGATGCCGCTCTCAGGCAGCTTGTTTAACTGTCTCATCCACTTAATACCCATCTGAGGCTGGTGAAGACCCAGAGAAAGGGGCAAGGTGCGAAACACAGGATGATTTCTGAGTCAGACAAGCGATGACTTGGAGGCTGCCAGCTATTATTCCCTAGGAAAATGATTTTCATAGCTTCTTATAATAAAGCTCCTTTTTTTCTTTAAAGGAAATGACAATGCAGCTTTCATCTTCCATCTCCTTGTGACGCCTGTGGATCAGACCATTTAGAAATTCAGCAACATAATGACACAAGGCATGGCCGCTAGAATAGGGTTTCTGAAAGGTCCTGTTTCCCTGCCATTGTGCAATTATTTAGAGCTTGTCAGTCGAGTTGGCTAAAATTAGAACATCCCTCGGAGGGGTTTCTCAAGGGATTGAGTAAGAAGTGACAAGGCCTGCCATTTGGGGTCACGGGCTGAAATGCCACCCAAGCCTGGATTATACAGGAACCAAGAAAACAGGGAGAGGAGGGGAGAACAATCAACCTATCAGACTTTTCTTCTGGGAACATAAGCCTTTTGTAAAGGCTGAAAAGAAGGTATTCAATATCTCTTGTGCAAGGCCCCTACATCAGTGGTTCCCAACCTTTTTTTCACCAGGGACCACTTGACCAGGGACTACTCTCCAATATTAGTACCAAAAAGGTTACAAAGCAGTTTTTGGTCAACTTTAGATTCAGTTTGGGTGCTGATTCAGAAAATTTCTTTAGATAGACCAAATCAGCTCTAGTTTCTGATACAGAATATATGCCATGGTCAGCAACAGGGAAGTCACAGGTGGCACGAAAGGAGTGAAAATAAAATAAAATAAAGAGGAAAGAGGTTTGTGGGCCAGATTTTCATCCTCATGGCCCACTGGTGGTCCACACCCCACAAGTTAAGAACCACTGCCTTACATGAACATTTCAAGAAGTTTGAAGACTTCTACTGGGAAAGAGGATGATGAGAAGTGAACATGCAGCACATGGCTGCAATTTGCAACCAGAGAAAGGGTGCTGAAGTTCCCCTCTCATGCCTCATCTACTCTGCCACATAATCCAGTTTCTGAATCCATTTCATCTGCTTTGAACTGGATTATGTGGCAGTGTAGATCCAGGAAACCACCAGGGGTTTAGGAAGGTAACCTCAGTGTCTCTTTCTAGCTAAAAGCTGAATCTTGATAATAGCAGACCTTCTCCCATTTCCATTCCACTCCAGCCAAATAATCTCTGATTAGAACTACATTGTGAAGTACTACACCCAATTCACATGAAGTGTTTTAGAAGGTGGATTAGAGTTTGATAGAATGAGTTGGACAGATAACCCATGTATCAAGCATGAGATTTTCCTCTTATCTGCCAGGTTTCTCGATAGTCACCTGTCCTTCAGAAGACAGACTTCTGCTTGAAGATGTTATTTGCAAATTTGCTACAAAAACTGGTGGTCCATGGACCAAGTATAGTCCCATGCACCCTTGGCTGTGGTTCCTAGTACTCAATGGATTCAAATGGGGTACAAATTATTCTCTTTCAATAAATGGAGACCGAGAAAAACTGAGCTTGTCCATTTTTTCTCTCTAGCTTTTTTATTGCCTCTTCTTCCTTCACCCCTCAGAAAGGTTCCAGGTTTATTTTTGGTTCTTTTGGCATCAGAGATTCCAGCTCTGAGTTGGAACAGGCAAATCCCTCCTCTGCCCCTTGGAAAGGACAGCATGAGTCATATTGGAGAACACGGCCTTGCTCTTGATTTGCAGGCCAAATGTCTTTCATTGTCTTGCTCTCAAATCATTTTATTTTATTTTGGTTGCCCTGCCATTCAATTCATGCTCATGTGTATGTATGATAAACAACAGACTTTACAAGAAGCATTGCACCTTAAGGTCACTTCCAATCATACGGTTCTCTGCTTCCAGGAAAAAGAAAAGAAAATCGCCTTATAAATAAAGCAATCTAGCCTGTACAGTTCAAACTATAGATTACTGATCTATTTAAAATCAGCTAAGTCAGGACTCAGCTAGACCAGGACTCTCAGCAAAGATTCTTATGGTGACCCTAACGCAAATCTATTATAGGGTTTCTTGGTAAGATTTCTTAAAAAGAGGGTTTTGGCCATTGCCATTTTTTGAAATTGGGAGAGTGTGACGTGGATTTTCCATGGTTTAGCTGGGATTTGAGCCTTGCTCTCCTAATCTAACACTCAGATCTGGCTTCCTTAACATTTTCTACACAGAAATATTATTTCTGGCATTTAAAAAAGCCTGCCTTCTGTGCAAATTTTATACAAAGTTGCCAATTGCAAATAAGCTTCAAAAACTGCATGGTTTGCAAAGATGCTCATGAAGTTGGAAGACTATTGCTATAATAACTCCAAATGTTAAGCTACAATGTCCAGCTGAAGTAGCATGCTCTTAATTGCCCACTTGGCATTCAGGGGGGATGGAGAACTTCTTTCAACGTTGGGGTCCTGCCACAGAAAAATCCCTGTCATATATGCCCAACTCTTCAAGTGATAGGATGTTTTATCAAGGCCTCCATTTATCTTAGGTTTTAGGCTGGCTCCGGTGGGAGGAAGCAGTCTTTCAGCACCCCTTGGGCATGTTTAGGGCTCAATGCCATGTTTGTGGCTTAGCAAAGCACAAACATTGCAGATGTTTCTCTTCGCGGCTGCAGGAAATCCAAACCCAGAAGACAACTCTTAATTGAAAAGCCAGCTCTTCCAAAACTGTTTTGTGGCTGGCAATGTTTTCAAGGTTCTTTCTCTTCCTCATAAAAGAAGAGCCGAGTTATGTGTTGTGCTGGTACAGCTGTACCAGAAGCTCCCACTTTATTTGCTTTGTATTAAATGTTTGCTTGCAATCCTAGGCTTGGGATTCTGCAGCAGGGTGGCTTCCTGTTAAAGTTTGCAGTTATAGGGCAGGCCACCTGTTCATCATCATTAGGTTCTCTAGTCCCACCCCCTTTTTGGGTTTAGAGAAGGGAAGGGAGCCATTTTTCAGTTAGTCTTAGCTAGAATAGCTAATGTACAGGATGTGTCCAGGTCTCCTGTGCAAAAGCTTCAACCCTTAAGATTTCCCAGGGGAGAACAGTCTTAAGAGCATCTAAATATTCCCAAAGGTTCCAGGGAAACAGCCTTACAGCCCTGAGGAATTTTGGAGGGAATAACAGCTTTAAACATCAAGAACTCCAGCTAAGTGACTACAGGCCTACTGGTAGGTCCACTCGGTTTTGAGACGCAGTTCAACCCGGTAGTGGATCCACATCAGTTAGGTTTAGGTTCACAGTTAGCCTGGGAGGAGCTAGAAAGGGATTTTCCTTTAAAGTAAAGCAAAGAAACAATTAGAAGCCACCAGTTGCTTAAAGCCTGGAAGCATTTGTTTAATCTTTGAAGACAAAGAAGTTCCTGTTTGATTGTTCATCAATAAAAGACTGTTGTATTTAAGCTCAAGCCCTCTAAAGACTGTTTATGGTGGAAAATTCTCTAAGAGCTTCTCTTTGGGGCCCCTGGCTTCCCATTGGGCTCAAGTTGCACGTCCTGTTTTAAAAGCACTTCATTTTAAGCCCATCAGCGACAGAACATGTGTATTCTCTGCAACCCTGAGCTTTTCATCTTAAGAACAGACAAGCATCTTGAGCTCTGAGGATGACCAGGGAAGAAATCCCACTGGAGCATTGCAGCACACCCAAATACCTGGGAGTTACCCTGGACAGTGCTCTGACCTACAAGAAGCACTGTTTGAGTATGAAGCAGAAAGTGGGTACTAGAAACAATATCATACAAAAGCTGACTGGCACAACCTGGGGATCACAACCAGATACGGTGAAGACATCTGCCCTTGTGCTTTGCTACTCTGCTGGTGAGTACGCATGCACAGTGTGGAACACATCTCACCATGCTAAAACAGTGGATTTGGCTCTTAAAACAGTGGATCTGGCTCAATGCCACATTATCACAGGATATCTATGCTTTATACCACTGGAGAAATCATACTGCTTAGCCAGTATTGCACCATCTGACAGCCACTGGGAAGTAGCAGCTAATAATTAAAGGACCAAGGCAGTGACATCTCTGCCTTGTCCTCTGTTTGGATATCAGCCAGTGTGTCAACATCTTAAATCAAGAAATAGTTTTCTAAGATCTACAGAGATACTTGCAGGAACACCTCAGCAAGCGAGAGTCCAAAATCGGTAGGCTAAAACCAGGAGCCTCAAGCCATGGCTGATACTGAATGAGAGACTCCCCCCTTGGGCACACAGAAGACTGGGAGACTTTGAAGGTACTGAACAGACTTCGCTCTGGCATCACGAGATGCAGAGACAACCTTAAGAAATGGGATCACAAAATGGAGTCCATGACATGCGAGTGTGGAGAAGCGTAAACCACAGACCACCAGTTTCAATGCAGTCTGAGCTCTGCCACGTGCACAATGGAGGACCTTCTTATAGCAACACCAGAGGCACTTTAAGTGGCCAGCTACTGGTCAAAGGACATTTATTGGATAATGCCAAGTTTTTAAAATGTTGTGTTTTTAAATACATTACAACTGTACCCTCAGTTCACTTCTGATATGATAAAGTAAACCCTGAGTAAAATACACCTCAGAAAACTGTGATGGAAACTCTCCCTACCTAGACGTTCCCTGTGCGTCTTTTGCTGCCTCATTTCCTTCCTGCACCCGGCTACCAAATGTTCATTGGCTTTGATCTCAACAAGCATTTATGATAGATCCCAGCTTCTGCTTCCAAATGCTGTGGCTTGAGGGAATCAATTAAACACACCTTTTGATGGATCCCTTTGAACTATTGTGCCTCTTTTGTTATTAATATCAACTCTGATATTCGATGCTAAAATTACATGCAAAAGATAATGGAAACACAAAATGGATTATTTGCCATAAGGGAGAGAAAGAAACCTGAGATGAGATGATTTCTTTTTTGTAAGTCAGACTAAATAGCTTAAAAAGTCTTGGTGCGAATATGTTATGCTGTGGCCACACACATACAAAGCATCTCTCTTGTATTATTTTGTTCTTCCTTGGCTTTGCTTTGACAGCTCCACTTCCCTTGGCGTGTAATAGGTTTGTTCACTTCCCATTGCCCTTGATAAAGAAAAGTTGCTTGGATTCCAATCGTGGTGATAAACTAAAGATGCCACCACACGCAAGAGATGGAGTGGGGTGTTATAAATATACCGTTTTGTGTGAATTCTTATGGCATATCTTCTTTCCCACTTTCAAACAAGACTGGGATCGTGTTGATTATTTCCAAAGAGAGTACGCGCCATTTACTGTTTGGTGAATCGGAATAGAGGTAAATCAATTTATTTAATAGTTTTACCATAACTGAGACTGACAATAAGATTTAGATCGATATGTTAGGAGTCATTCTATCCCAGCACATAATACAAAAATGTACCAAAAAAAAAAGCCCCTACTCCTGAAAATGAATGTCCTTTTCATAAAACTTACCGAAAAGCAAGCCAAAAGCCTTGCAATTTATTTATTTATTTACAGCATTTATATCCTGCCCTTCTCACCCCGAAGGGAACTCAAAGTGGCTTACAAGTTATATGTACATAGCTAAAGGTTTTCCCCTAACATTAAGTCCAGTTGTGTCCGACTCTGGGGGTTGGTGATCATCTCCATTTCTAAGCTGAAGAGCCAGCATTGTCCGTAGACATCTTGCAGTCATGTGGCCAGCATGACTGCAAGGAGCACCGTTACCTTTCCACTGGAGCAGTACCTATTGATCTACTCACATTTGCATGTTTTCAAACTGCTAGGTTGGCAGAAACTGGATCTAACAGCAGGAGCTCATGCTGCTCCCTGGATTCGAACCTGTGACCTTTTGGTCAACAAGTTTAGCAGCTCAGTAGTTTAACCAACTGTGCCACTGGGGCCTCCTTATGCACATACAATATATTATATTATTAGCATAGCACAATATTAGTATTATATATTACTATATTGTACTATACCACTACAGTACAATAAAGTGTACATGTAATATAAACTATATAATTATTATATTATATTATTAGCAGTATTATATTGTACTACAATATTATGATCAATATTATATGTACATATAATATATTATAATTATTAGCATAACACAATATTAGTATTATATATTACTATATTGTACTATACCACTTTAGTGCAATATTATTAGTAATATTACATCTAGTCTCACTATTAGAACAATTTATTTATTTGTGTTTTATTTGTTTAGTGAGAATAAAGCACAGCAGGATTTATATCCCCAAGGCTTTCTGAAACCAATTCTGCGGAACTTGTTCTTATGTTCCCAACTCACTTTTGGAGAATGCTTTAAATGTGTATCCAGCTATTTGATGGGGTCCAAATTGAGAACATGACCCTCAAAGAAATTTGTTTCCTAAATGAAGTTTTCCTCTAGTTCTCAAATTTCTGTCTTTGTTCACCCCTGGAATGGTTACATTTGTTGTATGCCCTTTACTTTGACAACTTTGCCCATCCACTTTTCATTTGAATGACTAAAGCCTGTTTCTTAGTGCTCCACTCAGTCCAGGAAGACACAATCTAAGTCCTCCCAAAGGACATCCATCCAGCCTTTGTTTATAGACCTCCAAAGAAAGAGACTGCAGCAGAGTCTATTCCACTTTCTAACAGAGGTGTGCAATTTGGCCTAAAGCCATACCATTTTCAGTCGCCAGATTTCGGTGTGTGCCCCCCCCCCCCCCCGATCCATTTCTTCGGAACCTCTCAAATTCTGGGAGGTAAAATTCAATTTTTTGATCCAGCAGCTGAAAGATCTGGGAACATCTGGCTCATTGGGGGAACTTCCCAAGCTCCCCTTTCTGTCATTTTTTCTCCTCATATCCTTCAACTAGACCTGGTTTTAAATAACTTTTCACACAGGGCTTAAAAGCACCAGCATATGTCAGTTTAGCCCAAGTCACCCACAGCGCCTGCCAGCTCCCATCAAACAATGCTGGCAGAGCTCCATGGGTGAAGGAGGACAGAGCTGGTGCATGCTGCCACCATGGCAACATGGGAGGCTTCCCATGTTGCCATTGGAATCCATGGGTATCCAAGCCACCACACTCAACGCTTCCTCCAATAGAATCAGCCGTAAGAAGAGCCGAGTGGTGTGGAGCGTAAGACGCTGGGTTCCCCACGCCCCACCCGTCGATGAAGCGGAGCAACTCAGGTGGGCGGACAGTCGCGTGACAAGGTGGCAAGGAATCAGACTTCAACAACACCTCAGTTTAAGCCACCCTTTTAAAACACTTCTTTCAGTGGGAGCCACACCACCTGAAGGAGCATTAGTTAGCCATTCTTTTAAAAAGACATAAATTACCTCCTCGTTTTATGGTGATTTTTAAAATGGCAAAGTACCTCTACCCCACATTTGAAGCTTGTATCGTGTGCACATTGGCCGTTATTTCTTAAGTGCTATTTGAGTCAAAAAGCAAGGCAAGTGAAGCATTGCTGCGAGCGGCACAGAGAATTTAGATCACCAGCGGACTGGAGCATAATCTGTCTCTCTTAGAAACCTGCTCACGACAGAAAATATGGAGGCCCAGCTTAGCTAAAAAACACTCCATTGGCTTTCTTCTGTTCTGATTGGCTCAACAGGCAGGGCTCACAGGGAAACCCCATGCAGGTGCGCGACTGCCTCTCTGTGTTCCACGTGTAGCTGAATGAAACTGAAAGTAGCTGTGGTTGGCAGCGGAATGGTCTGTCGCAGCTGGAAAAAAATGGTGGTGGTACCCAGGCCCGTAGCCAGGATTTCGTTTTTGGGGGGGGGGCTGATTTTTTTTCAGGGGGGGTTTCAGGGGGGGCTGAGTTTCGGGGGGGGGCTGAGTCTGAGTGAAAGAGGGTCTAGCCTAGCAAACCTTTTGTATCATTACCCCAATACCCCCATGCATATGGGATATATTAAGTATGGTGATCAGATCATGATATGAATAAACATAACAGTTTAAATAATGCACCTGTAAGGCCTTTTCGCGAACCACCATGAAAATTTCGAGCCCCCCCCCCCCCCCCGGCTACATGCCTGGTGGTACCCATACCATTATGGCTGGCCAAATCAGCTGAAACAGCCGGAGCCAGTTTTTAAAAACAAATCTATGTACAGCTCTACTTTCCAAAAACTCTTATCATAAGGAAGGTTTTCCTAATAAAAAAGGTAAAGGTTTTCCCTTGACATTAAGTCCAGTCATGTCCAACTCTGGAGGTTGGTGCTCATCTCTATTTCTAAGCCATAGAGCCAGCATTATCCGTAGACACCTCCAAGGTTATGTGGCTGGCATGACTGCATGGAGCGCTATTACCTTCCCGTTGGAATGATATCTATTGATCTACTCACATTTGCATGTTTTTGAACTGCTAAGTTGGCAGAAGCAGGGGCTAACAGCAGGAGCTCATGCTGCTCCTAAGTGGTTTTCTTCTGTTCTGCTCCTAGGATTCGAACCTGTGACATTTTGATCAGCAAGTTCAGCAGCTCAGCAGTTTAACCCACTGCGCCACTGGGGGCTCCTGTCTTCCTAATATGTATGTGATCTTTTTTCTTCTGCAGTTTGAATCCATTGCTCCATTGTTTCCCAGTCTCTGGAATAGTAGAGCTGGCTCCCTCCTCACTATGATATCCTATTAAAATATTTAAACCTGGCTATGGCTATCTTGTTCCCTCTCAGCCTTCTCTTCTTCAGGCTAAACATACCAGGTCCCTAATTTGCTCCTTATAGGGATTCAGCATTTGTAGACTTTACCATTTCAGCCACATTCTTCTAGACATCTTCCATCTTTTCCATCTCCTCCTTGATTTGTGATGCTCAGAAATGATACTGTATTCCAGGTCAGTCTGACTGAAGTAGAATAGAATGATATTATAACTTCCCTTGATTTGTTTAGTTAAGGTAAAGGTTTTTCCCTGACATTAAGTCTAGTCGTGTCCAACTCTGGAGGGTGGTGCTCATCTCTGTTTCTAAGCCAAAGAGCCGTCATCGTCCGTAGATACCTAGTAGGTCATGTGGCTAGCATGAAGTGCTGTTACCTTCCCGCTGAAGTGGTACCTATTGATCTATTCACATTTGCATGCTTTCGAACTGCTAGGTTGGCAGAAATTGGGACTAACAGTGGGAGTTCATCCCACTCCCTGGATTCGAACCACCGACCCTTTGGTCAGCAAGTTCAACAGCTCAGCAGTTTAATCAGAACCATTCAGTAGACTTTTTATTGATGCATCCTAAAAGCAACTAAGCAATGAATATGTTTCTGGCACTCAAATGCTTCAGCTGACTTGCAAGACTGATTGATAACTTATCATATGCCCATACACTCCCAAATTTACCCAATTTTCATTGGTAAATTTGCAAACTCCCAAATTTACCCAATTTTCATTGGAAGTCACATTCTCATATGAATTCTCTCCTTAGCACCGGCTCTCCCCCTTGCCACCCATTCTGAGTTAAGGGGCATGTAAATCACAGCTGTGTCCATCCACTCCCCTTTGTGTAGTCAGCTCAAGACGACTTTGCAAATCAAACCATGGCAGTTTTAATAAATATATCTTCAGGATGAAAGTGAACTCTGACAGGGACGGCAACACATCTTAATCTCAGGTGGTCAATTCCACTGATGAGGAATATCACACACACACGACCTTTCCCCTCAATTTTCTGTATGTCCTGACCAACTTGCATTTCTATCTCATCAGCCCCAGCAAGGCAAGCGGAGGAAGGACGGGTCAGGATTTGTATGAGAGATTTCTAAAATAGCCCAAAGATTGTGACAGCAAAATATACAGAAGCATGGAAGCATACAAAGTAGGGAGGGAACTGCTCCTTTCTTTGGTGCTCGCATGCAGGAAGAAAGAAATTTCACAAGTTTTGGACAGCACTACAAAAAGTTTCATCTTCTCGTTATTTCTGTTTCTCCACTTTTCAGGATATTTCAGCAAAGAACTCGTTTGCTCAGAAAACAGTATTTGTACATAAAAGCCTAAATTCTACCATTAATCCAAATGACAGAAGAACCACCATATCAGTTGGTTCAACCTAAGTGTTTTCAAAAGTTGTCTATATTGGTGTAATATAGTTTGGGAATATAGCCCACAAGATTCCAATCAAACAGATAATAATAATTTTGCACCAGTGCATTTGTTGCCAAAATTTCATGTAAATACAGACCACACCTGGAATACTGTGTCCAATTCTGGGCACCGCAATTTAAGGGAGATGTTGACAAGCTGGAATGTGTCCAGCGGAGTGTGACTAAAATGATCAAGGGTCTGGAGAACAAGCCTTATGAGGAGCGGCTGAAAGAGCTAGGCATGCTTAGCCTGCAGAAGAGAAGGCTGAGGTGAAACATGATGATGGCTGAGTATGTATGTGAAGGGAAGTCACATGGAGGAAAGAACAAGGTTGCTTTCTGCTGCCCTGGAGACACAGAACAATGGCTTCGAATTACAAGAAAGGAGATTCCATCTGAACATGTGGAATAACTTCCTCACTGTGAGAGCAGTTCAGCAGTGGAACTCTCTGCCCCAGAGTGTGATGGAGTCTCCCTTCTTTGAAGGCTTTTAAACAGAGGCTGGATGGCCATCTGTCGGGGGTGCTTTGAATGTGATTTTCTTTCTTTCTTCTTAGCAGGGGGTTGGACTGGATGACCCATGAGGTCCCTTCCAACTCTATTACATACATACACACACACACACACACACATATATATGGATGGCTTGGAAAATATCTGATATGCAGGGTTTATTTTCATTCACTGGACCAAATTTGGCACAAATACATGATACACCCAAATGTGAAAACTGCTGGGGTTGGGGGAATTGATTTTGTCATTTGGGAGTTGTAGTCACTGGGATTTATAGTTGACCTACAATAAAAGAGCCCCTTGAACCCCACCAAGGATAGAATTGGGCTGAACTTCCCACAAAGAACTCCCATGATCAACAGAAAATACTGAAGGGATTTGGAAGGAATTGGCAGCGATTTAGGGGAGATGTAGTTCACCTACATCCAGAGAGTACTGTGAACCAAAACAATGACGTTAAACATCAGCCACACTCAGCCCTACATTACGCATGCATTTTTTCCCATGCTTTGGAGGGACTCGCTGGCATGACCCTCCCTCCAGTTTTGCATGCTCTCCCTCGCCCACACAGGTGCACCATGCTGCCATGTGCCCAGCATGACTGCTCTCCCTCCCCGCTTGGAGTCTCAGAAACAACCCTCGCCTTGGATGAGAAGCCAGTCAATCACAGCAGGAGACAGGCTTTTGGTGGAAGAGAGGGAAAGGCAGAGAGCTCTTCAGCCTTCTCTGTCAAAGGGGTTCCTAAGACCAACAGAAATATGTGTTTTCTGATGGTCTTTGGTGACACCCCCCCCCAAACCTCTCATCACCCCCCCCCCCCCCCAGGGATCCTGATCCCCAAGTTGTGAAACACTGCTCTAGTGTGATGAGGCTAGGAGTACAGAGCAATGGATTCAAATGACAATAGGTAGGACTTATTGATGGTAAGAGATGTTCAACAGTAGTATATGCTGCCTGGAGGTCCAGTGACATCTCTTTTTCTGTCAGTTTTAAAGCAGAAGATGGATAGCGTGCTTTGACTGTGACTTCCTGCCTAGCAGAAGTGGGTTGGGCTTGGATGACCTTTGTGGTCTCTTCCAACTTTGTGGTTCTATGGTTTTATGATTTGGCTGTGCCTTCAATTGCACACTTGCGATCTCAGTCCCAATGCACCATTTGCCATTCAACAAAAGGGTTGTGCAGAACGTTTCATGCATAACTCTACACATAGATATTTATGCTTCTCAACCCTGATGGCCAATTGTCCTCAAATTCTCTTTTCAGCAGTTGGCAGGCATGATTTAGAAAGAATATTCCTCAATTTGAATTCATTTGTTTTTTATTGCGGCTCTAAAAATGAGAATTTGACTTTTCAGCAAACACTGCATATGTGCAACTCTCTTATCTCCCAGGATTTATGTTTGCCACAAGCTGTGAATACTCTGTCCTATTAAACGACTCCCAGTTTGAAATGTGGTTTAATTAAAACTAAGTATTTGCATTGTTTTGTAAAAAGCTTTCTTTTGCGAATACAACTCATCCTGATGGGATTTCTGGCCTGGCTATCAACACGAAGCTTAATATAGATTTCGAGGTATTTTTTGAGCAATTTATCATGATGTTTCGGAATTAACAACATCCCGTGTACCTTTTTTTGTTGGCATCTTGCAAGTTGTTCAAAGTCCTTGGAGCCATAAATCTATCCAATATTAAGACTGTAGTGAGTTCCATTTAATGAAGGGAAGTTTCCTCTTGTGTAAATTTCCATTGTAAGTTCCTCCCAATGCGAATATCTATATCCCTTTCCATATGTCTGCCAAAGTTGTGACTGGGGTCACAATATCATACCAGTTCCGCTCAGCATTTTGGAGGAGAAATGGGCAGAATTGGGGGAATTGAAGACTATTTTAAAAAGCATAATTTGCATGGGTTGCTGTGAATTTTCCACGCTGCATGGCCATGTTCCCAGAAGCGTTATTTCCTGACGTTTCGCCCACATCTATGGCAGGCATCTTCAGAGGTTGTGAGGTCTGTTGGAAACTAGGCAAGTAGGGTTTATATATCTGTGGAATGTTCAGGGTGGGAGAAAGAATTATTGTCTGCTGGAAGCAAGTGTGAATTTTGCAATTGGCCACCTTGATTAGCATTGAATGGCCTTGCAGATTCAAAACCTAGTTGCTTCCTGCCTGGGAGGAGTTAGCTGTCCCTGATTGTTTCCTGTCTGAAATTCCCTTGTTTTCTGAGTGTTGCTGTTTATTTACTGTTCAGTGATTCTGACCATGAAAGCCTTCAACAACACATAATTTGCATGCTTTTTTTTCACCTTAAAATTGTATCCTGTGTAAAAATAAGGACACATTGGGATGGGCAGGTGGAGGGACTTTGTGGACCACAAAAAGGATGCCCAGGGTAGTTTCCTCAACCTCTATTACATTTCTTCATTGAGTTGGTACTCTCATTCCTTCCTTTTTAAACAAGTTATTATTGAAGCTGGCAATCTCTATGGCTGAATCTACAATGTAGAATGGATGCCATCTGTCTTCACTTTAAGCCTTTTTTGGATGAAATGGAAGCATTGTGTCTTGGAAGTTAAAGCAGTGTTGAATGACATTCATTCCACAATGCAGATACACCCTATGAGTGAAAAAGATCTTCTCACCTCTGCAGGAGTCTACCATATGCCATGTAGCTGTGGATAAGTCTACACAGGGACCACCAAAATTAGCAGCATTGCCCAAACGGGAATCAAGGAACATGAAAGGAACTGCAGATTACTTCAACCTGAGAAGTCAGCACCTGATGAACCAATCTGGACACTGCATATTATTTGAGAACACAACAATGCTGAACCATTCTCATAACAGCTACCATGTGAAACTACACAGAGAAGCCATTGAAATCCATAAGCATGTGGACAATTTCAACAGAAAAACGAAAGCATGAAAACGAAGAAAATATGGTTACCAGTATTGAAAAAAACTCTAAAATCAGGACAATAAATAAATAATAACACTCAAAAGCAGGGGGATTACAGACAAGGAGCAATCAGGACCAGTTAATCACCTCCTAACAAAAGATTCCCCCAGGTAGTAAGAAGGCACACCTTGAAACAGCTAGGCTAGTAAATGCTAATCAAGGTGGCCAATTGCAACATTCACACTTGCCTCAAACAGATGAGAGTTATTTCTCCCACCTTGGACATTCCACCGATATGCAGCATTTTTCTGAATGAAGCAGAGAGTATTTGAGGACCAGGACATCCATAGGGATACCAACATGCTTGTTTATAAAGCTACTGTCCTCCCAACCCTGCTATATGCCTGCGAGACGTAGACTATCTACAGACGTCACATGCAACTCCTAGAATGATTCCATCAGTGTTGCCTCCGAAAAATCCTGCAAATCTCTTGGGAAGACAAGTGGACAAATGTCATCATGTTGGAAGAAGCCAAGACCACCAGCATTGAAGCAATGGTCCTCCGCCATCAACTCCGCTGGACTGGTCACATTGTCCAGATGCCCAACCACCGTCTCCCAAAGCAGTTGCTCTACTCCGAACTCAAGAATGGAAAACGGAATGTTGGTGGGCAGGAAAAGAGGTTTAAAAATGGACTCAAAGCCAACCTTAAAAACTCTGGCATAGACACTGAGAACTGGGAAGCCCTGGCCCTTGAGTGCTCCAGCTGGAGGCCAGCTGTGACTAGCAGTGCTGTAGAACCTGAAGAGGCACGAATGGAGGGCGAAAGAGAGAAACATGCCAAGAGGAAGGCACATCAAGCCAACCCCACCTGGGACTGCCTTCCACCTGGAAACCGATGCCCTCACTGTGGGAGAAGATGCAGATCAAGAATAGGGCTCCACAGTCACCTTTGTACCCACCACCAGTAAACTGATCTTGGAAGACAATCCTACTCGGACAATGAGGGATCACCTAAGTAGTAAGTAAGTAAGTAACATAAACCTCATTTTCCGAGTTTCCAACAGACCTCACAACCTCTGAGGTTGCCTGCCATAGATGCAGGTGAAATGTCAGGAGATAATTCTTCTGGAACATAGCCATACAGCCTGAGAAACCCACAACAACCCAGTAAATAAGACCATTCTTGTGTCCGGAGATGACTGAGTACACCATCATTGCAAAAACTCTCAATTCACCTGCAAAGCACCTCTGCCATGGTATTTCTGACTCACGACAGAGGAGCTTGGCATTTGCACAGAAATTTAAGAGCTGCCTGTGCGAAGAAACCATTAAGCCGTGTGTCTGGTGGAGTCCCAGAGTGTTTACTCATCCTTCCTTACCGCCACAAGGCAACCGTGGAAAACAGAGCAAGTGACAGCCACCGTAGCAAACAAATACCACAGGAGAAATAGACTTGTACGTTTGCGGTGCATGGTGTAGCCTTCAGGAGCCTCAAGGCTGAGCGCCAGTGAAATTATTTGAGTCTCGTCTGCTCCCTTCACTCCAGTGCTTTAATCAGTTTGCTTGATCTTCCTTCGAGGGAACTTCAGAGCAATTCTATCTGCAGGTTTTCCCCCTCTTCGTTCCCAATCGTACCAACGAACAGCTTCCAAATAACTTGGCTGTTGTTTTTTTTTAAAAAAAATGGGCTGATTTGCTTCCTAGTTCTGTTTGTGAAGCATGAAGAAGAAAACAGAATGGATCAGAAAGCAAAGTTGCAAGGCGCTAGAGTATCAAAATGCTCATCACCAGGAGAGAAATAAATCTCACATCCAATTTTAGTCTCAAAGCAGACCCATTACAATCCGTTGTACTCTCCCAAAATGGTTGACTGACAATGCTGTTTCCTTTTAGTGACGCTATTGTGTTTAGAACTATATTTGCATTTAGCCATCAATGAACTCTATATTTATATAGTTGAAGAATACACTGCCTCCCTGGATTACTGGATCAAATGAAGTACATGAGTCATATGTTGCAGCTTATGATTTATATGAAAGTAAGTGTTTTCAACAGTAGAAGTAAGGCTGCATCTACACTGTAAAATTAATGTAGTTTGACACCACATAAAATGCTGGTACTCAGTACTATTGACTCATGGAAGTTCACGTTTAACAAGGTCACAGTCAATGTATTGTTGAAGGCTTTCATGGCTGGAATCACTAGATTGCTGTGAGTTTTCCGGGCTGTATGGCCATGTTTCAGAAGCATTCTCTCCTGAGGTTTCACCTGCATCTATGGCAGGCATCCTGAGAGGAAGTGAGGTCTGCTGGAAACTAGGAAAATAGAGTTTATCATATTTCTGGAATGTCTAGAGTGGGAGAAAGAACTCTTGTCTGGGCTGTTCTAGGGTTTTTTTCTGGGCTATATGGCCATATCTTAAAGGCATTCTCTCCTGACGTTTCACCTGCATCTACGGCAAGCATTCTCAGAGGTAGACCTCACCTGCCATAGAAGCAGGTGAAATGTCAGGAGAGAATGCTTCTGGAACATAACCATACAGCCCAGCAAACTCACAGCAACCCAAGGTCACCTTCTCTGCCGAATAGGGCTGAATGCCTCACCAAACTAAAATTTCCATGATTCCATAGCATTGGGCCAAGGCAGTTAAAGTGGAGTGAACCTGCATTTATTCTACAGTGCAGATGCACCCTAAGATAGTTACAAAGTTATGGATGATTATGAAATCCACACTGTTTTATCAGGGTGATACTGGTTTAAATGGGATGGCTCCATCCTATGGAATCCTGGGATTTGTACCTTGGCAAGGGATTTCACATTGTCTCCCAGAAAACGTTAGTGCACTCCCCTGAATCCTCAAAGTCCCTGTATTCTTCCAGTGTCGATATGTGCAGAATGCAAGAAAGGAAATAAATAAGACAAAGCACCAAAAAAACCACAATAAAATTAGGTTTTCTAGTTGGGGGATGACATATTAGCCCTACATTCAGTGCTTTTTCTGATTCTTTTAAGAACAAATGTTTGCTTTTCAGCAAAAAAGTAAACCTGGCCCCTTAAAAAAACTCATGCCACTATTTCCTCCAAATCATCTGGCAAAGGGACATATATACATAAATGAATGAGGATTTTCCTGCTCTTCCCTTAGCATTCCAGGGACATTCCTTCCAGGTCACAGCCTCCAGATTCAACTTGAAATCCCTCTTTCAGCAAATATTAATGGCAATGCAGTCCTAGGTCTTATCATCAGTGCCTGCTGTTTGAAGAGCCTCCTCATTACCCTCCGATTCCCAGCAGAACTCAAGAGCGGCAGCAAGAAGAGGAGACTTCTGCAAGTCTTGAATAACAACCTGAATTAAATTGGCAGGAGGGGTACGTGTACAGGACCGCGATGCAAACATGCATACACAGAGACAAGAAGTTGGGGACCCCTTAGGCAGGAATCTTTCTGTGTGTGTGTTCAAGACTGTGGTCGAGAAACTGCAGCAGAGGCATTGCTGCAATATTGTAGTTATACTCACCAGTAAATAACACAAAAATCAGATAGATGAATATATAAAACAATACATATTAAAATATGTCCATATGTTGTTGTTGTTGTTGTTGTTGTTGTTGTTTGATACACAACAAGATTAGTACACAGCAAACAAGATCACTATGCTGGCTTTTGTCTTGGATCACATGTCAGACACTTCCCAAGTGTCTAGGCTGTGTGATGTAATGGCGAATAATGCATGCATATCTGTGTAGGATGGTCTTTTGCAGCGCACTGATAGTGGTCAGTGCCAATGGTTTTTAAGTGCTGGCCAAGGTCTTTATGCCCTGCACCCAATGTGCAGATTCCCACTGGGACCACCTTGACTGGCTTGTACCAGAGTCTTTGCAGTTTGATCTTTAAACACTTGTATTGTCAGCTTTTCCATTGTTGTTGTTGTTGTTGTTGTTATTTATATAATTTTAAAATAGCTTGAATAGGTCTGCCATAAGGGTCTGGTCTTTGCTGATGATTTAAACTCTATGTTTTGCATTATAAATACCTTCTCAGAGGTCATTCCATTGTTTGGAGATAGCCAAAGAAAATGCTATCTGGCTAACTGGATAATATAGTTTGTGATTTTCTTGGCTTGTCTTCTCTTCTTCAAAATATTGAACCCATCACAGATATATCTCATTAGAATCTATTTAACAAATATTTATCTTTTAGAATGGTTTTCTCCCAACCCTCAGCTGTTGCTATAGTGGACACTATGGAGTCAACTCTTCATAAGCAACTCAAGAAATATTGTTATGTTGTTTTTTATTATGCAGGGTCCTCAGTTGGGCTATCAACTTTTCAAATTTCAACACCATTCCTGTCACAGCAGATTCTTAAGGACAGGTTGTCTGAAGATCTCCAGTTTTAGGTGATCTCCATCCCAACAGCTGTCAACAACACTTAGATCAGCTATTTATGCTGCAGAGAAGCGTCAAATCCCTTCAAAATGGAGAGGAATAATGTTACCTTGCACTTGCGTACTATTTGGCCTGTTGTGTTAGAAAACTCTTCCCAGAAGGTTTCAGCTTTGTTAGTTTTTGTGAATACCATATTAAACTTTAAGAGAGTAAGGATAAATGCTTTTGCAACTGTGTCAATTGTCCTCTGCTCCCAGGAATCGGATGATTAGAATGCAAGAGAGGTCAAGTAGTTAATTCAATTCATTTAAGTCATGGGTTACCCAACAAGATGAAGAGTAAGACAAGAGGGTGAGCATCAACTAGTCCAAGAGTTGTTATAACATTTCAGCAGTCCAAATACAAGAAGCCAGCAAGGCGCAAATCAATTTGTCAAAGCAAAGCCAGTCCAAGATCAAGAAATCTATGTTATCTACTTTGAAGTGAATTATATGAGTCTATACTGCCATATAATCCACTTCAAAGCAGATAATCTAGATTTTATATGGCAATGTAGAAGGGGCCATAATGGTCTCCCTAATTTTTGGGAGATGGATGCTGAGGCATCTTAATTGGATGGCTGACAATACTCTATCATTCAGGTTTATCTTCTCTGATGATCTAGATTATATGGCAGTGTAGAAGGGAGTTAATATTGGGATATCCTTGGATATTCAACTCCTCCCTGTCTGAATTGTCTGATTCCAGAGGGTAAAGTGTGATAGACATCTTTATTAGGACCAGCAGCAGCCCGTGATTTCCAGATCAGTGAGGAGAAGACTCTGTTCAAGACTGACACTCAAAGGAACTATGCATTGAACATATTTGGGGAAGCAGAGCTCATCACCTTGGCTAATAGCTATGTGAAACTTGTGTTTCATCACCCACTGTCATGGAAAGCACTGTCATGGAAAGTCATAATTGCCAAACCAACTTTTTCCAAGCTCCAATCCAAGTTTGGGCAAACCCAGACCTGGGGGCCGGATGCAGCCCCTTGGGCTCTTTTCCCAGGCCCTTCTTTCTCGCACCATCCTATCCTTCCATCCTTCTCTCTTTCCTTCCTCCTTCCCTCCCTCTTCCTCCTTCCCTTCCACCCTTTCATCTTTCCTCTCTTTCCTCCCTTCCTTCCCTCCCTTCCCTCCCTCTTCCTCCCTCCCTCCTGCCTTCTCTTCCACGCTTTCGTCCTTCCTTCCTTCCCTCTCTCCCTCTTTCCTCCTTACCTTTTGTCTTTCCTTCCTTCTCTTTTTCCTTTATCCTTCCCTCCCACCCTTCTTTCCTTCCCTCTTTCCTCCCTCCTCTCCTCTCTTCTTCAATCCTTCCCTTCCTCCTTACCTTCCATCACGGGAAGCCAGTCCTCCTAGCGTGGGTGCTATCATGTGCCCCCCCCCCCAAGTTAGAAAGTTTGCCCATGCCTGCTCTAATCTCAAGGAAGACTCTATGGAACTAATGATCCTTTAGAAAAGGAAAGTATTAGTATCATATAAAATGAAGTGGGTTTCCCACAAAGTTTCATCCAGGGTCTTGTGATATTATTCCAGTCAAAATTCAATGGCAACTCAATTCAAGTAGAAATTAACTTTTTCTTAATATTATTGTACAATCTCTAGTCTCTTAAGGTAGAAAATCCCCTGTTTCTCTCCAGCAGCCAGTAAGTGCCTTCTATTTCTCAAGGAGAATGAGAGGTAGAATGAATTTCCCCTTTCCCCTCCTTTTTAAAGCCATTTTTAAAAGTCCTTGAGTCTAATGCAAAGTAATCCCACAAGGGCTTTCAGCTCCCTAATAACTGTTTTACCATTAAAACGCAATGGAGAAAATAACTTGGAGAAGGCCAAGTAATAAAACTGAAACTGTGAAATACTAAATAATTTTATATCTCAGCTTTGTTTAGTTCTGAACAGGCTACAAATAAGAATCTGAAAATGATTTAATGGCGCCCTCAACCCATCATGGTTCTGGTTTAAAGAAAAGTAAACACATCCATCTTTTGATGAAATATCTAACGGGTAGAAAAGTCTTTAAAAACTAAGATAAATATTGCCATAGCACCAGATATAATGATACAAATAAAGCAACCAATAGAAATGGAGGAAAAATATTGTGTCTGGAAACATCTTCATATGAGGCTGAAATAAATATCAAATTGTTACAGCAAAAATAATTTCTTAGACCTGGAGCAAAGGGTTCTAGATGAAGTCAGAGATGCCTTCCACTAAGTCAAGACTAAAGAGGAAAAGAATATTTAAATATCATGGAAAAACTCTGAACTGAATGGGCAGTTTGAGAGGCAGATGCTCTTCAAATTGGTCCAAGGAAAAGGGGGAGATTCTCTGATGCACCAGCTTCATATTCAGTCTAGTAACTCTATTGATAAATGCAATTTTCACCTATTGTCATGTATTTGTAGTTGTATTTGGGTTTCTGCAAAGGTTTTCATCCACAAACAGTACAGGTGACTGTGTTGGCTGGCTTAGGAACAAATATCATGATTTCCCCTGAGTCAAAACTCAACATTTCAACACAACTGTTGAGTGTGTTTATTTTTGAAGCATCTCTCATCCGTTTTCATTTTATCTGGGATGGGGGAAATCAGGAGAGAAGTTTAAAATGGCCAAAGAATTAAAAGTTGGTCTGCCAAGGTGCCAGTAATGTCAAGTGCATTTTTTATTTACCAGTATCCTTAAATATCCATGAGTGCTACTAGAGAGAAGAAGGAATTCTTCACTTCATTTAAAACAGGCATGGGCAAACTTCGGCCCTCCAGGTGTTTTGGACTTCAACTCCCACAATTCCTAACACTCGGTTAACAAAGATGTTTAACAAAGTGAAGGAGGTAGAACTAAACATGCATTAGTTCTGGTTTAGGAGGAGGAAATGCATGGAAAGTACCCATCATGCTCTTTTTAAAGAAGTCCCTCTTGAAAGCGATTAGGGTTGTGAGGTTGAATTATGAATGTAAAATATATTGGAAAATGGTTGAGAAATATATTTCTTGAGTTTTGGAAAGCCCTAAAAAGGATACCCTGGGCTGAGCAGATTCTTTGCAATGCAAAACTTTACTTGCAAATTTTTACACAAGAAACTAAAGTGCAGAGCCTCAGGGCCAGTTACAGGAGCCAGAAGGAGCAACAGCAGATAAGGAATCGAGTGAAGAGCTGAATCATAAGGAGGGTTCCCAGGAGAAACAACCTGCAACTATGGAGATCAACAAAAGTGTTCGTTTACAAATCAGAGCCGAAAATAGATCACATCAATCTAAGAGATTATGTGGGAAAGTTGTGAAGAAAATTCATGGGAGATGTAATGCCTTCATGGGTGTCTATTAAACAACAAATTGTTTACTTTTAGGGTTCAGGAAACACTGTGTTAGAATGAAAAGCTAAGCATGAGTTCTCTGGTTCATGATACAAGTCAACCCTTGGTTTTGAATTTTAATATGCTGGAAGTTTTCTATGTTCTTGTTCATGTACTCCTGTTCAAGTTTTTACCAGTTATCCTTTCTTGCTTGTGGACTTATGTTGTACTTGTGCTTTCTGGCTATTCCTGGACTTTATCACCTCAGGAAATTTATGAGACATTTGGATTGTCATTTGGTTATCACCTGTTGCAAAAACTCTTTGGATTATATATCTCCCTTTATAGCAGTTTACTGCCATTGGTTGATGAGCGCAGTTTTATTGAGTTTTCGTTGGTGTTTTATATGCATGTGTTTTACTTACTGTATTTTATACTAAGTTTATTTTATGTTGTTTTTAGGCACCGGACCATGTGTAAGCCCCTCTAAGTCCCTTTGGAGAGATGGTGGTGTGATATAAGAACAAAGTTGTTATTATTATTATTATTATTATTATTATTATATTCTTATTCCTGATTTTTATATGCTTTTTATATGTTTTACAATAATCTGTTTGATTATATTCCTGGACTCTTGTGTGGTACGGTGGTTATAGGTGTTTCCAAGCCTGGAGTGCAATTCTTATTGTGTGAAAAATTCACAATATGGTTGTTTTGGACCCCCCCCCCCCCCAAAAAAAGCATTTTCTGAAAAGGAACCAGCATTCTCTGTACAGAAAGTAATATTTATGCACATTAATTATATTCCCTGTGCAGAAAATATTATGTTCCGTATTAATCAACTGGATGAAAATGTTGTGCAGAACAAAGGCCAGATTAAAGCATCAAGGTTTCTCAACACTTGAAACACATGTCTTTCAAGCATTTTGAAAAATATTTTTTTATCACTGACCCTTGCTGCCCATCAAATGTTTCACCTTACTATGATGAATATGGAATGCCAGTTCTGAAGCTTTAAGTCAAATAATATTCGGAGCCAATTAAAGGGAATACTTTATCACATAGGCTGTGATTTCCTCTGCAAAACTAGCTTGACAAGATCTCTCACTCACTTTGTTAGCTAATCAAAGACAGATTGCACTGGGGAAAACCATATCTAAATTTATTAAGAAAATTAATAGACCATTTCAATTCTACTAGGCTTAAGTATAGATATACAGTAAGTGTTTGAAGCGACGGATCTCTATTACTTATAGCTTTGACTGCCTGTTTGCTTCTAATGAGGAAGTGACATCTAGCTTAAAAGGTAAAGGTTTCCCTAATATTAAGTCTAGTCGTGTCCGACCCTGGGGAGGGGGGGGGGTGTGCTCATTTCCATTTCTAAGCCGAAGAGCCAGCATTGTTCGTAGATGCCTCCAAGGTCTTGTAGCCAGCATGACAGCATAGAGTGCCATTACCTTCCTGCTAAGGTGGTACCTATTCATCTACTCACATTTGCATGTTTTTTAATTGCTAGGTTTACAGAAGCTGGGCCTAACAGCAGGAGCTCAACCCGTTCCCTGGATAGGAAATGCCAATCTTTCAGTCAGGAATTTCGACAGCTCAGCAGTTTAACCCGCTGTGCTACCAGGGGGTCCTGACATCTAGATTAGAAATGTGCAAAAAAATAACACCAATAACAATATGATTCTGGATACTTCTGTCAGTTTCTTCTGTGTTGATTACTTTGGCCTAAACTCAACTGTTAATCCCAACCAAAGTCATTGAATTAATGGGAGCTTGGAAAGCCTATGTCTATGTAAGTTACATTGATTCAGCAGACTAGCACAGTTAGGAATAACAATTGGATTTAAGCCTAAGTGACCTTGGAAGAAAATTATGGTTTTCATCCTTCACTCAGTCTGTAAAGTGGTGGTAATACTGTCACTGAATTGCTACATGAATAATATACACTAAAATTGTTCATGATTTCATATAATCAGAAGGCATGATATAGCAATCTGTTGTGTGCCACACTCCAGTAGTTTGCAGCATTCAAAGGAATTTTTAAAGAAAATGAACAGTATTTAGTTACTTCTAAAATATCAAAGTAAGGAGCTACTCATTAAAATTGTGACTCTAACCACAACCAACTACTGGAGGTGTAACTACAACTGTAATTAATTACTTTTAAAGCTGGGATCTACTAAGGGCTTGTTTGATAAGAAGACATCAGAGGATTTTAATTATATTTCTTTACCAAAAACTCCTGACCCCTCCATGTGGTGCATTAATGCATTTCGCTAATTATAAATGCAATTAAAAAGTGCTGAAATAAAATGTGGCTAATCCATCTCATTTACATTGACATGATATGGTTTTTAAAGACTTTCTTCCCTTCCACCTCCTCCTCCTCCTCCTCCTCTCCATTGTTTTCTAGGTAAATTTGCCTGCAATAAAACAGCTGGAAAACAACCTTGTAGGAAAACCAATTTTGGTTTCTTTCCCCCCCTTTCTTCCTGTGATTACTCACAGTATGTGAGTTAATTCTTTATGCAGCAATACATCAAGAGAGTGAATCATACAACAGAGCTCATATGATCGCTTGCTCAGAGGCATGCGTATTGTAAGTCTCTGTTTTCATATCTTACACATTTATGGGAAGTGCGTTCAATGCATAAAGAACAACAGCTCAAACCCAAGTAGATTTCAGCCAGATTAATTAAGTGTTAATAAAAGTAATAGCTGAATAGCCTTGGATTTAAGTTAGCCAACTTTTGCAGACAAAGCTTTGTGTTGTCACTGTGATATCTGGAGTCCTGCATTCAGTTTTCAGGACCTAATTTTAAGAAAGAAATAGACAATTGAAGCAAGTTTGGAGCACAGCAATAAGGATGATAAAAAAAAAATGGAGAGCAAAGCATTTGAGGAAAGCTGGGCATGGTCAACTTGGTGAAAATGAGACTGATGGGTGATATTATAGCACTCCAGGGGCTTTTCCACACAGCCCTATATCCCAGAATATTAAGGCAGAAAATCCCATAATATCTGCTTTGAACTGGGTTATCTGAGTCCACATGCAGATAATGTGGGATTTTCTGCTTTGATATTCTGGGATATAGGGCTGTGTGGAAGGGCTGTAGGGCTGTCACAGAAAGGAAGCCTGTTCTCTGTTGCCTCAGAGTAAGATCAGGTCTCATGGCTTAAAGTTACCAGATGATATATTTTGATTAAACATTAGAGGAAATGCCTTAACAGGTCTTCAAAATAAAGATAGACAGCTATGTACGGGAAATGCTTTAGCTTGAGTTCCTGAACTGAGCAGAGCATTTCACTTGATCCTTTAACTGGAGATCCTACAGTGAGCAGAGCATTGGACTTGATGGTCCATGTGGCCCCTTCCAACTCTATGCTTCCTGAAGAACTACAATGATAATGGTTTAGATAACAATACCAGAAGGTTAGACTTATCTATATGTACCATATACCGTATTCTAATGCTCACTTTTTAGGGACTAAATTGTCTTCCCAAACTTTGGGTGTAAGTTAGATTCACATCACATATGGTCAATAATCTTCGTGTTGAGCCAAAGCAAAAGGGGAAGTTACTTCAGGAGCGCCTCTAGCTCCTCTTTGAGGGACATCATCACTGATTTAATTGCCATGGCTCAATACTATGTAATGCTGAGACTTGTAGTTTGATGAAGTATCAGAAGTATATCCCAAACTACAGCCCTCATGGCCCCATAGTATTGAGTCAGGGCACTTAAAGTGGATTCATTCTACAGCATAGATGCACTCCAAGGTTTTCTTTTCCATTGTTGGAAGCTTTGGTGTTCTAACACTTTTGCTTGTAAAGAAGGAATTATAAGCAGGCAGCCACTCTGCACTACATACTTTTTTTTGTTTCAGAGTTTTGAAAATTGAGGGGCACATTAGAGACACTGGCACTTTAGAACTTGAGTAAATATACTGATGGCATAAAGAATTCTCATACATTTTTGAGCTTTCAGAAGAAGCAGTGTCATGAAACATTGAAACAGATATCAAAAAGTAACTGATCACTGTGATTTTTTTCAATTTGAGTGGCTTTTTAATGTGTTTGTATGAACATTTTTCACACACACACAATACTAATTGTGCGTTTGCAACACAGGTCTCCATAAATTGAATAGTTTGTACTGTTCATATTCACCTAGCAGTTGTCATGAAATTACAACATATAGGTATGGTATGACTGATGAACAATAGTGTAATGTGCAATTGACAGAACTGACATTGGAATACTGTGCAATACACACCTAGAGACTACGCGGGGCTATTGGAGTATAATAGGTGTTTACAAAATGTATCACAAATGTTAGAAGTGCCTGACACACATTGAACCATTCTTACTAAATGTGTATCTTCACAATTCACGTATCTCCAACACTGATCCAAGTTATGATACAAAGAATTTGATGTAGAATCTCAGCCATTGCATTGCTCTACAAAATATTTACAATAGATTCTGGTTGGTTAATCCCAACTTGAGAAGACCCACTGAATCCATTGTTGAAGGATGGGTGAGAAGGTAGATAAATCCAACTCAATTTGAGAAGGTAGATTAATCCACCTCAATTGATTTACTTTTGGACAAACCAATTGAATAGCCAAAGCTGTTAGGGATTCACCACTCTATTGACACCAGCTTCCCCAGTTCTATACATAGGTATGTAGCATGTCAAGGAAAGCACACAAGTTGAGGTACAACCAGCTGTCTCAGGTTGATTTCTGCTAAATAATATATAAATATTCCCCTGGTGCCATTTAAAGACAAGATTGTATCACCTCCTACACATCTCCCAGCCCCCATAGCCATTAGTTGGGTGTAGCAGGGTCCTGGAAATCATAATTAATTCATACTTTGGACTCTTGGGATTATGAAGTATTAAAGAGTAGAAGTGCCGAGACAAAATGCTCTCATTCACCAGCTGTCATGTATTTAATTAGAGATATTGATGAATCCTCCCTACTTAGAAGAAGCTCCTCCATGGTTTGCACCAGATTAGCGGCAGAAAAAAGATCCCCTATGTGAAAGACTCAAGGACTCTTGCTTTTTGTGTTTGAAACTGCTGACTAGTGTAATCTGGAAACAGGAGACACAGCTAAAAAGACCAGAGATTTGTATTTAAAAGGTAGGAGATGGGCTTGCATCAAAACAGAAAAGAAATTATAGCAGATTTGGCAGGAGAATGGGTGGATTCTTTCACTTTGAGGTGCCAGCAAAAGAAAGGCTGATGGTGGCAGTGTCCCATGTGGACAACAGACTGGTCGAAATCAGACCATATCCAGTTATCCACACTGTCCTGTAGATGCAGGATATTCCAGAGTTGTTCAAGCAAATTCTGAAGGGTCTTCCAACTTTTTGGAAGATGCTTCACCAAAACTAATTTAACCCAGGATAACCTGCAATGGTGACCAGAAGTACTGGAACATCATGAAGTGAGTCAGGAGTCAATTCCATGTGAGTCCAGGATTTCATGCCAGTGTAATTTTGTTCTAAGCACCCACACCCCATCAGCTGTGATATATAAAGGCTCTCAGGATCTATTCCATTCCTTCAAATTATTTCGAATTTTTGGCAACCATACGATGAACCTATCACAGGGTTTTCTTGGCAGGATTAGTTCAGAATAGGATTGCCTTTGCCTTCCCCAGAGACTGAGAAATGTGACTGGCCCAAAGACACCCAACAGCTTCAGTGGTCAAGTCAGGATTCAAACCCTAGCCTCCCAATGTTCTGGGCCAACACTTAAACCACTACACCACCCCGATATAAAGCCACTGAGTTCTGAGTTTCATACTTGATAGTTCAAGGTATGCTACTGTTGTTGAATTTTTACAAATGAGCTGACTTCATTATTTCATTTCTGGCACATTTAATCTTTCATTGTTCTTGTAACAGTAATATCATTTCAAGGAACTGCATGACACTGTTTTGATATCAGCATGAGCTGATAGGAGGAGAACAGAGTATTTCAGAGCTACTGTATCAGGACTGAAACTCTACTTGAAGATATGCAACTTACATTTAATAGGGACTATATGAGTTTACCAGAGGTGCAGTGTATAGTAAAATATTTGCCTGTAGTCAAAGGAAGACTATAGGCAAATATAGTCTTCACTTACCCCTCCCTGTTCTGAGCAGGTAAACAAAATCACTGCTTTAATGATTTTCTATCTGAAAGCTCCAATTTGATTTAAGTCTCAAAAATGGGAAATGATTTCTTAATGCGATCAGAACATGGGGTGGATTCCATGCTATCTCTCTAAGGCAGTGGTTCTCAACTTTCCTAATGCCACAACCCCTTAATACAGCTCCTCATGTTGTGGTAACCCCCAACCATAAAATTGTTTTTGTTGCTACTTCATAACAATAATTTTGCTACTGTTATGAATCATAATGTTAATATCTGATACACAGGATGTATTTTCATTCACTGGACCAAATCCGGCACAAATATCCAATAAGCCCAAATTTGAATGCTGGTGAGGTTGGGGGGATTGATTTTATCATTTGGGAGTTGTAGTTGCTGGGATTTGTAGTTAAGCTACAATCAAAGAGCATTCTGAACTCCACCAACAATGGAGTTGAACCAAACTTGGCCACAGAACCCCCATGACCAACAGAAAATACTGGAAGGGTTTGGTAGGCCTTGAGTTTTTGAGTTGTAGTTCACCTCCATCCAGAGATCACTGTGGACTCAACCAATGATGGATCTGGACCAAACTTGGCACAAATACTCAATGTGCCCAAATGTGAATAGTGGTGGAATTTGGGGGAAAACAGATCTTGGCATTTGGGAGTTGTCATTGCTGGAATTTATAGTTCACCCACAATCAAAGAGCATTCTGAACCTCACTAACGATAGAATTGGGCCAAACTTCCCACACAGAACACCCATGAGCAAGAGAAAATACTGTGTTTTCTGATGGTCTTTGGTAACCCCTCTGAGACCCCCTTGCAACCCCCCCCCCCCCGGGTTTCCAACTCCTAGGTTGAGAAACACTGCTCTAAGGAAAGATTAGAAAATGACCATAGTTAACATTATAAACTTCTACTTTTCAGCCCATTTTTCTGCCCTTATTGATACTTTATGTGCAAACACCAGGGCCATACAATCTTTGGATAATCTCTCTTTTTAATTCAGGTATCATTGAAATAATTAGGAGTTGTACTGAAGCATGGCAGTGCTCAAATATAATTCCTGTTCATTTCAATGGGCAATCCACAAGTGAGATAAAGAATTCCAAAAAGAAAACTCCTGAATCCTGGCCTTCCAAGTTGAGAAACTGAAAGTATCTATGATAATAGTATGATAACAGGTAATGCATAGTTTTAGGGCATTATGTCTTCACTGTTTCCTCTTCAACCCCCCCCCCCAAAAAAAAACACCTTTAATATGGATGAGGATCCTGCAGTAGACACATAGCCATGGCATTGTAGCTATGCATCATCTCCTGATCCTAACCTGAACTTTACCTTAAAGTCTAGCCAGCCACACCAGTTAAGCGTGACCCAAATCCAGTGTTTTCCTGGATCTCTGAGAATTCTGCAGTTTCTATCTCAAATATTATTGTGGCTCCGTTCCACTTGAACCTTTCTTGCTCACGGCTCACATCCTGTTTCTATGTAGAACAGAAAGATAGCATGTGAGTAGTCTATCTTGTCCTTGGCCTCAGACACCAATACATCTCAGTCCAAGTCTAGGTGTTATTTTGCTTTAAGCCAATATTACCAATATTTCTCTCTGCATATGCTTTGTACACACACTTGAATGACCAAGTCAGCAGCTCCTCATTTCCAAGAAAGGTATCACTGCTCCTCAAATACCTACTAGATATCAAATGGTTTCAGTTTAGGACTTACATAGTTCTACTGAAGGAAATGTGTCCCCTTCTCTTTTCTTTATGCAATGCACCAACAAATTTCATGGCCCCAAAGCCACACAGGCAGAAAATTAATTGCTTCATAGCAATATCTGTAGCAAACTGGTTCGACTACCAGGGAGCTGAACAGATAAGTCACTTGGGTGAATTAACTGGAATGAAAACTTCTCCAGAGTGAGATTCCTTGTACAGAAGAGAGAAAAGAAAGATTTGCAAATGAAAAGAACACTGTTGTAATTTATCTGGAAAAGGAAGTTAATGAGAAAGAAGTACAAAATGGTTTAGGGGAGGAAGGAGAGGACAACAGTGCTAAGTTACAGGGTAACAGCCCTGCTGATAAGTGCATCAGGGATTTAAAAAACCCACATTTGTTGGCTTTTCCATTCACTACAAGCATAGCCCATATATGCTTTCTGATACCAACAATAAGAAGCAGCCTTCATTTGCAATCTGCATATTTTGGGGGATAGCAAAGAAAAATGTGCACATATCATTTAAAATTTTGAAAAAAATGCACACATATGAAAAACAATGATTTAAAATCTGCTTTGAACTGGGTTATCTGAGTCCATATTCAGATAATGTGGGATTTTCTGCCTTGATATTCTGGGATATAGAGCTGTGTGGAAGGGCCCTTAGTTAAATTTGTCTCCCCACCCACATACACATCATAAAAACCCAGAGTCAACCTACAGCACCTCACAGCGCCCAGAGAGAGAACACAGCCCTCAATATGTCCAAAAGGAGGATTAATTTGGGCCAGATCTACAATGGAAAAGCTTCTCTTTTTAAACAGAGGAAGTTTAAAAAGGCTTCCTAACTACAGCCATTTTAAAAACATAGGCATCTCCTTTAATGTAAAAAGAGATCCTGGCCTCATGACCTAACCTCCCAGCCCACCCCACCTGCACCCATTTTATGAGCTGGCAAGGGATGTCCTTAGTGCATGGTGCTGACATTTGAAGTACACTGCATGTAAATATGTATATGTTTGGGTAGCAATATGTAGGGTGCATACAAATGTTAATGTATGAAAGGAAAAAATATATTTGTACTTGACATAAATTGACAATATATATCTCCCAGTGCATCATCTTCATCATATTTCCCTCCTTCCTTCTCATACTTGTTGTTGGTGTTGACAATCATATTTCCCTAAGGTTATTTACCAGTGTTGCTAGAACAAGTATTTGTTTAATAATATTTTCCATGGGAAGGCGTTTAGACTAATACTACTACTACCAATTTCATTTTGCATTTCTTCTTCCAAAGAAATGATGATGACTTTAGAACTGGTTCTCTGATCCTGATCTATATTTCAGCATAATACATCAGGCAAAGCTGACACAAAGATGACAACCCCACCCCACTCTTCTGTGAAACAATAGATGAATCTTTGCATTGGGGGAATTGGGAGGCGGAAACCAACGGAGCCCAAGAAAGCTTTCTGAGACTTAGAGAAGCCCACCTCTATAAATATAAATTAGCTTGTGCACAAACAATATCCAGATATATTTATGTCCAACCCTCAAAACAAAAATAAAACAGAAAAATGTGTCCTCCATCCCCAGTGCACACATACATAGAAATGAAATTGCACCATAAATTATTTTCAAGAGCATTCCAATGTCAAGGTAACTTCCTTAATTATCCATTATCATGGAAATGTGGACATAATGTTAATTAAAATGAAGGGGCAGAACCATTGCCATTTTTTATTAAGATACATGGGTCCTCATTGACAGCCATTAGCCTCGCTGCCAGGGTTATGTAGAGGACAATATTTGCCCTATGAGGTAGGCTATGGCTTCAGCCAGGATTGCAACTGCCAAATAAAGAAGGAGTTGTGAAATGTTGATCAAGGTGGTTTTGTCAGGAGAGCAAAAGATGTATTTCTAGCATGGCTGCTGCTATTTTTCAGCATGATATGAATCTGCAGCAGAGGAACAAGGGATGGGGGAATAATGCAACAAGCAAGAAAACAAGGAAACAATAATCATGACATAGGGAAAAAGATGAACATTTGATTCGGGATTTGACAGTGTCTGTGGCCCTGGCCATCTCTGAATTAAGACCTAGGATGTGCAGTGGGATTTGATTTTATACTAGCTTTGGGACCCAGCAATGCCCTGGTTATTTGAAAAAGGCATTGTTTGTGTGTGCTCCAAGTTTAGCCTAGACCCAATGTCAGCTGGGTTCAGTAGATGCGGGTGGACTACAACTGCCATATGCCAAGGTCAATCACCTCCAAACCCCGCCTGTATGCACAGTTGGCCATATTGGGTCTATGTGCCACGTTTGGTCCAGATCTGTCATCGGCTGGTTTCACTCATTTCTGGATATGAGTGAACTACAACTCCCATATGTCAATGACAATCAGCCCCAAATACTGCCTGTATGTACAGTTGGCCATATTGGGTTTGTGTGCCAAGTTTGGTCTAGATCTGTTATTGGTGGAGTTCAGAATGCTCTCTGGCTGCAGGGTGAACTACAACTCCCATGTGGGTGGGTCTGTCCCCACAAAACCCCTCCACTATGTTCTGTTGGTCATGGGGGTGGGGTCTGTGTGCCAAGTGTGGTCCAAGTCCATCATTGGTGTGGGTCACAGTGGTCTCTGGAAGTGAGTGAAGGTACTGTAAATCCCATCATCCATGATCCATCCTTTCCCAAATCACACCAGGACATAAAGTGGGTCATGGGGTGTGCACCAAGTTTGGTCCAGGACCGTCATTCGTGAGGGTCATAGTGGTCTGCGGGAGTAGGAGACAATCGGAAAGCAGGGAGAAACATCGTGGCACACTTACATACATACATACACACAGACAGATAGACAGATAGACAGATAATTCATTGGTAGCTCTCACCAACATAATGCTCTGCTCCTCTAGTAGAAGATGATTTCTGGACTTTTGCTTACTGCTCAGTGATGACACAAGAAAGGCATGGAAAACCAAGATTGTTCACTGGTGGACTATACAAATAACACTGTCTTAAGGATGTGGTCTTGGCCTTAAATAAGTGAAAGAAACGCAATAAGTGAAGGAGAGCCCTCTCCTTATATGTAAAGGTAAAGGTAAGGAGCCTTCTCCTTAAATGTAAAGGTAAAAGTGAGATCTACAGTAGGAGTCGTCCTCCACTTCCCGCCAGTAAAAGCAAAATGTCACCCAAGTTCATGAAAGAAGGCCTTATCTGCTGTGGCCCTTTGCTTGCTGAATGATCCTCCCTTAGAAATCAAATTGAATCTTTCATGGGTTACAAGGGTTGCTATTCATGCTTATCTCCCTGGCATGCTATTCAGATGCCAGGGAGATAAGATATGATATGACATGACATGACATGACATGATATAGGATAGGTTACGATATGATAATGTGCTTTCCAAACATTTCAGGTTGGAGACACACTTTGTAGACATGCTTGTGACACAGGACTTCAGTTTTACTAGCAAACCAGAAGTTAAACAAATGCCCTGTAAGAGAAACAGATACATGCATAAATTATAATAATGAAATGTATGGAACACAAAGTATCTCATGAAAACATTTCATTTATATTCTTTAAAATATAGAATTTATTTCTTAATCCTCATCAATTCAGATGTTTCTCATTACGTTTCTCAAACACACCTACACTAAAATGTCATGATACACAGTTTGGAAAACTCTGTAATAGAGACCGTGGGCCTAATTTTATTGTCTTAGCATGCATGGTTTTCACTTCTTTAGTACCCGAGGTTGGTTTAACTTTGTAATTCTTTTTAATATGGAATTGTTTTAAATGGTGGCAGAACGTTGGTTTTCAGCAGGCAGGTAGCATAGTGCAACTGCCACGTAACTACATTTAACACAATGCAGGAGTTTCAGCCACTACCTTGAATATAGAGGGGGCACTTCTGATGTGGCCTTTTTTCTTTGTAGACACAATGGAATCAGATTTCAAATGAGTTGACCCTTTCCCATTGTAGAAATACAAGCAGTTCAAAAATCTAGACCTGGTTCAAATTACTTCCAGACACAACTTAAATTAAACTGGGCCCAACTTGCATCCCGTCAATTGAACGGCTTCTCAATTGTCTCAAATAGTACGTTGTTGGTTGGGGGGGGGGGGGGTGCAATTTGTTGAGTTTTAGTTTCCATGGTTACTCACACATTCCTGCTCTCCCCACACTGTCACCGTAAAACAAAGGGGGGAAAAACACAAGGCAACTTAATGTAAAATGAATCATTACGGAACAATTGACTCATATCATTCTCTCTCCACCACCATTACCGCTCCATGCTTTTCCTCTCCTTTGTTCTCCACTCATTTTTGACTCCCTTCTTCCCTCTTTTGCAAAGGAAACAACTACAAGCACGATCTAGTTTGTTCCATAAAATGTTGAACTCCACCCCTCCCCTTGCCAATGCCTTTGATGAACTTTTCAATGGCCACCTATAGATGTGGAGGGGAGGGGGGGATTCTGGGAGGGGAAAGAGAGAGATAGAATGGGTTGCCATGGTGAGATTATTTCAAGAAGAAGGGGGAGAGAAAAAAACAAATTCCAAAACACAATAATGCTCCGAACTCCTTTCAACAAACAAAAATGGGAGGGGGAGAAGGAGGGAGGGAGAGAAAAAGGAGGAGAGCGAGCTCATGTTTCCTGGATTAATGGCATTATTTATTTAGAAACTGTCATAGGGTGTTTATTCATATTCCCAACCACTACCTGGCTTTCGTGCTTTGTTAGGGTGTTGCTGAACAATTAGAGCTGCAGCTAATAAATAAGATATTTGCTCCAGGAAAGAAGCAAAGAGGTGGGGGAAGGGAGAGAGAAAAAGAGAACAGTAAGAGTTACTGCTTTGCCTTTGACCTCATTTGTCACCGACTGTTGGCAATGCTAAGTACTGGGTGTCAGCCCCTGGCAGAGGTGACTCTTCCTATGGTCCCATATGCTCCCCGCTTTCTGGACAGATTAATCCCCCTGGCGTTAATGCATCTTCCCTCTTGTCTATGCTCAGTTCATCCATCTGCCGATGTGAAAGGCTTGGGAGTCCCTGGGCATGAAGCAGCACAAGTTTGTGGTGAATAAGTCTAGCATGCTATGTCTTCCCAACCTATCTTCATGGGAGGAAATGTATTTATCATATCAGAAGCAAACCAAGGGTACAGTTGGACTGTATTTAAAAAACGCAAAGTTTAAAAAACTTGGCATTATACTAAACGTCCTTTGACCAGTAGGCTGGCCGCTTGGAGTGCCTCTGGTGTTGAACTTGCAACTTGCAACTCTGGACTTGCAACATTGGAGGAAATCAGAGGTGAGGAATGATGGAGACATGGCGCCAGACTCTTTGGTGAGACCACTCCAACTGCTGAAAAGATATTTCTTCCCCACTGGTTTCAAAAAACAAAATCTTTCTATATTCATATCTATCTATCTATTCATTTATGTATTGCTTCTCAGCCAATCAAGACCCCTGAAGCAATGTACACTGAATAAAAATTTAAATACACAAATGAAAAATTGAAGGAATACATCTGAAAAAAAGGACTAACACATTTTAAGAATAAGTTAAAACCAGGCAGTGAAAACAGCTAGAACAATTCTAGGCATCATAGTCTTAGTCACCCAGTGAAAAGGAACCAGGCATTGTCCAAATATTGCTACAGAGGGAGTCCTGCTGTTGTATGCACACATCCTAGACTCGTAGGATGGTGGGATATGCATCAGGAACCCCCACTGAACTTCTGAAAGTTCAGGCAGGTTACGATATGTCTGACTTTGTGTGTGGTTACCATCAATAGTTTCCACCATCTCCCAAAGCAGTTGCTATACTGTCGAAGGCTTTCATGGCTGAAATCACTGGGTTGCTGTAAGTTTTTCAGGCTCTATGGCCATGTTCAGGAAGCATTCTCTCCTGATGTTTCACCCACATCTATGGCAGGCATCCTCAGAGGTTGCCTCTCAACTTCTGAGGATGCCTGCCATAGATGCAGGCAAAACATCAGGAGAGAATGCTTCTGGAACATGGCCATGTAGCCTGAAAAACTTACAGAAACCCAGTTACTATACTCCCAACTCAAGAATAGGAAATGCAACATTGGTGGACAGGAAAAGAGATTTAAAGATGGCCTTAAATCCACGCTTAAAAACTGTGGCATAGACACCAAGAACTGGGAAGCCCTGGCCCTTGAGTGCTCTGACTGGAGGTCAGCTTTGACCAGCAGTGCTGCAGAATTTGAAGAGGCACGAATGGAGGGTGAAAGGAAGAAATGTGCCAAAAGGAAATCATGTCAAGCCGACCCTGACCGGGACCCGTTTCCAATTGGAAACCAATGTCCTCATTGCTAAAGAACATGCAGATCAAGAACAGGGCTCCACAGCCACCTAGGGATCCACTGCCAAGACACTACACTTGGAGAACTATCATCCTTGGGTTATGAGGGATCGCCTAAGTAAGTGTGGTCATTCATCAACTCTGTCGACTAGTGGCAGAATGTAGCATTACAACAAAATTGAAGCTATGAAAACTCTTCCTCTTGGGAAAAAATTGGAAGAATGGAGGAAATGTGGAAATAGAGACATCAGAGTATTAAGAATATAGTGAACTCTTGAGAGTATGGTGAACATGTATGACATTCCTGTCCTAGATGAAGGGCAAAGAACCATGTTGGAAAGAGGCTTTGATTCTTCACAGATATCCTTCATGAACCAGATGGTATCTGATGTGTTTGGCCACACTCCAGACAAAATTTAACTTTTTAAGGAAGGATTAGTTGGAATTCTTCTGCAGAAAATTTTGATGAGGAACCTAGTTTTGATCTCTCCTTTCTTCACCTTTGGATCTGTCAACAGGAATGAAACTTAGGCACGCTGTGCTGGAGTTTGACAGCATGAGAGATATAATTCTGTCTTAATTTTCTTCTTCAAAGCAATCCCCTCCCCCAGGACAATATTTGAAAAACAGAGTTCTTGGAGTTCATTTTCAATTCGAAACTTCTGGCAAAATGTACATGAGTGATTTTGTACACAAAACAGTATTTTCAGCACAGGAAAGGACATTTTCTGCAAAGAAAATTTCAAAATTCCAAAGGAACCACATGTGAATTTTGCATCCCCACATGCCAAAATCCCCATCAATCCAGGATTCATTGAATCAGGGTTTTTCAACACTTGAAAAGCATGGTTTTCAACAATTTCCAACACTTTTAAATATTCCTTTGATCCAAGGCACCACCCTCTTTCCCGACTGGAAATGGCTTAGATTTTTTGTGTGTGTCAGAAGCAACTTGAGAAACTGTAAGTCACTTCTGGTGTGAGAGAATTGGCCGTCTGCAAGGACGTTGCCTAGGTGAAACCCGGATGATTTGATGTTTTACCATCCTGTGGGAGGCTTCTCTCATGTTCCACATGAGAAGCTAGAGCTTGACAGACAGGAGTTTACCCTGCTCCCCGGATTCGAACCACCAACCTATTGGTCAACCTGTCTTGCTGGCACAAGGGTTTAACCCATTGCACTACCAGGGGCTTTGATGAAACCTCCAAAAACCTGGGGTCCCAACTGTTCAGGGGCCACATCAGTCACATAAGCAGGATGCCTCCATAATCTAGACGCCTCTATACAAATAAATTGAGTTATCCTTCTGCATTACTATCCCTGGCATTTTCTTTCTCTTGCCTTGCTGTCTCTGTCACTTTCACTGCTAGATAATCTTTTTAAAAGAAATGGGTGAAGAGGTTGCATTTTAATGATAATTTTTAATTGAGATTTCATTTTGGAAGCACATGTGGTAATAAAAGACAGACTGGGAACTCAGTTAACACGGATGCACAGGGAAAGAAGCATAGCTTTGGGGAGGAGCATTAGGAATTCATGGTGGAATGTCTGGAATAGAAATATCACTTGCCTGCTTGATATTCCAGATTTCCCCCTGAACATTATTCTTCTGAATGCAAATATCCCAGGTAAGTGCCATTGTTCACGGGCAAACTGCTGCTGGAGCTTTGATTATGATGTTTTGCTTTGCTCAGGGTTCAGGCGGTTGGATAATATTATCAATTTTAATCCTATGAAATGTGGTGAATGTCACCCTGGGGCAAAGACGACACTTTGCTCCGGGAACAAATGTCACCATGTGCCGTTTAAGTTGTGGTTGCCTTGACTGACAGGCTTCATGTCAAATAGCAATTGTGCTTGGCAAACAGCCAGCTGATATATGCAAATATGCCAGATGTAATTAGGCCGTTTCTCTGGCGTTCTTTGAGAACGGAAGCATCTTTCTGAAAATGGTGATTGGCAAACATCTTGAGCTGTAATGCATTTACCTTTTCATGACAATTTGAGAGTCTTTGGCTTGTTCTGAACAGACCCTTTTAGGGTTAAGTCCAAAGTCTTTGGAAATGAATAGCTACTGGTATTTTTGGTGAAGGACAGCTCAGGTTGATGTCTCACCAGGAAAGAGCTACGACCTCATTACGCTAGAGAATGAATCCACTTTAAATCCAGTTGCTGCCTTCTGCAGCATTCTGGGGTTTGTAGTTTAGGGAGGCGCCTTTAACAGCCTCAGTAAACTACAAACCACAGAATTCTGAAGGAGGCAGAAACTGGATTTAAAGTGGGTTCATTCTCTAGTGTGATGAAGTAGCTCATCACCTTTTGTTTGTGTCTGCTAACACTCTAATTAGACTACAGAAATACATGGTATGTGGTATTGCCCTTGAATAATATTTGGACTATTTAATTGAATAAAAATACGCTGAACTACTAATCGAGTTATTACAGATATCTAGGGGTGTTGGCTGAGACCTAACTTGTGAACCTCAAAATGTGGAGTTCTGCATTATTTGTGCTACCTAACTCCTGTGTTTAATGATAATGTCATCCAGAGTTGCCTAACAGAAGCAAGATGCTAAATGGGCAATGTGTATCCATGTGAAACGTCCATCCTTGAGCTGGGTGGGCAGTTAGGCACAATATCATCACATGTAAATCTCTGCTTCCTTGAAATGAATGACAGCAAGCAAAGAAAATGGCCAACCACTTTGGTAGGGAACCTTATCAACACTGGAACAATGCTAGCCCTTTAGTTATTGTGTGCCTTCAAATAGTTTACAACCTATGGAACCCTAAGGTGAACTGGGTTTTCTAGGATGGAGAGTATGGGATTTACCCAATGGGTGTCTATGGATAAGCAGGGAATTGAACTCTGGTCACCAGAGTAGTACACTACTCAAACCACTACACCACACTGACTCGTTATGTTAGTTCTACCACTCTTACTACCTCATCACATGCCTGATTCATGAAGTCAGATCATTTTCTGACTGAATAATTGATGCATTTTGACAAGTTTGAAGTACAATGGTGTACTTCCCTCTCTGTGTAAGTAGATGATAAATTAATGCAACTTGTAGGAATGGGAGCTCATGAAAGGTTAAAGGAAACCCCAAATTATTCACGAATGTCTCACGAAATAAAATGTTGATTGTCGACATAATCTCTTGGCAATGTTAGAAATGTGGTTTATACTGCCCTATTTTCACACTGAGGGCCATGGAGAAGCTGCTGCCCCGTGCCCTGCATCGCTGGGCTCTTCCAGGAGCTGATCCCATGGGGGGAAGAAATGTGTGCACATATAGTGCATGGCTTCCCCCATTAAAGTCAATGGTAACACGTGTGTTGCTGCATCAATGGCATGCTGGTCTCACCCTCCTTCAACCTTGTAGCCAGTACGATTTCATCTGATGGGAGCCAGCCAGCTCCATGGGTGATTGGGGCTAGATCAGAGTATGCCGCCAGTTTTAGCCCCATATGATGATGTTTCTTGTATTTGCCCAGTCAAAATTCAAGCATCTGGTTTCAATATTCAAGCCCCCCCCCCCCCCCCCCATAGCCTTATATCAGGATGTTTGAAGTACAACCAACTCATACAAATGTACCTGGGTATTAAGTTCCACCCCAGAAGGCCTTCCTAACTTTTCAAAGTAATGTGAAAAGGAACATTTTTTGATGGTGGTTATGTTGTTCTCAGATATATCTGTCCAGTTGGTTAAGCTTTAAGGAACTAAGTCTCTCTCTCTCTCTCTCTCTCTCTCTCTCTCTCTCTCTCTCGTGTGTGTGTGTGTGTATATCTATATAAATAAAAATATAATGTTCGTTTGTGGGGTTAACATAAAACCACTGGATGAATTGACACCAAATTTGGACAGCATATACCTAACAACCCAATATATGTCCTTCACTCAAAATTTTTTGATTTTGTCATTTGGGAGTTGTACTTGCTGGGATTTATAGTTCCCCTACAATCAAAGAGCATTCTGAACTCCAATAATGATGGAATTGAACCAAATGTGGCACACGGGACTCCCATGACCAACAGAAAACACTAAAAGGGTTTGGTGGGCCTTGACCTTGAGTTTTGGAGTTCTAGTTCACCTACATCCAGAGAGCACTGTGGACTCAAACAATGATGGATCTGGATCAAACTTGGCATGAATATTCCATGTGCCCAAATGTGAACACTGTTGAAGTTTGGGGAAAATAGATCCTGACATTTGGGAGTTGTAGTTACTGGGATTTATAGTTCACCTACATGCAATCAAAGAGCATTCTGCTACCCCACCAATGACAGAATTGGGCCAAACTTCCCACACAGAATCCCGATGAGCAACAGAAAATACTGAAGGCCAACATAATCAAAGCCCTCCTGACAAAGAGCCATCCAGCCATAGATATAGATAGATTGATATGACTCACACACAGAGAGATATAGTCTCATAGATTTGAAAGGGACCCCTAAAGAAGGACAATGATATGTTCCATGTTCCAGAGTAGGCAAACCAGACAATCTCCACATCAACACTGACAAAGAAACAACAAGAAATACTGTTTACTCACAAGCAGAAAGAAATCACAGCATTTTTGCCAACTGCCAATCTCTTTAATTACTGTGTTTACATATTGCGAACATTGCACGTTACAGTTCCTTTCTACCTTTGCTGCTAATGTGGTAATAAGAGCATAATATAGCACCTTAAGGCGCCTGCCTCTGTTGCCAACTGTTTTTGCACTTTACCCCTTCCCCGATCCCTCCTGCCGCACTTTAGTAGTATCGAGGGCCAGTTTTTGAGCTTTTTGTCGCACTTTAAGATCCTGCACCTTATGAATCGCCCTACTGGCTCGTAGCCGTGGAGTTTACTACTGTTGCACTTTAAGACTCTAGCACTTTAGGTACCATCCTACTTTCGCAGCTGAACGTTTACCACTTGTATCACTACCATCCACTGAAGTGTACTGTTTCCACCCATGTGGTCCCCCACCCTCCTATGTATACTGTCCCTGATATTATTGACTGGTGAAAGGGGCAGGGGAGGAAGTGGGCTGGAGCCTGTGAAGAACAATGAGGAGGGGAGGGGGGATAAAGAAGACCAAAGCAACTGGCAAGAAAAAACGCCAACATTCCAAACAGCTGGTGAAACGGAGACTAAGACCTTGGTCATGAACTGCGGCACAGAGGAGGGGAGGTGTTCCACTAGCCGAGGGGCCCCCATAGAGGTCATGGTGGGAAGGAGGAGATGCGGGAAAAGGAGACCTCAAATTCGGCTAAATTCGGACCATTTATCCACATTAACAATTCCAAATCGGTCTCCTAAGGTAAATTGGTGTAACCAGGTGAGCGGACCCTCTGGACTGAAGGTGGTGCTGTTGAACGCCAGATCTGTCAACGGAAAAACGACCTGGATCCAGGACCTAATCCTGGACGAGCGGGCAGATCTGGCGTGCATCACGGAGACCTGGCTGGATGAAGCTGGAGGAGTAAATCTGACCCAGCTTTGTCCTCCAGGCTTCTCCGTGCAGCACCAACCGAGATCCGGAGGGCGGGGAGGCGGGGTCGCAGTGGTCTATAGAGATTCCATCCATCTGACCAGGTGCCCCATCCCGCAGACCACAAATTTTGAAAGCGTCTACCTGAGGGTGGGTGACCGGGACAGAATAGGGATTCTGCTAGTGTACCGTCCACCTCGCTGCACTACAGTCTCCCTACCTGAGCTAGCGGGGGTGGTCTCGAGCCTGGCGTTGGAGTCTCAACAGCTCCTTGTGCTGGGAGACTTCAATATCCATGCCGAGGCGACCCTCACAGGTGCGGCTCAGGACTTCATGTCTGCCATGGCAACCATGGGGCTGTCCCAACAAATACCTGGCCCCACCCACTGTGCTGGACACACATTGGACTTGGTTTTCTGCCAGGGATGGGAACAGGGTGGCGGTGTGGAGGAGTTGTCCATCTCTCCGTTGCCATGGACCGACCACTTCCTGATCAGATTTAGGCTCACTGTGCCCCCTAACCTCTGCAAAGGTGGAGGACCCATTAAGATGGTCCGCCCCAAGAGGCTGATGGATCCGAATGGATTCCTGACGGCTCTTGGGGATTTTCCCGCCACCTCGGTAGGTGACCATGTCGAAGCCTTGGTCGCTCTCTGGAATGGGGAGATGGCCAGGGCTATTGACATGATTGCTCCGGAACGTCCCCTCTCAAGTAGCCGAGCTAAACCAGCCCCTTGGTTTACTGAGGAGCTGGCAGTGATGAAGCGAAGGAAGAGGGAACTAGAGAGCGTGTGGCGTTCGGATCCGAGCGAGTCAAATCGAGCACGGTTTGTGTCCTTTCTTAGGGCATATGCCGCGGCAATAAAGGCCGCAAAGAAAACCTTCTTTGCGGCCACTATTGCGTCTGCAAAGAACCGTCCGGCGGAGTTGTTTCGGATTGTCAGAGGTCTTTTAACTCCCGCCACCTCAGGCGGGAGCCCTGACAATTCGGTCACGCGCTGTGAAGCATTTGCTCGGTTCTTTGCAGACAAAGTCGCCTTGATCCGCTCTGAGCTGGACGCCGCGTTAAATGCAGTCTCCGAGGATGTAACAAGAGCACCTGCTTGTCCTATTTTGATGGATTCTTTTCAGTTTGTGAAACCCGAGGATGTGGACAAGATACTTGGAGGAATGAGGCCCACCACGTCCATCCTAGACCCCTGCCCATCCTGGCTTCTGAGGGAGGCCAGAGGGGGATTGGCTGAGTGGGTAACAGTGGTGGTGAATGCCTCCCTTCGGGAAGGCAAGATTCCAGCGAGCCTAAAACAGGCTATTATAAAGCCGCTGTTGAAGAAACCATCACTGGACCCCACTAAATTGGACAACTTTCGGCCTGTTTCCAATCTCCCCTTCTTGGGCAAAGTCATGGAAAGTGTGGTGGCCTCACAACTCCAGGTATTCTTGAGAGACACGGATTATCTGGATCCGGCACAGTCTGGTTTCAGACCGGGACATGGTACCGAGACGGTCTTGGTCGCCTTAGTGGATGATCTGCGCCGGGAGCTAGACAGGGGGAGTGTGTCCCTGTTGGTGCTCCTGGACCTCTCAGCGGCCTTCGATACCGTCGACCACGGTATCCTTCTGGGGCGCCTTACGGAAATGGGCGTTGGGGGCATTGCTTTGCAGTGGCTCCAGTCATTCCTGGAGGGCCGCACCCAGAAGGTGTTATTGGGGGACTCCTGTTCTACACAACAACCTTTGAGTTGTGGGGTTCCACTGGGTTCCATACTGTCTCCCATGCTGTTTAATATCTACATGAAGCCGCTGGGTGAGATCATCCGGAGTTTCGGGGTGCGGTGTCATCTGTACGCAGATGATGTCCAACTCTGTCACTCCTTCCCACCTGCTACTAAGGAGGCTGTCGAGGTCCTGAACCGGTGCCTGGCCGCTGTAACGGTCTGGATGAGGGCGAACAAACTGAAATTAAATCCAGACAAGACAGAGGTACTCCTGGTCAGTCGCAAGGCCGAACGGGGTATAGGGTTACAGCCTGTGCTGGATGGGGTCGCACTCCCCTTGAAGGCGCAGGTTCGCAGCTTGGGTGTGACCCTGGACTCATCGTTGAGCCTGGATCCCCAGGTGTCAGCGGTGACCAGGGGAGCATTTGCACAGCTCAGGCTCGTGCGCCAGCTGCGCCCGTATCTCGGGAAGTCTGACTTGGCCACGGTGGTACACGCTCTGGTCACATCCCGCCTTGACTACTGCAACGCTCTCTACGTGGGGCTGCCCTTGAAGACGGCCCGGAAGCTTCAGCTGGTTCAGCGCGAGGCAGCCATGTTACTAACTGGAGCGGGTGGCAGGGAGCACACAACGCCCTTGTTGTCCCAGCTCCATTGGCTGCCGATTTGCTACCGGACCCAATTTAAGGTGCTGGTTTTGGCCTACAAAGCCCTAAACGGTTCCGGCCCAAAATACCTTTCGGACCGCATCTTGGCCTACGAGCCCACGAGGACCTTGAGATCGTCTGGGGAGGCCCTTCTCTCGATCCCGCCTGCCTCACAGGCACGTCTGGCGGGGACGAGGGAGAGGGCCTTCTCGGTGGTGGCCCCCCGGCTGTGGAACACTCTCCCTGCAGACATCAGACAGGCGCCCTCCCTCATGTCCTTCCGAAAAAGCCTCAAGACATGGCTGTTCGAGAAGGCATTTAATTAAGTGCTATAACAATGTGGTAAAGATGACTGGAATGGAACAAGGAATATGAGATTGGTTATAATTCCACTATGAGACGAAGCGGATTTTTAGTGTAGCTTTGTAATTGTTGTGTAGTTTATATGTTGTTGGAATTGCCTCTTTGTAAATTGTCTTTTATATGTGTGTACACCGCCATGAGTCGCCCTAAAGGGCTGAGAATGGCGGTTAATAAATGCATCAAATAAATAAATAAATAAAATAAATATATTAGAAACCAACACTTTCTCATTATTTTATTTTCCAGATCACCAGACTGGGCCACAGCAATGTGTGGCAGGGGAGGGCTAGTATATATACACACACATACATACATACACACACACACACACATAGATATGCACTTTGATGACCTCATCATACAGGCCGCTGGAATTGCTATGCATTGTGGACAATACAGCAATGCCTGTTGGAGAGTGGGTCACCCCTTGCCCTGCATCATCCAACTTACTCAATGCCCCATCCCATAGGGGGAAGCGTCGGCCACCCAGTTTCCCCAGTTCATCCAATGCAACATTTTATTTATTTATTTGCGGTATTTGTATACCGCCCTTCTCTACCCCGAAGGGGACACAGGGTGGTTCACAATGTTGGCAATAATTCAATGCCCTTGATCAAAACAGTATAAAACATTAAAATTGACCTTCCCCTGATAAAACATTAAACATTATTAAACACATCACTTAAAATAACATCACATATCACACAGAGACATTGTCGTTGGGAAGCCTAGGTTGGGAAGCCTAGGTGGGATGAGACCCTTCAGACCACAGGTGCCTGGCATTACAGATATATATATTATCCTAAGGCTTAGGAAATTTGCTTTTTGGACTAATGCTTAGTGTGTGGGATCATGGAGGATTGGTGGTCAACAGTTGAGTTGAGAAGGTATGTGCTTGGGCTAGGGAATACATATATGCTATGAGTTACAGTTCTACACCCTTGCACTAGCCAATAGGTAGTCACTAGTCAGCATGCTATCTGACTCTTTTTCTTGATTCAAAGAAGCAGAAACATGGCACTTTTTGAGCTGGTCATGGGACAGAAAAATGAACATTTCTCCTTGAGAAATATTATCACAATGCCTCCGATCCTTTCGAAAAACCATTCGCCTGATCTTGGCCCTGACATGGCTTTCACTTGTTCCAAGGAATCTGTGCTAATCAACTAGCGGAAATGCAAACGCATTACTGCACAATTAGTCCATTGGCAAGCCACTGGAAGTAATACATTTACTGACTTTGTAATGACTTTCTGATTCGCACAGCCAGGTGCAAAGATCTTTTGTGGGGTGAAGAAAAGAGAAATGGACCGCAAATTGAAGGAATTTGTTATCAATTAGTCATCTGATACCTATAAGGCAAGCATCCCTGGAAAAAATGCCAACAGGGTGGTTGAAGCAGAAGGTGTTTTGCCACCTTGAAAAAAGGCAAATTCTTCCTTCATTACAAATGCATTAATCTCACATAAATGCACATTTCCATCAGAGCTTGGAAGCATGACCTTTTTCATGCGACTCACAGTGTTGAGTAGGACTGAAATATCAGCCCTATAGTATCCCTCAGGTGGGCCGCGAAACTATGATGAGTGCTGAAACTGAACAAACAAACAATAACTTTAGTCCCAGCATTGTTTTCTGTCCAACCTACTCACAGTACTGGTTGAAATAGATAAAGTTTATTGCAGGCATCAGGATTTCCTCCAGAGTTACACACAGACAATGACAAAATGTGAATGAGCAAAACCTAATACTTACATGATAAGTCTTATCCGAGGTCTATGTGACCAGCACATAATGCATCTCAAGCTTGTTTGTTGTCTAAGAGGGGTTGCCCTGGGCACAAAATAATGCAGTTGCTGCATTTCTAGCATAACACAAATGACAGAGCACAGCAGAAGAATACAGACCACGGAAAGTGTCACCTATTGCCGCCCTGAGTTGCCTTCGGGCTGATATGGGCAGGGTACAAAAAACATAAATAAATAAATAAAATGAGATGGAGTTGATCAAGCTCACTGAAGCAACTCAACATACAATTGAATCTTTACCTCACAGTCTCTGAGGATGCCTGCCATAGATGCAGGTGAAATGTCAGGAGAGAATGCTTCTGGAGCATGGCCATACAGCCCAATAAACTTACAACAATCCAGTGATTCTGGTCATGAAAGCCTTTGACAATACATTTAATTCTTATTTTCCCCATCATCAGAATTTCCTTGGTGGTATGGTCATTGAATGCACTGACTGGGGGGAGGAGGAGTCCTGGGAGTTATAGGTTGGAAGTGTGATTGTTAGTCGCATAGAAACATAGAGTTGGAAGAGACCTTATAGGCCATCCAGTCCAACCCCTTCCAAAGAAGCAGTAAAATTACATTCAAAGCACCCCTGACAGATGGCCACTCAGCCTCTGTTTAAAAGCCTCCAAAGAAGGAGCCTCCACCACACTCTGGGGCAGAGAGTTCCACTGCTGAATAGCTCTCACAGTTAGGAAGTTCTTCCTGATGTTCAGATGGAATCTTCTTTCTTGTACTCGACTAAAATAGATCCATTAAATTGATGTCGATTGATCCGTCATTGGATCGTTCTGGATTTTAATCCCAACCAAGCCAAGTTGCTGAACCTAGCCATAGAATACAGCTCAGCACCCAAGACAGCTTCTTGGATGTTGGGACAATGAGCATCCTCACTACACATCAGCTGCATCACAAGTTTATATTATGTTCTTATTTCTGTCAAATATTATGTTTCTATTTCTGTAAAATCCCACCTTCCCACCCTATGCTTGCCAAAGCCTCCTAGTGTGCAGCGGTGCTGTTTTGGCAATATAAGTGAAACCTGCAGAGCCTGAACATCAGAAATAGATAGCCGGATAGTTATAAAGTGGATTACTTCATAAGAGAGCACCATAGACACCTCCATAGATATTTGATCCTGTAGGTTGCGAGTCAAATTTCATTAGTTTTCTAAGACCATTATGCCATCTAAATTGTAGAAATGTATTTGCAACTAATAATGTTGCAGTTCCCTGCTTCTTTCTAATTTCACACTAAGCATGAATAATTAATAAAATATTAAATGGAGGTATAGGGGCATATATATATAAATCGGAAACAAAACAAAGAAAATCAACAAAACAAACCCATCAATTTACCAGGCACAACAGAACTCCTAGGATAAATGCTGGAAGCAATTTTGCTTTGGCATTTATAATTCATTATGAGGCACAGCTAAAAAACAATTACGATTTCCTTTCTTATTACAGTGAGCATACCAAATATACTTTGGTATTAATGAAATGTGAAAACTCAAAAAACGCAATCTTAGATGATGCTGAGAAAGTAATTTGGGTTTTCTGGACACAGAGACCTTCTCTCCTTGGGGTTTTCCAGTGTTCTTAATATCATAGGTCAATAAGAAACCCCTTCTGTTGTGATGGACAAGGAATTTTCTTGGGTTCTCTTTCCATGTGACCATGCCAAATTCACATTACACAGGACTGCATTGTAAGTGGTGACTGGCTATTTATGGATTTTGTGCCAAAAGTGTTGCATAAATAAATTACTGTAGTACAAAGCTAATAAAATAGAGGGAACAAAGTTCTTCCTCTGTGCATAAGGCAGGGCATTGTGGGCAAGCATACAGATGATGAGTTGTTTGTTCTACTCCACAATGACACAAGGTGGAGGATTCTTCTAGGCCGTTTTTCCAGATTGTCTTTTGATCTGCCAACTCCACTTCTGAGTCTGTTCAGGGACTTCCAAGTTGCCCATTTTTGGTTTGCCCCTGGCAGCAGACCATTGTGGGGGCCATCCATTTGGGCTTTTCCTGGTTTAGCTGCCCAGAGGGATGCTCTTGCTGTTGCTGGGGGAACATTAAGAGGAGTGGTGGTTCTAATGAAACTTTTCTTTGATTTGAGTCTACTGGGAGGAGGCTGATAGTCATGCAGTGAGTGGCTTTCACAGTGTTAATCCTTATTTCTCTCACAGTTTGCAGCAACCTCCCATCGCACATCGGGGGGGGGGGGGGGGGATGCCAGCTAGCTTATAGAGTCTATCAACAGATGTAGATTAGAGACATCCTGTGATTCTTCTACATGTTTTGGTGACTGGTAGCTTCATGTTGGTCAGCTGGACAATCCACTCCAGGCACTAGTCTGAATTTCAAAAGAGCATTTTGATTCAGCACTTTGAACAGTTCCTATAAACAGGCAGGGACATCTAATCACCTTTCAAGAAGAGTTTGCTCCAGGCACAGTCAGCCCATTGTATGCTAATCAAGATGGTCAGTTGAAAGATTCACACCTAGCCCAACTTACAAAAGCCCTTTGTCTCACCCTGGTCATTCCACAGATATATAAACCCCCTTTTTCCCAGCCCCAGCAGACCTCACCTCTGAGGATGCTTGCCATAGATGCAGGCGAAACGTCAGGAGAAATGCCTCTAGAACATGGCCATATAGCCCGAAAAAACCCACAAGAACTGAGTGATTCCAGCCATGAAAGCCTTCGACAATACATAGATCCTATAAAGTTAGAACCAAACATAAATTCACCCCATATTCAATTGGGAGCCCCTGTTGTATGTAAAAGAAGTTACTTTTAAAAAGTAACTCCCTTTTCTTCATTGCAATATTTGAGAGCAATGCCACTAACGTCATAAAATTGAAAATATAACTTGTTACATTAATTGTCAACCTCCTTGTTGCATTGTCATTACTTTGGAGGGATGATTGAAAAGGTGTGAAACATGAGCTGTCAAAATGCCTGATCAAAACCTTTCAAAAGTAACTTTATAAAACAACTAAAAACTATTTCTCATTTCATCAATTGAGTCATGTCTCTCTTACTCATTGGTTTGAATGTAATGGTTGACACATTGGTTCATTGAATCAACGGAATTTACCTAGATGTTGACACACCATTCAACTACTGATTCAATTGACCTACTCTAAGGCCCCATCTACACTGTCATTTAAAATCCAGATTATCTGCTTTGAACTGGATTATATGGCAGTGTGGACTAATATAATCCAGTTCAAAGCAGATAATCCGAATTTTATATGGCCCTGTAAATGCGGTTTGAAATTTTCCACTGGAATATAAATCCACATGGTACCTTTGGAATACAACTTCATTACACCCTCATTGTGACCAAGTTGCTACCTATGAGCTGCTACTTTACTTGTGATTTTAAGACCTGATAAGATCATAAAAGGTTTGTGCAGTTGTGGTGCTATGGCTGGAGTGTTGGGGGAGGACTCTGAAGCCTGATCTACACTACTACAAAGTTATATGTGTCTACACTGCCACATAATTCAGTTTAATGTAGTTAAACTGCATTCTGAAACTGCATTATGTAGCAGTCTAGATAGGAGACCAGGGTTCAAATCTCCACTCAGGCCTAGAAACCTGAGAGTAGTGACTTTGGATAAGTTGTATTTTTTTTGTCAAAAGAATGCAAAGGTAAACTTCCTCTGAATGAATCTTGTCAAGAAAATTCTTCAACTGTGTCACCCTAAGTTGGAATCAACTTGAAGGATCATAACAATGCAAAACTATGCATGAAAACATGCACCATCAGTAGCACAGTGGGTTAAACCACTGAGCTGTTAAACTTGTTGACTGAAAGGTCACAGGTTCGAATCCGGGGAGTGGCGTGAGCTCCTGCTGTCAGCCCCAGCTTCTGCCAACCTAGAAGTTTGAAAACATGCAAATGTGAGTAGATCAATAGGTACTGCTCCAGCGGGAAGGTAATGGTACTCCATGCAGTCATGCTGGCCACATGACCTTAGAGGTGTCTGTAGACAACACCAGCTCTTTGGCTTAGAAATGGAGATGAGCCCCAACCCCAAGAGTTGGAAACGACTGGACTTAATGCCAGGGGAAAAACTTAACCTTTACTTATGCATGAAAAAATCCATATCAGGAAAATAAAATGTCCTGTTGACAAAAAAAAAAAATCAAAAATTGGTGATGTAGTTCCACTGGATCCAATTTTTCTGCGAGAATGACATATCTTTCCATCCTGTTCCCTTAGTGCAGCCTAAAAAAACTGGCCACAGAGATAATAACAGTAACTATACAAAACTGAGGCAGGATATACAGCGAATAAGTAAGCAAAATAAGTAAAATAAACATTATTTGGGGGCATATTTACAAAGGGTTTGTCTTTGGGACAAGTAAAATTGAAACAATCAGGGTTATTTCTTCCACACTGATAGTCCTACGCCGGGGGACCAAAGGAGATCTTCATACAGTAATGATTGCTGATAAGTGTCTTTATCCATTCAGGCTTATTCCAGTTCAGAGGCTGAATAGGTTTATACAAAAGAGGTGTATAATGAGCACTCCTGAGATATGGATTTCTATCGCCTGAATGAAACAAGCAGCGTATAACTCAAGCTGGGCAAAGACACAAATGAATTATGAAGATTTCTCCCTATGCGTATTACAAATTCCATATATCATATGCACTGATTAGGCATTCTATAAACTCCAGGGAGACTTCTGAAAAGAACAGTTCTTTTCCACCTACTAATGTGAGATGTGCCCAGTCTAGTTGAAGATGCAGAGGAAAAAAATTGAAGACTAATATTCAGCATTGCAGTTATGGATTCACAATTTAAAGCTATGTGTCTTGGTTGTTGTTGTTTATTCATTCAGTTGCTTCCGACTCTTTGTGAACTCATGGACAAGCCCACGCCAGAGCTCCCTGTCGGCCATGGCCATCCCCAGCTCCTTCCAAGTCAAGCCAGTTACTTCAAGGATACCATCCATTCATTTTGCCCTTGGTCACTCCCTCTTCCTTTTTCCTTCAATTTTTCCCAGCATCATTATCTTCTCTAAGCTTTCCTGTCTTCTCATTATGTGGCCAAAATACTTCATCTTTGTCTCTAATATCATTCCCTCCAGTGAGTAGTCGGGCTTTATTTCTTGGAGTATGGACTGGTTGGATTTTCTTGAGGTCCAAGGCACTCTCAGAATTTTCCTCAAACACTACAATCCAAAAGTGTCTATCTTCCTTCACTCAACCTTCCTATTAAGCACCATCCTTTGGGGAAATGTTATCTACTTGAGATGGTATCCTAACTAAGCAGTTACTTAACAGGAAGTGTAGGAGAAAAGGCAGCATAAACACCTATGATACCCATTGGGTGAAGGGTAGATGTTCTGGAATGGCCCCCAGATGTCCTGTGACATGGGGAATTGAAAAGAGTGTCCTTGGGATAGCCTGAGTGTTTTACCCTCTTTAGAAGCCATGCAACTTGGAGGTTTAACCTTAAACCTGGCCTTGCAGAGGACATTCAGCCCAGGAGCAACCCAATTGTTAGGATTTCCCTTAGGGGCATATATATTGTTGCCCAGGAGAAGCTGGGGAGGAGGTCTTGGAGAAACCAACTGCTGCAACTGGTCCTGCACTTGGTTTCTCCCTCAATTAGCACACCTCAAGGAAAGGTTTGAAAAGAGAATAGTTTCAGTAAAGTGTCCCCTATTTCAATCAAACTTTCATGCAAATGGGATCCTACCTACAGAAAACCAAAGAGAGAGATTCTAGAGATGCCCTTTGGCCAAAATGGTGCTACCAAGACCATATTGCCTTTGCTTTATCCACAGCCAACAACTTTTTGCTTTCCTGCTACAAAAATCTCTTTTGTGGGGTTTTTTTAAACTATTCTGCATGGTTATCAAGCTTCAGAAAGCATCACCTGAGTGTGTGTATAAGGCATCAATCCTGCACACATTCATTAGAGAATCATAGAGTTGGAAGAGACCTCGTGAGCCATCCCATTCAATCCCTGCCAAGAAGCAGGAAAATTGTATTTAAAGCACCCCTGACAGATGGCTATCCAGCTTCTGCTTAAAAGCCCCCAAAGAAGGCGCCTATACCACAGTCCGGGGCAGGAGGTTCAACTGCTGAACAGATACAGAATGGGGGATGCCTGGCTCGACAGCAAAAAGATCTTGTGAAAAAGATCTTGGAGTTCTCATTGACAGCAAGTTAAACATGAGCCAACAATATCATGTAGCAGATTAAAAAGCCAATTGGATTTTGGCCTGCATAAATAGGAGTCTAGTGTCTAGATCCAGGGAAGTTATGCTACCCCTCTATTCTGTCTTGATCAGACCACTCTACCTGGAATCACGCTGTGTCCAATTCTGGGCATCAGAACTGAAGGAAGATGTTGAGAAGCTGGAATGTGTCCAGAGAAGGGTGACTAAAATGATCAAGGAACTAGAGAACAAGCCCTATGAGGAGTGACTTAAAGAGCTGGGCATGTTTAACCTGGAAAAGATAAGACTGAGAGGAGTCTGGATGGCCATGCATAAATATGTGAGGAGAAGATATATGGAGGAGGGAGCAAGCTTGTTTTCTGCTGCCCCGGAGACTAGGGCATGGAACAATTGCTTCAAACTACAGGAAAGGAGATTCCACCTGAACATAAGGAAGAACTTTCTAACTGTTTAACTTGTTGTCAGTGAGGACTCCAAGATCTTTTTCACACGTACTGCTGTTGAGCCAGGCATCTCCCATTCTGTATCTTTGCATTTTATTTTTTTTCTGCCTAAGTGGAGTATGTTGCACTTGTCCCTGTTGAACTCCATTTTGTTAGTTTTGGCCCATCTCTCTAATCTGTTAAGATCGTTTTGAGTTCTGCTCCTGCCTTCTGGAGTATTGGCTATCCCTCCCTATTTGGTGTCATCTGCAAACTTGATTATCGTGCCTTCTAACCCTTCATCTAAGTCATTAATAAAGATGTTGAACAGGACTGGGCCTAGAACAGAACCCAGCTTATGGCACTCCACTTGTCACTTCTTTCCAGGATGAAGAAGCATTGGATAGGGTTAGGGTCAGCACCCTCTGGATTCATTCACATACCCAATTACAGATCCACTCAACCATAGTTTTGCCTAGCCCACATTTGACCAGTTTGTTTGCCTAAAGATCATGGGGGACCTTTTCAAAGGCTTACTGAAATCCAGATACGCTACATCCATGGCGTTCCCTGCATCTACCCATCTTGTATCTCTATCGAAAAAAGATATTAGTCTGGCATGACAAGTTCCAAATAATTCAGAGTGGTGTCTTCTGATCAGATCTGTTTACAATTGTTTTATTAAACCACTCCAGCTATAAATGGTTAGGGTTACATACATTAGTTACTATAGTTGAACAGCATTATAGAACAAGATGATCATATTGGTTACTTTGAGATGTTATTCAAAAATCACAAGTAGAGAAGCCTGGAGGAAAGAGTGCTTAATTATGATGTAAATTTTCTATGATGGTTCTTGATCATTCTTCTCTCCTCGAGCTCCCATTGTTCTGTTTTCAATGCCAACAAATGTGTAGCTAAGTCTCCTTTTCTCTCCATATTCCCCATGAAAATAAACAGGTTAAGGGTCCCGTTGTGACAATGTCACTACCTTTCAATTCAGTGTTGTAGCTGCAGGTCCATATTCCACCAGGAGATCCCAAACCCTCAGAGGCAAAGAGCTGAGGAAAGATAATCTAAAAGTAATGCAAACTGATTGTTATGGAAACAGGATGGGGGAAATGTAGTCAGTGAAGAAATAGAAAACCTAGATAATGCTTTGGTGGTAATTTTTTCCTTCCCAGTAAAGGCAGATATATGAAATTTAATGCTCACATTTTATTCTATGAGAGTATAGACCAGGCATGGCTCCCCAGGTGTTTTGGAGCTGTCAGAACTTCCCACAATTCCTAACAGCTCCAGGCTCCTTCCTTTTCCCCCTCAGCCACTTTGCAGCCTGAAACCTTTCAAATGCAAAGATATAGAATGGGGGATGCCTGGCTCAAGAGCAGTACATGTGAACAGGGTATAGGGTTACAGCCTGTGCTGGACGGGGTCGCACTCCCCTTGAAGGCACAGGTTCGCAGCTTGGGTGTGATCCTGGATTCATCGTTGAGCCTGGATCCCCAGGTTTCAGCGGTGACCAAGGGAGCATTTGCACAGCTCAGGCTCGTGCGCCAGCTGCGCCCGTACCTCGGGAAGTCTGACTTGGCCACGGTAGTACACGCTCTGGTCACATCCCGCCTTGACTACTGCAACGCTCTCTACATGGGGCTGCCCTTGAAAACAGCCCGGAAGCTTCAGCTAGTCCAGCGCGTGGCAGCCATGTTACTAGCAGGAGCGGGACGCAGGGAGCACACAACGCCCTTGTTGTTCCAGCTCCACTGGCTACCGATCTGCTACCGGGCCCAATTCAAGGTGCTGGTGCTGGCCTACAAAGCCTTAAACGGTTCCGGCCCAAAATACCTTGCTGACCGCATCTCGGCCTATGAGCCCACGAGGACCTTGAGATCGTCTGGGGAGGCCCTTCTCTCGATCCCGCCTGCCTCACAGGCACTTCTGGCGGGGACGAGAGATCCTTCTCGGTGGTGGCCCCCCGGCTGTGGAACACCCTCCCTGAAGATATCAGACAGGCGCCCTCCCTGATGTCATTCCGTAAGAGCCTAAAGACATGGTTATTTGAGAAGGCGTTTGACTAAGTGCTACAACAATTGGCAATGATGATCGGAACGGAATATGGATAACGGGTTTGGTGTATGATTCTACGATGAGACGGCGCGGATGATTTAGTGTAATTGTATTATTGATAGTTATGTTGATTTTGTTGTGATATTGTCTATTGTAAACTGTTTTTATATGTTGTACACCGCCGTGAGTCGCCCTAGGGCTGAGAACGGCGGTCAACAAATGCAGTAAATAAATAAATAAATAAATAAATAAATAAAAAGATCCTCGTGGACAACAAGTTAAACATGAGCCAACAATGTGATGCGGTAGCAAAAAAAGCCAATGGGATTTTGGTTTGCATAAATAAGAGTCAAGTGTCTGGATTCAGGGAAGTCATGCTACCCCTCTATTCTACCTTGGTCAGACCACACCTGGAATACTGTGTTCAATTCTGGGCACCGCAATTGAAAGGAGATGTTGACAAGCTGGAATCTGTCCAGAGGAGGGCGACTAAAATGATTGAGGGTCTGGAGAACAAGTCCTATGAGGAGATGCTTAAAGAGCTGTTTAGCCTGCAGAAGACTGAGAAGAAACATGATGAGGGCCATGTATAAATATGTGAGGGAAAGTCATAGAGAGGAGGGAGCAAGCTTGTTTTCTGCTGCCCTGGAGACTAGGACGCAATGAAACAATGGCTTGAAACTACAGGAAAGGAGATTCCACCTGAACATTGGGAAGAACTTCCTGACTGTAAGGAGAGCTGTTCAGCAGTGGAACTCTCTGCCCCAGGGTGTGGTTGAGGCTCCTTCTTTGTGGGCTTTTAAGCAGAGGCTGGATGGCCATCTGTCAGGAGTGCTTTGAATGCAATTTTCCTGCTTCTTGGCAGGGGATTGGATTGGATGGCCCACAAGGTGTCTTCCAACTCCATGATTCTTTGAAATATGTTCAACTCGCTCTGGCAGTTTTGAAAAGATGTGAAATCAGGACCCCCCACCCCCACCCCCACCCCCACCCCAGTAAAAGATACAGTAGAAGTAGAAAACATTCTGGTTAGTACATAAATTAAAAGTACCCCATGAAAGGAAGAAGAGAAATACAATGCATTCTTTCTTCAGGTAGGCTATCCTTTCAGTGACAACAGTTTTCCTCTCCCCAAGAAATGGGGAGAGAAAAAACATTTGTCTGCCTCACACGAGGCAGGGAGGAGTTCTGGAGGAACCCTCCAGAACATCCGGGGGCGTGGCCTGCTAACACAGGCCAGGCCCTCCCAGGCTCATTCCGCGCCTGGAAGTTGGGGAGAGAGGTCGCAGAGAAGAGCGAAGACAAGAAGTCTGAAGAGGTTCAACAAAGAAGAGAAGAAAAGAGGTTAAGGGGATAAGAAGAGCATCTACAGGTCTGTACAGGGGTCCTGGGGGAGGGAGGCTTCGCCCACCCACCCCCCTCCCGGACGAAGGCTGGGCCCTTCAGGGCCCTTCACAGAGGCCTTGGTTATGGCAAACAAGGGCACATGTGGCCAGCCAGGGGCCTGGAGCTGGGCGGCTTGGCAGGCGGCTAGCCGGCCATCGACATTCCCTGGCGCATGGTCACCGTGGCCTAGGATTGGGCCCGGCCTCGAGCTACCTGAGGGTTCTGGCAATAGGGTTCGTGTTGAATTGGCATCCGTCACTGCCGGGGCCCGCAGCGTCAATTTTGGTCGCCGTCCGGGCCGTTGATGGAGGCCATTGTGGGAGATGGAGCGGCTGCCATTTTAGGATAGGCCCAATTTCGTTTGCCACATGGGGCAAAATGAAAGTGAAAGGTATTTCAATTACTTTATTTTGGGCCGGATGCGTGTTATATGTAGTAGGTATGATGTTAAATATACAACGTTACACAGGTAATAGGGGAGTTATACCCTTGGCTACAGAGGTTGCTGACCTAAGGTCGATAGTTCTTATTCGGGAGCGGAGCGAGCTCCCGATGTTAGCCACAGCTCCCAAAAAAAATGGATCAGGGAGAGAGCTCCTGCTGTTAGATCCAGCTTCTGATACCAACATATATATATTATTTTAAATAGGATCAGAGGGGGAGCTCCTGCTGTTTGATCTAGCTTCTGATAGCAAAAAAAAAAAAAGTGGAGCAGGGAGAGAGCTCCTGCTGCTAGATCCAGCTTCTGATACACCCCAAATAATATTATTATTTTAAATAGGATCAGAGGGGGAGCTCCTGCTGTTTGATCCAGCTTCTGATACCAAAAAAAAGTATATATGTATATATATATATATATGTGTGTATATATATATATATATATATATATATATATGTATGTATATATGTATGTATATGTTTGTAGGTATGTATCCATGTATATGGATATCTATGTGTATGTGTATATATATGTATATAAAATAAAAACCAACACTTAAAGCAGCAATAAATGCAAATGTGAGTAGATCAATAGGCCCCAACGGTAGGCTCTGGCTACTTGGGTGCGGGAGAGCTCCTGATGTCAGCTCCAACTTGTGATAGCCTCACAGCGAGACTCAAGGCATAGGTATATAAAATAAAAATCAACACTTAAGTAGTAATAAATGCAAATGTGGTTAGATCAATAGACTCAACGGTAGGCTCGGTCTACTTGAGTGCGGGAGAGCTCCCGATGTCAGCCCCAACTTGTGATAGCCTCACAGTGAGACTCAATGCATAGGTATATAGAATGGAAACCAACACTTAAACATCAATAAATGCAAATGTGAATAGATCAATAGGCCCCGACGGTAGGCTCTGGCTGCTTGGGTGTGGGAGAGCTCCTGATGTCAGCCCCAACTTGTGATAGCCTCACAGTGGGACTCAAGACATATGTATATAAAATAAAAATCAACACTTAAGTAGTAATAAATGCAAATGTGATTAGATCAATAGGCCCAACGGTAGGCTCGGTCTACTTGAGTGCGGGAGAGCTCCTGATGTCAGCCCCAACTTGTGATAGCCTCACAGTGAGACTCAATGCATAGGTATATAGAATGAAAACCAACATTTAAACATCAATAAATGCAAAGGTGAGTAGATCAATAGGCCCCAACGGTAGGCTCTGGCTGCTTGGGTGCGGGAGAGCTCCTGATGTCAGCCCGAACTTGTGATACCATCACAGTGAGACTCAATGCATATGTATATAAAATAAAAATCAACACTTAAGCAGCAATAAATGCAATTGTGAGTAGATCCATAGGCCCCAACGGTAGACTTTGTTTACTTGGGTGCGGGCGAGCTCTGAGGTCAGCCTCAACTTGTGATAGCCTCACAGTGAGACTCAATGCAAATAAGAATTGATCAGTAGGCCCAACTGTAGGCTCTGACTACTTGGGTACAGGGTGAGCTTCTGGGGTCAGCCCCAACTTGTGATAACCTCACAGCGAGACTCAATGCAAATGTGAGTTGATCAATATGCCCCGGCCTAGCCTGGGCTTCCCTTACGAAGGCACTAGAGAGCTCCGCCTTTAGGCAAAGCGAACGCTGATAAATAGCATATTAGTTGCTTGAACAGTGGTTTATTCCATGGGGAACTTAAGGTGAGCCTTAGGTCACTTAAGTTATAACTATACAACAGTCGGTGAGGCATAGATTTAAGCATTTCTGCATTGCCCTATATATATATATATATATATATATATATATACATACATAGTGATAAAGTCATTGTCAACTTGTTTTACTGGCGCTTTATACTTATTGACACAGTCACTGGTAATTTTTCTTTCAGGATGACGCTGAGGAAGAATGTGGGCGGCCCTAAAGGAAAGGGACCTGCCAAGAAGACTCCGGTGAAGCGTCCCCTCCCTCCTAGGGAATCATCATCGGAGGAGGAGGACGTTTCAGCCGAAGAATTGAATGCTCTTATGGCTAGGATGGACAAATTTGAGAGGGAGAGGGGGCTTTCAATGAGGGAGGCTGGGCCGCGCCCTGCGCGGCAGGCTAGCAGGAAGATAATTTTTAAAAATCTGCTCTCCCGCATGTCTGTTCTAGAGGCCGCCCAAGCAGAGCAAGATCCTCCGGCCCCGACACCGCAAACGGTCGTGGGTCAAGTGTCGGCTGACAACCCAGCAACAACAACGCTGACCAGCGCGGCCCCGGCTGTATCCTGGTCTCAACCAGTTAGCGCGGAGGTACAGCCTGCGAAGAAAGCATCACCATCGGCCACCACACCGGCTGATCCGGTCATGACATCTCCTTCGGCGTCACCGGCTGTGCCAGAGCGGGCGGCACCTGGTCAGCCTGCTACACAAGCCATCGTCGTGGACGGGCCTTCGACATCCGCAGGTAATAACACCACACTGGTCTGGCCTTGGGGCCTGTGCCATGCGCAAAACACAACACCTACTCTCCCAAGTCCGGCCCTGGTGGCAACAGGAGCTTCGGTCGCAAAGGCTGGCCCTCAAGTCCCTACGGTTGCCCCCATAACCTTAGAAATGGCTAGGACGGGGGATGACAACCAGTATTGGGGAACCGATAAATGGGTTTTGCCGATAGTACCTACGGCAGCCTCAGCCTCTTTGGGGGCTCATTTGTCACAGAAAACCATAGACAAGATACTCAGGAATGAGTATATAGATATGTTTTCATTATACTTTAGGGAGTTAGATAAAAAGGAAAAAGAGGATTTGGACGAAGAACGTAAAGAGAAGCTAAAGAAAAGGCGGGTTGAGCGGAATTGGAAAAATTGGATAGCTTGTTATACCATATATGCATCCCTGCTAGTGGAAGCTCATCCTTACAGGGCCAAGGCCTTGTTTAAATATCAAAATATAATATATGGGGCATATGTCAACTACACTGGTCAGGCGTGGCTTGTTTACGATAGCTGCTTTTGTTCTGAGGCTGCCACGATGCCTAACAAGCGATGGGACCTCATCGACAGTCAATTGTGGATGGAGGTAATGAATACAACCAGAGCAGTTTCTGGTGAGAAGGCCGATAGCGGCCATACTATACAGAACACTAAAGAGAGTCAGCCCTTTCGGCAGGGAGGCCCAGCACAACAGCCGCAAAGGCAAAAGGCTATGTGCTGGGAATACGCGGCCCAGGGAGCTTGCGCCCGCGAGGACTGTAAATATCAGCACGCCTGTGCAATATGCCAGGGTAACCACGCAACCAATAGTTGTTACAAGGGAAAACCCACAAGAAGTGGGCCAAGAGGTGCCCAGTTCAATAGAAGGAACCCTGGACAGGTTACGGTTCCAAAAGGGCCCCAGCCCAATCAAGGCGGGTCCGCTTAGTTGCTGGCTGGAAAGTTAGCCTTACAGAGCTGCAGCAAATTACTGGCTGGCGGCTTTAGCACACATCAGTTTATGAGCAGGTGTTATATCATGCAGCGGCGTTGACTGCATTGCATTGGGACGGTTTGTGTTCCCTTTGTTGTTTGTTACCAGGAGTGGGTGTTTCTCCTGATGTGTTGGTTATCCACCGTTGGTCATGGCCCAGGGTGCACGTCGTTTGGTCTGCTATCATACCTCGTCGCAAGTACAGAGGCGACGTGGGAAGGCTTCAGAAAGCCAGAAAACGAGTGACTCGGGCCATGTGATTGTTCTGAGCCACGGGCGGACATTCTAAGGATTTGTTGATCATGGCCCAGGGTGCACGTCGTTTGGTCTGCTATCATACCTCGTCGCAAGTACAGAGGCGACGTGGGAAGGCTTCAGAAAGCCAGAAAACGAGTGACTCGGGCCATGTGATTGTTCTGATCCACGGGCGGACATTCGAAGGATTTGTTGGTCATGGCCCAGGGTGCACGTCGTTTGTCCGCTATCATACCTCGTCGCAAGTGCAGAGGCGACATGGGAAGGCTTGAGAAAGCCAGAATACGAGTGACTCGGGCCATGTGACTGTTCGGATCCATCAGAGGGGTCGTTACATTGAGCACCCAAACATCACTCGTGACGACGAGAGGTTGTATCGGGGTTTTGGAGTACGTCTTTCGGAATTGGGCAACCAACGATTTCGGTTAGATTTACAGGAAGGTATTTTAGGGGTGTTAGAGGAATTGGTGGGGGATGGGGGCGAAATGGACATTTGCCCCCAATCCGTGGCGTAAATAGATAGGGAAATTCCTTTAGTCGGTGTGCACCTAGGGCACCCCTTAAGGGGTGAAAGGCCCTTAAGTTAAACACTCACCTACAGTTTAAAGGGGTGAGGTGTTGTTAATGGCCTTTAATGGGAAGGAGTCTCGATACAAGAGCTCTGGAAGAGACTCCTCATTCCTTTCCCTTGATGGTGATACGATTTGATTACCGAAACCCAGGTGCTTCGCCCGGAAATTGTTATTATCGGGTAGTGATACTACCTGGGTTAGGTGACACCAGTTCCTTACACCCTTGAGTTAAGTTAAGAACTTAAATAGGTAACGTTAAATAAAAGTTGCCCAATTTGAATCCAACGCATTGGTGTTGTGTCTTTTATTCTCGTGTGTTTCTTCGTGGGTTGGCAGACAATATGCTTTGCTGAGCTCAAGGTAAATCCATGTGGAGCCTGGCTCAATGCTATAGAATCCTGGGTGCTGTAGTTTTGCAAGATCTTTAGATTTCCCTAACAAAGAGCTGGTCCATCACCAAACTACAGCTCCCAGGATTTTATAGCATTGAGCCACGGCAGTGAAAGTGGTGTCAAGCCACATTCATTCTGCAGTGTAGATGCACCCTCAGTGAATATCTGTCCAGAAATGGTGAAGCCAACCTGAGATTGGGATTACATCATGTCTTGGATAGGCTTAAACCCCTTCTGACAAACCAGGTTTGCAGCTTGGCAGTGTTCTTGGAATCAACATTGCTTCTGGAAATCCTTGTGGCTCCTGCGGCCAGGAGAACCTTTGCCCAGCTCCGGTTGGGATGCCAGCTGTGTGGGTAGCTGGCTTTGGAGACAGTGTGTCATGCCGTAATTGCTTCTTGATTAGATTACTGCGATGTGCTTTGTGTAGCCCACGCTTTGAACTGAGCAATCAGAAGCAAATTGAAAGTAGGCACAGCTGAGACAGGACCAGCGAGACATGGACTCCAAAGCTCAAGTTAGACCACACTTTTGCCAGAACATTTTGCAAGGGTTGTGGTTTCCAAACACTCCTCCTCCAGAGTGCCTTATAGAGGTCAAATCAAAAGCTAATTAAACTGGATTTAAAGAACACGAATTAGATTTGTTTTCGAATTATGGTTTTACCTGTTTCTCTGGAAAGTTGAGCAATGCAAAGCAAATACATTGTTGGAGGGGAAGGGGGATGAAATATTGTCAGCCCTCCACATTTGCGGATTTACTTTTGCAGATTTGATTTAAATCTTCTCTCCAGGAGTCTCTGGGTCTTCCAGTACAATCCTAGGGTCAATGTCCAGAGATTCCTTGAAATATCTCTTTAGGAATCTCAAGGTTTTCCCAGTGTAATTATGTGGGCCTCTAGTGCAGGTTGACTATAGAGTCATGCTGAAGGATCTATACATTCCTAGAGAAGTGTTCTCTTAGCTTTAAAAAATAATAATTTCTATTTACAGTTTTTCACTTTCATGGGGGACCTTGCACTTAGTCCCATCAAATGGGGAGAGCCAACTGTAGTGGGACTTTGTCAAAATTTGGCGTTTTTTGGCTTTTCAGACCCAACACAGATTTATTGACTGGAGTGGTTATACACTGATTCAAATCCCATTGGTATGTTGTGCTGTTGTTGTTGTTGTTTATTCGTTCAGTCATTTCCGACTCTTTGTGACCTCATGAACCAGCCCATGGCCATCACCACCCCCAGCTCCTTCAAGGTCAAGCCAGTCACTTCAAGGATAATATCCATCCACCTTGCCCTTGGCCAGCCCCTCTTATTCTTTCCTTCCATTTTCCCCAGCATCATTATCTTCCCCAAGCTATTCTGTCTTCTCATTATGTGGACAAAGTACTTCATCTTTGCCTTTAATATCCTTCCCTCTAGTGAGCAGTCTGGCATTATTTCCTGGAGTATGGATTGGTTTGATCTTCTTGCAGACCAAGGCACTCTCAGAACTTTCCTCCAACACCACTGTTCAAAAGTGCCTATCTCCTTTGCTCAGCTTTCCTTATGGTCCACCTCTCGTTTCCATAGGTTACTATGGAGAATACCATTGCTTTAACTTCGTGGACCTTCATTGCCAATGTGATGTCTCTACTCTTCACTATTTTATCAAGATTGGTTATTGCCGTCCTCCAAATAAGTAAATGTCTTCTGATTTCCTGGCTGCAATCTTTGTCTGCAGTAATCTTTGGGGCTAGAAATACAAAGTCTGTCACTACCTCCAGGTTTTCTCCCTCTATTTCCGAGTTATCATTCAGTCTGGTTGCCATAATCTTGGTTATTGATATTTAACTGCAACCCAGCTTTTGCACTTTCTTCTTTCACCTTGGTTAGAAGACTCCTCAGCTCCTTCTCGCTTTCAGCCATCAAAGTGGTATCATCATCATATCTAAGGTTGTTAATGTTTCTTCCAGCAATTTTAAATTGAGCCTTGGATTTGTCAAGCCCCATACGTTGCATTATGTGTTCTGCATACAAGTTGAATAGGTCGGGTGAGAGTGCTGTACTTCTTTCCCAATCTTGAACCAGCCTGTTCTTCCATGGTCTGTTCTTACTGTTGCTACTTGGTCATTATACGGATTCCTCAGGAGAGAGACAAGGTGACGTGGTCCTCCCACACCACCAAGTATTTGCCACAATTTATTATGATCCAGACAGTCAAAGGCTTTAGAATAGTCAATAAAACAGAAATAGATGTTTTTCTGAAACTCCCTGTCTTCCTACATTATCCTTGAGATTTTGGCAATTTGGTATCTTACATAAGCATAAATTTTCATATGGATGGAGTTTTTTTTTTTAAGTCCCCAAAATGCAGGGCTGGGCATGCAATGTATGAAGGCATAGCACATGAATGTGCCTTGTGCATGAATGGCATATTTGTCATTCAATGTAAGGGTGGTGTAGCAAAATTTATATCTATCTCCACATGAGGAGCTTCAGGTTATCCAAGCGTGATGGTTTATCTGGGCAACTATTGGGTTCCCAGTGGCAGTCCTGCTTGGAATCTGATTTGAATATGTCTCCCAGGCTTGACTCATTCCCTTCTTTGTTGTTCTGGTTCAACACACTGACTAAATTGCTGCCCTTTAGGAAATGATAACACATTTGTGGTCCATTTCCTCAAAGGCTACATGCAGCTTGAGAAAGCGAGCTCCATGTCAGAGGCACCACTTTCTCATCTATATCTTATTTCCTTGGTTTTGGAAAAAAAAGTTTCCCTTCCAAGTTTTCACTTTCAGCATAAAATATGTCCTTGTGGAAGCAGTTACAAATGTCAACACTTTAAGCACTACTAAATTTATGGGGGCATTGAATTTTAATAGCCCCATAAATGTCTGTAATAATAGTGACAGATCTATCGCAATAAATTGCTACAAAGAAATATAAAAATAAATGCAAGATAAAAAGTGTGTGTATAAAATACGTTTTTATGTAGCATGTAATGGTTTCTGAAGATCATACATAACCCATGTTTTAAGATAAGTACTATGTAAGCCTCCAGTTCCTGGGGAAATATCTCAGGGATTGTAGAATAGCTTGGACCTTCCTTCTCTGAGGCCCCATCTACATTTCCATATAACACATTTTCAGAATTCAAATTAACTGCATTGAACTGCTGTGGTCTATGCTCTGGTTACCTCCTGTATAGACTACTGCAATGCTCTCTACGTGGGGTTGCCTATGAAGACTGCCCAGAAGCTGCGATTAGTCCAACGCTCGGCAGTCAGGCTACTAACGGGAGCGGGGTACAGGGGGCGTACAACTCCCTTATTGCACCAGCTCCACTGGCTGCCAATTAGCTTCCAAGTACAATTCAAAGTGCTGGTTTTAACCTACAAAACCCTATACAGTTCTGGCCCAGTTTACGTGTCCGAACGTATTCTCCCCTATGAACCATTAAGAGTGTTAGGATCGTCTGGAGAGGCCCTGCTCTCGGTCCCGCCACCTTCGCAGTCACGTTTGGTGGGAATGGGAGACAGGGCCTTTTCTGTGGTGGCCCCCCAGCTATGGAATTCCCTCCTGAATGAAACTAGATCTGCCCCTCCCTCCTGACCTTTAGGAAGCTAGTGAAAATCTGGCTGTGGAACAAGGCCTTTACAGAATGATGGCTGAGACCAGTAATCGACCAAAGTTATTGACCACAATATATGGACTGAATATAAGGACTGAGTTGGACATGCTTTTATCTTGGTGAACGGCTTTTATGGAATTTATCTTATGTGTATTTGGTTATTCACTGTCGGTGTATGATGTTTTAGATTTTTACTGTTAGCATTGAATCCTTGCTATCAGCTGGTCTGAGTCCCTCTACGGAGGTAGAGAAGATCGTGATAGAAAAGTTTTAAATAAATAAATAAACAGTAGTGTAGACTCATATATTCCAGCTCAATGCAGTCCAATCTGCATTATATGAGCCTACATTGACCATTATAATGCAGTTTAAATTCCATGATATGGCAGTGTAGGTGGGGCCTGAGACAGACCCACCCTTCAAAGAGAGAAATCTGGTTTCTCTTCCCAGATCCCAAAGTAGGACTTAAAACCACTATTCAGAGGCTATAAAAGATATGAAACCCTTACAGTAATAAGCACTGTACTCATTTATTATCATCAGACAATGCATTCTACTCAGTATCTTTTCTAAGTTCATTTTGGGGTTGTCACTGATAATGGCTCCTTATGATGCATAGTACATGAAAGCTGGACAAGCCTATTGCTAGAATGGAACAGTATGCAAAACTACTCACAAGTTAGAAGAATTTAGACCTGGTCTTCAAGAAAACCTATTGCATTTCTGTCAATATATTTGTTTATTGTACTGCTAGCTTGGGGGCCCGGCTGTGTTTGGGTTATTTGAGAAAGGCATTGTTTGTTTTTTGAAGTTTGGTAATATTAGTTTGGTAATGTATAATGCTGTTTATTAGGGGGGGAAAGCCCGTCTGTGCTTTTGTTTTTTATGAATACTCCCATTAGAAAATACATAAGGATGTGGGTGAACTACAATTCCCAGAATCATGGGTCAATTCTTCACAAACTGCCATTTTTCAAAGTTGGCCATGTTGGGTTTGTGTACCACATGTAGTCCAGATCCAATATCAGCTGGGTTCAGTGCTCTCTGGATAAGGATGAATACAATTCCCAGATTCCCAGGGCAATCACCCCCAAACCCTACCAGTATTCACAGTTGCCCATGCTGGGTCTGTGTGCCAAGTGTAGTCCAGATCTATCACTGGCTGGGAGTGCTCTCTGGATAAGGGTGAACTACAACTCTCAGATTCCCAGGGCAATCACCCCCAAACCCTGCCAGTATTCACAGTTGCCCATGTTGGGTCTGTGTGCTAAGTGTAGTCCAGATCTGTCATTGGCTGGGAGTGCTCTCTGGATAAGGGTGAACTACAACTCCCAGATTCCCAGGGCAATCACCCCAAACCCTGCCAGTATACATAGTTGTCCATTATGAGTCTGCATGCCAACGATGAATCTGGACCAAAGTTGGCATGCAGACTCATCATGGGCAACTGTGTATACTGGCAGGGTTTGGGGGTGGTTGCCCTCTCTGGATAAGGGTAAAATACAACTCCCAGATTCTCAGGGAGTACATTGGCAGGGTTTGGGCCACATGTTCATGGAGCTCGCTCTAACCTGAAATGTCAGTTGAGAGAGTACCTTTGGAGGCTTCTCAGCACTTAAAACTATAGCCTGTTTGTGGAGACCAGAGGTTGTCTGTTTAAGAGGACACCTCCACTACATACACACATACACATTTTTCACTTTTATTATGTGGATAGATGATATAGATAGATAGATGATAGATAGATAGATAGATAGATAGATAGATAGATAGATAGATAGATAGATTATGCAATGGCTGTTTTCACTTTCCCAGTGAATCAAGCAGTACATTGGAGACACTGGCAAAGAAGTGTGCGCTATCCATGAATGTGCAACTTTTGGCAGAACAGTTAAGCTCATGGAGTTTGGTTGCAATGACCTGAATACACACTTTGTACGAGAGCTACTTATGTGCCTATGCAAGTCTAACAGAACTGGATTGAGCTCCACCTTCAGTGGCAATCCAAAACGAAGCATCTCTCCAAGTACAAAATAGCCTACAAAAGAGATAGAAATGAAACATTCACTGGGGTCATGAGGCTGTCGCTAGATTCCAAAGTTCAAATGACTCCCCTGGGCTGGACTCAGTTTATGTAAATGCTTTCAAGTGAAATATGGAAGAGTGTGTCAGTGGCAGAAAGTGAATATTAACAGCATGCTGGAGGCTTCTCTATCAATGTGCCTCTCTTTCCCATGACCACTGTTGTCTTAAATTTATATCAAATGGTTTTCCTATGTCTGCCCCATAGCAAAGTGCTCCAATCCCAGTGAATTTGAGTGAGTCTAAGGCCCTATCTACACTGCCATCATAATGCAAATTGAACTGGGTTACATAGCAGTGTGGACTCATATAATCCAGTTCAATGAAGTTCAACCTGCATTATATGGCAGTATAGATGGGGCCTAAGAAAAGTACTAAGAAAGGAAATGGCAGGAGTTCATGAAACACTTCATAATTTGGAAGATGTGATTTTATCCCCTCTTCAACCACTATGGTTTATGCATTGGACCAGGACTTTGGGACTTCATCAGACAGACACCTTACTGCAGTTCCAACCGCATTATATGGTCACTGTGGACTCATATAATGCACTTATAACTGTATTTAACTGTGTTATATGAGTCTACACTGAACACATAATGCAGCCCAAATTGCATTAAATGGTCAGTGTAAACTGGACATGGGAAGCCAGGGTCCAAATCTCCCATCCCTCCTTGGGCAAGTCACACTTTCTTAGTCTTGGAGGAATGAAAAGGCTAATGTCCTCTGAATAAAGCTTGCTGAGAAAACCCTAGGAGCAAGTCACCATAGCAAGCTAACACTGTTCAACACTTGAGCGGAAACCAAGTTTTCCAATCCCCACTCTGCTATGGAAACCCACAAAATGATCGTGGGAAAAGTCACACTTTCTCAGCCTCAGAGGAATGCAAACCTCCTCTGAAACAATTTTAGGAGAGAGAGGTTTGCCATAAGTCAAAATCCACTTGAAGGCACATAACAACATTTTCTAGAGCAGTGGCTCCCAAACTGTGGTCTTTGAGACTTCATTTTCCATAAGCCTTACCAAAACATCTGGAGAACCAAAGTTTGGGAACCACTGTCATAGAAAGTATAGAGAATATTTGAGTTTTAAAATTAAAAGAAATTTGGATGCACGTGGGTTCCTGTGACGTCCACAAATTGCACACCTCTATGTAAAGTAGACTACAGTTCATGGTTGCAATTTTACACAATTAAAGAAATCCTGTGAATTGCTCTCACCAAGACAACCCTATAAGAGGGTCAACCAAAGTTGGAGTCAACTTGAAAGACAAATAACAAGAATTCCTTCCACTGTGAAAGACCATCACATCATAGAGTTCATCAAGAGACTTAATGGGCCATCCAGTCCAATCACCTTCTGCCATGCAGGAAAAGGACAATCAAAGCATGCCCAATAGATGGCCATCCAGTCTCTGCTTAAAAGCCTCCAAAGAAAGAGCCTCCACCAAACTCCAAGGGAGTGAGTTCCACTATTGAACACAGCTCTTACAATAGGAAGTTCTTCCTAATGTTCAGGTGGAATCTCCTTTCCTGTCATGTGAACCCATTGCTCTGAATATAGTTCTGAGTAAATTTCTTGTATATAGCCAAGATGCAAATCAACCATAGACAGAAATGTAGCAGAAGGTCTCAAAGAGTTAATTTTGTGCATCTATAACTAATAAGGGGGGGAAGCTTGACCTCAGTTGACACAAATCACATATTAACTCACCCAATGCTTCTCCCATGTTTCAATGTGTGCTAGTATTTGAATTATTCACTTAATGGTAAACATCAATCCACCCACCCTCCCCCGCATCCCAGGCTCCCTTGTTGGTGTATTTTATTGGTTGGAAATGACTAGGGTTTGAATGGTCTCCAGCAGGTGGGCCCACTGAACTGTGTTTCCCTTCCCTTTTTGCTTTCTTCAGAGCCATTATTGGAATAGAAAGTTCACCAACAATACATCCGGGAGTAATGTCGCGGTCTAATGATACCTAGATTAGAATATAATTATTCTGGCAGGCACAGGAATGCTAATACTACAGGCTGCAACGGGATTAGCACTTTAACAACTGGTAAGAGCAGTATTTAAAATTATTTGTATGTGCATATTATTACTCCTTTTAGTCTCAACGCCACCAGTAATTATCTCAACAGGGTACAATGGGATGATATTTGAGAGCCAAACCATGTTCTTATGGTATATTGACATTTTATTTTGTTATTCTGGGCTTTCTGACATTGTCCCCTGTTCTCTAACAGTACATTTATTCCACCAGAAATATTAAAGTCCTTGGCATGCCACTGAAGGGCTGCCAATTTTAACCTCATACAAAGCTTTTTAGGTTGAACTTTCAAAGATCCATATTTCTCTGTACAGGAATGTTTGTTAGTCTTCCTTTCTTCTATGTTCCATACAGAACCAAAAACACCTTCCTTCTGCCCCACTTCTTTCCACCTTGTGCAACTATACTATGAATATGGTTTGACACACATTCAGTGCTATGGCATGCTTGGAGTTGTAGTTCGGCACTTTTATACCTTATCAGCTACTGATATTCTAAGGCCCATTGTTCAGGTTTCAACGAGCTTTTCGAGTTGCTGTCAAAGAGGGATTACAACCAGATTAGGTGACCTGAGTATTGCTACCTGAATTATTCCATTTCTGACCAAAACTGTGAGTATTTAAATGCTCTCTGAAAGCCCATTCAGTCGCCTCTTGGCACTTTGCCGCGTTGCTGAGAGGTCCAGTTTGTGATGATTTCCCCACGGTAGAGGGTTACATTTGGCGTCCGTGAGAAAGAAAGAAAAAAGAGATGATTTATACGTTGCCGGCTCATGGAAATGATGTTTAAATCCCTCACAAGCAAGGAACTGACATGTATAAAGAATGGAGGAAATGAAATAAAATTAAAAGTGATGTAGTTCCTCCACAAAGAACATTATTTGTGAGCTATGTGGAAGGAATGAACAATGTGCAATCCTTGCGGACCCTGGTTCTGGCATTGTGATGCATAACCTCCTTCCCTTTCTCCTTTTCTCCTTTCTCTCTCCCCCCTCCCTTTTGTATTTCTTCTGGATAATTTATTTTCCACTCAGAGATCAAATGGAAGAAAGCAAGATGTCTGAATTATGGGCTTGTATTTTCCTGGCTAGAATTGAACTTGCTACTGATTCATGCCTAGCAGACTTTTGGAAAGTAAATGTGGACCTTCACAAGGATATCAGATGATGATGATGACGATGATTTGAATTAGAGTTGGAAGGGGCCGTAAGATTCATCTAGACCAACCCCTACTACACAAATCAGTCAATTGTCATCCAGTTTCCATTGAGATACTTTCGATGAAAAAAGCCACAACCTTCACAGACTGGCTATTTCACCAATGAACACTGTTTTAAATAGACTGGTTTGATTCAGCTGTGCAACACCCCTTAGATATATAGAAATCTATATCTATCTATCTATCTATCTATAAATTTGTTAGGGGCATCCAACGGAGCCACAAAACTAAAAAAAAAAACCAACGAAAATTAACCAAAATTCCCATGCCCATAACACAACCCACAAGGTACAAACATATCTACTCAAAATGAAAAACAACACAACAACACACTCACAAAACGGCAAAACAACTGAGCATGCGCATTGGCGGCCAGCCGCAAGTTCCCTGGCCAACGTTCCCTTCCGGCCAACGTTCCCTCTGCGGAAGCCATGCCCACTCCAAGCCCTGCCGCGCTGCTAACCGCACACACACACACCCTGCCGCACACACACACACAACCCCACGCTCCATCACTCCCCCCGCCGCCGCACACACACATGCAACCCCACGCTCCACACTTCCCCTGCCGCCGCACACACACATGCAACCCCACGCTCCATCATTCCCCCTGCCGCCGCACACACACGCAACCCCATGCTCCATCACTCCCCCTGCCGCCACACACACACACGCAACCCCACGCTCCATCGCTCCCCCCGCCGCCACACACACATGCAACCCCATGCTCCATCGCTCCCCCTGCCGCCGCACACACACACGCAACCCCACGCTCCATCACTCCCCCCGCCACCGCACACACACACGCAACCCCATGGTCCATCACTCCCCCCGCCGCCACACACAACCCCATGCTCCATCACTCCCCCCGCCGCCGCACACACACATGCAACCCCACGCTCCACACTTCCCCTGCCGCCGCACACACACATGCAACCCCACGCTCCATCATTCCCCCTGCCGCCGCACACACACGCAACGCCACGCTCCATCACTCCCCCTGCCGCCACACACACACACGCAACCCCACGCTCCATCGCTCCCCCCGCCGCCGCACACACACACGCAACCCCATGCTCCATCGCTCCCCCCGCCGCCGCACACACACACACAACCCCACGCTCCATCACTCCCCCCGCCACCACACACACACACGCAACCCCACGCTCCATCACTCCCCCCGCCGCCGCACACACACACGCAACCCCATGGTCCATCACTCCCCCCGCCGCCACACACAACCCCAAGCTCCATCACTCCCCCTGCCACCGCACACACACACGTAACCCCACTCCCCCCACCGCCGTACACACACATGCAACCCCACGCTCCATCACTCCCCCCGCCGCCGCACACACACACGCAACCCCACGGTCCATAACTCCCCCCGCCGCCACACACACACACACAACCCCACGCTCCATCACTCCCCCCGCCGCCACACACACAGACGCAACCCCACGCTCCATCACTCCCCCCGCCACCGCACACACACACAACCCCATGCTCCATCACTCCCCCCGCCACCACACACACACACGCAACCCCACTCCCCCCGCCGCCGCACACACACACGCAACCGCACGCTCCATCACTCCCCCCGCCGCCGCACACACACACGCAACCCCACGCTCCATCACTCCCCCCGCCGCCGCACACACACATGCAACCCCACGCTCCATCACTCCCCCCGCCACCGCACACACACACACAACCCCATGCTCCATCACTCCCCCGCCCCAATCTTACCTCCTTTTACTTCACGCCACCTCCAAACCCCACCCCGCCCCTTCCCGCCCTGTCAAAATCCAGGAAAGATGGGAAGGAAGGAAGGAAGGAAGAAAGAAAGAGAAAGGGAGGTAAAGAAAAATGGGGAAGGAAGGAAAGTTAGAGAAAGAAGGAAGAAGAAAAGGAAAGAAAAGGAAAGGAAAGATGGAAGGAAAGAAGAGACAGCAGAAGAGAAAGAAAAGGGGGAAGGAAGGAAAGAGGTAGAGATGGAAGAAATGAGAGACAGAGGGAGGGAAAGAAAAAGGGGGAAGGAAGGAAGGAGAGAAGGAAAGAAAAAAGGGAATGGAGGAAGGAAAGGGGGAGTGAAGGAAGGGGGGAAATGTAGAGAAAGAGGGAGGGAAGGAAAGAGAGAAGGAAGAAAAGAGACCAGAAGAGAAAGAAAAAGGGAGAAGGAAGGAAGGAGAGAAGGAAATAAAAAAGGGAATGAAGGAAGGAAAGAGGGAGTGAAGGAAGGGGGAAGCTGTAGAGAAAGAGGGAGGGAAGGAAAGAAGGAAAGAGAGAAGGAAGAAAAGAGACCAGAAGAGAAAGAAAAAGGGGAAAGGAAGGAAGGAGAGAAAGAAAGAAAAAAGGGAATGAAGGAAGGAAAGAGGGAGTGAAGGAAGGGGGAAGATGTAGAGAAAGAGGGAGGGAACAACAACAACAACTTTATGTTTATATCCCACCACCATCTCCCCAAAGGGACTCAGGGAGGCTTACATGGGGACCAAGCCCAGCATAAACAAAATTTACAAGCAAAAACTCAATTTAAAAAACATAATAATATATAAACAATCTAAATTAAACAATTTAAACCAGCAAAATATAAAAACATCAAAGAATGTATCAAAACCAACCTCAACCACCAAATTAGGGGGGAGAGCTAATACTCCAGAGGACAGGATCAGAATTCAAAATGACCTTAACAGATTACAGAGCTGGGCCAAAACTAACAAAAAGCATTTCATCAAGGATAAATGTGGGATACTACACTTAGGCAGAAAAAATGAAATGCAAAGATACAGAATGGATGATGCCTGGCTCAACAACAGTTCGTGAGAAAAAGATATTAGAGTATTTGTGGACAACAAGTTGAACATGTTCCAACAAATTTGATGCAGCAGCTTAAAAAACCAATGGGATTTTGGCTTGCATCAAAAGGAGTATAGTGTCTAGATTGAGGGAAGTCATGATGTCTTTGTATTCTGCTTTGGTTAGACCTCTTTCTCTGGAATACTGTGTCCAATTCTGGGCACCACAGTTTAAAAGTGATATTGTCAAGCTGGAAGGTGTCCAGAGGAGGGCAACTAAATGATTAAAGATCTAGAGGCCATGAATCCCTTTGAGGAGCATCTTAAAGAGCCTAAAAGAAGAGAAGGTTGAGAGGAGACATGAGAGCCATGTATAAATATGTGAAAGAATGTCATAAGGAAGAGGAAGCAGGCTTGTTTTCTGCTGCCCTGGAAACTAGAACTTGGGGAAAAGGGTTAAATTTACAGGAAAGGAGATTCCACCTAAACATTAGGAAGAACTTACTACTGTAAGGGCTGTTCTCTGCTTGGGGGTGTGGTGGAAGCTCCTTCCTTGGAAGCTTTTAAACAGAGACTGGATGGCTATCTGTTTGGTTGCTTTGAATGTGATTTTCCTACATTGCAGGGGGTTGGTCTAGATGGCCCATATGGTCTCTTCCAGCTCTATTATTCTATGAGTCTTTGGCAGAGAAAGCTAAGGCCTTGTAAAACTACAATTTCCATGGCTTTGAGCCATGGCAGTAAACGTGAGGTCAAGCTGTATTCATTCTGCACTGTAGATGCACCCCAGGGGTATCCTTGCTTCTTAGGCCTGTCCATGCCTTCGTGGTGATAAAGAGATCCCATTATGCTGTAGCTGTTCTCCTTAGTCAAAGGAATTTTACTCACTTTTTTAAGGAGCTTGGAAGAAAGGTCTACATTGTATTATATAAAAGATTTAAAGCGCCCACTGATCTACAGATATAATCGAAGCCAAGCGAGGATAAAAGTTGCGCTGCCTATTGTAAGGAGGCGTTTTCTCTTCCAGAATTCAGACACCATTGAAGAAGGAATGAAACAAATACCAAAAACAGGAGACCGCTAACATTCTTCCACCCACATCCATACTCCCATTTCCCTTGAACTTGATTGTTAATGCTATGTCGCTTTCTTCCCAAACCACCTTGCCTGAAAAGGAGAGACATTTTTCATGTAAAAAACAGGATGGGAAAAATAGTGCAAAGAAATTCACTGTTTTGAACTAGCCTAGGATTCTGTCAAAAGTTCCTTGAAATACACAGAAATCAGTCTGCCTCTCCTTGTTTGGACTTTTTGCAACTATAGAAACTTTTAAAGTTTTAATGTCATCTTTCAGATCAGAGTCAACTTGGGATGATGGATGTATCCCTGTATCCAGCACGAGCAGAAATTTTTACATCCATGCCTGGAAGTTGAAGATGGTGCATTATGGAGGTGGTGGTGGCTGGGAGAGTTCAATGTTAGTAGAGCAGGGAATACTGTGCAGGATTTGGACCAGTTTTGAAGGAGTTCTCCAAGGTTCTCAAACTATTTCATGACCTTGAGGAGCTCCATTATACACCAAATTAAAACCTGGAGTGGATTCAAGGCTCTACTGAAAGGGGAATTACCAGCTGTAGTAGACAGAAATATTATAGACATCTGTGTGTTTAGAATTACCAGCTGTGACTGTATGGAAGAGAATGATCATGGACACATCTACACTGACCACATAATGTGAGATGAAAGCAACTGAGGAGGGAGCTATTTAGATGGAGAACTGATCATACATCAAGCTCAGGAACCGGGGAGTGCTTCATGGGTGATCACTCATGGCCAAATATAATTGCCTTCCATGGGTAGAGCATTTTAGATCTGCATGGTCTTTTACAGTCAGGACATACATTTCCAAGTGGAAGGAGGTCCCAGCAAGAGTTTGCTTGACTCGCCTTTTTCTCAGCAGGGTTTATGCACACTGAGCCAGCACTAACCACGTTCCAGGTCTCAACAACTTCAACAGCTTCACAGCCATGAAGAAATTTGGTATTTTCCCCCATCATGCCACACAATGTGCATGTATGGATTACTGGAATATTAGTCCCTTGTTCAGTTTCACCATGCTATATAGTTTGCACCAATGTATGCTGATGTGCATACAATTTTCCCCAATTTTGCTATCTCAATTTAATGCCTCTGATTCATGTTCTTGTGCATATAGTTGTACCCTAAATCATTTAAACACCACATTTTCAAGCTGCCTTCTATTCACATTAGGTGGTCAGTGTAAATGTGCCCCATGATACACTTTCTAACACATGAAAGTGCTGCTATCCGATATTCATCTTTTTATTGGTTTTTTTTAATATTAGGGAGAAGAACTGCCTAAGGCATTCACATTCCTTCAAATGATCATAAGCAAAGCAAACAATTAGGATTTTCTTGTTTAGACGGCTTTTAAAAGACTCATTTTAAATTATTTTATTATTCTTGGGATGCATTCATTTATTTTTGTTGTTAAACCTGTTAAACCAAACAGACTGAACTTGGCTTTTGAATGCCAGTGACTTTGATCCTCCGCTCTCTCTCCAGTGGTTTGGTGTCTGAGAATGGCTATTTTCAAATGGGCAGACAGGATTGTGATGTGATTTTTTTATTTCATGCACATGGCTCTGGAGATGAGGCTTTCTGGGGAAATATGTTTGATGTCACAGCAGCAAAAGAAGAACTATTTTCATTAGCTTTCCATTTATTTTCCCCTGCCCTGTTTAATTCTTTCATTTTGAATGCTCTGCTTTCTTCCAGCATCTCTAATCTCTTTTACTTGCTCTGAAAGATAATGTGGGAGATGACTCACAACACCTAGCAAAATCTTAATGGATGCAATGAAAGCTGAGAAGAACAGGTGGATGGAAGATTTGGTGGTCAAGAGCGCTTTATCTAAATGCTTTCTACTCAACATCTCCTGTGTGGTGTGGAAAAGTTGAAATATTTAGGCAACACACAACATGTTGATTTTCATTCAGGGTCACTGTCAACCACTTGGCCAACCAGTTTGGACAGCCCTGAATAAGCATTTTTTTAAAAACCTGCCACCCTGTGATCTATGCCATTTCATTCATTTCACAACACCAAATGCTTGAGTCTAAGTGTTGTTTAGGTTTCCCATAATGCCAGCCAAATGATGGCTATTTGGGGTGGTTTCAAGGATGTCCAGCCATCTCCCAATGATAGGAAAGCACACCAAATTCTACCATATTGAGATATGTCCATTAACTGAATTCTGCTTTCTAACAGCCATAAAACCCATTCTTTGATCCTATTTACAGAAGAGACAGAAGAGAAAAGTGGAAGTTGGTGGCTTCCATGTTTGTGGGATGGTGATTCTGAACTTAGTTTCCATCTAGACTGTCAATGCATTGTCAAAGGTGCTGAACCCTATCAACAAAACAGGCTTAACAACTTTGCTACTTCTTTTAAAATGCAGGTTAAAAATGGAACAGATTCATCACCTCACAGATATGGAAGTCACCAGTTTCCACTGATGTCTGGTGATTAGTGAAGATTTTTGACAAAGCAAAAAATGCAGATAGATCTAGAGGGGAGAAAATCCCTTTCAAAGTATGAGCAGTCACACTGGCATTTGAAGTGGACTTCCTCAGATTTGGGGCTGGCAACCAACCATGTTGTTGGATGGATTCTCAGAATTGTAGACCAAATAAATACTGTGGAAGATCCTACATTAGGAGATATAGCAATGATAACTTATCTCCATTGTTGTAGCTTTGTCTTCTACCCAAAAGCTATTGTAGAGGACCTACAGCACAATCAACATAGGGATTTCCAAGGCACAAATGGAATGCAACAAAAGGTAGGTTCCAGGCAGCCATGCTCTCCATGGGTCACACTATGCCCTTGGTGTATGAGCATTGTATGAACATTGATTTAACTCTACATAAACACAATAAAGGGTCTACTTTCCTACTCTGAAAAGACCCAAATAATGATCTGGTGCTGTGCTCTCCCATGTTTCCTTATGGAAAAAAAAGTTTGTAAATACCTGCAAAGCTAGGAGAAACTGAAAGAAAAAACCCTGCTATTCTTAACTGACATACACACAAAACGTTGTAGGACTTTGTTATACATGCAATTTTTTTAAATGGTAGGTCAGGCCCCTGAAGCCCCAGAACTATAACACTCAGTTTCATGCTTTTGTCCCCCTTGGATAAATATATTGTCACATATAATTGAATGTGCCAAAGAGGTCTGATTCTCAATTGCCTGGAACTTATTGTGATGTATCCAGCTGCTCACTGTACTTCAAAAAGATCACTTAACTGAATCCAGCTGTAATATTCACGTTGGCAACAGATTTTTAAATGTGCATTATACATTTCCTTTGGGGAGAAAATACAACCACAGCAACCCATTGATTGGGATCCTATTGGTGTCTTATACATGCATGGAACACATGATGGGAGAAAGGCAGGATATAAATCTTATCATTAGCACCTGACAAGCAGGTGCCAAGGCTATATCCACTTCAACTGTGTGAACTACAGCATCCAAATCTGAGCAAAACTGAGCAATTTTATCTGCAAAATGCTGTGCAAATTATTTACAGATAGCTGTTGAGTTGTCAGCATGTTTCCCTTGAAGATTCATTTGTAATATAGTCTTCTGATCACTGAAAACAGATCCATTGGGCAGTCCTTTGCAGATGCAATAGTGGCAGCAAAAATGATCTCTTTGCTGCCCTCATTGCCACGGATTAGGCCTTCAAATAAAGTCTAGTCTATGTCCGGTCAGATTCGCTTTGAGTTTTCTATGTCTCACTTGCTTCATCACTGCTAACTCCTTGGAAAACCAGGGGGCTGTTTGGGTCTACCTTAAGAGGAGATGCTCAAGAGCAATCTGTCCTGGTCATTTCCCCATTCCAGAGGTCAGCCAGAGCTTTGACAGAACCATCTGCAAAGCTAACAGGAAACTGTCCAAGAGCCATCAAGAATCTATCCGAATCCATCAACCTCCTTGGGCAGACCACCTTAATCATTCCCTCACCCATATGGAGGTTTTGAGTTCCAGACTATTAAACCTAACCAGGTGATGATCGATCAATGACGACCAAACTGTAGAAAGTTCCTCCACACTGCAATCATTATCACCCCATCCAGCACAGAAAACAAGTAGGAACGGTCACCACTTAGGACAGAGTTATGGTTGTCAAGGAGGCTATGAACTCCTGAGCCACTCCTAACAGGGCAGTCTCAGCATGGATGTCCCCCAGCACCATAAGCTGCTGAGACTCCAGCACTAATCCTGACACTACCCTGGAAGGGAGACTGTTGAGCAGCAGGGTGGGAGGTACACTAACAGAATCCCTTTCCTGTCCCAGCTACCCACATTTAGGTATAATATTGGAACTTTGTAGGCTGTGGGATAGGGAACCTCCTCAAGGGGTGGAATCATGCTAGGCCACTGCTGCTCTACCTCCTTACCCTCAAGTCTCACCTGCTGCTATACAAAAAAAAAAACACCCTGGCAAGCAGGGCTGAGAGAGATTAAACCCTAACCCTAATGCCAAGTCTCATCCAAACAGGTTTCCGTAACACAAGCCAGGTCAGCATGCTCATTTAGAACCAGGTCCTCCATGCCACTTGTTTTTCTACACATTTGCATGTTGAGTTTGTTGGGCAAAATCACACTTCACCAATCGGGGGTGTGAGGTGGGGGGGGGGGGGGTTCACAAACATTGAACCTTATCTGTGAGTTTGTATGGAAAATCTCAGCCTTATATCCCTCTTACTTGGAAAAGGTTATTTATGAGCACAGCACAAGCAAACACATGTTGAGGGAATAACGTGTTTCAAATAAGAATGAATAGAAATTGTGATCTGACAGTTTAGTTTTATCCCCTGTCTCTTCTCTCTAGGTGCCGTTTCTCTCATTCTTGAACCACTATTATGGCTGGGAAAACATTTATGCAAAGCACAAGGAAATGTGCCTTGCTCTGCTGCCCATCCAATTACTTATTTTCTCTGATAGAGCCTCATTTCAATGTAATACTATTTCCCCAACAAACAAACAAAACCCTGAACAGCAGAAGGATTGATGGCTTGACACAAGTTGCTTGGTTCCAGAAGGTGCTATTAATCCCAGCCAAAGAAGATGATGGGAATGTAAGGACCAAGTAAGACAGAGATATGGAAGGCAGAAACAAGGACTCACACTCCTGCACAAGTCAAATGTTGTCTCAAACTGGGTCAACATTCATACTGGAAAACCTCCCCTTAGGGTCATACCAGGGATGGAAAAATATTGAAAGCTATTTAAGAAAATTTGAAACACATGATGTTCATGTCTTGATAGAGCTGAGAAGATGAATGCTAGAATGGTATGAATCTCTTCAGTTTGGTACCAACTTTGCGTAAAATTTACCAGTGATTGTTTTTTTGCACAAAAAGGGAGATTTTGCTACATAGAAAATAGTACTTTTATTTTCCTATCCAGAAAAAAAAAACTGTCATCAGAGTTCAACACTCAAACCACTACACAATATCAGCTCTCAAGTATAACATGCAAATATTTACACCAGGAGAAAGATACAGGCAGGAAGAAAATTCAGATGAGATTCAGAGAAATTCAGTGGTGGAGACAGAGAAATTTTCCCCATCCCTGTTCAACAGCTGGTCTTGGCATCATTTGCTTTCATAAAGGTTACATTTACACAATATCCGGTATGAGTCTTTCCCTTGGGACAGATGTGAGGAGACTGCAGAGGTGAGAAACAGACATACAAGCTCAGCATTTCCTCACTTAAATTCTGAGCAGAAGATGGGGAAGAATGGAGCTCGATTTGAAATACATTTACATGGTTGCAAGCCAGATAGGATCTAACACTGAAATAATCATAATCAGCAGAGGGAGAACATTTTTTACTTAAAATATAACTAAGATGTCTTGTAAATTCAATGTTGATTTTCTTATTTATATAGCTCTTATATTTCCAGCTTGTGGCTGAAATAAATTTATTGAGGATTCAGTATTAAACATTCGATAAAGTAAGCATCAGACAAATGGTAAAAAATAATAGAATCCTAGTAGGATAAAAAATAATAGAATCCTACTCTTTAGGTCAGTAGTTCTCAACCTGTGGATCCCCAGGTTTTATAGCTTAAAACTTCCAAAAATCCCAGCCAGTTTATCAGCTGTAAAGATTTCTGGGAGTTGAAGGTCCAAACACCTGGGGACCCACAGGTTGAGAACTACTGTTTTAGGTGGCACATTTTTTCCTGCAAGAAATTCCACCTAAACATTAGAAAGAACAATCTGATGGCAAGAGCTGGTGGAAAATTCTTTATTCAAGTGCTTCAGTATACAGCGGAACCTCTATTTTAGACTATCCCAATTTAGGAGCATTTTGAGTTAAGAGCTGTCACTCAGCCTAGGTTTTGCTTTGACATAAGTGCAGCATTTTGAGTTAAAAGCTAGTGCCAGAGGGAGCACTAGCACAAGAGTACAGGGCGTTAGGGCTCCAAGGGAGAAGCCTCCATGTCTTGTGCTCTTGCCCACTTTGGAAGATTGCTGTCTACTTTGCTTTTGTCCACTTTAGAAAACTTTGGGTTAGTTGATTTTGTGTGGTTTTATTCCCAGTTGTTTGGCTTCATGAAGAGACAGCAAGAAAGGGAGGGAGGCTGGAATGAGTACAGTCTGAAAAAGAAAAGGATGCTTTAGCCACTTCACTTGCCACAACTTTGTGCTTCTACCATTGTTAAATTGATTTTTCTTTTTTTATTGTTCCATGAGAATGTGCAGAGTTTACCTTGCTGTAACTGGCCTTGCTGTTACTGGCCAACAAATATTTTGTTGCCTCAGATGTGCATCCTTGCAACAACAACTTTGTGCTTCTACCATTTTAAAGTTGATCTTTCTTTTTTATTGTTCCATGTGAATACACTATTTGTTCAATGTATTGTCGAAGGCTTTCATGGCTGGAATCACTGGGTTGTTGTAGGTTTTTTCAGGCTATATGTGGCCATGTTCTAGAGGCATTCTCTCTCCTATGGCAAGCAACCTCCGAGGATGCTTGCCATAGTTGCAGGTGAAACGTTAGGAGATAATGCCTCTAGAATATGGCCATATAGCCCGAAAAAACCTACAAGACACTATTTGTTATTTATGAAGTACATTCTCTTATTTCAAAAACATAGTAAAAAAAGGGGGGGGATTAATAGCATGCCAATTCATTTCAATGGAGACATTCACTTTAAGATAAGAGTGGTTTGAGCTAAGAGTTTGGTCACAGAACAAATTAAACTCTTAAGTCAAGGTATCACTTGAACTACTCTCATGAACTGCAGCATTAGAATTCCATAGCATCGAATGTTATTGTCTGTATCTCACCAAACTACCATACCCAGAATGGGTTTGGGCCATGACAACTAAAGTGGAATCTGACATCTGGAGACACCATTTAGATGTGATGCTTCTAGAAAACATATAACATCTAGTTCCTCTGGGAGATCTGTCTTTTTGTGTCCACTAAAGACCAGGGTGATCCCCCCCATATGGGGATAGCTTCAGGCAACCAGATGGACTCTGCTAGTATCAGTTTCAGCTTTCTACCTCTTTACATATTCACAGCTTTTGGGGGCCTAAGCCTGGACTCAGGAGGTCACCAATCTACCTTGATATAATTGGGAGGAAGATGTTCAATGTATTGTCGAAGAAATAAATAAAATCAATAGAAATAAAAATCAATCGATCAACCAATTAAATTTCCCACCTTGCTTTGGCAGGCATAATGTAACACACCCAGATCTCAATGCTACAAACCACAAAAACACACTGGGAACCAATGCTCCTTTTCTCTACTTCATTTTGTAAACAAAGTACCCATACACAGAATTGATCAGCATGCATAAATACTAATCTTCCTCCTAACACTTGCTATTTGAAAAGTTTGTGCTATCCCAGACCATTTTCCACCCAAACTTGGGAAAAAAGGCATTATTTCTGGACAGTTCGAAGAAGTCTATAAATAAGAGACGCCGATGGTGTTCTTTTGCACAGAGCAGCATATTTGTTGGGAGTGCTGATTTTTGCTTCTGGCAGTGAGGGTGAAGCCGTCTGGTGACCTCGCGGCTGAGGGTCACACTTTTCCTCTTCCGCTCTTCATTACGGCACTCCCCGTGGGCAAGAGAACTTGCAACTCTGAAAGCCTGGGGCACACAGTGAGACGCAACTTGCTAATGAAACAGTCAGGGAGAGATGCGCCTTGGCATTAAGCAATTACTGTCAAGGAACAGGGCACCCAGCTAGAACGCAGCCTTGGACATCAAACTAATAGCCGTGATTTGCCAATTAATGTGTTAGGTAAAAAGTGGGGAGGCAGGAAGGACGGCAGATTTAATGTACCCAGCTTCACATGTTTACCCTCTGACCTACCCGGCATACTCTCCTCCATGCGCTAACATCTGGATTTGAGAGCCCAAAGGGACATGTGGCTATAAAGCAGCAAGATCGCAAAGCTCTGGCGATCACAAGCTTTGTGTGCAGCTTGTCTCATGTGCCTAGAGAAGTGTCAAGAATGGCTGAGCCCTTTGGGATGCATAATACCTAATTCAATGCAATGCATTTCCCTCAGCACTCACTGTGGATCACCTTGAGATATCTGAATCAGGCATGTTTTCCCCCAAGGAAGGTTCTCTTAATTTACCTTTGATTTTCATTTTGCATGAAATTTCGCATCAGGTGGCAATGCTTTGGGAAAGCCGTGCTTGAGTTTGGCTTTATGAAAGAATATTAATAAAGGCTCCCTTCTTTTGATGAGAAATGTGTGTGTCTATATGCTATCAAGTCACCTGTCGTAGGGTCTCCTTAAACAAGGAATACTCAAAGGAAGTTTTGCCACTTACTTCCACTGAAATATAGCCTACAGTACGTAGCATTAACCAGGATGTCTAGCTTCTAAGCTCAAATGGGATGTGGTGCTTTTAGGGTATTTAGATCACTTTCATGCATAACATGGCTTTAAAAATGTGCTGCTGACTAAATGCAATAGAACCATGGGAGTTGTGGTTTTACAAGGTCTTGAGCTTTCTCTGCCAAAGAGTGCTGGTGCCGAACCAAACTACAACTCCCGGGAATCTATCACCTTGAGCTGTGGCAGCTAATGTAGTGTCAAACTGCATTACACCTACAATGTAGATGTACCCAAAGCCTAGTGTTTTATAGATACTAAGATCCTTCTAGAGCAGACATGGGAAAACTTTGGTTCTCCAGATGTTTTGGACTTAGCTCCCACAATTCCTAACAGCCTACCTTCTAGAGGTATAGGACATTACTGTCTGATTCAGAATGTCTGATCTTCTGCTGAAGATTAGCAAGAATTGTGCGTGGAGGCACATTGCATGAGTCTATGCCTTGCACATGAATCCAAATGGGCATTTGTGCATTGTCTTGTACGTTTGTTATCTTGGTTCAGTTGTGAGATGATGCCAATGCTATTCAACGCAAGAGTCGTACAACACAATGACTGCATAAATCCACACTTATCCATCTATGTGATGTCTGAAAAAGAACTCAACAGTGTCAATATCTTTGCATGTGCAGAATCACCACAGCCACACTTAGCAAGAAATTATCTTCATTAGATGATAACTGCAGAATGACAGGCACCTAATTCCAAGCAGATGTGTGATCCTGCCAAGAAAAATGTCTCATTTAAGAACTAGGCACATTGTGTATTTCCTGACACATTGAGTTCACTGCCAGTAAGATGTTTTCATGGAAAGAATTTGAAGCCTGAGCTAGGTGTACAACAAGAAGGTTTTCCGTGAGGCCGGAGTAGAGCTTTCAGTTTGCTCAAAGGAATTGCAAAATAACACCTTTTGTTGGACATGAGACACAGGAATCCATTGGTTTTGCACATTCTGTGACATTTACATTAGCACATCCATCAAACCTAACCAGAAGCACATAAATACAACTTGACTTGAAAATTAAAAGCATCAAAGGGTGCCTCTACAGAAGTGGTTCTCAACTTTCCTAATGCCTCAACCCCTTAATACAGTTCCTCATGTTGTAGTGACTCCCAACTATAACATTATTTTTGTTGCTAATTCATAACTGTAATTTTGCTGCTGTTATGAATCGTAATGTACATATCTGAAATGCAGGATGTATTTTCATTCACTGGACCAAATTTGGCACAAATACCCGATACACCCAAATTTGAATACTGGTGGGGTTGAGGGCAACTGATTTTGTCATTTGGGAGTTGTAGTTGCTGGGATTTATAGTTCACTGAAAATCAAAGAGCATTCTGAACTCACCAATGATGGAATTAAACCAAACTTGGCACACATAATTCCCATGACCAACAGAAAATACAGTAAGGGTTTGGTGGACATTGACCTTGAGTTTTGTTCCAATTCACCTACATCCAGAGAGCACTGTGGGCAATGATAGATCTTTACCAAACTTGGCATAAAAACTCAATATGCTCAAATGTGAACAGTGGTGGAGCTTGGGGAAAACGGACCTTGACATTTGGGAATTGTAGTTGCTGGGATTTATACCAACAATCAAAGAGCATTCTGAACCCCACCAACAATAGAATTGGGCCAAACTTCCCACACAGAACTCCCATGCTTTGAAGGGACTCGCTGGCATGAGCCTCCATGTAACCTCACACACTCTTCCTCACCCGTACATGTGCACCACGCTGCCATGCACCAAGCATGCCTGCTCTCTCCTCCCCACTTGGAGTCTCAGAATAGCCCTTCCCTTTGCTGAGAGGCCAGCCAATCACACCGGAGAAGGGCTTTGGATGGGAGCAGGCATGTAGCTGGGGGGGGGGGGGGGGGGCCTTGGGGGGCTTCAGCCCCCCCCCCCCCCGAAATTCTGATGGTGGTCCGCAAGAAGGCCTTACTGCTACATTATTTAAACTGTTATGTTTATTCATATCATGATCTGATCACCATGCTCAATATATCCCATATGCATGGGGGTATTGGGGTAATGATACAAAAGGTTTGCTAGGGTAGATCCTCTTTCACTCACTCAGTTCCCCCCCCCCCAACCAAACTCCCCCCCCCCCCCCCCGAAACAAAATCCTGGCTACGGGCCTTGATGGGAGGATTCACAATCTGTTTCCAAAATGGAAGAGAAGGGCAGACGGAGAAATCTTCAGCCTTCTCTACCAAAGTGGTTCCTAAGACCACCAGAAATATATTAATTCTACAGCATAGATGCACCTTTAGCTAGGGAGATCAAAATGATGGTATCTTCTGAGTAGGTCTTTGTAGGATTCAATTCTTAATATGAAGAAAAGTGCTGTATAAAAAGCTGTGATCCATGAGTTGATTTTTTTTCCGTTCACATTTTGTCAGCCTCAGAGTAATGCTTATCTCCTGCGAGAATTTACCTTTTTTTCTTTTCTATTTTCCTGGGTTCCGCCCATCCTCTGCAGCACGCCAGCCAAAGTTTGGCAGTTCTTTGGAGGCAGTTTTTCTCCCCTTCCTTGGAGAAACCTTTATGCAGAAAAGGCAGTAGATAAGGAACCATAATAAAATATGTGGCCACAAGAGTGTAAAGTTCAACGTGGTCCAATTTATCACCATCCGTTTAAGAAAGAAGGTGTCACAGTGTTCAGGGACCAACTTGTCTAGAGGCTGAAATGATGGCTGAGCCAGAATGACTTTCCCTCATTCTCTTATGAGCAAAAAAATACTACCAGTGTGCATGGAAAGCAACTGAGGAACTATTCCTCCTTGCTCTTTTTCCTGAAGATTAAGTGGTAGAGGAGAAACAGACAAACTGAACCATTATCATCTCCTTCTTTTCCTATTATTGATGTTATTCACTAAAATTGTCTACTGTAGTCAAAATTGCTTAATTGTACATTACAGTTATGGAATCCTAGGATGTATAGTTTGGCGATGCATCAGCACCATTTGGCAGACAGAGCTAAAGACCCATTGTTCCATAGCATTGAGCTATGGCATTTAAACTGGTATCAAACAGTATAGGTACACTCAGGCTTCATCTACACTGCCATACAATCCAGTTTCTGGATCCGGATAATCTGCTTTGAACTGGATTATATGGCAGTATAGGCTCATATAACCCAGTTCAAAGCAGATTACCTGGATTCAGATTATATAGCAGTGCAGATTCAGGCGCACACTCTCAGCCCCAGAAAACTATGTGATGGGTTCAATTGAGCAGAAAATCATACATTTTTTTCTGAAAATGCCATTCTCTGTGCAAAATGAAATATGCAAATTTTGTGTAGAACAAGACCTGAACGGCAAAGGTTGCGGCTCTCTTTCATGGTGTTTCCTGAAACCCTTATCTGTGATTGGATTTCTTTCAAATATTCTTTCCATCCCTATTCTCTGGTGGATGCAAGTTCCACTTCTCAAGTGGAGAAAGGGAGGAACAGAGTCATTCAAGCGGCATGAGATTTCATCTCCTTAACTACAGGTTGCACTAAATGCACAAAAAGAAAGAGTAAAGCTGCAAAGCGGAAACACATTCCTTTTCTTTGTGAGCTGCAGAGGAGGGAGGGGGGTTTACCACCATTTTTGAAAAGCTCCATAGTTTGTGCCATAGTTGATACTTTAATTAGGCAATTACGCTATTAGGAGCCGACAAAGCTTCAGGCCCAGGTAAGCTACAGCCCAGAAACCTATCAGAAGAACAAAATGGAAGGCCTGTGGAGTTATCTGTGGTATTTCAAGGAGGAAAGAAACAAAGCCAAGAAAACCAAAGTGGTAACAAATACAGTTGCCCCTTCAGGTTTGCTAAGATTAGGGGCACAGGGCTTTCATGAAAATGACAACCCGCAAATAAAGGAAATGCTAATTATTGATATAAGAGAACACATTTATAAGAATTTCTAGGGACCTCATCACATTGTTTAGATCCCCTGGATTAATTAGCCAGCCTCTGTGGCAAATCAGCAGAACAGTAGGCCAATGTTGGCACACCGCCTCACCAGCGACAACACTTTCCCATCACATGTGGCTTCCCACTGCGTTGGCCCTGTGATTCTTTATGGATATGTGGTCTCCCATGTTCTGGGCCAAGTGTCCTAGGACGATTGCACCCCAGTTCACCTGTGGAGCCCTGTTGGAAATCAGCCTGAGTCATGAGATGGACGGCATGGAACTCCATCGATCAGCTATGCTGCAAGCATCCTAAAACACTTGCAGCCCGTAGTGTGATGAGGTTGTAGGTCTTCCAGCATGACACTATGGTCAACTACAACCATACTGCATGACCAAGATATTCCTGGAGAGCAAACTTGTTTACTGCTTCCATGGAGATTAGGACAAGGAACAATGGCTTCAAACTACAAGAAAGGAGATTCCATCTGAACATGAGGAAGAACTTCCTGACTGTGAGAGCCGTTCAGCAGTGGAACTCTCTGCCCCGGAGTGTGGTGGAGGCTCCTTCTTTGGAAGCTTTTAAACAGAGGCTGGATGGCCATCTGTCAGGGGTGCTTTGAATGCAATATTCCTGCTTCTTGGCAGGGGGTTGGACTGGATGGCCCATGAGGTCTCTTCCAACTCTTTGATTCTGATTCCATGATTATTTCCATAGAATCATACTGGAGGACCTAGAGCTTTCTAGACAGAATGTTTGAAATCAAATCCATGAATAATCAAATTTGAAAATGAGGAGGGACAACTATATGGCAACCCCCCCCCCAAAAAAAACCCCCTTTCCCAATAATAGTTGCAAAATACCAGCAACCCTGGGATGAAAGTAAGGCCCCATCTACACTGCGATATTATGGAGTTTGAACTGGATTATATTGGTCATTGTAGACTCATATAATGCAGATGGAACTGGGTTATATGTGTCTAGCCATATAATCCAGTTCAATGCAGTTAATCTGCATTCTCCAATGTCGCAATGTAGATGGGTCTTAGGAAATTAATGGAGAGAATGGGTGGGTAACTAGTTTCTCAGATGTTGGGAATGGGCTATCTAACAGTGGGATATGATGGGATATGAAGTCCCCACACATATAGAGGGCTGGAGTTACTGACCCATGAATGAGACCATGTTGTATTTGTTCTTTTTAAGGGGAACATTTTTATTCTGTTTATGGTTTAATTATATCTAAGTGCAACTAAGCAACCTCTCTTGGCTGAATCTGCCAAAACATGATGCTGTATAGTGTTGGGCTGGATCCACACTGCCATTTAATGCAGTTAAAGAATGCAGGTTAACTGCATCAAATTGGATTATTTGGCAATGTAGACTCATATAATCCAGGTCAATACATTTCATCCATATTCTGAAACTGCATTATATGACAGTGTAGATTCAGCCTTAGTTTAATGCAACCACCATGAGGCTATGAGAGTATAGATTTACTCTATGGAAGAATGATGTAGATTTTCAGCAGACTAATACACAATAATATTGGTTAGGACATCAGAAATTCAAGACAAACAGCATAGATAGTACCAGGACCTTGTCACATGTCCCAGCTGGGCCTTGGCCTATGGTTTGGGAAATTACTAATTCATTAACTTCTTGTGTGTGTATGTGTTCAATTTCCACACCCCACCAATGCTGCACTTAAAAACCTTTTGAGGACATCTGGAATAAGGGATTATTGGATTTGTAATTTAGCACATAAAAATTATGTCCTTTGCACACCTCTAATGGGATTCTCATAGTCTCCAGCTTGGTTCCCTCCAATAACTGCAGTACATCAGAAGAGACAAAGAAGAGAGGCAAAACAAGGCAAAGGCCTTGGAACGATTTCATGAATTCTGCTGTGATCCAACTGATAACATATGGTTCCTCTGAGTTTTATGGGAGAGTTTACAACGTATGTGCATGCCTGCGTGTGTTTTAGATTGCACAATTTATAATATCCTTACCACTACTAGTAAAGCTTACGAGGATCGTTTTGGCAAAGCTGTTGTGTAATGACTTTCAAATATAATTATAAACATATTTCAATATAAAGTCTGTTGCCAAAGTCAAATATACACTGGCTAAGTGAAATTAACCTTCAAGTGATACTTGAATAACAGTAAACCACAAGGGTATGGAAGAGATTAGATATACTGTAGTCTAATTATGTTACAATAATTCACCTCATTAATCTCTTAGGAAACAATAACCACAACAGTTAAATGCTGTAATTAACAAACCCTATTTCAAACTTGATTTTAATTTTATACGACTTTGCAATATTATCTGGTGCAATTATATAAAAGACAAACAACAATAACAACAACGGAAGATAAAGCAAATGTTACATTCTCCCGAGAAAGCTTCTGTATGCCTTTAACCTGGGAGATGGAGGAAAAGTCAAGCAGGGCTGCTTTGGAGTATTCGTAATGCTTGTCAAAATGGAGGCCGTATCTCTTTCATTCTCTTCTGCCTCTCTGGAATGCATTGCCAACATGAAACATGTCCCACATGTGCAATTGAGCAAAAATCTCAACCCTCTAAATCAATGATGTCCAACCTTTGGTCCTCCAGGTTTTTGGACAGCAGCTCCTAAAATTCTTGGCCATTGGACAAGTTGGCCAGAGCTTCTGAGAACTGAAGTTCCAAACAACTGGAGGACCAAAGGTGGTACACCCTTACTCTAAATAAGTGGTGCCAAACTTGTGGCCCGCCAGGTGCTTTGGACTTCAGCTTGCAGAATTTCTGGCCAATGGCTATCTTTTGGGAGTTGTAGGCCCAATCATCTGGAGGGCCTACAACTCTCCTACATATAAATAAAGATAAAAGATAAAATAAGGTAGGTTATCCTGCATTAGCCCTTTGCAACATGTAGCTGCCACATGGCTGATCCACATCTACACTGACTTAAGTGCTCAGTGTAGATGTGCCCTAGGTCCTCCAATGCAAGTCTGTGGGACTGGAAAAGGGGTAAGTAAGTAATGTTTGCTTATATCCATAGATTCATATAACCACAATCCAGTTTGGAATATATCTCATACAGATGCCTCTGAAAAATCCTGCAACTCTCTTGGGAAGACAGGCAGAGAAATACCAGTGTGCTGGAAGAAGCAAAGACCACCAACATTGAAATGATGCTCCTATGCCATCAACTCCGCTGGACTGGCCACCTTGTCCAACTACCTGATCACCATCTCCAAAGCAGTTACTATACTCCCAACTCAAGAATGGGAAACGTAATGTTGATAGACAGGAAAGGAGATTTAAAGTTGGGCTTAAAGCCAACATAAAAAAACTGTGGCATAGACACTGAAACTGGGAACCCTTGGCCCTTGAGCGCTCTAAATGGAGGTAAGCTGTGACCAACAATACTGCAGAATTCAAAGAGGCACAAATGGAGAGCGAAAGGGAGGAACATGCCAAGAGGAAGGCACATCAAGCCAACCCTGACCAGGACCATCTTCCACCTGGAAACTGATGCCCTCACTGTGGAAGAACATGCGGGTCAAGAATTGGGCTTCACAGCCACCTACGGACCCACCGCCAAGACACTACGCTTGGAGGATTATCATCCTCAGGCCATGAGGGATCACCTAACAGCATAACAAACCCCCCACAGAAACAAAGGGGCTTACTGAATTATTTTCCAGAATTCTCCACTGTGGTTCTGCTGGACTTCTCAGCAGCCTTCAATACCATTGACCACGGTATCCTTCTGGGATGCCTCGTGGAAATGGGCCTTGGTGATACTGTTCTGCAGTGGCTCCGGTCTTTCCTAGAGGGTCACTCCCAGAATGTGTTACTGGAAGACGCCTGTTCAACCTCACAATCATTGTTGTGTGGGGTTTCTCAGGGCTCAATACTGTCTCACATGTTGTTTAACATCTACATGAAGCCACTGGGGGAAGTCATCTGGAGTTTCAGAGTGCGGTGTCACCTATATGCAGATGATGTCCAACTCTGTCACTTCTTCTCACCTGCTACTAAGGAGGCTGTTCAGGTCCTGAACTGGTGCTTGGCCACTGTGTTGGACTGGATGAGGGCGAACAAATTGAAACTGAATCCAGACAAGACAGATACTCTTGGTTAGTCGAAAGGCCGAACAGGGCATAGGATTACAGCCTGTTTTTGAATGGATTACACTCCCCCTGAAGATGCAGGTTTGCAGCTTGGGTGTAATCATGGACTCATCGCTGAGCCTGGAACCCCAGGTTTCGGCAGTGACCAGGGAAGCATTTGCACAGTTAAAACTTGTGCACCAGTTGCACCCATACCTTGGGTGCACCTATACTTGGGAAGTCTGACTTGTCCACGGTGACATCCTGTACAGACTACTGCAATATGCTCTATGCGGGGCTGCCTTTGTTTGGAAGCTTCAAATGGTCCAACAGGTGGCAGCCAGGTTATTAACTGAAATAGTGCTCAGGAAGCACACAACTCCTCTGTTGCGCTAATTCCACTGGCTGCCAGTTTGCTACTGGGCACAATTCAAAGTGCTGGCTTTAGCCTTTAAAACTCTAAACAGTTCTGGCCCAGCTTACCTGTCCGAATGCATCTCCCCCTATGAACTGGCTAGGCACTTAAGACTGCCTGGGGAAACCCTGCTCTTGGTCCCACATCCTTCGCAGATGCGATTGGTGGAAACTAGAGATAGGGCTTTCTCAGCAGTGACCCCTTGGCTATGAAGTGCCCTCCCTAGGGATATCAGATCAGCCCCCTCCCTCCTAACATTTCGAAAGAAAGTTAAAACCTGGCTTTTTGAGCAGGCATTTGCAGATGCAATGTAACAGATTAATTTAGACCAGTGGTTCTCAACCTGGGATCCCCAGATGTTTTTGGCCTACATCTCCCAGAAATCCCAGCCAGTTTACCAGCTGTTAGGATTTCTGGGAGTTGAAGGCCAAAAACATCTGGGGACCCCAGGTTGAGAACCACTGATTTAGACCCACTGAATGATTGGACGATGAGATGGTAAAATGATTTAAGTGATGAGATGCTGAGGACTTGTGTTTTATGGTTTTTATGGTTCTACTGGTTTTTTTTATATGGCCTATATTATATCTTAATGTTTTTAACTATATTTTATGTTGTGGGGGTCTTTGATTCCCGACTGTAAACCCCCTCAAGTCACCTTCTGGTTGGGAGAGGTGATATATAAATATGGTAAATAAATTAAATAAATGTATCCTTACCAAATTGGAATTTGGAACATTCCAAATAAATAAATGTATCCTTACCAAATTGGAATTTGGAACATTCAGACCTAATGGACAGAAGAGTAGTGTGTGGGCTAAACTTCCGAGAAACATTTCCTATTCCTCTCATTACTAATGTGATCTCACGTTCCACATCCCTGCTCTAAGCCTTCAATGGTCAACACAAGCAGGAGGTTAAACTGGCTATGGTTCTGTTTTGTCGAGGTTAATTTTCAAATGAAAGCTAAAGTAGGAATGCAATTGGGTTTTTTCTTTCTTTCTTCTCATCTCAACACCGACTTTATAGATGTTATCCCCTGCCCTGTCTCTCCTCCAAAGAAAATGAGGTTTCTTTTGTAAGGGCACCACATTGGTGGGAAGTAAACTGAAAGGTTCATGTTCCAATAAAACATAAATGAGCACTTTTTTTTTAAAGAAAGCAACGTTCAGATCAGAGGAAGAAAAACCATTCAACTATAACCATTTTCCATTAGGACAATGTAATATTGTGCTAAAGTTCAAGTGATGTATGGGCGTCTCCTTGAAGAAGATATTCTATATATCAGATGCGCCATAAATACTACGCAACCCGCTGCTCCTCAGGCAAGGCAGCTGCATCCTTGAGTGGTCTTAGAAAATATACCGCATGGTTGGAAAGTGAATTATAGCGGCAAACAAATTTAATGCGTCAGCTCGCCTGGTGGACACCCACAATTTGCAATTTAATCATCCACAAGTTATGGTGCGGCTGATAATTGAATTAGACTTTGAAATAAGGTGTTATTGGTTTAGAGTGGACTTAAAAAATTGCACACCTATTGAGGTTTATGGTAATCATAAAAGGGGATAGTGAGTTGCAAATGAGGGTTAAGATTCATTGGCAGGAGGAATTCAAGAGGTTTGTGGTGGTAAGGAAGAAGCTACTGCTGCTAGACCAGGCATGGGAAACCTTTGGCCCTCCAGGTGTTTTGGACTCCAACTCCCACAATTCCTAACAGCCTCAGGCCATTTCCTTTTCCCCCTCAGCTGCTTAAGCGGCTGAGGGGGGAAAGGAAAGGACCTGAGGCTGTAAGGAATTGTGGGAATTGAAGTCCAAAACACCTGGAGGGCCAAAGTTTGCCCATAACAGCCTAGACTTGTGCATCTTCAATAGATGGAGGCAGGTTTATCCTTACCTTCTCTGTGTGCATTTGATATTGTATTAACGTGGGGGGGGGGGGGGCATTGAGGGGATTCGAGATAAGCAAACTCTTCCATTCCCATGTCAATAGTAAGATTTGTATCCTCTCCATAAGCAAAATACAGAACATGGTGCAGATTTCCTGAACCGACATTTTCATTTTAAATTTCCAGTGTGGTTAAATACTCACTTATAGAATTGGCCATAATTAAACAAAAAATCTGAATGAGTGCCATATCCAAAAGAAACTTGGTTTTATATTTCAGCAGTCTAGCCAAGTGGTTTAATGTGTCCACTGATTTACCATTGGCATTGCTGCATTTTATCACCCTATCTGTTAAAGTTATATGCTGAAAATGTAATAATAATAATAATAATAATAATAATAATAATAATAGAATTTAAGGATCAAACCTCAAAGACGCTGGCAGAAGCCAGTCAAGCTGGTCCTAGTGATGATTGGCACACTGGGTACAGTGCCTAAAGACCTTGGCCTGCATTTAAAAACAATCAGAACTGACAAAATTACCATCTTTCAGTTCCAAATGCCACCCTACTCGGATCTCCACATTTTGTTCACTGATACATCACACAGTCCTAAAAGTGTCTGAAGTGTGGTCCAATACAACAACCAGCATAGTGATCCTGTTTGCTGTGTACTAATCTTGTTGTGTATCAAATAATAATAATAATAATAATAATAATAATAATAATAATAATAATAACTTTATTTGTAGACCACTCTACCTCCCCAAAGGGACTTGGGTTGGTTTCCAGTATATATGGCAAACATTTAATACCAGAAAGGGAAAACATACAGACAAATTACATCAAAACAAATCATAGATAATGATGCCAAGCATCCCCACCCCCAAGTATTTATAGTTCGCCAAGGGCCGGACAATGGATTCTGTTGCTTCCTGACCCAGCACACATAACTGGGTTCCTGTTTCCTCTTTGTGAATTCTCTGGCTTGTGCACTGGACTATGGACTCTGCTACTACCCAACCCAGCTCCCCCTTCAGCTCCAGCTCCTGTTCCTAGAAGGAGCCAATCTTCTGTTGACCAACCCGGACCTTGGACTGATCTTCTGGTGGCCAGCCTGATGCATGGACTGGCCCCTGCACCCAAAACCCTTCCGTCCAGACTTTGGGACTTCTAGTTCTTTCCTCTCTCTTTTTATGAAATGAATAAAATATTTTCTTATTACTGTGGATTGGGGTTGGGATGGGTGGTGGGTGGTGATATATGGAATGCCTGTGTACTGGTGATGCCTATGGTTTATGAATATGAAATATGTAACCCCTATGAACTCTGTATCCTCACCCCCTTGACCCTCGCCCCACAAGAAAACCAGCGTGACCAGGAACTGCCTGGGGACAGAGCCCAAGCCTCTTTCCCCCAAATCACCCATTGATTGACTCATTTTGCATGGACAGTGCTGCTGGCCCCAACCCTAGCCCTCGGAGCATGGCCAGCGAAGGAACAAGGGTCAGCAGAGCTTCGGAAAAAGAGACTGATTAATTCACCCAGATATTGTTGACCCTCCGGGTGGTCCGATATCGATCTAGCCTATTCAAATTCCCTGCCAGACTCATCAAGGACAGGAAAGCCTTTGTTTGTCAAACATCTGGAGACATTTTTCCTTTGTTTCGCTGAGCACATGGCATTCCTTTGTCTGCAGATTCCTTTCCCAGATTCCTTTGTGCTCCCTCATCCCGCCCCCATTTCTCCTGATTGGCTGTCGCCACCATGTGACAGAGGTCTCCCCATTGGATCCTACAGACCACTGGAGCTTCCTGATTGGTACAGAGGTGCCAGGGGCGGGAGGGCTGCTTCCCAGGTGTCCGCCCATCACCCAATCACAGCGGGGAACATCAGAGGAGCCGGGGCAGAAGGGTTGAACTCTGGGTTTTCAAAAATTGTATAAATATGCCTGCATCACTGTACCCCGACATGCTTTGCAGTGGAACGATTCCTGTAATGCATCCATTCAGCTGAATCGCAAATAAACGCCTCGATCCTGGACTCCTTTCGCCTCTGGTGAGCTGATTTGCCTTTAGATTTGCGCTCTTGGATTGGCTTCCGGACAAATCTCACCAAGGTTCCCAGGACCCTTTTTGGTGTGGTCCTTGGGCTCTCCTATTTGGGAGGGCCCCCCTAAAAGAGCTCGATATCAATAAGATAGAATTAGGTTTGGAGGAAGGAATACTGGTGATAGGGAACAATATAAGATACGTAGATGACACCATGCTACTAGGTATTAGAGCCACAGTAGTGCAGTGGGTTAAACCACTAGCTGCAGGAAATCTGCAGTTCAAAGCCACAAGTTGGGGTGAGCTCCCAACTTGTCAGCCCTAGCTTCAGCCAACCTAGCTGTTCGAAGGCATGCAATGCAAGTAGATCAATAGGTACCGCCTCAGTGGGAAGGTAAAAGGGCGCCCTATGCAGACATGCTGGCAAAACATGGTCAGAGATGTATATGGACAACAAGCTCCTCGGCATGGAAAAATGTAACAAGAGCACTTCCCCATGGTCAGTTGAGCATTGCCTCCAGATACCAAAGATGAAAAGAGGAAAGCCTTTACCTTGTCTGTGTATTGTATTGTATATCATTGTGCAAACAGGCATTGAATGTTTGCCTTATATGTACTGTTTGTAATCTTCTCTGAGTCCCTCCAGGGAGATAAAGCTTGGACCTATTACACTATGTTAGAAAATTTGAAAAATGTTCTGTCTTTAGTTTGAAAGTGTTATTTCTCTTTAATTATGCAGTTATTACTTTAAAAGTAGTTGTTACACTTTGTTTTTGTGGCTGCCACAAACTATGTTGAATTGGTTGAAACTCAATGGGATATTCATTGAAAAAACAATAGCAAAATGTGTTGAAGGATTTCCCGCAAAAACAAGGTTTAATAATCTTTCCCCATGATTTTATGATAGAACCAATCAGAAAATGACATTTATAACCCAGGAACAAAAAAAAAAAATGTTACAGTATGCCCCCTGGAGGAGCAGCGGGTTAAACCACTGAGCTGCTGAACTTGCTGACTGAAAGGTTGGTGGTTTGAATCCGGGGAGCAGGGTGAGCTCCTGCTGTTAGGCCCAGCTCCTGTCAACCTAGCAGTTTCAAAACATATAAAGGCACGAAGATCAATAGGTGCCACTTAGGTGGGAAGCTAACAACGCTCCACGCAGTCATGCTGGCCACATGACCTTGGAGGTGTCTACAGACAATGCCTGCTCTTTGGCTTAGAAATGGAGATGAGCACAACCCCTTAGAGTTGGACATGGCTAGACAATGTCAGGGGAAACCTTTACTTTGCCTTAATCCAGGGCCATAGCGGAGTGGGGGGTGGGGATTAATGGTTCTAACCACCACCACCACCCCCCCCCCCCCCCGAATCATGGTTTACTCATGAATTTTAACTGATTAACTAATTTATGAGTAAATCGGGTTTCTTTTTTAACCTGGCACATTTCAGGACAGGGTTGAACTTTTAACCCACCTCGCTCCCCGTTCTGGTTACGGCCCTGCCTTAATGTTACTGAAGAGTCAAGGCATAAAGTTTGTGTGTGTGTGTGTGTGTGTGTGTGTGTGTGTGGAGTGTCTTGAGAAACTGCAAGTCGCTTCTGGTGTGAGAGAATTGGCCATCTGCAAGGATGCTGCCCAGGGGACGCCTGGATGTTTTGATATTTTACCATCCTTGTAGGAGGCTTCTCTCATGTCCCCACATGGGGAGCTGGAGCTGACAGAGGGAGCTCATCTGTGCTGTCCCCGTATTCAAACCGCTGACCTGCCAGCACAAGAGTTTAACCCACTGCGAAACTGGGGGCCCCTCAAGGCATAAAGTGCTAAAGCAAGTCTAAGGGGGAAAAATGATGATGACGACAATCAATTAGAATAGACCATACAGAAACTCAAATAGTTTAAGATTTTCTATACCTTGGCTCAGTCAGAACAGAGACTGGAGCCAAGAAATCTGTAGAAGACAAGGAGTTTGAAGTGCAGCAGTGAAGGAACTAGACAAGAACATGGAATTTCAAGATATATCATTGAATACTAAAGTTAGGATTGTTCATTCTGCTGTGAAAAGAAAACTGTGACATATAGCAGAAGCTCTGTGGGAGCCCCACTGACTCATGGCGCTCTATCTGAGCTCCTATCAACTTCTGCTTAATGATCTCCCAAGTATCTAGTTCAAAGCTTTGTTCCAGAAAGACTAGATGGAAGCTGCCAAATTAATCTCCATTAGGGAAAGAGTGGCTTGAATGTTTTCTCTTTTCCTCCCTCCCTCCTCTCAGTTAATGACAACTAATAGATAATATGGTCATTATTATAGGGAGAAAATATCAAATCAGTGTTGAATTTACAGCGATATTTTCCATGCAAGAAACACTCCCGGGAAAATTAAAAGAGTGCAAGTTTTAATTATTCAAAGCGATTCTTCCTCGCAAGAATATTCCAATTGAGATGGTGATAGAGACAAATTCCCCAGGAAAATACATCTTTAATGAAGATACTCCCCATAAAACTCTATTTTATGCCATCCTCCTACTACATAAATCATTCCGTATAATCTCGCACATGGCAGGAAGTAAACGTTGGGGGAAATGAACGAATCCATTTGATGTTTTTATACTGTCACAGCAACATGGGACAAGGGAGCCCCAAGCAAGATGGAAAGACAACCAAGATGCTGGCATGGATCTCCACTAATATCATTTGATGGGAGCACAAAGACCTTTGGGACTTATTGAGGTGTCCGTGAAAGAAAACAAACATCGCCCTCTGATTGGCATTCATATGCACAAACAAACATACATACATACATACTCAATGCTGGCAACAATGAAAGAAGCTGATATGATGCCATTTTGATTTAACTGCTTACATTAAAATATCTTTCCACCCCAGACAGCATCACAGAGTTGTAACAAACCACAAGGGTCACACATACATGTGAGCACAATCCCATCACACAGAATCCTAGAGTTGAAAGAGACCCTCAGCTCCATTCAGATGATCATCCAACCACTATTTCAAAACCTCCAGAAAAAAGGACTCCCAAAGAGCATATTCCACTGTGAAACAGTTCTTATTATCAGGAGGTTCCTTCTAATATTCTGGTGGAATCTCTTTTTCTAGATTTTGAACCTATTGCCCATTGTATTCTAGTTTCCAGTACAGCAAAATACAAACTAGTTCCCTCTTAATATGATTTTTTTCCATATATCTAAATATGGCTATCATGTCACTTCTTCACTTTCTCTCCTCCAGCTTCTTAAGCTACTTCATGGTTTCCAGATCTTTGACCACTGTAGTCACTCTTCTCTGGACATGTTCCAGATCAGTGGTTCTCAACTTGTGGGTCCCCAGGTGTTTTGGCCTACAACTCCCAGAAATCCCAGCCAGTTTACCAGCTGTTAGATTTCTGGGAGTTGAAGACCAAAACATCTGGGAACCCACAGGTTGAGAACCACTGTTCTAGATTCTCAATATTCTTCTTGTATTGCTTTACCCAGAACTGGACAAAGGGTTATTCCAGGTGAGGTCTGACCAAAGCCGAAGACAGTGGGACTATGATTTTCCTTGATCCAGACACAAGACTCCTACTGGAGCAGCCCAAAATCCTATTGGCTTTTTAAACAACCACATCACACTGTTGACTTACTGGTGGAGTTCGGAGGATGAAAATAACATCAGGGGAGAATGGTCGCTCACAGTTTCCCAACCATCTCAGAAGACATTCTAGTTATGAAGTGGAATAAAGAGCAGTGCCCACATACTGTGGACAAATGGGGAAATGGCTTGCATGAAGAGACATTGCATACCCACTTACCCAAGTGTCTAAACTCTGCAACCATCTAGTTAACCAAAGGTTGCACCAGCATGACGTTCCAAGAAAATTTTCAGTCATAATAGCTGTGTTATACTCAGGTATTGCAACATGCTTCCACTTGTCATGACAAGAATCTAGAAATGTGCTGCTTGTTGAGGCAATGAACCTTTTTGGCCACACATCTAAACACATCAGGAAACAGGGTTTAAATCATCATGGGCAAACTTTTTAACTTGGAGGCTGCATGGCAGCCCTGAGCAGGTTGGGTGGGCTGGAAGGGAGGGGGTTCTCCTCAAATCCCCTCCTGGCCCTTTCCTCCTCTTCTTTTTCTCTCTTGAAGGAAAGACAGGAAATGTTTGGATCACAAAGGGGTTGGTCTTGGTCAGGATGAGATGGTGGATGGGAGAGAAAAAGTGTATCCATTAGACCCCATATTGCCTACACCTGATATAGAATCCTAGAGCTGGAAGAGACCCCCAAGGGTCATTCAGTCCAATCCCCTGCCATGCAAAAAGGCACAATCAAAGCACTCCCAACGGACAGCATCTGCAGAAAAGCCTCCAGAGAAGGAAGGAAAAAGAGAAGGAAAGAGGGAACAGAGAAAGAGAAGGAAAGGAAGAAGGAAGGAAGAGAGGGTGGAAGGGAATGGAGGGAAGGAGGAAGGAAAGAGAGGGAGGGAGAGGAGGGGAAAGAGAGAAGGAAGGAAAGACAAAAGGGAAGAAAGAAAGGAAGGAGAAAGAGGTAGAGGGGGAAGGAGGGAGGAAAGAGGGAAGGAAGGAAGGAAGAAGGAAGGAAGGAAGGAGGAAGAGGTAGAGGGGGAAGGAGGGAGGGAGGACCAAAAGGTGGAAGGGAAAGATGAACGGAAGGAGAAAGAGGGAGGAAAGGGAGGAAAGGGGGGGATTAGGATGAAGGAAAGAGAGAAGGAAGGAAGGATAGGATGGTGAGAGAGAAGAGGGCCTGAGAAAAGAGCCTAAAGGGCCACATCCAGCCCTCGGGCCTTGGTTTGCCCATACCTGGTTTAAATCCTATCTCAGCCACAACACCTTGACTCAGATAAGACATTGTGTTTCAGCCTTGGATGATGATATAACTAAGACGCATTACTGTATTTATTTAGATTTCCATCCACTTCCAACCACTAGGTTTAAAAAAGGAGAGGGGGAAAGGGATGCTGTGAGTTTTCCTGGCTGTATGGCCATGTTCCAGATGCATTGCCATACCAATGCAAGGAACCCTGGGGCCGTTGGATGAAAAGCTCAGAAATAACTGAAACAAAGAAGAGTAAATAAACTAAGAATGATTTATCTCAAGGGGATAATACAGTAACTGCTGAATAATTACAGGCAGCAATCTTTATTAGTATGCAAAGTAGCTCGAACGGGTGTGTTCCCATGCTGCTCCGAGGACAAAAAGCCAAAGAAGCCGCACACATTATAATAAATCACACACACCAAATTCCCAGCTTGTTGTAGCAAACATCTTTACTCTGGGGGCATGGGGAGTGCAGCAGTTCTTCTCGAGATTAAAAAGCGAAAGAAAGAAAAGGCTGCTTAATTTATATTTCCCAGTGATGCATTGTGCTTTCAGAACCCATTCAGCTGGAAGAAGCACAAAGGTTTCACTTTACCAAAGTTTATTTTCCCTCACAAGGAGGCTGCAGGGGAAGAAGGGGGGCAATGGCAGCCGAATTTGTCCCAAAACCACTTCCCAAAACAAAAGACCTTATTTTATTTTTATAGTTCCCTTGACTGGCACACATACACATACAAACATATGAGGGGAAACTCCCATTTTTAAGAGGGTAGTGTATTGTTTACTTTGATAAATCAAACGTGGGAGAGAAACCGGAACATAAACAAACAAAATCTTTGAGAAAATTGGAAACCGACAACACTTTGGTGCCAGAACAGAGAAAACATTTTTTATGAATGATGAAGGCAAGAAAATTGTACATTTCAGTACAAGTCCATTTTAGAGAAAACATTCTGATACTCTTTAATAAAAATGCTAAAATGACCAAATATTTTAAAACAGAGTTCTGCAGCTGATAAACCTTTCCACAGATTCTGCCCCCAAAAAGTAATTTCCGTGACCATTCCTAGCCATTTACTATATATATTTAATTATCTCTTGATTCAAATACTTTCTTCCCACTTCTTTTTTCTATCCTGAGTTCTCAGATAAAGCAATACAAGCCATGTAGACAGTTCCAAATTAATTTATTCATCATGTCAGAAGCAAGTTGAGGGTACAGTTATAATGTATTTAAAAACACAAAGTTAAATACTTGGCATTATACTAAATGTCCTTTGACCAGAAGCTGACCACTTGGTGTCACTGTGAGAAGGTCCTCCGTTGTGCATGTGGCAGGGCTCAGGCTGCATTGTAGTAGGTGGTCTGTGGTTTGCTCTTCTCCATACTCAAATATTGTGGACTCCATTTTGAAGGCGCATTTCTTAACATTGGCTCTGCATCTTGTGAAGCCAGAGCACAATCTGTGCAGCATCTTCCAAGTCACCCAGTCTTCTGTGTGCCATGGGGGAGTCTCTCATCCAATATCAGCCACTGATTGTGGTTATGAGTTTTAGCCTGCCACTTTTGGACTCTCACTTGCTGAGGTGTTCCTGTGAGTATCTCTGTAGATCTTAAGGAGCTGTTTCTTGATTTAGGGCATTGGTGTGCTGGCTTATATCCAAACAGGAGATGGGCCAGAGATGTCACAGCCTTGGTTCTTTCACTATTGGCTGCTATTTCCCGGCAGATGTCAGGTGGTGCAATACCAACTAAACAGTATAATTTCTCCAGTGGTGTGGGATGTAGACATCCTGTGATAATGGGCATGTCTCATTAAGAGCCACATCCACCATTTTAACATGGTGAAATGTGTTCCACACTGGTCATGCATATTGAGCAGCAGAGTAGCAAAGCATAAGAGTAGATTAAGTTCCAAATTACAAGTGATATATTTAGGTGTATGCATAGATGTGCATGCGCAAGTGCACACACATACAAAATTATTGGTCTAAATCAGGGTTGGGAACACTACAGCTTTTGGTCCACATTTAGACCATTTTGCACATGTTTTTTTATGCACGTGTCTATAAGTTGCCTGTTAACATATGGTGACGTCATGCATTTCATAGAGTTTTGTTTGGCAATAAATACTCAGTGTTGATTTTTCTGAATCTTTCCTCTTAAATTGCACTTATTTTATTTATCGTGTCATCAGCAACCAGACGTTTGTATTACATTTTTAACAAAAACAAACAAACAGACAAAACACAGAATTTGCAAGCTTGGTAGTTGATTAAATGTCCTTTGACCAGTAGCTGGCCACTTGGAGTGCCTCTGGTGTTGCCGCAAGGAGGTCCTCCATTGTGCATGTTTAAATTGCACTTATAACACCCGGTATTCCTTGAGAGTCTCCCATCCAAGCACTAACCTGTGCTGACCCTGATTAGCTTCCAAGAACAGATAGGATTTGGTGCCTTTAGGATAATTAGATTGTCCTTAATTTTAAGAAAACTGTGGCAGAAAGACCGATCCATTTCTAATAATTGTGAGTGACAACTTTGAAAGAGCAGCAAAATAGAACCGAGATTTAGCAACATTAGGGGAAAATGGGATCTTCCCTTGTAAAAAAAAGTAGGGTCAGGAATCAGGACATATGTAATTACATTGATGTTGATAGTTACCTTGGGAATACCTCCTGCCACATGTGGGCCAACTAATTAACCAACATGTTGCTTGTGGTCACTCTTTTCAGAGCGATATAATTTACTGAGAAATCTGTGACTTCATCCTTTCTTTCTTTATTGGTGGCAGCCAGAATATAATGAGATGAGGAGGGGGAGAAAGAGAAGTGGAAATTCTTCAAGTCAAATGGCAGTGACTTGAAGAATCATGGGCAAATGAGGATGGATGTGTCTGTCAGCAGGCTTGCCTTCATAATCTGAAAGCCTGAGAGTCACCGAGGATTTCTCAGTCCTCCCTGTAGCTACAGCAGGAAGGATCAGAGGCGCATTAAACTATGATTTGGCTGGCTGGATGCTGCCTACGTTGAAAATTCAATTTTAAATCAAAACGTCGGCTTGCCTTCGGCTGTGGGGTGTTCTCCATTACAGTGTCCAATCACAGGGGGGTTAAAGCAGAATCCCTGTCTGAAACGCTTATGAAAATTCATAAATCCAGCTTTTAAACTAGCCACATGAAACCGATATTTATATCTTCATTGGGCAGTTGGATCTGCACCCTTATTTAGACAGGATTTTAGGAATGTGAGAAATATCGCTGATTTCTCTCTTCTGTTTTTCAAGGTGGGAAGAAATAAATGACATGCGTGGATGTTTGAAATATGCCATAATGTTTTCATTGGGTTGTTTTCCTTACCATTTACACCAGGGGTAGTAAAACTGTTGGCGACTTTTTGGACCCAATGCACCATTTAGCAAATTGTTCCATGGGAATATTCTTAGCTGGAACCTGGCTGTTGGATTTCAACCAAGAGCGGACAAAGTGGGATCTTCCAGAGGTAGATAGAGTCTAACTCAGTGTCATCATGTCTTATCGGGAGGAGACATCCTCAGATTAAGGAGCAGAAGAGATAAATCCAGATAAAAGGTTCCACTCAGAGCTACAAGTAGATGACAATCCTGTCTTGCTGCCTGAAGAGGCTGGCAATGCTATCCTAAATGAAAAGCCTGGACTATCACATGCTAGTCTTGAAGAGAAGAAGGCTGGAGGCTAAGCCAGTTCACCCTCTGAAGCATCACAGACTTAAACAACAGCTCAAAAAGCCCAGGCAATTGCATGACCCACCTTAAAAGGAAAATGCTGGGGCATTAAGGGCAACTGTGCTGAATTACAATTGTGTTTTCATTGCAGAAGAACAGTTTCATTATCTTTTCTATCTGCTCTCTGTCTTCCTCTACTTTGGCTTGCATTTTGGATACCTCACTTCAATTACTCCCTCTGGCTTTTGACCATTCTTGGACTTGTGTTTAGCATTTACATCTTGGATTCTTTCAACCATTCAGCCACTCTGTTCTGTTTTCTGAAATGGCTTGCTTCTTCCTTCTAGTTTGTGAAGTCCAGTGCACTTGCCACACTAAAAGATACCCCTCCCTACATTTTTCACTATTGCCCCAACGGGAGTTATGACCTACTAAGATCTGGAGGTTCATACTTTCCTCTTCATTGAATTAGGCAGTCAGGTTTTTTTCCAACATGAGTTTATTCCATCCCATTTTTGTGTGTATTCATGTGTGTATGTCCCTCACCCCAAAAGAGCAGGAAGACTTGTAGGCAACACAACTTAATATACAGAAATATTTTTCATTGAATGTATATCTTCTGGGGTATCCCACCTCAATTCTAAATTTTATAAAATAGGCATGTGAAGCCAACCTAGGCCATGTCTAGAGAGCCATTCTCTGGAATCCCCTCCTTTAAGAGATTAGGGCTGGATCTGCACTGTAATCCAGTTTCCTAACCGAGTTCATCTGCTTTGAACTGGATGATAGGGCAGTATAGACTCATGTAATCCAGTTCAAAGCAGGTAATCAGGATTCAGACACTGGATTATATGGCAGTGTAGATCCAGCCCTAGTCTCTTAAAGGAAGAGATTCCAGAGAATGGGAGAAGCCACTGAAGTCCCATCTACACTGCAATATAATGTATTTTCAGAATCCAAATTAGCTACATTGAACTGGATCATATGACAATGTAGACTCATATAATCCAGTTCAATGCAGTTCAGTCTGCATTATATGAGTCTACATTGACCAGGTTGTTGTGTGTTTTCTGGGCTGTATGGCCATGTTCCAGAAGCATTTTCTCCTGACGTTTCATCTGTATCTACGGCAGGCATCCTCAAAAGTTGTGAGGTCTGTTGGAAGCTAGGAAAATGGAGTTTATATATCTGTGGACTATCCAGGGTGGGAGATGTACAAAACCCCATTTTCCAAATTTCCAACAGACCTCACAGACTCTGAGGGTGCCTGCCATAAATGCAGGCAAAACGTCAGGAGAGAATGATTCTGGAACATGGCCATACAGCCTGGAAAACACACAATAATCCAGTGATTCCAGCCATGAAAACCTTCAACAATACATTCTACAGTGACCATTATCATGCAATTCAAACTACATTATATGACAGTACAAATGGGGCCTGAGAAGGCAATCTCTTGTGTTCTCATCCTTGTAAAAGTGATGTGAGCAAGGCCTTTGAACTTGGGCAAGCTCATATAGGGCTCAAGCCTTGCAAAACCTGAAGAAGCTTAAAAACCAAAGGATAATAGCACTCAGCTCAAATACTTGTTTGGAATGTACAAATTAGGTCAATTTATATTAAAATGCTAAGGAAGCTAATCCCCTTTCCCCTCCCTGTGTGTTACTAAATTTAACATCTTTGATCCCCTCTCCTAGGATTACATTATTGGCACACGCATGCGGCAGTGCATTCATTCTGAGCAAGGCCATGTCTCATGCAGAGTCTGACACAAGATCCCCTTGAGCTATTGGGTTCATTTTGATCTGTGAAGCATGACTTCTTTTTCCTACTCCATGTTTGCTGTGTGCTTCGGCCATAATTTCTGAAAAATCATATCTGAGTCAGCTGTGCACATGCAAATGAGACTCCATCTACACTGCCATTATAATGCAAACTGAAGTGGATTAAATGTCAGTGTAAATTCATATAATCTAGTTCAATGCAGGTCAGTCTGCATTATATGAGTCTACACCAGGCATGGGCAAACGTTGTCACTCCAGATGTTTTGGACTTCAACTCCCACAATTCTTAACAGCCTACCAGATGCTAGGAATTGTGGGAGTTGGAGTCCAAAACACCTGGAAGACCAAAGTTTGTCCATGCCTGGTCAACACGGACCATATAATGCAGTTTGGACTGGTTTATATGGCAGTGTAGACTCATATCATCAACTCAATGCAGTTAATCTGCATTCTGAAACTGGATTATATGATCTGTGTAGAGTAGACTCACACTGTATAATGCAGATTGATCTGCACTGAACTGGATTATGTGAATCTACACTGACCATTATACAGCTCGAACTGATTACATAGGGTCTGAGGAACATTCTCATTGCACTCTCTGTAGATGTCTAGAATACAAAAATTATATAGAAGGTAAAAATCAATAGGGAGGGAGGGAGGAAGATAAGAGCTGACAATGGATCATGCAGAACTGCGTAACACATTGTTTTTGGCCACTGTCAAGGTCAAAATTCTCTTCTTTTCTCCCACAATGACCAAAAACCCCTTCAAAATCTCTTCTGTCTGCCCCCCAATGATTCCAGGATGATGGGATTTGCAGTACATTCACGTGATTCAGCAGCCACAGACCACTGCAACCCCCAAAAATGACAGACCTGGACCACACTTGGCACACAGGACCCCCCCCCCCCCCCCAATGACCCACCTCATCCCTTGGTGAAGTTTGTAAGAGATGGACCACAGATGATGGGATCTGCAATACTTTCACCCAGTTTGGATCTTACAGACCCCTGCAATCCCCACAAATGACAGACTTGGACCAATTTTGGCACACAGACTCTTCATGGCATACTTTATATCCTGGTGAGTAATGGTTAGTGGAAAGTGAGGAACACCTAAAGAGCATCTGGCTTTGTCCTCAAGTTCTTCTTGAAATATTTTAAACATGGTTCTACTTAACATGGCACAAACAAATACGCATTCTATTGTTGAAGGCTTTCATGGCCGGAATCACTGGGTTGTTGCAGGTTTTTTTGGGGGGGGCTATATGGCCATGTTCTAGAGGCATTCTCTCCTGACGTTTCGCCTGCATCTATGGCAAACATCCTCAGAGGTAGTGAGGTACCTCTCAGGATGCTTGCCATAGATGCAGGTGAAACGTCAGGAGAGAATGCCTCTAGAACATGGCCATATAGCCCGAAAAAACCTGCAACAACCCAAATACACATCCGTTTAAAAGAGATGCTCCTTCATGAGCAATTCTCTTCTTCAGCAATCCATTTGGTCTGGTTTCCATTACAAGGTCTAGTCATCTGAGCTCTTTTCACTTTTCCTCCCCAACTCATCCCCAAAATCTCCTGCTTTAAAATATTTCCAGTCCAAAGAATAGTGCAAACAGAGCGGATGCGGATCCTGAAGACCGTCACCTCCCAGACTGGAGGGTGTTAATATTGTGTTAAAGTTAAATATATGGCTCAGGTAGATTTTGTATTGCATTCTCCACGCCTGAGTGGCAGGGAGCTGAAAAAGCCTGAGGGATAATAATTTACCCGTCTTCTTTCCCAAGACTGTTATCCCTCATCTTGACACACTATTAAAATCATTTAATTATCAGCATTTTGTCTTGTCATTACCTGTGTTGCCTGTTATTTATATTTCTAAAACTTTGTGTGTGTCCTCCTGGATTTTTTTCCCAGGTCTGGCTTAGAAATATTTTGACACCTGAGGTGCAGAATAGAAATAGCACCCCTCCCATCACTTCCAGTAGCAAAGTAGGATCAGTACATGCAGATGTAAATCAAAAAACTATTAATGGATGGGGATAAGGGTGAAATAATAATAATAATAATAATAATAATAATAATAATAATGCTGTGATAATAACATATTTGTTACTTGCCTTTCCCAATGGTTCAGTCCCAAATCTGCAACTGTAGTTCATAATGTCATTCATCATGTAAAGATTCCATTGAAAAATTGTGGAAACCAAATAACAAACTTATTTCCACTGCTTCCTGCCTGGGGGAATCCTATGTTGGAAGGTGTTAGCTGGCCCTAATTGTTTCCTGTCTGGAATTCCCCTGTTTTTTGAGTGTTGCTCTTTACTGTCCTGATTTTTGAGTTTTTTTTATTGTGGTAGCCAGATTTTGTTCATTTCCATGGTTTCCTCCTTTCTGCTGGCGTTGTCCACGTGCTTGTGGATTTCAGTGGCTTCTCTGTGTAGTCTGACATGGTGATTGTTGGAGTGGTCTAGCATTTCTGTGTTCTCAAATAATATGCTACGTCCAGGTTGATTCATCAGGTGCTTTACTATGGCTGACTTCTCTGGTTGAATTAGTCTGTGGTGCTTTTTGTGTTCCTTGATTCGTGTTTGGGCAAAACTGTGTTTGGTGGTCCCTATGTAGACTTGTCCACATCTGCATGGTATATGGTAGACTCCTGCAGAGGTGAGAAGATCCCTCTTGTACTTTGCTGAATGTAGCAACCAGTATTAAAAAAAACTCTAACATCAAGACAGTAAATAAAAAACAACACTCAGAAAACAGGGAAATTCCAGACAGGGGACAATCACGGCCAGCTAACACCTCCCAACAAAGGATTCCCCCAGGCAAGAATCAGCCAGGCTTTGAAGCTGCAAAGCCATTCAATGCTAATAAAGGTAGCCAATTGCAACACTTACATTTGCTTCCAACAGACAAGAATTATTTCTCCCACCCTGTACATTCAATCGATATAGAAACCTCACTTGCCTAGTTTCCAACAGACTTCACAACCTCTGGGGATGCCAGCCATAGATGTGGGCAAAACATTAGGAGAGAATGCTTCTGGAACATGGCCATCCAACCCGGAAAACTCACAGCAACCCAGTGATTCTGTCCATGAAATACTTTGACAAACTTATTTCTATTGTAGTTCCAACTCTTTCACTACAGTGGCACTTCAAGTAATATTTGTCTATTTGTAGGAAAGCAGAGAAGGTCCCTGAACTGAGCTATGATGCCCACGCCAGCTTTATAAAAGGTCTTACATGCAAATTCCCATTCAGAAAAAAAAACATCTGAATTGTGCATTGGTTTATCAATCATACATCCCATCCCTTTGTTAAAAAGTCTATGTATCATATAAAAGTTCAATCTACTTAAGTCCATCTGGCCTAAGTATGATCAGTCTTCTATTGCTTCCTCCTAGACAAATGCTTTGATAAATAGCCTCCTTTAAACCTTGTATGTCACTCTATAGCCTATTATACAAGAGTTGTATGTCCCATGTTGACATTTCTGGCATGACTTCTAAGGAGTCATGATAGTATGTTGTCGAAGGCTTTCATGGCCAGAATCACTGGACTGCTGTGAGTTTTCCAGGCTGTATGGTCATGTTCCAGAACATGTTCTGGAACATGGCCATACAGCCTGGAAAACTCACAGAAACCCAGTCATGATATTTTCTGCAATTGCTAGTAACCTCCATTGGTGGTGTAGAATTCTTATTTGAGGGCTCAATATCTTCTTTCACCACTTCCCCATATTTTATTTCTGAATTCCTAGTGGTTGGGGGCTTCAGCAAAATGTGCCTTGTTTTGACGGTCATGCCCATGTTTGTGAGGAAAGGCATCACACCTAAATGTCAATCCATGCCATGTGTTGCCTCACAACCCAGAAGCTCTGTCCCTGTTTGGTTAGGTAGACGGGAGCATGTGCGCAATGGCACCACATTATTATGCTGGAAGAGGAAACTGACTTGCTTGAACTGAGCTTTGGTCGCAGTAGGCATCCCACTGCGGCAATGTCTACCATTATCACCTCTGCCTGATGGTTCCTGTCAGGCGTGGACACAAGAGTTGCAAAAGAAGTCAGAAAAAGAAAAAAAGCAGAATCTATCTCCCATGACCAGACAGCACCCACTCCAGTGTGTTCTCTTGTTCTCTTAATTCATATCCGGAAATGGCTTTGCTCTCTGTCTCATGCTGTGAGCACTTATATTTCCTCATAAAGTCCCTTCCATGCCCTTGTGCTGATAGGAGAGCGAGGACGGGAGGGGAGATACGCTTTCTGTCAAAAGGCATCCGCTCAAACTTCACTCAAATCCATTGCCCATTGGGATTCTAAACACCACCTCTTGATTTGTTTAAATGTCACCCAGCTTGGGGGAGGGTGAAGGCCACTCCTTGCCCCCTCCAAAATATCCCCACTGAGCACGTTATTGAAGTAAATATCTTCCGGCAATACTCAGATTCCAGTCCACTAGTTATTGGAAACCTGACTTATAGGATCTTTAGACAGAGAAAAAGCTCCAAAGAAGATCCTGCCACCTGCTGTTTACCTTCGAATTATACAAGAGTTTCAAGTGATTGTGATTTTGTTTCCAAAACAAATGGAGCTGAGGATTAGCACTCACAGTTGTCCCATCTGAGTCTTGATGAGAATTCCCTTCTCATGAATCTTTGTATAAAGACAGCAAAAGCAAACTGAGTAACCTTACCATCTTTGATCTTGCACCCTTTGTTTCTGCAAGTCTTGCCTACACTTTCATTGCAGCTGCCCTGAGTTTTTGGGACCAGATCCTGGACCAGAGGTAGGACAACATGTGCATCCTGCCAGATATTGTTGTGCAACTCCCAACATTCATAGCCATTAGCTATGCTGGATAATGAGATTACAGTCCAAGATCATTGGATGGTCCACACACTGTCCACCTCTGAAGATATCTAGAAGAACATATTTGGGATAAGGTCTTTCATTGTATGTATAGAACGTAAGACTCACCTTGGCAGCTGTCAAACTCCAAGGGGAATGACACCCCCCCCCCCCCAAATGGGAAAGTTTGGTTCCACAACCCTGTGCTTTTTATGAGTTCCCTCTTGCAAATAACTTGCTCCCCTTCTTATCTCATTCAAGTTTTTTAACATTTTATCCTGCACATATGGCCTGCCCACTGTCATTGTGATTGTGTTTATTGTAATGTTATTTTTATTTATCATGTCAGGAGCAGACCAAACAGTTGTACTGCATTTTTTTAACAAACAAACAAACAAAACACAAAGTTTGCAAGCTTGGTAGTTGATTAAATGTCCTTTGACCAGTAGCTGGCCACTTAGAGTGCCTCTGATGTTATGATAAGAAGGTCCTCCATTGTGCATGTAGCAGGGCTCAGGTTGAATTGCAGCAGGTGGTGTGTAGTTTGCTCTTCTCCACACTCACATGTCGTGGATTCCACTTTGTAGCCCCATTTCTTAAAGTTGGCTCTGCATCTCGTGGTGCCAGAGCACAGTCTATTCAGCACCTTCCAAGTCGTCCAGTTTTCTGTGTGCCCAGGGGGAGTCCCTCATTTGGTATCAGCCACTGATTGAGGTTCTGGGTTTGAGCCTGCCACTTTTGGACTCTCACTTGCTGAGGTGTTCCAGCGAATGTCTCTGTAGATCTTAGAAAACTATTTTTTGATTTAAGTCGTTGATGTGCTGGCTGATACCCAGACAGTGGATGGGATGGAGATGTCACTGCCTTGGTCCTTTCACTATTGGCTGCTACTTCCCAGTGGATGTCAGGTGGTGCGATACCAGCTAAACAGTGTAATTTCTCCAGTGGTGTAGGTGGTGTGGTGATTGTCATGTTATATTGTTATTGTATTTATATGTTTTATGTACTTATGATGTTGTTGCTTGTTGCTTATGTTTTTGATTTTATTTTGCTGTAATATGTTGTCTGGGCTTGACCTCATGTAAGCTACCCCGAGTCCCCATTGGGGAGATGGTGGCGAGGTATAAATAAAGATGATGATGATGATGATGATGATGATTATTATTATTATTATTATTATTACTGTGCCAGTTCAATGTGGGGAAAAGGAAGAAGGGGGTGACCCAGACCAGTAAAAAAGTAGCCATCTCTGTGAACGAAGAAAAATTAGAAGAGCAATTCATTTGTTTCTTTCCCAGAGCTGCAGACAGAGACCTTCTTGTTTGCCCAGATCACTTCTTCCATACTTCCATCCTTGGTCAATTAAAGGGTACAGTCTTGACCCCACAAGTATTGCCAACTACCCACAAGAGATATTTTGGAGGTTACATTGGGCTAATGAATGTGCTACAGTCAGAAGAAGACATAAGTTGAGTATTTGCTGCATATATATGAATGAGAGCCAGTCACTGTTAGGCACAAACCAAAAGACCTTGGACAGCTCCATGTTGTTAATGGGCTCCAGCAATAGCTTCAAGCAAAATGAGTCCTTTAATTTCAATTCAACTCTGATCTCCATTCAGTTCTTATCTCAAATCAACTCAGTTTAATTCATCCAATTCAGTACTTCATGGATGAATAATATAACCCTTGGTACAGATCTCTCTTGGTCTCTCAGCCTGAGAGGAAAGCAATGGTAAACCACCTTTAAACATGTCTTGCCAAGAAAACCCTGTGGTAGGTTCACTTTAGGATTTCCATAAGCTGGGAACAACTTGAAGGCACCATCAACAAAGCTGAGAATTGGTTTGGCTCACGTTGCAAGGGGGGGGGGAGACTGCATTAAAAATGAGAAAAAGCTTGAGCTTCCAAGTAAAATTCTGAAGGGAATTATTCTATTAACTGACAGACAATAAAAGTTGAAAGATTTGGTGCCAGGGGTCATGACTGAAGGAAGGAGTCAAGAGTTAATTTGCTTAATAAACATATGTATCTTTTTGGACATATTTCATTTGTTTCTTGGCATTCATTTTCAAATCAAACAATATTCTATATTGAAATTATACTTAGGTGTCTTGGCACCTAAGAATTGCTTTTACCAGGGCAAGATTTGAACAAATTGAGATTTGAACAAAATACCTGTATATTTGTATTTATTTTAAGAGGACTAGATGTATGTTGTATGTTGTATGTTGCGTCTGCACTGTCTGTTTTTGATAAGGCCAATTGGCTAATCAATAAAATTGTTCATTCGTTCGAAATTATACTGTACATTATACTGTAAAAAATCTATAGAAAAGCGATGAAGCTCTAAGTAGGTCAAATCAATGTAAAGGAGTACATGTTTCCTATAGAGGTTACTTGAGGATCAATTGTCCATGAAGCCCCTGGGAATCTTGAAAATCTAAGACAGTTTTCCCACATTTGGTGTAGAGCTGCAACTCTCATCATCTCTAAGAAGTGTGAAATGATGGGTGTTGTAATCCAGCAGTACCTGAGGTCTAAAACTTGAGCAAAGTTGATCTGTCCAGTGTTATTTTGCAAATGATGCTAGATGGTTGTTCATAAACCCAGAACACCTTCCTCGTTTTCCCACAGCATTTGGACAATGTTCTGCCCTTAGAATGACTCATCCATCCCTCAATATTTTCTTAAATATTCTGGTGTAAGGCAAAAGATACCTGTTTGCAACAGATGTGGCAGCAATTTCACAGCCAACTGCGGAGTTCAAATGCCATAAGCCAAACAGGCTGTGCTATTGGTGCCCTTCTCTGGTACTCCAGGGACACACATTGAACTTCCCTGTGTGATAGTGGCCAAGTATTTAGGAAACGGACCAGCAGCTGCTACCGAACAAGCCTGCCGATGAAGCAGATGGAGTGTCTGCCATTTGTGCCAACCTTGATAGAGAAGCCAAGCAGCCCAGCTGTTGGCAGCGCCCGGCATTATGCCCTTCTCATCATCATCGCACCATCTGTCTCATCCCTGGACTGGTAAAAGAGGCAGGATGAGTCTGAGAACAAGGGGACATGATATAGGAGCAACAACTGGAATTGGGGGTGAGATGGAAAGTGGGGAGGGAACCAGGGAGATGGTATGACAGTGCCATTTGCTCCTGTGCAGCAAGAAAAATGTCAATCGTCAGTCAATGAGTCACTCAAGAAGAATCCATTCTATAAATCAAGAAGTGATGGTAACAGGGAAGGCAGAAGGATCAAAGTGGGCAGCTTGATTAGAATTGGTTTGGTAGCTCTCAAAGGATGCCAATTCTCCCTTTTAAAAAGTTGTAGAGTAGTGGTTCTCAACCTTTCTAACGCCACAACCCCTTAATACAGTTCCTTATGATTTGGTGACCCCCAACCATAAAATTATTTTTGTTTATACTTCATAATGTAATTTTTCTACTGTTATGAATTATAATGTAAATATCTGATATGCAGGATGTATTTTCATTCACTGGACCAAATTTGGCACAAATACCCAATATGCCCAAATTTGAATACTGGAGGGGTTGGGGGGTTTGATTTTGTCATTTGGGAGTTGTAGTTGCTGGGGTTTATAGTTAACCTACAATCAAAGAGCATTCTGAACTCCTCAAACAAAACTTGGCATCCACAAAACTCCCATGACCAACTGAAAATACTAGAAGAGTTTGGTGGGATTGACCTTGAGTTTTGGAGGTGTAGTTCACCTAAATCCAGAAAGCACCGTGGACTCAAACAATGATCGATCTGGACCAAACTTGGCACAAATACTCAATATGCCCAAATGTGAACACTGGTAAAGTTTGAGGGGAATAGACCTTGACATTTGGGAGTTGTAGTTTCTAAGATTTATAGTTCATCTATAATCAAAGAGCATTCTCAACCCCACCAATGATAGAATCGGGACAAACTTCACACAAAGAACCCCCATGCCTTGAAGGGAATTACTGGTGCAAGTCTCCCTTCAACTTTGCATGCTCTCCCTCGCCCACACATGCACACCATGCTGCCATGCTCCAAGCATGCCTGTTCTCCCCTCCCTGCTTGGAGGCTCAAAAACAGCCCTCTCCTTGGTTGAGAGGCTGGCTGAGCAGCTGGCCAACCACAGTGGAGGAGGGCTTTTGGTGGGAGGATTCGCCGTCTGTTTCCAAAAAGGAAAAGAAGGACAAGCAGAGAGATCCTCAGCTTTCTCTGCCAAAGGAGTTCCTAAGACCATCAGAAATATATGTTTTCTGATGGTCTTCGCTGACCACTCTGAAACCCCCTTGCGACCCCCCCCCCCAGGAGTCCAGGCCCCCAGCTTGAGAAACACTGTTGAAGAGTCTCCTCACTACATTTAATCTAGTTGTTCTTGATGCTATGTGTTGTACAGTCAAAGCTAATGTGCCGAGACCCTCTCATAGGGGTTTCTTGGCAATATTGATGCAGAGAGGGTTTGCCATGGCTTTCATCTGAGGCAGAGAGAATGTAACTTTCTCTGAGGCTAAGAGAGTATATGCCTATGCTATAGAATGAATGCAGTGTAGACTCATATTTCAAAGCAGTTAATCTGCATTCTGAAACTGCATTATATGGCAGTGCAGATGGGCCCCAGAGGAATTCTTGCTGTTGATGTTGGGTTTTTTTGTTTGTTTTTTTGTATTTTTGACAATCTGTATTGAACCTTGGAACATCTCAGGTGCAAAAACTGACCTCTAGACTCACTGCCCATTTTACTGTGAATGCAACATTTGTTCTAAAATATTGATTAATTTATCTCAATAGTCAAGGAGGTTCCAAACCACCTCCACCAAAAATTCAAAAGTAGTTCCACTATGTCATTCATATATATATATATATATATATATATATATATATATATATATTCCAAGAGAGGAACTCTTTCAGGCAGATGAAAGGGAGATTTCATTCCTGCACTTGTTGACATGAGGAGTGTAATTATTCATAACATTTCTTCTTTAAGGAATTTATGAGTCATTGCAGCCATTTTCTTTTCACTCCAAGAATGTCTTCAAAACCCTGCAGTTTTCAACGTTTCTTTGCAATTTGGGACTTCGTCTATGCCAGATTTTAGGAAATTATAATATGAATTGGAAACTTGTAATAAACAATTTGTGGACATGTGATGAATACTCAGGCTAGACATTTATCAGGACGGGTCAGAGAAGACAACATCATATAGGTGGAGGCTGAGAACATAACAAAATGGAAGGTAAAGCACCCATTCCCAAATCTTTTGTCAATGGCAGTTCAAAACAGGCAACTCTGGACTATAATGTTGAGTTTCCTAGTTGTTTTCCTTGCTTCTCCCCCAAATCCCATCTTTTTCCAATGTCCAAGTTATGAGTTCCTTCAAAAAAATTTTTCAAGACTCATGATATATTCAGTAGCTGCAGGCACAAAACCGCACGCCTGGAGATTACCAATCACGGAAACAAAATGCCAAGGAGGTCTTACGGCACAGTTATTAACCATTTCATCCCGAGAAGCAATATAAACACAGCTTCTACAAAACGCTCTGGGATTCACTTATGATAGAAGCTGAAGCATTATTACATTGAAGACACGGAAACCGGTTTTTATTTTCACCCAGGGGAAATCAGATCAAAAAGCAATGTTTCCTTCTCTCAATGCTCTGCCTTTCCCTCGGCTCACAAAAAACAACACACGCCAAATCTCATACAGACTCATTTGAATGGAGAACGCTTTACGCAAGGAGGCATAGTTTTGCAAGGTCTTATGCTTCTCTGCCCAAAAGCTCTGGTGCCTCACCAAACTGCAACTCCCAGGATTCCACAACATCGAGTCACTTCAGTAAAAGTGGTATCAAACTCCATTAATTTTACAATGTAGATGCACCAACAATTGGTGCAACTTTAGGCTTATAACCTCCTAGTGAGGCTGGCCCACTACACAGTATTATACCTCTGAACTTGCATAGTGTAGTAGTTCCAGTACTGGCCTTAACAGACCTGGGTTCAACTCCCCCTCATGCATGGAAACCCACTGGGTGACCTTGGGTAAGTCACACACTCTCAGCCTCACAGGAAAGCAATGGCAAACCTTCTCTTAAAAAATCTTCTGCAACAGGTTCATCTGAGGTTCCATCTATACTGCCATTATAAGCAGGTTGAACTGGATCATACAGTGATGTAGACTCTAATTATTATTATTATTATTATTATTATTATTATTATTATTTCTTACCCACCTTTTCTCATGGCTTGAGGCGGGTTAAATATAGCTAAAAAAACACATACCAGTATTCATCATAAGCATTATAAAATCCACATATTAAAATGTATATCTACAAATAAATATAACAAAATACAAAGAACAAAATTAAAATATGGTGAACACAAGATGTGAGTTTAAAATTTATTATTAAAACTGATTAACACACTTCTATGCTGTTCAACCTGCATTATATAAATCTGCATTGACCATATATGTGAAAGACCTATGGTCTAAGCCAGGTATAGGCAAACTTGGGACCTCCAGGAGTATTGGACTTCAACGTCCAGACTCAGGCCCTTTCCTTAAGTGGCTGAGGAGGAAAGGGAATGAGCCTGAAGCTGTCAAGAATTGTGGGACTTGAAGTCCAAAACTGCTGGACGGCTGAAGTTTGCCCATATCTAGTCTAAGCACAGAATAAACTAAGACACAGACTATATAATGCAGTTGAAACTGCATTATATGGCAGTGTAAATGAAGTTTTAGTGTTGCCATGGTTTGGAAACCATTTTGGCCCCTTCTAGACTGCCATATAATGCAGTTCGAATGGCATTGAATGGGATTATATGAGTCTACACTGCCATATAATCCAGATGACTGCAGTTAATCTGCATTCTGAAACTGCACGGACATGTGACAACAGACAAAGAGAAGAACACTGATCTACATTACTGGATTGTTTTAACCCAGTGGTTACCAACCTGTGGTCTGTGGACCACCAGTGGTCCATAAGAATGAAAATATGGTCCACAGCCTCACCATTATTACACCATTGCCTCAAAACCATGCAGCAATGAGAGTGACTGGTCTCACAGAATCCTCTTATAGTGCTAAGGCAATGGGGATGTTGGAAGGTGAGAGGTTGGCTACCCACAAAAGATTACTACTACCACATCAGCTCTAGATTATTAAATATGGTTTTCTGTGGGTGATCAGATGGCAACTACTGGATGGTATATGTTCTGTATCAGAAACTAGACCTGATGTGGTCTGTCCAATGCAATTTTCTGAATCAGCATTGCAAATAACCAAATTGAATCTAAAGTTGATAAAAAAATTGATTCTTAACCCTTTTGGTATTAATGTTGGAGAGTGGTTCCTGGTCAAAGTGGCCTTTGGTCAAAAAAAAGGTTGGGAACCACTGTTTTAACCCAACTTTTCCCATCTCAGTTACCTTGTGCACCACCGAGTAAAGTTAACCCCAAACTGGAATGGATTTGCTGCCCCCTAAAATGTGGGAGCCACCAGGTATTGCGGCATTGAAAGCACTGCAATAATGCTATTGCTGCTTTGCCATTATATGTCGCCAAACTGAAATGGCTTAGCCATCTTTTTTTTAATTTGCGAATAATTTGATGGGCCAAGCAGGGGGTAGCAGTGCAGTAGCAATGACACCGCATTTCCATGCATGCAGGATTGCAATGCACAATACATTTAAGAATCTCTCATCTGAGTGAATTGTAAAGAAGCTGGCGGGAAGAAGAATTAATTCACATTAATAGCTCTCAGTGTGGCTGCTCGCCTCTCTCGTCTGAGCGGGGAAGACGGGAGGGAGAAGAATCCTAAGAGATTGAAATAAAAGATTATGTGGCAGCAAGTCCTAGCATTTGAAGCCTCTTTTTAAAAAAACAATAAAGAAAGAAACCTTATAAGGGCCTAATTACAATGCCAAATGCTTGGTGAGCTTAACAGAGAACAAGATGTGGGAACACCAAAGCACAGTCTCAGAGCATTTTGGGAATAAGGCTGTTAAAAACAAGATTATGGAAATGTTTTTTTCATGGTTATTGTCTTGGTTCAGCTGAAGAATCTTCATTAACCAATATGAGACACCCTTGAAGCCTTCCCTTGATTTCCGCTGCCATTTTTACATTTCTTGTCTTTTTTATTACTGTAATTATTGGAATGTTTCTATGGCATTAACCTTTTACTGAACTCTTGTGTTCTTTGGTCTAGTCCAGGTTTGTGGTCACTTTGAAGATTTGGATGACCTTATAGAAGTGGTGGATTACTACCATTCCGTTTGGTGACCCAAGAAGACAAAGCCATTCAGAAAAGTCAAACTCCAGAGAGAAATTGGGATGAAAAAGAATTTGGGCACACTCTTAGAGGAAAAGAAACTATATCCGCTTCTGTCAAATGTCTAGCAACAATATTCAGAAAGGCAACATTATTTATTTATTTATTTATTTATTTACTGTATTTGTATACCGCCTTTCTCAGCCAATTGGCGACTCAAGGCGGTTTCCAACATATCGGTATACATAAAATGTAATAGATAAAAAACATTAAACAGTATAAAACATCATAAAAGCAATAAAAGCAACATCATCAGCATCTCCTTATTCTCAAGCATTGTCCAATTCCATTGTCAGGTCATTCAATTTCCTATATTAACTACTCTGTATTTGTAAACGCTTGCTCGAATAGCTACGTTTTAACTTGCCTATGAAACGTCAAGAGAGAGGGAGCAGATCTTATTTCCCTAGGGAGGACAGTCCTTAGCCGAGGGGCCGCTACTGAGAAGGCCCAGTCTCTCGTCCCTGCCAAACGTGCTTGTGACAAAGGCGGGACCGAGAGCAGGGCTTCTCCAGATGATCTTAAGTGGTTCATAAGGGGAGATACATTCGGACAGGTAAGTTGGGCCAGAACATAGGATTTCAGAGGTGGTTGTGTCCCTATATTCTAGATTTCAACAACAAAAGGAAAGTGATTATCATAGAATCATAGAGTTGGAAGAGACCTCATGGACCATCCAGTCCAACCTCCTGCAAAGAAGCAGGAAAATCACATTCAAAGCACCCCTGACAGCCTCTGTTTAAAGGCCTCCAAAGAAGGAGCCTCCACCTCCACTATCATTTTTATTCCTCTCTTTCCAAGCTATCTAAGGATACATCTACACTGCAGAATTTGTGTGTATAAACTCCATATTAACTACTATGCCTCGATGCTATGTAATTTTAGGATATATAGTTTGTTGAAGTACCATCGCTTTTTGGCATATGAGGGTAAACACCTTGTAACATTACAACTCCTATTTTGTTTATTTGCCTCTGGTGGTGCAATGGTTTAAACACTTGTGCCGGCCGGACTGAAGGCCGACAGGTCAGAGGTTTGAATCCGGGGAGAGTGTGAATGAGCTCCTACTGTCAGCTCCAGCTCCCCATGCAGGGACACGAGAAAAGCCTCCATAAGGATGGTAAAACATCACAACATCTGGGCATCCCCTGGACAATGTTCTTGCAGACTGCCAATTCTTTCACACCAGAAGCGACTTGCAGTTTCTCAAGTCGATCCTGACACACACAAAAAAAAATTATTTATATCCCACTTATCTCTCCATAGGGAGACTCAAAGCGGCTAACAATCAAAAACATTACAACTTAAAATATACAAATATACAGTGATTCCTTAACCCCAAGTTGTAGCAGTAAAAGTGGTGTCAAACTACATTATTTCTACAGGGTAGATGCATCTTGAGAGGCAGAGTGGGTTGAGGCTGGATCTACACTGCCACATAATGCAGTTTCAGAATTCAGTTTAACTGCATTGAAATGGATTATATGGCAGAGTGTACTCATGTAATCGAGTTCAATGCAGTTAAACCACATCCTGAAACTGCAGTATTGGGCATTGTAGCTCCAGCCTGAGTAATAATGACTGACTAAAGGTCTCCAGATGAGTTTCAATGCTATGCATCCTTAGGACTAACTCTGCTCTCTAACATGTGTGTGTATTTGTGTGACCCTCATGAATTTCAGATGGTTTTCTTATGTAAGGAGTACTCTGAGGGATACCTAATCCCCAAATACTTCAATGGAACAACAAAGCAAACTCATCTTTCTATGAAAAAAGGCACCTCAAGAAAAGAGTGACAAAATCCTCCTGGGCCCAGAGGTGCCAGTTCAATCACATTTCCTAATCCCTTAAACCCCAGGCTTCCTCCTCCTTCTCACCTATTAGAGCTCCTGATTGCCTTTGCTGTCACTTATCATCCTCTTACGTACAACCCTTCCCACTTGATATGACCTTTCTCGGAAATGGAAGGGGGAAATGAAACATTCTCAGACATCACCAACAAGTTCTTCTGGAAGCCAAGGATCTAATTATCCCTGCACTCTCCACTCTCACCGATTCCCCAATCCTTCTGAAATGCTTCACCTCGAAATATTTATTCTTTGCTTGAATACATCAATACTTACAAATCCACAGTGGCCAAGGTCTTGTATTGCACAGTGCAGTGTAACAGTTCAGTGGGGAAAACGAGGCTATGTTTCTTCACTCCAGACTGTCCCTGGGCGCATGGTTACCAGCATTTCCTGTTCTGAGCACCACGACTCAAGAACATTTATCAACAAGCTAGAAAATGTCCAGGGAAGGGTTACCAAAATGGCCAAAGCATCTAGATCAGTGGTTACCAACTTGTGGTCCGCAAGAACTCAAATATGGTCTGCAGCCTCACCGTTACTACACCATTGCAACGACAGTGACTGGTCTTGCAAAACCCTCTTATAGTGCCGATGCTTATTAAATATGATTTTCTGTGGGCGAGCAAATGGCAACTACTGGATGACATATGTTCTGTATCAGAAACTAGAGCTGATGTGGTCTGTTTTCTGAATCAGCACCCCCAAATAATCAAACCGAATCTAAAGTTGACCAAAAACCGATTCGTAACCCTTTTGGTACTAATGTTGGAGAGTGGTCCCTGGTCAAAGCAGTCCCTGGTCAAAAAAAGATTGGGAACCACTGATCTAGATAGAGGGAAGTAATAGTGCCACTCTATGCTGCTTTGGTCAGACCTCACCTGAAATAATACTGTATCCAGTTCAAGCTGGAATGTGTCCAGAGAAGGATGGTCAAAATGAGTAAAAGCCTGGGAACTATAAATCCCCATGGGGAGCAGCTTAGGAACCTGGGTGTCCTTAGAATAGAAGGTGAAGAAGAGACATGATAACCATGTTTAAATAGTTGAAAGGATACCCTCTTGAAGATGGAGCTTGATTTTTTTTTCTTTAGAGACTAGGACACAAAGAAATGGATTCAAGCTACAAGAAAAGAGAAAATGTGAAGAACTTCCTGATGGTATGAGCTGTTTGACCTTGGAATGCACTGCCACTTGGGAATGAGATCTATGACCTCGTCACATGGGGGCAAACTCAGTGGCATGCCCCAGTTCGCCTTGTCCTTTAAGATGGAGCCCACCGGCTCCCATTATACAACACACTGCAACTTCTGGCAGGGCTCTGTCTTAAAGAAGATGGCAAACTAGCACATGCCACTACCATGGCAACACAGGAGGCTGCCCGTGTTGCCTTGGCTCAATGGAGGGAAACCAGGTAGCAGGCACTCTCCCCCCTCCCCCTATGGTTGAATGTGTGAAGAGGGCATAAGGTCATAAGTCACCTTCTCTGGAGTTTAAACAGAGGCTGGATAGACATCTGTCAGGAGTACTTTGATTTGGGATTGGACTGGATGGCCTTTGTTGTCTCTTTCATTTTTATGTTGCTATTCACTGGCTGGTGGAAAGAGAAGCAGACTGGAGATGCTTATAACTATGTATGTAATTCCAGATGCTAACTAATGACATCATCCATTGAGAATAGGATGACTCAACGAATGATGTCATACATTCCCCAGTTGCTCCAGGGACATAACCAGATGTTTCTTTGATCCCCTCCAACTCTTGCATCGTAATGGGGAAAGGATTGCAGCAGCTAAATAGTGACTCTAGGGGAGGTGTCTTTGGCCAATGTCGAGTCTGGAAGAAAACCTCACAATCTCTGAGGATGCTTGCCATTGATGCAGGCAAAACTTCAGGAGAGAATGTTTCTGGAACATGGCCATACAGCCCAAAAAAACTCACAGCAACCCAAAAAATGAATTGTCGTCATAACAAAATAAATGCATGTCTCAGATAGATTTACAATTGCATGTACCATTAATGAGATGCTGACCAGAGAGTTGTTTTCCAGAACCATAAGTATGGGCCAAAATAACAAAAAAAAGTGTAGTGTAACTATGTTGCATTCCTTTATTCTGACCACTTCCGTGCGTTAATTCAGTTTGGGAAACTAATGTCTCCATTAGGCCAGAGTGGGCAGGAAGTCTGGTGCCTCTCTCTTGCTTTTCTGAAATACAAATGCAAATTGATGCATAGGGAGGATAAAACACATTTGAAATGGATGCATAATTAACCCAGAGCATAAATAAGTGACCATTCTGAGCAAAAATGACAGCTTTTCTTAGGTCTTCTGAGATCCCACAATTTTGTCATGTCAGCTGACCCTGACTATACTAGTAACTTCAGTGCCACCTTCTGGACATCTGAAGTGCTGGCATCGATCTCAGGAGGTGAGGGAACCTGGAGCAGATTTATCATGTCGGTGGCATGAAAATTAATATCCTCAACCGCTACCCATCCTTGAATTAAAGAACTGTAGCATCACCACCATTCTATTGTGATGGGAAGCTTACCTCTTCTGGCTTGAATCTCAAGGACAAAGGCTGAGGAAAACAACTGCCTACTTCTCTCTAAAAGTTCAGAATTTTTAGCACTGAGACGTAAAGCATTTGTTAATTCTAAGGTTCAAAGAGAATGGGAGATCATGATTATTTTTGAGACTAGCATCATGATGGGACACTGGGAAAAATCAATGCCAATCCCATTTCTTGAAACAGAATTTGTGATTTGTTGTCTCCATTCCATGCTTTTCTCCTTGGTCCCCAGACCCTCACTAACAACTCCCTTGATCTCATAAGTTTACTTCGTAGCAGGGAAGGTGGGGAGAGAAAACAGAATAAAATCAAGTTTTCTTTCCAAAGGAAATTTCTTTCAGAGCTGCAGTCTTTTCCTTCCTGGTGGAAACAGTGAAGGAGAGCTGGTGGAAACTCATTTTGGATATGAGCAATAAAAATAGAGAAAAAAAGCTTACAATTTGAAAATTAGCCCCTTCCCTTTATTGTGAAAGAATGTTAGAAAAGAAAGAAATTGCTCTGTGATCTGGCCTTATAAATACTAGATAAATGGCACCCAACAGTTGTTTCGGACTGCAGCTTCCAACATTCATGAACATGGGCCAAACTAGTTGGGACTTATGGGAGTTGAAGTTCAACATTTTTGGAGGACGAAGGTTCTGGAGCCATTGCTGGTAAGCCCACCTTCTATGTACTGAATCGCTATAGCTACAAGGCTATAACTATTCGAATATACTGTTGGAACCTTCAAATGTGCATGTCAGAGCTGTCATTATTGCCCAGTTACAAGGATGTGGTTGGTACATACCACAAATACTGTATATGCTGATGTAGAAGTTGACTTCATGTACAAGATGACCTTATGTATAAGATGACCTCATGTATAAATCAAAAATAGGTTTGGCGGGCCAAAATTATAGAATTTGGTATGAGCCATTGAGGGTCATTCAGTGGAGAGAAGATAACACCAATGCCATCTCAAGTGGCCAATAGACCCTGACTGCTGTTGCAATTTCTCCATTCATTCATTCAAAAAGGCCACAAGGCCACAACAGGAAAAATGGAGGTCAGAGGTGCTTTGAGGCTCTTCCAGGATGGACTAAGCTCTTGCCTTTCATCCCTGTACTCAGAAAAGGGAATGGTTCTTTTTTTTAAAATAAGAATTAATGCATAATGCACATATCAGCTCATGGATAAGTCAACCCAGTTGGTTTTTTGACTAAAATTTCCAGACTTGTAAATGAGTATATAGGGTACACACTGTTGTTTTTTTATTGCTGGTGGCATTTTAATAGTTACAAATGTTGTATTTTTGCTACATTATTGTGGTATGGTCCAGTATGGGAGAAAATCCATGGGAGTGACACCATAAGTTATCATACTGGATGACACCAACCCTAGGGATGCCATTGTATAGATATCTTTCTTCTAAGGTTTTGTCGTTGAAACCCTGGGACCCCCAAAAAACAAAAACCCATAGCCAAGGAAGGTGCCATGAAAGGTCTCACCAGCCAAGTCTAAGGATGACCTTTCCCCCAGAAGCACAATCTCGCTAACATTCAGAGGTGACCTTTGGTCTAGTTCTTGGTTGCACAAGCATACCCACCAGAGGGAAACACAGGACTAATCCCATTACTCCTACAGGCAACTGGCATCATCTCCTGGTGATTATCCCTTGAGTCAAAAATGGACTAATCCCCGGGCATCCAGAAAGATCATGGAGTCACCCAATGCCCAGTCTTTGTCTCTCCCTGAGAACCCATCCAGGTGTGCCAACACCACTGTTTCCCCAGCCTGGAGCCTTTGACAAACCCAGACTAGCAGGATTAACACCATTAGCACCCATCAGTCCAAGCTCTGTCCACATTCCTTTCCCCACGCAACCACTGAAGGTGTACTTAGAAAACAACCAAAAGCTTCAAACAGAGCAGTGTCAGTTTATTAAAATTCCCACCAGTCCAGAAATCTATTCAGCTGCAGTGACAGATGGCATGCCTTACACAAACAGAGTGCAGATCATAACTGGCCCCAATCAGCATCCAGAGTGGCAGAAGTTCATCATTTGAATAGCTGTCAAACCTCTATAGATGTTTCTGCCGTTATGTCTGATTTGAGAGTGCAGACTCTCCTGACATCCACTTTGGCCAAAGTGAATAGAAGTTCTCGTCTTTGCCTTCAACCCACTCGTGGCTCATTTGACCTTCAGAACCAAGGTACACTGAGACCCTGAACCTGTGGTTCTTGTGGAGCTTAAATCACAAATCAGTTTCACTGTTACCATGCTTTGTCCATATAAAGAGAGTGACACAAAGTATAACCTGGACATCCTTGTGCTTAAATTGACTCTTGAGGGAGTGGGGAAGCATCAACCCTTCAGCAAGAAACCCTCAACTGATCTCAGTAAGACCCAGAAATGTCTCATCCAGTCACCTTCAAAGAGGCTGGAAGTCTCCAAAAGGACCTCATTTGTTTTCTCCTTGCATTTGCTCTGCTGAGACTGTACCAGAATTTTGCTCATCTAAGCGTCTTCTCTTCTTCAGCACCACAGACAGAGTTATTAATCTCTGGATGCGAGTTAAAGATTACTACACATTTTGGTGCCCTTTCAGAGAAGAGAAATCTAGTTTTGGCTCAGGATGGGAAAGAGATGATTTATATTACACAGTGAAGGGAGATTTTAAATGGAAGAGGGATTTCCCCCCTTCTTTTCTGCCAGCTTTTGCATTTATTTTCAAAAGCAGAGAAATCATACCGGATGCAGCACCAGGTTGGTAGTTTGCAGCTGGAGCATCAGAGACTGATGAGTTATAACACATGACAAAAATAATAATAATACAATAGACCATGACAGTTGGGAGCTATAATTACTTTGCACTGCTCAAGGAACATAAAATTTTAAATACAGAGCTTGGATGTGACTGAAATGTACAGCATCATGTTGAGAAAATATCTTCCCAATTTTGTTTGATAAAAACATCTTAATACTAAATAATCAAAGGAGTGGTGGACATGATAATTCTATAACATCAAGGAAATGGTTGCAATTAGTTGTCACTGAGGAGCCAACATGGTATAGAGCAGGCATGGGCAAACTAAGGCCTGGGGGCCAGATGAAGCCTCCGGGGTGCTTACGTTAGGCCCTCCTCATTTACCCTGTCCTTTTGGCTTAAGGACATGGCAGCCCACAGCACCTGAGAGCCCTCTGGAGCATTCTCAGCCACCACATGAAAGTGGCCCCATCCTTATGCTGGAAGGACAGATCAAGAAAGGGACGTAGCAGCTGAGAGTGAGAGCCCCCCAGAGCCTTCCTCCTTGTCATAATGTCAAGAAGACAGTCTGAGCATCAGGGGAGGAAGATCGGGGCCCAAACTTATGTTGTGAGGACAACCTGAGGATGACCCAGGTCCTGACCTGCTCCTTCCTGGTCCTGCCATCTCCCAGCATGCAAATAGCCCCACTCCCTCCCAGCCTGGCCCTTCCGGCTGGGCCCACAATGCAGCCCCAAGGCAGGAAGGCTTAAGTGTTAGACTATGATTCTGGAGAACAGGGTTCAAATTCCCCTCTCAGCCATGAAAAACCCAAGTGACCTTGGACAGATCACACACTCTCAGCCTCAGAAAACCTCATGATAGGGTCACCTATCCATGAGTTAGAAATGACATGGGAGCACACAACAACAGGTGTCATTGAGATCAAAACTGAGGTCACAAGAGCTGTGATCAATTGCCATTTGATTTTCAAGCTGAATTCACCCTCCCACAGCCTTTTTGTAAACCCCATGCTCCATATGTAAAACTATAGCCTCCAAATGCTCTCCAGAGTAGAAAGGGGCTTTTCTGTTATTGTTTCATCAATCACCCCACTGCATCTTAGGACCAGAATAGCCTTTTTTAAAAAACAACAAACTTCCCCTGCCCCGCAAAGCTGGAGAGGGAAAGTGACTTTGCCACCCTCCATTGGGGAGGCGTGGCTTGGGGCAGGGCTATGCCTGCACAGAGGCCCCACTCCTCACTTCGCCTGAAGACGTCGACCCACCCGCCCGCCACCAACAGTGACTGAAAAATCATGCAAAAGTCTATAGGATGGAATTTCTGAGATTCACTAAAACTTTCTCTGATATATCTGCAACATAAAGGGCCAGAACAAGGGGAAGAGACCAATTTTGTAGAAGGCTTTCATGGCTGGAATCACTGGGTTGTTGTAGGTTTTTTTGGGCTATATGGCATTCTCTCCTGACGTTTTGTCTGCATCTATGGCAAGCATCCTTAGAGGTTGTGAGGTCTGTTGTGTGTGTGTGTGTGTGTTTGTGTGGAGCGACTTGAGAAACTGCAAGTCGCTTCAGATGTGAGAGAAGTGGCCATCTGCAAGGACATTGCCCAGGATGTTTTACCATTCTGTGGGAGGCTTCTCTCATGTCCCCTCATAGGAAGCTAGAGCTGACAGACAGGAGCTCGCCCCTTCCCCGGATTCAAACCGCCAACCTTTTGATCAACAATCCTGTCAGCACAAGGGTTTAACTCATTGTGCCACTGGCGGCTCCAATGACCTCTGTGATATTTTGGACTACAACTACCTATTAGTAAGGGTTAATGGAAATGGTAGCCAAAAGTACCTGTTTGCCCATCTCAAAACTAGAAGTTCCAAAGGTTTGGGAAACACCCCCAAAGTCCCTTGAGGATTTCCTGTGCCTTTCGCACTGATATATGCCCTCTGAAGGTTTTGGTAATGTCATGAAAAAGGTAATGAACAACCGGCCTAGCCACGCATCTTTAAATGGCTCATAAATCCGTTGGGTTATTGAGTTGTTTCGCACAGACTTACGGTCCCTGTGCAATTAGCAGAATCAACATTCCGCCCGTCACTCAGGATGATTCGCCAAATGTTAACAACCGTAGCAACATGCGCTGCGGATTAGCTTTTGCAAGGAAACACGGTTCAACATTCTGGTGAAGTGGTGCTCGGAATCTCGCTCAGGAACAAAAGCAAGTCATATTTCAACACTGAATTGGAAACACTGGACCAGAACAGTGGGGAAATGAATGCTAGAGCAGAGGGAGGGAAGGAGAAGAGAAGCGAGGACGGCACTTTTCATTCTGATCTCCCCGAAATGCTAAGGGTGCGCATGGAGATTTCTTCCTTATGCTGCTCTCTTCACTTTTTTTCAACATCTCTTCCAATCTCCTCGATAAGCTCATGTAATGTTTCCAAATGGAGATGATTATTGTGTTTTTACACTGCCCAGCACATTTCTTTTTGTTTTGTACCGGCTATTAATTATCTCGGTAGGTATCAGCCACAAAGTTTGTTTGCTGAATTAGCACACTGCCTTTTCTGCAACTCAAACATTTATCTTCCTAACCTTTTGTTGCAAGAGGTAGGGCTGTAGCTCAGTGGCATCGAATGTGCTTCGCATGCAGAATATCCCAGGTAGATTTTCAAAGTGGGAGTCAGAATGTCGGAAAGCCCTTGGGTCTCACATGGGGGGAAAGGTGGGATGCCAATCAAATGGATCAATAAAATAAAAGATAAACCGCTCAGAACCACCAAGAGTAGCCGAGGAAGGGGTCTTTATTATTATTTATTTATTTATGGAATTTCTACCCCGTCACTTCTCTACCCCCGAAGGGGGACTAAGGACGGCTTATAATGGGCACCGATACAATGCCACTACATAACAATTACAATAATAAAACCACAGCTGAACATAAATCATAATTAAAACAATACATCAGCAATCATTAAAATAGTAAAACAGTCTCATCAGCCGTATTGCCGTTCCAGTCAATGTCCCTCTAAAGTGCTACATACATCCCTCTAAAGTGCTACTTACATCTACTGTCTGAAAGCCTGGTCCCAAAACCATAATTTTAATTTCTTTCTAAAAGCCAGGAGGGAGGGAGCAGTTCTTACCTCATTTGGGAGTGTGTTCCATAGGCGGGTGGCCACAACCGAGAAGGCCCTGTCTCTCATCCCTGCCAGATGCATTTGTGCTGTTGATGGGAGCAAGAGCAGGGCCTCTCCAGATGATCTTAGGTTACGAGGTGGGACGTTGGGGTGGATGCGTTCGGACAAGTAAGCTGGGCCAGAACCGTATAGGGTATTTAGACATCCATGGGCTGTGGTCCTATAGGTATCACTGTTGTAATGGTATGCTTTCAATATCTCTGACATAAGAGTGACCTAAGTAACCCTATCATGGGGGTCTCTTCACAAGCTTTGTTTTAGAGAGGGGTTTCTCAGAGTTTGACTTGCCTAAGGTCAGCAGTGGATGTTTTAAGCCCGGTCTCCCAAAGTCCTCATCCAATGCTCAAGCCACTATGGCTCTAGCTGGCTACAGATGGAATTACTTCCTCATTGTACCAACAAAACAAGGCTCTACAGAGGTATTGCTCTCTGCCAAATTTTTCCATTACAATGCCACGCCATTACAAAGACCCAGGTTATATCATTCTATAGGATTTTCCTTACAAGGGTTTTTATCCAAGCTTTCCCATTAACTTTCTCTGAAACTGAAAAGTAACTTGCCCAAAGTCACTTCATGTGGGTTTCCAGGAGTGAGTGTGAATCTGAGAATCCATCTCCAGGACTCATAGCCAAATAACCAAAACACTACGCCAAGCTGGCTCTCACATTCGTGTCATATAAATTCTCTTTGGCCATTTTGCAACGCATGGCTGAGCTGAGCTTCAAATATATAACTATCTCACATAGAGCGTATATTCTTGGATGGCTACCCATCAGTGCCTTCAACATGCCAGTAGAGTCTGTGAGAATGCAGGAGTAGCCATAGTACATTGTACATTGCAAAAAAGAGAATAAAGAAGCATGTTGATAGATAAGCAAGACATCACCCAATATGAAACCAGAAGGGTGGTGTAGCAAAACCACTGTAAGCAACTGATCAGGCATGGTCAAACTTCGGCCCTCCAAGTGTTTTGGACTTCAACTCCCACAATTTCTGGCCTCAGGCCCTTTTCTTTTCCCCATCAGCAGCTTAAGCTGAAGGGGAAAAGGAAGGAGGCTGAGGCCAGGAATTGTGGGAGTTGAAGTCCAAAACACCTAGAGGGCTGAAGTTTGCCCATGTCTGAATTAGATTCACACAATGGAAGCATGATACTGGCTGAAACCTTTTGAGCAACAAGTTCTAAAGCCTGTTACTATTGAGCACCCAAAATAGAGACTTCATGGAATTGAAATTCAAAACATCCTGACGTAGAGAATGCTGCTTTCAAAACATTTTGGCAACTTTAGCAAATCCATACTGATGTAGCATTTGGGACTGATTTTTTCACAGAATCCCAGAATTAGTTTTTTGCAAGTCTCCATCACAGAAAATAATGTTTTCATGCAGGAAACTCGTGTTTGCAGAAAGAAATGTGCCTTGTTGTGTAGACACTGAATGAGATTTGTTAGAACAAATCCTAAATTGTGCAGATTCTCATTCAGTGAGGATTCACTTTTGTCAGGGTTTCCTGATGTTAAGAGAGTTCGGAATGTCCAACCATTTTAATCTTTTAGAATAATTTTGAATATTTTTTTCATCCTTAATATAGGGGGTTTTTTTAGTGTCAGGAGCAACTTGAGAAACTGCAAGTTGCTTCTGGTGTGAGAGAATTGGCTGTCTGCAATGAAATTGCCCAGGGGACGCCCAGATGTTTTGATGTTTTACCATCCTTGTGGGAGGTTTCTCTCATGTCTCTGCATGGGGAGCTGGAGCTGACAGAGGGAGCTCATCTGCACTCTCCCCAGATTCAAACCTCTAACTTGTTGGTCCTTAGTCCTGTCAGCACAAGGGTTTAACCCATTGCACCACTAGTTATAATAGATGATAATAGATTATAACCATGAAAGAAAAGGCTACCCAGTGTCCCCTAACTGCCAAAATATAAACAAAAAGCCATGAAGGTGAACAGTTCAATTCTCAAAAGAGATTTTTTTTTAAAAAGTCCAACCAATTTTCATGAGGTTCCAGTCATTATGATGACTCTACATGACAACAGAAGCTTCTCTGTTCTGAATTTCCCAAAAACCCGTGACTGTCATCCTTAATTAAAGGCTATTTGCTTTGCAATCTTTCCTTGTCCTCTGGCTCAAAGTCCTGAATTCTGACGTGCATCCCATTCAATGAATACAGACATGAAAAGGAAGCAACATCAATATTGAGCCTGAATCCAAATACATCAATACTTTTTCCTGCAGAAGATGGCAGAGAATTATATTCCTATAATAATGGATCATTATAACCTGATCAGCCATATCCAAAGTGATAAGATGGGCTTATTTCTTCACCCATTTCTTTGCTTTCAAAAAATGCAACAATTGCTGAAATGCAGCTCTTTGTTTCTTCTTTTCCCTTCCCTTCCCATCCCTTTATCATGCTTTGAGATTAATCAAGAATGACAATTTATGAGATGGGAATGGTAAAGAGCATTGTGCCAATGTCGCAAAACTGTCAGCAGTGGGATTTTCCAGCAAACACAGAGCTTTCACTCATCAATGCATTCTCTAGAATAGGTCAGATGTATAAGGAAAAAACTAGTTACTAACAATGCTATACTTTGTGGCACAGTACTGAACCAGGGCTCCAGGATTTTGTGGGCGACACAGGGCCCATCTACACTGTCACACAGGGGCTAGGCATAGCACAGTGGGTTAAACTGCTAAGCTACAGCAAATCCTGCCAATCAAAATGTTGGCAATTCAAGTCCGGGTTGGGGTGAGCACCCGCTGTCATTCCCAGCTCCCTGCCCACCTAGCAGATCGAAAACAGAAATGTGAGTAGATAAACAGGGACTGCTTTAAGCAGGGAGGTAATAAAAGACGCCCATAAGGACATGCCAGCAATTCAATTGGGAGGAAGTCTAAGAACAACAAAGCTCCTCGGCATGGAAGATGAAGTGACAGCATACGCACACACACCCATGGCAAGAGTCATGCAAAGCCTCCAGATGCCAAAATCGGAAAAGATGGGAAAAGCCCTTACCTCTGTTTATGTATTGTATGTCCTTGTTAATTGTATAACAACATTGAATATTTGTCATATATGTGTTCTGTAATCTGCCATGAGTCCCCTCAGGGAGATAGAGTGGAATATAAATAAAGTATATTATTATTATTATTATTATTATTATTATTATTATTATTATTATTATTATACAACCCACTTTCTGAACCCAATTATCTGCATTGAACTGGATTATATGGCAGTGTAGACTCAAATAATCCAGTTCAAAGTAAATCACCTGAATTCAGAAACTGGATTATATGGCAGTCTTGACGTAGCCATGGATTCATCACCTGCATTCTGCTCGTGGAATGGTCATTCAAACCTCTGACCATCCCAACTTCCACTTCCCACTCAGGATCTAAAAATGCTTGGCTATAGTGTTTATGACTCCCAAAATTGAAATCCCCCCCCCCCTAGAAGGGCAATTTAGTTGCAACACTAACTTCTTCCATTTACTGCATGAGACTCAGTCTCAGAATTGGAATTCTGGCCTATTTAGATCCTCAGTCAACAACAATACTGACAGAGAGCTTTGATATTCTAGCCCACGATCTAAGAATAAGAATAAAACCTGGCTTCAGATGAACATGAACAAACAATTCTTTCCCACTGCAAGAAGAAATTCCATTTTTCACAGGGTCATTTTTCACAGTCTAGCCTTCCTTTGCTTTAACTGAGTACTCAACCTCTATGGTCATCACAGACTCCTTTTTATTTTTATTTTTAAATCCACTTATTGCTTGTCTTCTTTTATTTCAACTCACTTGTGATAAATCGGTTTTCATTCATCTGAGCTCCAGACAAAGGCTGTTTCATCATCCTTTTACATTCCTTGTTTATGAAACACACTTATACACACACTTGACCAGGAGGACATTTCATTGAAAGGCAGCACATGGCTTTCCATTAAGAGAAGGGAACATTGCACAACTTGATTGTATAAGCAAATATGCATGCTCCTCTCCATGTGCAATGCGCAAGGCAATGCCCTAACAAGAGTGGCTAAGGAAGCTGGGGATGTTTAGCATGGGGAGGAGAAGGTTAAGAGGAGACATTTAAATATTTGAAATAATGTCCCATTGAGGAAGGGATGAGCTTGCTTTCTGCTGCTCTGGAGATCAGGACGCAATGGAGCCATAGATTCCAATTGCAAGAAAAGAAATTCCACCTAAACATTAGGAAGAACTTCCCAATGATAAGAATTGTTTGACATTGGAATAGACTGCCTTGGATTATAACAAAGTCTCCTTCTGTAGGGATTCAACCTGTGATTGTCTCTTTGCCACAGGACTCAAAGGAGAATGATCATGACCCTTCAGAGTTTCCCATGTCTGACTTAAATGATCAGGTTTCTGCTGATTCCCAGGGGTTTGTGATTGCAGATGATAGCCAAGAAAATACAGTTAGCCAAAGTGAAACTGAGGATTCTGGGATCGTTGGTTCACAAGGCAAAAATCACACAAAAATGCTGAGCAATCAGACCTCGCCCTAGGAACATCTGTGATGGGAACTCAGGGCTACAAATTAGCAGCAAAGCCAGTAGTCAGCACTGGCAGCAACCGACATATTTGTTGTGTTTGTGTTCCGGTCTCCGTGCTACAGCTTCTGTGTTGGCATTGCAAAAGACTTCTTGCCAAAGACTCTTGTTCCTGTATACTGTACATCATTTTTGCCAATGACTCTTGCTCTTGTCTGCATTGAAGACTTGTTGCCAAAGACTTCTGCTTCACGTCTGCTGTAAGACATTGCTTTGTTTTTGAACTTTACTTTCTGTTTCCTTTACTGCTGTTTGCATTATTATTATTGTGCTGAAGTAAGGTTTTTCTGGTTAATTTTGCTCATGTTGTAAGGCTATTTCTGGAACAAAACTGGACACTATGGGTCTATGATCCTATGATTCCAAGTTATGTGCCTGTGTTTCTTTGCATGTGGACATATACATTCCTTTAAAATGGACAATGCCACCACACACACAACTTGGCATCCTCAACTTTGAACTGGCTATTCTGCATCACATAACAAGATCCAGCTATGGATCTTGTACATGTGTCAGAAACCAATCACAGCCTGGCCACATGTGTCTTTGTGATCCTGTGGGAATCATGTATGTGATAAGTTGCATGCTTTCTTTTCAACTACTAAAATCTATTCATCTATTCATCTATTAAGGAGCCCCCGGTGGCGCAGTGGGTTAAAGCCCTGTGCCAGCAGTACTGAAGACCGACAGGTCACAGGTTCGAATCTGGGGAGAGGCGGATGTGCTCCCTCTATCAGCTCCAGCTCCTCATGCAGGGACATGAGAGAAGCCTCCCACAAGGATGATAAAACATCAAATCATCCGGGCGTCCCCTGGGCAACGTCCTTGCAGACGGCCAATTCTCTCACAACAGGAGCGACTTGCAGTTACTCAGGTCGCTCCTGACACAACCAAAAAAAATCTATTAAAAGTTTCCCATTGACATGTTTGTATGTGTTTCTGTATCTCAAAGGTAGGGATTATTTCTCTCTCCAAGTGATGTAAAGATTCACTTCCCAGCAGCCTTAGACAGCACAGCGAATGCTGAAGCATGATGGGCCATATGATCCCCACTGCTCACAAACACACATGCACAACACAGATCTGTGGAGAGTTTCTCCAAGTGAGCAATTGTAAAGGCTACGACCCGAAGGATAATCTAATGAGGCCATGACACAGGCCTTGTACAATCAAGTGTTGCAAATTTCCTTTCGGGCCCAGCAAACCTTTTAGAATTATTACTTTTCTAAAAGTCTAATGTTTTCATCTGAGTGTCAGTTATCATAAGCTTGACAGTCAGTTCTGAGCTCCCATCCAATCCAATCTTATTCACAGCAGAACGCTTCCCTTCTCTTGATATGACAAGCTAAAATGCTATTTGCTCCGATAATAACTGTGCGACGGAGAACAAGAGAGCTTTTAGGCATTATTTCATGTAATGTTATCTAGGTGGTTTGGGGTTGTTGTTTTTTTCTTTTCTCTCCCTTAAAAAACTTTGGTTTCTAGGAAATTGTGAAAATAAAATGCCATTTAAGCTTCAGTGCCCACCTCCCAGATACAAGGAACACAATGTTTGTGGGGATAAGCATGTCAGTGAATGCGAAGAGAGCCTTTTCTGCATGTAATGAGAAATCTTTGAACTATAAGAAAGATCCTTCATCTCTAACCATTCTGTTCAGCTTCCCTAAAATCAAGAGGTGTTATTTTGATGTAACTCAGAATTCCATCTTCTGTCAAAGCAAAATAATGTTTATCACGAGTGATGGTTAACTGTTTTTTTCTCCAGAACTAGGGGTGTGTCTAGACTGCAGAATTAATGCAGTTTGACACCATTTTACTTACCATAGCTCAATACAATGGAATCCTGGGAGTTGTAGCTTAGTGAGGCACCAGCTCTCTTTGGGAGAGAAGACCAGGTACTTTGTAAAACGATAACTCCTAGGATTCCACAGCTTTCAGCCATGGTAGTTAAAGTGTTGTCAAACTGTGTAGATGAACCCCATATTGTCCTTATGGGTACTAGCATCACTAGGTGGGTGCAAGGGATGCAAACAGCACCAGGTGACAGCTTCAAAGGTTGTGACACCAAAATTACTGCCTAGGGGCCTTGGGTGGCACAATGGGTTTAACCCCTGTGCTGCTGAACTGCTGACCTGAAGGTTGGCAGTTCGAATCTGTGGGACGGGGTAAGCTCCTGCTGTTAGCCCTAGCTCCTGCCAACCTAGCAGTTTGAAAATATGCAAATGTGAGTAGATCAATAGGTACCACTTTAGTGGGAAAAGGCAAAAAGACGCTCCAAGTAGTCATACCGGCCACACAACCAGGAGGTGTCTATGGACAATGGAGGCTCCTCGGCTTGGAAATGGAAATGAAAGGAGTAGCTTTTGCCTTTGTCTATGTATTTGTGTCTTGTATTTCATTGTAGCATGGATTCAATGTTTGCCTGTGTCTGTTTATATGCTGTAATCCACTCTGAGTCCCCTTGGGGAGAAGGCCAAAATATAAATAAAGTGTTATTGCTGTTTTTGTTATTGTTATTGTTCTTTCATCTTGATCTGAGAAAGAATATTTGCAGCCGGTTTCTTAATAAGAATCTATGTGATCGCCTTTCTTCAATGGCTACTCTAATTTGGAGCAGGAAGCCATTACAAACTGGGACTGTTCTTTTTCTTCCGTGTGACCTAGGCTCACATTTAACATTGACACTTGCAAACACCTTTTGTTGCATGAGCCAATTGGCTAAGCCCTCTGACTCTTGACCCCAGAGTGAATATACCAGTCAACCAAGAAATTTGCCTGTCTCTTTTGATGCTTTCAAATGTAGTACTTGCTTCAGCAAACAGAAATTGCAAGGAAAGCAAAGGAATGGCCTCATCTGAACAGTGTGAGAGAGTTATTTAGTGGTGCGCTCTTGCAAGTGACCAACGTATAGGTCAGGGTGCATCTCTCACAATTATCAAAATATGATACAAATTCCATGTTGCCCTTCTGTGAATGGATTTAGTTAATTAAGAATATCATAATCAGTTAAGAATGAATTAAAAATGAAATTTGCACAGAAGAGCACAATGTTTCAGACTAGTAAAAGCCAGAAGCCTAGTCAGCAAAATAGTAGTATTTTCTTTGTTTAAGTTTGATCAGACATTGCTTGGACTACTTTGGCCAATTTTGGGTGAGACAGTCCAGGAAAGATATGATAACAGAATGAAAGAGTTTAGACAAAAGCAATAAGGATTATCAAAGTCCCCATTTCAACATTTGGAAGAACTTCCTGGAGGTAGGTTCATTGTGATCGTATATTCAAAAGCAGAATGGACTGCTTTGAAAGGTCATGGAGTCTCCTCCTTTGGAGGTCTTCAGAAAGAGCAGTGCTTCTTAACCTTCCTAATGCTAGGACCCCTTAATACAGTTCCTCATTTTGTGGTGACCCCCAACCATAAAATTATTTTCGTTGCTACTTCATAACTGTAATTTTGCTACTGTTATGAATCATAATGTAATATCTGATATTCAGAATGTATTTTCATTTGCTGGACTAAATTTGGCACAATTACCCAATACACCCAAATTTGAATACTGGTGGGGTGGGGTGGGGTGTTGATTTTGTCATTTAGGAGTTGTAGTTGCTGGGATTTATAGTTAACCTACAATCAAAGAGCATTCTGAACTCCACCAATGATGGAATTGAACCAGACTTGGCACACAGGACCTCCATGACCATTAGAAAATATTGGAAAGATTTGGTGGGCATTGACCTTGAGTTTTGAAGTTGTAGTTCACCTACATTCAGAGAGCACTGTGCATTCAAAAAGTGGACCAAACTTGGTATGAATATTCAGTGTGCCCAAATGTGAACACTGGTGGAGTTTGAGGGAAATAGACCTTGACATTTAGGAGTTGTATTTGCTGGGATTTATAGTTCACCTACAATCAAAGAGCCCCTTGAATCCCACCAATGATAGAATTGAGCCAAACTTCCCACACAGAACCCACATGAGCAACAGAAAATACTGTGATTTCTGATGGTCTTTGGCGACCCCTCCGACACCTCACTTGTGATCCCCAAGTTGAGGAACACTGAAATAGAGGGCAGGTGGCCATCTTTTAAGAGGTCCTTAGTTATGTATTTCTTCATCTCAGACTGAATTTACACTGCCATATAATCCTGCTCAAAGCAGATAATCTGGATTCCAAAACTGGATTGTATGGCAGTGTAGATGAGGCCTCAGAGGGTGTGTCTCTGTTTCCCTTGTTATTTCCAGCACTAAGGTTCTATGATTCTCACAGTGTGCAGCTAAATAAATGTATCATCAAATGACTGATGATCTATTCATGTAATATTAATAGGATCGAGTTCATTTTGTGGAGGGGAAACACTGGGACATAATTATGGCTTATGACTGCCATCATTCCACTGCCTTCTCGGCTCAAAGCCCTCTTTCCATCCCTCTTGTGTGTTTTCCTCCCTTTCTGTCTCTTTTTCTCCTCCTTCTCAGGGCCTGCCAGCTGTTGTTAGAGATGTCACTTCCTGCCAGATGTGTTCATAAAAGGGCTTTGATGAGCATCAGTTGGCAGCAGAGATGGCAAGCAAAAGGGGCCTACAAGAGCAAGGGGCTTGGAATCATAAAGATCTTAATGAGCCCCTCTTGCCAAGGCCAATTCTCCTTGTGGGAGAGTGTTTCATCTCCCTGGGACCCAGTTTTTGCCTAAAGGAGGCATATAGGACAATCAAAATAGCCACCAGTCAGACTGATAGAGCAGATCAGCAGCTTCACTTCTTCACTTGGATCTTTGGACCCATTTCTCACTAGCAAATCCCATGTTGTAACTCACTGGGTATAGCTGGAGAATCACATGCCGAAGAATTAGATGTAGAAAGATCTCCAGATCCAGATGAAGTCCCAGCACATTGAAACTGAGGCCTCTTCTCCACTACCATATAATCGATATTATCAAAGCAGATAATCCACATTATCTGCTTTGAACTGGATTATCTGAGTCTACACTGCCAGTTCAAAGCAGACAATCTGGATTTTTATGGCAGTGTAGAAGGATCCTGAGCAGCTAGTGGCCAATATAACTGATAAGGAACTTCAGAAGGGTGGGCCTTCACCCCATCTGGATGCCTCATCTAAACTGCCATATAATGCAGTCTCAGAATGTAGTTTAATGGCATTGAATTAGATTACTTGAACCTACACTGCCATATAATGGAGTTCAAGGCAGTTAAACTGCATTCTGAAACTGCATTATATGGCAGTGTAGATAGGGCCTCCTAACGTTGAGATGGTAGCAAATACTGGATCTACACAGTCAAATAATGTGGTTTGAACTGCATTATATGGTCAGTGTACACTCATATAATGTAGTTTGAATGGCATTGAACTGCATTATATGGGGCTACAGTGATCATATAATGCAATGTTTGTTTGCAACTGTTTATTCTTCTTGGCTCTTAGGTGCTTCCTGATGGTGAATTTATTTGCACTGTGAATTTATTTTCCAGAAGCTCAGATTCTTGACCTTTAGATTGACTTATGGTGGACCTCTTGTTGTCATTCCTTTGTGACACCCTTTACCATGATTGCTAGATTCAGGAATGGCCAATATCGTATTCCTCAGAGAAAAGAGGCAAAAGCGTCCCGCCCAGTTTCATTCCATGCAAATATAAGGTTGCCCAAATTAAAAATAAAAATGCAACCACTGCAATGACCATTTTGATCCCCACTTTGTGTTCTACTTCTCCAAATGTCACATCTTTTTTGGGTCAGCCTGAGAAATTGCAATTAAGCCCAAGTGATATGGGAAATGAGCGGGGAAGAATTGCAAGGTCTCCCTTTGCCCTCAGTTGGCTTTCCTTTCTTTCTTCAAACACATAATAAGCACGGGAGTCCCACTGTTGCTCCAGTGAGTCTAATCCTTATACCATAATTAATCCATCTTAATATATATCATCTAAAAGTAATTAAAATCGGAACCCGTCTGCTAATATTCAGTTTAGCTAATTTTATGTATATTATGCATTAAAATGTCCTTCAACCACCACCCTTTATATTCCTTTGCTAATTTCCCTTACCCTAAAATAGTCTTAAGACTGAATGCTGAGCTAGAGGAGCCTTTAGTCAGAACCAAATGAATTCACTCTATCTATATATAGCATTTTGATTTCATTGGCATGGTTTTACTCTACGGAATCTTCAGATTCATAGTACCCTGCAGTTCAATAGTAGAGAGTCCTTAGACCAGTGGTTCTCAACCTGTGGGTCCCCAGATGTTTTGGCCTTCAACTCCCAGAAATCCTAACAGTTGGTAAACTGGCTGAGATTTCTGGGAGTTGTAGGCCAAAACACCCGAGGACCCACAGGTTGAGAACCACAAATCCCAGGATTCCATATGATAGAAGGACCAAACTGTTATAATTGTGCAATGTAGATGCACCCTAAAGCAGGCATGGATAAACTTTCTAACTTGGGGGTCGCATGCTAACACTCCCTGCTAGGAGGACTGGCTGCCCGGTTATGGAAGGAAGGAATGGAAGGAGGGAGGAAGGAAAGAGAGAAGAAAGAAAAGATGGATGGAGAAAGAAAAAAAGAAGGATGGAAGGGAAGGAGAAAGGAAAGAGAGAAGGAAGGAAAGACAAAAGGAAAGAAAGGAAGGGAAAAGAGGGAGAGAGGGAAGGAAGAATGAAAGGGTGGAAGGGAAGGATGGAAGGAGAAAGAGGGAAGGGAGGGTGGGAGGTAGGTAAGGAGGAAGGAAAGAGGAAAGGAGGGAAGGAAGGAATGAAAGAAGTAAGGAACAGATGGAGGAAGGAAAGAGAGAAGGAAGGATGCAATGGTGGAAGGGAATGGAGGGAGTGAGAAAAAGGGACAGAAGGAAGGGAGAGAGGAAGGAGAGAGGGAAGGAAAGACAAAGGGGAAGGAAAGAAGGAAGAAAGAAAGAAAGAAAGAAAGAAAGAAAGAAAGGGAGAGAGGGAGAGAGGGAAGGAAGGAAGGACGAAAGGGTGGAAGGGAAGGATGGAATGAGAAAGAGGGAAGGGAGGGAAGGAGGTAAGGAGGAAGGAAAGAGAAAAGGAGGGAAGGAAGGAACGAAAGAAGGAAGGAAGGGATGGGGGAAAGAAAGAAAGAAAGAAAGAAAGAAGCATGTAAGGGTGGAAGGGAATGGAGGGAGCAAGACAAAGGGACAGAAGGAAGGGAGAGAGGAAAGAGAGAAGGAAGGAAAGACAAAATAGAAGAAAGGAGAAAGAGGGAGAGAGGGAAGGAAGGAATGACAGAAGTGTGGAAAGGGAGGGAGGGAGGAAAAGAGAGGTAAGGAAGCGAGGGAAGGAGGAAGGAAAGAGAGAAGGATGAAAGGGTGGAACGGAAGGAGGAAGGAAAGGGAGAAGGATAGGAAGGATAGGAAGGTGAGAGAGGGGAGGGCCTGAGAAAAGAGACCAAGGGGCCGCATTCGGATCCCAGGCCTGGGTTTTCCCTAAAGGACCAAAACAAGTTATGCCTCTTAGCCATGTGGCTGAGAATATTTCAGGCTTGCTGTTTCCATCGTCTCATTGAATCTGGTGGTACACTGAAGGAAAGGAAAAGTTTTACTTTCTAAGAATATATAATTAAATGCGCAAAAATTACATTTGCAGAACTCTGAACATAATATGACCATGGTAAAAAGAAATTCAACTGTATGCAAAGGAACTCACATCTGCATAAACTACCAACAGGATGTGAACCATTTTTTCTCAATATGTGTATTTTTTTTAGTGCAATGTATCTAATTTACATCACATTCTCCATGAATTGGTATGTCTTTTTGCATGCATTTCCTCTCCAGTTATGCATAACATCAACATGCTTTGTTTTGTGTCTGCAAGGGGTCCAGCACTTAAAATACAATTACGCGGTTCCCAAATATGCAAATAGTTGGGTTGTTCTTTTACAAACTTATCTAAAGAGTTACCTGCTGTCTCCTTGCAAAACCAGTTCCTGCCATCTATCACAGTGACAAATTAGGATGGCTTATCTGTCAGTCCAGAACATCATCTGAGTTTCAACTCCCAATGAGTCAAGACAGACATTAGTTGGCCCATAGAGTTCACTCAGAAATCTGGGGAGTCCCCCTTAGGGGGTTGAGAAGGGCGGGGTAGAAGTACCCGAAATAAATAAATAAATAAAATCTACACTGTAGAATTAATGCAGTTCGATACCACTTGAACTACCATGGCTTAGCACTGTACAATCATGGGAGATGTAGCTTTACAAGGCCACTAGCCTTCTCTTCCAACTAGTGCTGGTGTCTCATTAAAGTACAACTCCCAATGAGTCTACACAGCCATATAATCCAGTTCAAAGCAGACTCATGTAGACTCATATAATCCAGTTCAAAGCAGATAATCTGGATGTACCTGATTTAATAATCTGGATTGTATGGCAGTGTAGATCCAGCCCAAGTGATGTCAACATGCATTGTGTCAACAGCGCAGATGCACCCACATCAGCAACTAGCAAGTTCTCTGATGAGACATTTTGAACTTCAGTCTTTCGCTCTCATAAATGTCCTGAGAAAGCCTTACAAATATGCAAATGCTCAAAGTGTGCACTTTCTCACAAGTTTAAGGGATTAAAAAAATCTTTGCCATTTTTATTAATCTGTTTCAGAGAAAGAAACTTCCTGGAAGCTGAAGCTCAATGAACAATATTGTCATAACCACAGAAAGTAATACACATAAACGCAAAGCATAAATCTTTATGCATACATAAAATGTGTAATCGAATTTATAGAAAACCCAGCCATATTTCTAAGCTGATGGCCATGTGTTTTTTTTTTCACGAAGTCTGGCATGTAAGCATTGCACACATATATTTTTGTAGGCTTTATGAAGCATTTCGCCATTGGAATACCCAGGGGGAAATAAATAACATTATATTAAAACTGCAGCACACTGTTCTTCATTGAATTTAGACCTGTAGTGACCATGAGTTAAGCTCCAACATTCAGCCAATTCTCGCCTATATAGAAGAAGAATTCACTAATAAACAGGCTAAATAGATTACATTTATCTCTTAAAAAATACACCCAAAATATGTTATTGATTTCATAAACGCGTGGTGAGCCAAAGGCGTCTCTCGTTTATCTGTCCCATCATCCAATTTTCATTCCCCTCTTTATCAACATCAAGAGTAATATGCTCTCCTATAAACCTAATTCAATTTTCTTAAAGGTTATTCTCATAAATTAGAAGGACAATCCTCTGTTGACACCCTGGAGAGCCACATTTGGGCTTGGTGCAAAACCAAGGAGCTTCTGTTCCATCCTTCAATCTTTTGGGCCCTTTCCTCATCGCGGAGTCCGTTGCAAGAGAAAAAGGAGTTTGAGTAAGATTAATCAGAAGCAATTTGCAGCAGTCGCCAATGGAAGGAACACTGCTAAGCATTTTTCCAAAGATGAATAATATCCCAGGTAGCTGGCACCTGTATGTGAAGCGAAGCATTACAAACAAATGAGAAGTAATAGAGCTTACTGTGCATAAAATGTTATTGTTTCATGGAAATAGTGTCGAATAAGCAAGCTGGAAGTAATCGCCCTGAGCTCGCCAACTGACTGGATAACCTTTACACTTCCCCAGGATCCCAGCAGAAGAATGAGATGGATTACTGTCCGGAGGTGTTTCTAAAGCCAGGATTCAATTCTGTGATGCAGTTGGAACAAAGGCTGGGATTTTCCTCTTCCTTTTGCAAATCAAAGAGAATAGGAAGTTGTATCTATAGTGGAGGCAGCGTCAAAGTTCAAGACTCTAAACAACTGCAACACACTAGTAATTTTTCCAAGACTAAGTTGTCTAGGGCACCATCTACACTTAGGTCAGTGTAGATGTAGATCAGCCCCACAGCAGATGAACACCACATGGGGCTGATTTAAGGTAATGTGGGACAAAGCTACCCTAATGTAGTTTTGCTCCACATTAAGCTCCTTATCCAGCTCATTATAGGGGAAGGGACTTCCCACAGGCTCACCTTCCATATCCTTTATTAAGACCTGGATTTTAAATGTATGTATGTATGTATGTATTTATTTATTTACAGTATTTATATTCTGCCCTTCTCACCCCACAGGGGACTCACAGCGGATCACAATGTACATATATGTGGCAAACATTCAATGCTATAGACACACAACACATATAGACAGATACACAGAGGCTATTCAACTTTCCAGCTTCATGAGGGTATGCTTTGAATTCCAGCCACCGGGGGAGCTGTTGCTTCACCATCCACTTCTGACACTGATGGAGTACTTCCTCATTCTTTTGCACACTGCAGGAGTTTTTTATGGCATCGTAAATTAGTTAAATTAGCCTCCCCGCATAAGCAGTACCTACATTTCCTACTTGACAGATGCAACTGTCTTTCAGACTGTGAAGATCGAAGATCGACAGAAGCTAGACAAATGGTTGGGCTTACTCCGACCCAGGCTGGCTTCAAATTCATGACCTTTTGGTCAGTAGTGATTTTAATGTAGCTGACTTCCAACCAGCTGTGCCACAACCCAGTCCTTTAACTTGTTTTATTTTGTTTTGCAAACAACATTGTCTTCAGTCTAGTAGGACTTGTGAGGAAACAGAAATTGAAACCAAGCAGTAAACCAGGAACATAAGGATTGCCGGGGGCTAACCCCAGATACAGAAGGAATGGTTGATTGTTAAGACAAAAGGAATTTTATGACAGCTGCCCACAGTCAGTAATGGTGATCTTCTTGCTTGTCTTGCCATTTCTTCATCCAAAGTGCTCCATGTCTTCCACAATATTCATCCCATCTTTCACATAGCCAAAGACCATCAGAGTTAAGATACCATGCTTTCTGAATCCTTTACCTTCTGTTTGTAGAGGCAATCGGGTTTAATGCTTCTTAAAGCTGTTTCTACTCCAGAGGAGAGAAGCAAGCACATGTGCTTTCTCTCAATGGCACCAGCAGCATGCCACAGCTTTTGAAGGCATTTTAAGGAGGCCCAGAGAAGGAAGAACAATGCCCTGTAGCTCAGTGGAGTATCCTTCCTGGACTACCTTTAAAATCCCCTCTGTTTTACTGCCTGCCTGCAATCTTCTTTCTGCTTGCCACTCATTTTGCTTCCTTAAAGCTGTTCTACTTCCTACTCTAGAGGAGAGGTAGGCTTCTCTTTTTGTTTTCTAGGACTACTATTATTAACCATAATTATTATTATCTTTTAGAAGTACTTTCTGAAGGAGAGGAAGGGAAGGAGAAAAATAATTTAAAAGGGTAAATGGACAGTCAAGCCCCCAAACTTGCGGAGGTACCCCATCCACCGTCTCTCAGGTCCTCAACTCCCAGTCAGTCCCACCAAATAAAAGGAATCCAGGAAATCAAAGAAAATCAAAAAGATTCAATGGTGATGCCAAATAGGGGGCCATATGGTCCCTTTCTGGATAAGAATCAGTAAAGGCTATGCCCTTGCCATTTCAAGCACCCATAATGAGACACATATGCGAAATGGCCGAAGAAACGGGCTAAAAATGGATCCATGCACATGTCTGGTAGGGACTCCCTTGGAACCTCTGCAGTATCTGGGGACTCCCTGTGAGGACCATACCTGGAGATGCTCTGGCATCTCTGTATATACTTTCTTCAGTTCTATGATATCAAATAAAGGATGGATCCAACAATGACATTCAGTAAAGAGCTGTTGGGAGGTGCCAGGGTCAGAACTGATAGCCTGCAGACCCATGTGTAGTTGCCCAGTGCTGTCCCAGTCCCCAGGGCTCTGAGTTGGCTCATCCCTCCATGTCTCAGAGCCAAGCATTGTTGAGGGCTCCATAGGGACATCACCTGTGCCATAGCAAAAACATGTCTCAAGCTAAAAAAACTATTTATAAACCCTACAAATGCATCTTATATGGATAAAATCTTCAAAATTATTCATAGCAAATTAAATGAAGATATGCATCCCTTCACTGCAGGAACCATTAAAAACCTGCATTACAAAAATAATACTCCAATTTAACATTATTTTTCTCCCTCTGACATTTCTTCATGAAACCTTACTGAGGGTTTTGATATTGGTATGAGCACGTATGTTCCTTTTTTAAAAAACCAACCCTCCTCAGATGCTTCACACTGTTTCCTGGGCCCCTGGAGAATGTCTGAAGAGTGACTTTTGAGTTTTAAATGAAGGATCATCAAAGTCTGACAAGGCTGTCAGAAATAATCGCTTTAATTCCAGAAGCATAGACATGGCTTGCCACCGGTTGTGCTATAAATGATGTTTTGAGAATTCCTTTGTGAGGGTGTGCAATGGGTAGGAATGATCGAGCAGAGCCAAAAGTTTATCAGAAAACATTTTTTCCCTTCTGAGTTGACACATGAGACTTTTTCTAATTTCTTGCCCAACTTAGAGAAAAGGTTAGCTTTGCAGAAATTCTCTAATATTGGTTATCTTCTGGAGTGAAATGTCACATCTTCCTACACATAGAGAAGGTGCATCTACACTGTAGAATTGACACACTTTGACCCTACTTTAACAGCTGTGGCCTTACACTAAGGAATAATGGGAGCTGTAGTTTGGTTAAGCATTAGCACTTCTTGGCAGAGCCCCTGGTGGTGCAGTGGGTTAAATCCTTGTGCGACCGAAAGGTTGGTGGTTCAAATGCAGGGAGCGGGGAAGCTCCCATCTGTCGAGTTCTAGCTTCCCATGCAAGGACATGAGATAAGCCTCCAACAGGATGGTAAAACATCCTGACGCCCCTGGACAATGTCCTTGCAGACGGCCAATTCTCACACACCATAAGCAACATGCAGTTTCTTGTCACTCCTGACACACAAAAAAACACTCCTTGACAGAGAAGGCTAACAATTTAGCAAAAACTAGAACTTCCATGATTTCATACCATTGAGCCACAGCACACCTAAATGGCCCTGTTCACCATCTTCTCACAGGAGTGACATAACTCATTGAACTTTTAAAAATTACTCCTTTCTTTTAATCCCAAGATAATTTCACAAGATGGAGAAGTGGCATTAATTCCTATGGAAATATTAGTGTGGGTGAGCTAATGGGATGGGAAGTATTTACATTCACACTCCTATAACTGTTGACCTTGGAATATGTGTTATTGAACTCAATTAGATCTGCTTCTGAGTAGTCCTTCAGGAGCATACACCTCATGTGCTGTTCTCTGCTTAAATGAACAACAATCCTGTTTTCTTTCGCTCCCAATCTATCACAGTGTTTCTCATTCCTTAACTCACAGCTTGATACTTTTCCATTGCAGAACAAAGACATTCTTTCCTTTTCTTTCGAATATTTTGAGTATTCCAAATGCAAATCTCAATACGAGCCAACCCGATAAATATGCAAGTGAATTTTCAGAGGAGCGGGAAGAAAAGGGAGGAGGGAGGAGAAGGAGAAAGAGGAAAGGAGGAGAAAGAGGAGGACGGTAAAGGGGGAGAGGACAAAGGAAAGTGTAGAAGGAGAAGAAAGAAGAGAAAGAAAGTGGAGGAGGAGGAGGAAAAGGAAAGGAGGGGGAAGAGGAGGAGGGTAAAGAGGAAGAGGAGAAAGGAGGGTGTAGAAGGAGAAGGGAGAAGAGAAGGAGGAATAGAGAGGAGAAGGAGAAGGAAGAGGAAAGGGAGAAAGGAGGATGTACAAAGAGAAAGAAGAAGAGAAAGGAGGTGGAGGAGGAGGAAGAAGAAGAGGAAAAAAGAAGAAAGAGGAGGAGGGTAAAGAGGAAGAGGAGAAAGGAGGGTGTAGAAGAGCAGGAAGAGGAGGGGGAGAAAGAGGGTAAAGGGGAAGAGGAGAAAGGAGGCTGTAAAAGGAGAAGAAAGAAGAGGAAAGGAGGAGACAGAGGAGGAGGGTAAAGGGGTAGAGGAGAAAGGAGGATGTAGAAGGAGAAGAAGAGAAGGAGGAAGAGGAAGGAGGAGAAAGAGGAAGAGGAGAAAAGAGGATGTAGAAGGAGAAAGAAGAAGAGGAAAGGAGCTGAAAGAGGAGAAAGGAGGATGTAAAAGAAGGAAAAAGAAGAAGAGGAGGAAGAGGGAGAAGGGGGAGAAAGGAGGAGATGGGATGAGAAGGAAGAGGAGGACCAAGGAACCCTCAAAGGTGTTTTTTCTGGGGTCTTTCTCAGAAATATATTCTACATCATAAAATATTCATTGGTGCCACTATCTTCCAATTTACCAAGTATTATCGTCCTTTCTAATGAATCATTTGGTCATATTGATATTGAATGAGAAGTCTAGATTTCTCCCTGAAGGACCCACTTTTATTAGTAGTTTCACCAGTCCATATTACATTTTTAACTTAGTCAAAACATAAATTTTGACTGAGTTTATGTTCCAACTGTCAGCTTTCTTCTTCCCTGCCTGACTTTCACACTCACAACATACTCATCCTGACCCCTGATATTTCTGAGACATGTTTTTTTTCCCTTCACCTGGTCAACCTTTAAGGACCTTCAACTCCGAAAGCCCCATGTCAGTGTTTTAACCATAATCCGAGGGTCAAAGAAAAGGAGTTCTCACAGTGTTTTCATGAGATTTGTATCCTGTTTATCCATCGCTCTTTGTGTTGCTGTAAATCGAGGAAGATATTGTGCCAAGAGCTTGTTCTCCTTGGGCTCTGAATCCCCTGCTGTTTTCAACTGCCAGTGTCTTATTGACTCTCTGAAATTGCTCTGTGCTGGGATTGCATTGGTAATACGAGGCATTTTGCAGCTCTGCACAGCACAAACAATGAAATATACCAATGATCGCTGAGCCCAGGGTTGCCGCTGAAGAGGGGAGAGCCAAGAGATTCAATTCAGTCTTTAAATTTCTCCCGCTCCCGTAGATGAAGCTTGGGCACTCCTCTTTCTCCCTCTCTCCTTGCCTCCCGCCATTTAGTTTCTGAAGTACATAAAAATAATGCATGAGAAATCAAAAGATCAAGGATGATTCACTTTAGAAAGAAGGAGACCGGGAGCTCTTGTGGGATTGCTAGCATTGTGAAGAGAGGGATTGAAATGAAATTCTTGATTCAAGCATTTATCACCATCAGGTAGCAGAGAAGAGAGCTGGAGGTAAGCGTCCTGACACACGATCGTATGCATCCTTCGGTGAATGGAAACAGACAAGCAGATGAATTTAGCTTTTGCTGGAAGTAATTACAAAGACGGCGACAGTCAATACTGCATGCTCTCCTAGGAGGCTGGTTATTCCCTCTCACAGTACCTTTCATATCCTCAGCCTGGAGATACCCCCCCCCCCCTCCAAAAAATAGTATTCTTTAGAAGATTGTTGTTGTTACAAAGTAAGGCCTGAAGGTCAAGTTTCAAAATGTTCTACCTACAAATAATCTTTGCTTCTAAGCCAGAATTCTCTATGGTCCTATTTATTGTCAACCAGGAAGAAAGAGATAAAATCAACAGTGGGATAAAACTAGGACCATACTATTCAATTATTTAAAATTATCTTCAGAGGATTTGGCTCCGGCCAAGACCCTACATCATTTCTTTGTTGTTTATTCATTCAGTCGCTTTCAACTCTTCTTGACCTCATGGACCATCCCATGCCAAAGCTCCCTGTCAGCTGTCACCAACCCCATCTCCTTCCAAGTCAAGCCAGTCACTTCAAGGATACCATACATACATCTTTCCCTTGGTCAGCCCCTCTTCTTTTTTCTTTCCATTTCTTTCCATTTTCCCCAGCATCATTGTCTTCTCTAACCTTTTCTGTCCTCATTATGTGGCCAAAGTACTTCATCTTTGTCTCTATTATCCTTCCCTTCAGTGAGTAGTTGGGCATTATTTCCTAGAGTATGGACTGGTTGGATCTTCTCGTGATCCAAGGCACTCTCTAAATTTTCTTCCAGCACCACAGTTCAAAAGTGTCTATCTTCCTTCACTCGGTCTTTTGTATGGTCCAGCTCTCACATCCATAAGTGACTATGGGGAATACCATTGCGTTGATTATGCGGATGTTCATTGCCACTATGATATCTCTACTCTTAACTATTTTGTCGAGACTGGACATTGCTCTCCTCCCAAGAAGTAAATGTCTTCTGATTTCCTGGCTGCAGTCTGCATCTGCAGTAATCTTTGTGCCTAGAAATACACAGTCTATCACTGCCTCCACATTTTTCCCCTCTATTTGCCAGTTATCAATCAGTCTGGTTGCCATAATCTTGGGTTTTTAGATGTTTAACTGCAACCCAGTTTTTGCACTTTGTTCTTTCACCTTGGTTAGAAGACTCCTCAGCTCCTCCTTGCTTTCAGCAATCCAAGCAGTATCGTCTGCATAACTAAGGTTGCTAATGTTTCTTCCAGCAATTTTAATTCCAGCCTTGGATTTGTCAAGCCCCACACGTCGCATGATGTGTTCTGCATACAAGTTGAATAGGGAGAGTATACAGCCCTGTCATACTCCTTTCCCAATCTACATCATACTTGCATACAATAAACCACCAGTTAACAGGCTCAGTTAAAGAAACTACAGTCCTGACTATGTAAGAAATGAATAGGGATGAAGAGAGGGTCTCTTGAAAGCATTTTGTTCATAGGGTTGCCACATGTTGAAGCCAACATGGTGTTAGCCAAGAAGAAAACAACAACAGATAAACAGCAGCAGAGCCAGGTTTATCTCATCAACATTTCCAATGTAATCCTAAAATTTGTTGACTTTGAAGACAGAGCCTTTCAATATAACCATGTGCTTAGGATTGTGGTAAATGTCTGAGGCCATGTTGCTTTCAACAAGATACAGGCATTTGTTGATAAGTTAAGGGGAAGGAATTCATGGAAACAGCTTTTAATTTATGATTTTGGGGGCTATGGTGGGAGTGCAAGGGCTACTCCAGACTTGAAACAACAAGAGTGAAGCTAGGTTGAGAGAGAGAAAAATGTCTTTGGTTAGGTTTATTTTTCAGTTGTGCTGAACATCCTCAATGGGAGGTTTATCTGACCAGAGCTTGTTAACCTTATAGATATATTCCAAGACTGTAATGGGAGAAAGACTAGGAAGCGAGACCCAAAAGGTGGTTTTGTTTGGGAGCTGAGAAGGTAAAAAGGAACACTGAATGATTGCTAAAACTGAATAAGAACTGAAACACCATGAGTTCAGTCAAGATTTAAATGCATTTGAAGGCTTATAATATTTTATTCGGCTCATATGCCAGAAAAGACTCCCTTAGCACAAAGGGAAGTGACCTAATCTTTGGGATGTAAAAGGAGGAACACATGTCAAACTCAGCCTCAGTTCAGGCAGTGGTCAAGACAATGAAGTCAATGTCTCAGTGGGTATCAGCTGAGTTCATTGGCATCATGCCCTCTTGGAGTTTGCTCTATAGCTGTGAAAGGGCAGGTTTAGGTAACGATAGAAAAGAACAGGAATGTTGGATGGAGTGAAATATTGCTGGAATGGCTCTCTTGACAAAAGGGCATTTTCACATCTCTCAAGTTGTGTTGGGAAAAATTGTGCCCTTCGTCTTGAGCATTTTCACTTCTGCAAAGTTTACAGGGACTTTGCTGAGAAATAAATAAAATATTACCTTTAATAATAAATAGCTAAAGCAAAGTGCACATAGAATGGATGCCCGGGTGAAATGTTAAAACAGACACGAGGGAGAGAGAGAAAAAAACTCACAAATACATGCAATCATGATCACTATAGCATCCTGGCTCTACAACATGGTCTTCAATTTTCAGTGTTTGAGCATGTATGCATGTAAGTGGCCTGTCTCTTAATGCGCCCTTTCAGCAACCAAGAACAGAAAACTCCCAACTTTGTTGGATTTGGATCCTGAAGTACAGCAAAAGATCATGGTCAATGTGCAGAATTCCACAATGCAAGGTCCAATTCATAACTATTACAGCACGGAGTCAGTGCGTATAACTAATATAACATTGCATGTGCTTTTGAAAGGCGCTCATGATGTGTCACTGTTAATGATAATGTTTGCACAATGCAGTTGCTTTCATCTTCATCCCAAAACCAATAGATTTATCTGTAAGGACATGTCTACTAAATAAATAATGTCAGTATGGTGGAGATGTTTTGCTAAGGCTCTAAGGTGGAGATACAGCTAGGCTAATTTTACACCATTCTTCTACAACTGTGTTAAAATCCAACACCCTCCTGAGAAGGAATCCACCAAGCTATATTTGCTGAAATTTTGCTGGCTCCCAGCAAAGCAGCCAAAAACAGACCCAGAAAATATCTAGAAATTGCTCTGGGCCATTTGTCCCCATACAGCTGCAGAACTCAACTTTTGACATTGTAATATGTGAAGGAAAACAGATTGGCAAAGCTGCTTTTCAGATGGAAAGGTCACTTCTCTGTGGGCTTTCTCCCCAGCGGTTCAGGATGGGGGAAGAGGAATTTCTGCAACATCACAAGGAGATATTGCAAAGGAAGGGAAAAGAAATCTGTATTCCCTGGGTTTTTGAACAAATTTGTCTTAACTTGCAGCCTGCAAGACTAGCAAACAAAGCAAAGGGGTACTGTTTTGATTTTTGTCCTTGGGAAGAAATGACAAGCACCAGAAATATGTTTTCCCTCCTCCTCCTCCTCCTCCTTTTCTTCCTCTTCTTCCTTTTCTTCCTGATTATATGAAAATAAATAGGCAGCTCTCTAAATACATATCCTTCGTGTAAAGTGCATATAGAACATCTCATGTAAAATTTTGCCCAGATTTACACACAGTAGCAAAAACCAAACCATGCAACTGCAAACAATATCAAGGATTTAGTGCACACGTGGGCAAACTTTGTCCCTCCAGGTGTTTTGGACTTCAACTCCCACAATTCCTAACAGCCACAGACCCCTTCCTTTTTCCCCCTCAGTTGCTTAAGAGGAAAAGGGAAAGGCCTGTGGGAGTTGAAGCCCAAAACCCTGGATGGCCAAAGTTTGCCCATGCCTGATCTATACTATGTTTAGAATCAAGCAAAAGAAAACCAAACCTTCCCTTCCCTCCCCACAGCTATTAGCAAGGGAATTTTTAACTAATGGGTTCTTTATTGGCTCCTCCAACCTTATCTTGGCTTGCCAGGGCATCTGTAAACATTCTGTATGCTCCATTCATTTCCTATTAAGACAGCAGGCTATACATTAAATAATCAGCCATCCTCCAACCTTGATAATAAAGCACTGAAGAATAGCAGTCCTCATTCAGTGACCTTCTGCCCAAGTGCACATGTCTTGGTTCTGTACTCTGGATAGATGTCTGATGCTTGTTCAATAGTCCTGGTGGAAGTCACTAAGCAATCTGGCAGTTTCTAGCCCAAACTTTACTTTTCAAGAAGTCTGATGGGCCTTGAATGGAGAACTATTTCTCATCTCGTGGCCAGTCATTTCATCTAGGTCAAAAGTACTTCCATACAGCCTACAAACATTTAAGCTTTTCCAGTAAGTTTTGAGTAGTTTGATTGGACGACTTTTATGCCACTAAAGCAGTAAATCTACTCGAAGTTATTTTTAAATTTATAAGAACTATCCAAGGCTTAGAGAATGTATGGACAATCCCAGGTCCAGGATGTGGCACCCTGGGCTCTTTTCTCAGGCCCTCTTCTCTTTCAGCATCCTATCCTTCCTTCTTTCTCTTTCCCTTCCTCTTTCCCTTCCTTCCATCCTTCCCTCCCACCCTTTTGTCCTTCCCTCCCTTTTGTCTTTACTTCCTTCTCTTTTTCCTTCCTCCTTCCCTCCCTCCCTTCCTTCCTTCTATCCTTTCCTCCCACCCTTTCATCCTTCCTTCCTTCTCTCTTTCCTCCTCCTCTTCCTCTTTCTCCTTCTTTCCTTCCCTTTTGTCTTTTATTCCTTCTTCTCTTTCCTTTATCCTTCCCTTCCTTCTATCCTTCTCTTCTTTCCTTCCTTCTCTTTTTCCTTTCTCCTTCCCTTCCGTCCTTTCATCCTTCCTTTCTTTTTGACTTTTCTTCCCTCTTTCCTCCCTCCTTCCTTCCCTACCACTTTCTCCTTCCATCCTTCCCTTTCTCCCTTTCATCCTTCCTTCCTCCTCTGTTTCCCTTCCTTCTTTCCATCACAGGGAAGCCAGGGAGTGTTAGCATGTGGTCCCCAAGTTAGAAAGTTTACTGATGCCTGATTTTGAGGAAAGCAAATAATGGCCAACCTACAAGTCCAGATAGGAAGAGTTGGGAGCGCGCGGGGGGGAGAGCACTAGAATATAGCAGGTATGGACAAACTTTAGTCCTCCAAGTGTTTTGGACATCAACTCCCACATTTCCTATCAGCCTATAAACTGGCTGGGAATTTTGGGAGTTGTAGTTCAAAACACCTGGAGGGCCAAAGTTTGCCCATGCCTAGGATATAGGATATACAGTTCTCATTCTTTCTCTTCATTTTCATACCACCACAGCTGTTAAAGTGGCCCAAATTTTGTTCCATTGTGCACCACTTTTGGCAATATGTTAGTGCACCTACTACAGCTATCACCCAACTTGTTTTTTTATTTGTTTGGGTTATCTTTTTGTTTTTCAAAAAAAAACATTTGAATTCTAACAGAGGAATGGGAAGCCAGAGACTTAGAAGGATGATGAGCGAAGCCCCGATTTGACATCAAACACAGATATGCAGCACAAAAACCCAAAGGGAGAGCACACATCTGCTTTTCTTTGCACGGACGGGGACTGAGCTCTACTTAACAACCTTAGGGAGTTCTCAGTTGAGGTTGGGATGTTCAGAGAGCATATCTCATGTAGAAGTCTACATTAGCACTTGAGAGTTAGTAGCTGTCCATGGAGACAGCAGAATTAATGGTGCTGAAATCTGTTGGAAGCCATAGAGCTCTCACAGGGCTATACGCTAGTTTGCAGCAATACACACAGAATAGAAGAATCGAAAGGAGAATCTGAATTCTTTCTTTCCAAGTTCTATATAAATCAACTGTTTAATTTTTAATTTATTTATCCCACTTTTCTCCCAAAATTAGATCCAAGGCAGCTAGAAACTTCTGAGGGGTTTAGATGTGAACTGAAGATATTGGTACAGGGTGGAACCTGGCATCACATATAGAATAAGAGGTTCTATGCAATAGGGTAAAATAGAAAGACCACCTCACCTTGCTTTACTTTGCTCCATCACCCCACTTGATCTATGCAAGATGACAGCTTCATAGATTGTAAGCATGGGACCAAAGCTAGCGGTAGAACATTTGATTAAAATTGTGGAATTCAATATTATAATGTTTAACCACATTGAAAAGTTTTACAGATATTTATTTAATGTATCAGAAGCAAATTGAAGGTACAGTTGTAATGTATTTAAAAACACAAACAGAGTTAAAAACCCTAATGTCCTTTGACCAGTAGCTGGCCACTTCGAGTGTCTCTAGTGTTGCTATAAGAAGCTCCTCCATATTGGCAGGGTTCAGGCTGCATTGTAGTAAGTGGTCTGCGGTTTGCTCTTCTCAGCACTTGCATGTTGTGGACTCCAATTTTAGCCCCCTTTCTTGAGATTGGCTCTGCATCTCATGGTGCCACAGTGCAGTCTGTTTAGCACCTTCCAAGTTGCCCAGTCTTCTGTGTGCCCAAGAGTCTCTCATTTGGTATCAGCCACTGATTGAGGTTCCAGGTTTTAGTCTGCCACTTTTGGACTCTTGCTTGCTGAGGTATTCCTGCGAGTACCTCTGTAGATCTTAGAAAGCTATTTCTTGATTTAAGGCATTGGAGTGCTGGCTGATATCTGAACAGGAGATGGGCCGGAGATGTCACTGCCTTGGTCCTTTCGCTATTGCCTTCTATATCCTGGTGGATTTCAGGTGGTGCAATACCAACTAAACAGTATAATTTCTCCAGTGGTGTGCGGTATAGACATCTTGTGATAATCAGTATGTCTCATTAAGAGTCTCATTGACTGTTTTAATGTGGTGAGATATATTCCACACTGGGCATGCATATTCAGCAGCAGAGAGGCAAAGCGCAAGGGCAGATGTCTTCACTGTATCTGGTTGTGATCCCCAGGTTGTGCCAGTCAGGTTTCGTATGATATTATTTCTAGTGTCCACTTTTTGCTTGATATCCAAGCAGTGCTTCTTGTAAGTCAGAGCATGGTCCAGAGTAACTCCCAGGTATTTTCGTGTGCTGCAATGCTCCAGTGGGAATCCCTCCCAGGTAATCCTCAGAGCTCAAGATGCTTGTCTGTTCTTAAGGCAAAAAGTTTCACACATGAAAGCAGTTGTATAAGCGGCTGTCATTCTGATCTATACATGGGATAAGCCATGGAGGTGGGCCAAAACATCAATTTTGTGATGCAGGAAAACCCTGGAGTTTGCATGGGTTGAGATAGCTTCTGATTTTGAAAAACTGGCATTGTGTATAAAATCCCAGGGTTGAAAGAGCCCCCAAGAATCATGCAGTCTAATATTGCAACATTGTTATTGAGTCAGTCCTTAACTTCTCTTCTTCAAGCTAAACATCCTCAGTTCCTAAGCCGCTTCTCAGAGGGATTTGTAATTTCCAAACTTTTTACCATTTTGGTTGCCCTTCTCTGTTCCAACTTGTTCATATCATTCTTGATTTGCTTTGCCCAGAACTGGATACAATATTATTCCAGGTGAGGTCTGACCAAAGCAGAAGAGAGTGGGACAATGTCTTTCCTCAGTGTAGACACTAGATTCCTATTGATGCAGCCCTGAATTGCATTGGCTTTTTAGCTTGTTTCTTTGTTTTGATGTTGAACTGTGCAGGTGAACCTCCTGCAACCTTCAACAAGAGGTAATTCATCCTCTTTTGACAAGGAAAGGCTCTGTCACAGAAGTCTAGAGGAGCCAAGACCTGAAGTAAGAGCTTTGGGAAACATGTAGAAGTCCAGGGCCACATTATAGCCCATCTTAGTAAACCAACAGATAAAGCTTAATCTGAACACTCTCTCATCCAACAAATACTGCTTCATTTACCATTCGCCCTCCCAGTGTAACCTCCCTCTAATGATGCCCTGCTTGGTTTGGACTGGTGCCTTTCCTACTTTTAGGTCCACAGTCTTTGCTTTAACAGTGTGCCAACGCTTGAAAGCAAAAAGGTCAGAATCATGTTTAAAACATAGAGAGAGGCAGATTCACTATATCCAAGGGTGAGGAGGGGAGAGAAAACCCAGATGGTTTCTTGAATTTTTCTTTGATGGAGCAAGGTTATTCCCACTCTGCTCTGCTTTTCTATTTTTCCCTCAGATTAGCAGCAAAGCATGTGACTTTCAGAGTCACCTTATTTATAGCCTGATAAATCCTCTTGCTTTGAGGAATGAAACCGGAACCCAGGGGAGAGACAATTAAGGAAGTCCCCACCCCCCACCCCAAGTTATGAATATCCCTGGAGTTACATTTCCACTTCAGACACCAAAAACAGACACCCCCAATTTTTAGTGCACACATCTCCCTGGTTGCATGCAGTGTTTTGTTCAACAGGCAGCGCAGAGAGGGACATTGGGAGTGTTTTGACATACAAATCGGTAAAGATTTTTTTTTGGGGGGGGGGGGGGAGGGAGCGGGAGGCAAACATTCCCAGCAAAAACGAGCGAGGGCATTTCATGGTCACCAGCACCAGTTGATTAAATGGCACGCTACTGAAAACTCACAGCTATTCCCCGGGAACGCAACCGCAATATTAAAAAGAGCCTTCAGTTTTTGCAGTGTTATTTTTCAAGACCTCACTCCATCCTGGATCGACCTTAGGAATATCCAGTGGAGAAAATTACCTCTTATCGCCTGCATCGGCAAAGAAGAAGAAAATGTGCCGTTATCCTGATTTTACGAGAGAACTGATTCTGCCCCCCCCCCCCCCGGCTTAGTGACTACCTGATCTGCGGCTAAGCTATAAGCAGAAACTAAACAGCCCAGTGGGTGATAATGGTGGGGTGCAAATCTAGCAAGGAAACAAGGGAGCTGGGCTGTGAAACTATAAATGTTAGCATCTCATATTCAGCAATAAAAGGACCTTTTCAGCAACCTCTGTGTATTGGTGATGTCTTCAGGTTCTCCTCCCAATGGTTCCCCATGGTTCTCTTTACAGCAGATTCGAAACTAATGATGTAATTCATTGCTCATTTCATTTTCAGGGGAAGTCGCAAGTCATTTCAGCAAGTGTCCTCCTGCTGTGCAAAAATCATTGAGAACTCTGTCATTTTGGAAAGACTATTCACAGTTTGGAAATTATTCTATGCAAAATTTGCAAAAAAAATGTTTTGTGAAGAAAACATCATTTTGTGCACAGAAAGATTATTTTCTCTGCAGAAAATACTGTTTTCTCCTACACACAGTTTTATCAAGTGATTGTGGGAGCCCAGGTAGGATCCAGATTAGCTGAAAAATGTCAAAAGACACTCAATACTCCATTCTAAAGAAAAAACAGTGGCATCCATGCCAAAAAATTGCAAATGCAATCCTAACACAAAGAACAAGGAAATACTATGACAATACAATAGAAAATGCAGCAGTGGATGAAGATGTATTGTTATTTTAGTCTCTAGTTATGAAGATGTTTGCTGCAACCATGTTCTACTGGCAGTTTGTATTTTCAACAGTGTAAGAAAACTGTATTGAATTTTTTTTTAAAAAAAATCCTTCAACACTAAAATAATAGCCCAAGCTTTTTATGGCAGGAAGAAAAGGCAACCAAACGTAATGTTACGAAATCCCTGCTCCTACCTGGATGACTATTTGGGGCAACCAGTTCTCTTTATCTAGATTCTTTAAAAAGGGATATATTGTATTTTCAATGAGTTGAAGAAAAGGTCAATTCCTTGCATTTCATAGAATTATAGAGTTGGAAGACACCACATGGGCCATCCAGTCCAATCCCTGCCATTAAGCATCCCCGACATATAGCCATCCAACCTCTGTTTAAGAGCTTCCAAAGAAGGAGCTTCCACCATTTCGGGGCAGGGAGTTCCACTGCTGAACAGCTCTCACAGTTAGGAAGTTCTTCCTAATGTTCAGATGGAATCTCCTTTCCTGTAGTTTGAAGCCATTGTTCCACATCCTAGTCTCCACGGAAGCAGAAAACAAGCTTGCTCCCTCCTCCCTAAGACTTCCCCTCACGTATTCATACATGGCTCTCATCATGTCTCAGCCTTCTCTTCTTCAGGCTAAACATGCCCAGCTCTTTCAGCTGCTCCTCATAGGGTTTGTTCTCCAAACCCTTGATCATTTTAGTCATCCTCCCCGGACACATTCCAGCTTGTCAACATCTCCCTTGAATTGCGGTGCCCAGAATTGGACACAGTATTCCAGGTGTCCAATTTCGTCATATTGGGGAGAAATTTAGTCATGTTATTGCTTAGAGGGAGAAAATATCCATGTTATTCTATCTGGAACTGGAACTGTTAAATACTCCTGGAAGAAACCTAGAAACTTGAACCTGTCAAAGAATTGCCATTTTAATAGCAGCCTTGTGTTCTTTTCCATATAGGTTTACTTATGATAATTCACCATAACATTAGAAGAAGGTTAATCATTTAAAGAAATATGTGGAAGCTATTTTGAGGATAACAGAAGGGGTAAACCCATTGCCATCCCATAGATTTTGGATTCAAAACTATTGGCTTCTGCCAATGGCCCATGGTTCAATGTCTTGGCTTGAAAGGCTGAAAGAGTATTAAAATCAAATAGACTAAAATTTAGCAGGAAGACTTGCACACTGTGAATTTTGCCTGAAAAGTGGGATGTGATCATTAGTAAAATACCTGAACTATCTCTCCTATTTTCGGCTTTTCCCAAGGAAAGCTTTTTCAGATATCACAAAGCGACAACTTCCTAGAAATTGTCACTAGATGGCATCTTATCACCGCACTTGAAATCACAGCATTGTATTCTCCTTTAGGTCAATATTTTTAAAAAACCAGGCAAGTCAAAGTTTTGGAAGAAGTCCTCTCTCCTTTGAGGCTTAACTGTGCATCATTATCTGCTTGGGAAATAAAGCTTGAACTAAACAATTCCAATACAACAACAACAACAAATACTACTATTCCTTCTCATTCTCCTTCTTCCATGTCATACGCCACCTTGAGCCAGAAGAGGATGCAGATAATAACATTGTTGTTGTTGCAGTTGTTGCTATTCTCCTTCTCTATCCTGTCCTCCTACTCCTTCCCATAAGGAATAAACAAATCATGAAATTATAGGGCACAAATCCAACATTACCTCCATGTACCACCTGGTAACCATCGGGATGTAGCAGCCTGTAATGAAAGGACCAAGACATTGACATCTCTGGCCCATCCTCTGTTTGGATATTAGCCAGCATGCCAATGCCTTAAATCAAGAAATAGCTTCCTGAGATCTACAGAAATACTTGGAGGAACACCTCAGCACGCGAGAGTCCAAAAGTGGCAGGTGAAAACAGTGGCTGATACTGAATGAGAGGCTCCCTCCTGGGCACACAGATGACTGGGCAACTTGGAAGGTGCTGAACAGACTGCCCTCTGGCACCATGAGATGCAGAACCAACCTTAAGAAATGGGGCCACAAAGCGGCGTCCACAATATGAAAGGGAGGAGAAGAGCAAACCACAGATCACCTACTACAATGCAATCTGAGTCCTGACACCTGCACAATGGAGAACCTTCTCACAGCGATACCAGAGGCACTCCACGTGGCCAGCTACTGGTGAAAGGACATTTAATATAATACCATGCATTTAACTTTGTTTGTGTTTTTAAATACATTATAATTGTACTATCAATTCGCTTCCAACATGATAAATACCTCCATATAGTTTAAATATCCACACATGATGATATGCCATGCTAGCATTCTGCAACCCTCGTGCAGAATAACAATATTGTACAACACGCAATACATGATGTACAGTCTCAATGCATAACACAAAGTGCACAGCACACAATGCGCAGTTGTAATATGCAAAGACAAGGCTGCCAAATTGCAGTGGAGGGCTTAGATTCCCAAAACAACCGTACTAATCAAGTCCATAAATAATCAAATTCTTTTTAAAAAATCCACAAATTTCTAGGGCAGACTTTACTTTGTTTTGATAAAGATTTTCTCATTTAAATAATAATAATAATAATAATAGTAGTCATTACTACTGGTATTACTACAACTTATGCTTGCTTATATCCAGCTGACGTTTCATAAAAGGTATGATAGGGGGTTTTTTTTAGTGCTGCTCCACTCTGCCTTTCTAGACCAGACTGGAAAAGAAATCTCCCCCTTCAAGGTGCGTGGACAGGTAATTTCAGGTAGCTCAGCACCTCATTTCCATTCTGATCACAGAGTGCCATCCTCCAGCAATTTTATTTCTCAAGGAAAAAAAAAGAAAAGAACGAAAAAGAGAGAAAAATCATTATTGCTTATATTGAACTCTCTAGAAGGCTCTTGAATCTCACACAGAATCTTTCCTCAATACCTCTTTGATTATTAAACAAACAAACATCCAAGCCCAAGTGCTTCTTGTTTCCAATATCAATACTTTTCACATATTTGTGAAATGAGGAGGAAAACAAGGGAACTATTACCAGAGGATAGGGGCATAAATCTTTATGTTTATCATCTTTTCATGCAGAGATGATACAAATCTCAACCATATTTGGACTGTGAAAAAAAATAATCTGCATACACAACGACAGAAAACCCCCAAGTAATTATTCTGCATAAAACTATATACAATAGGACACCTGTATCCATAGGACTGGTGTAAGTGGTTTCATTTAACCACTCTAGGCATTTTCTAGGTACTCCAGAATCCTCCATGCTATTCTTGGGCCAGAAGTCATTTGTTTCAATTTTGTGGTTTATTCATTCAGTTGCTTCAGACTCTTCATGACTGCATGGACCAGCCCACGCCAGAGTTCCCTGTTGGCCATGGCCACCCCCCAGCTCCTTCAGCGTCAAGCCAGTCACTTCAAAGATACCATCCATCCATCTTGCCCTTGGTCTAACAACCAAATAGCAACAGTAAGAACAGACCACGGAATAACAGACAGATTGGGAAAGGAGAATGGCAGGATTGTATACTCTCTCCCAACCTATTCAACTTATATGCAAAGCACATAATGTGACGTGCGGGGCTTGACATACCCAAGGCTGGAGTTAAAATTGCTGGAAGAAACATTAACAACCTTAGATATGCAGATGAAACCACTTTGATGGCCGAAAGCAAGGTGGAGCTGAAGAAACTTATAACCAAGGTGAAAGGAGAAAGTCCAAAAGCTGGGTTGCAGTTAAACATCAAAAAAACCAAGATGATGACAACCAGACTGATTGATAACTGGCAAATGGAAGGAGAAAAAGTGGAAGCAGTGACAGACTTTGTATTTCTAGGTGCAAAGATTACTGCAGATGCAGACTCCAGCCAGGAAATCAGAAGACATTTACTTCTTGGGAGGAGAGCAATGAGCAATCTCGATAAAAGAGTGAAGAATAGAGACATCACACTGGCAACGAAGATCTGCATAGTTAAAACAATGGTATTCCCCGTAGTCACCTATGGATGTGAGAGCTGGACCATACAGAAGGCTCAGTGAAGGAAGATAGATGCTTTTGAACTGTGGTGCTGGAGGAAAATTTAGAGAGTGCCTTGGACTATGAGAAGACCAAACCATAGGATTCACTATTATCCATGGTTTCACAAATCCATGCAAAGACCAGAAACATATCATCTGCAAACATGAAGTTAATATGTCTTTCCTGTTCACAAAACAATGTTATCTGCCCATAACAGAGTTTTCTGTGCAGGAGGTATGTTACATAAAACATGTTTGTCAAAAAAAAAACACAATTGTTTTGTTTGATCTTAATAATTTCCAAAAGACTTTGCAAAATGCAAAGAATCTTTGCCGCTCCTCCACGGTTTTCCCTGCCAGTCCTCAAGCACTGATAACTCCATTATTCTGTAGGGGAAGAAATAATAAACTAGGGTTGATATTTAGTAATGCAATTTGTAACCTGGAGTTTTGGAATCCAAACTTATCTGTATTCAATAAGACCAACTGTAAACCTGCATAAGTGGGAACCCCGACCATTTTAAGAGCCATCAACCTCTTGGGTGAAGGAGGTCAACTCAACTGGCAATCGAATCACAGGAGTATGATACTGAAAGAGACCCCAAGGGCCATCCAGTCCAACCCCCATCTGACATACAAGAACACACAATCCAAGCTCACCCAACAGATGGCCATCCAGCCTGAGCTTAAAAACACCCAGAGGAAAAGAAAACGCCAAGAAAATACTTTCCACTGTTGCACAGCTTCATAGCATCAGGTTCTTCCTAATATTCAAATTATTTTCCAATAGTTTGAATCCACTGCTCCATTGTGTCCTAGGACACTGCATTTACACTGTAGGATTAACACAGTTTGACACCACTTTAATAGTCATGGCTCAATGCTATGGAATTCTGGAAGCTGTATTTTTACAAGGCCTTTAGCCTGCCAGTGTCTAACCCAACTACAATTCCCAGAATTCCATAGCATTGGGCCATGGCAGCTTAAAGTTAAATAGCCTTTGTCTGTTAAATGTTGTTTGTCAAACTGGCATTGAATGTTTGCCATATATGTGTTTACTGTAATCCGCCCTGAGTCCCCTGCGGGGTGAGAAGGGCGGAATATAAGAACTGTAAATAAATAATAAATAAATAAATAAATAAAGTGGTATTCAACTGTAATAATCCAACAATGTAGATGCAACCCCTCCTATATATATAAGAGGGGGTGCAGCAGAAAATAAGTGTGTTTCATGAAAACCAAAGACAGGTAAAGAGAAGCATTTTAGAACTAAAACAGAACATCAGCAGGTGTAAATAGATGGTTGGCATGAAAGTGCAGGGTTCAATTTCAGCAAGGAGGCAATAGCTTCATACCAACCAGAGCCAAAGGCCACCAGGTTTTTCATAAGCATTTAATTGCTGCGATTCTGTAAAGGGGGGCAGGGGGATTATCCGTCTTGTAAAAATGAGTTTGATCCCACTTTAAAAGGTTTTTAAACCAGAGCAGCTGTGCAGGGAAAGGTGGGGGGAGGAAGAGGAGATGCTTCCCTCGGTGGCAGGCGAGCAATTTCTCTTTGATCCGAATGCAAGTAAATGCCACTCGCAATACGGAGAACTTCAAACAGCAAGCTCCGGTATTAGGTTGGATGTGTGTCTGTATTATGTAAATTGTAATCGCTCATTACTGCCGGTATTTCACAAGCCCAGTGACTAGCTGGGTAGCTGCATGAATTCATGATCAGCCGTAATTCACCTCCAGTGTGGCATGAAATAAAAATTGAGAATAGTCTGCAGAATGAAAAATAGGAATTGATGAAGGATAGCTTGCCAACTCAAGAGCCAAGCAGAGTGTCTTCACTTGCAGTCGCTTAGCAAGTCAGTTTCTTATTGTGTTGTTCAAGGATTTCATGGCTAGAATCACTGGATTCCAGAATTATACAGCCCTGAAACCTCATAGCAACCCAGTTTCTTATTTTTGAGAAATAAAACAATAAATAGAGCCTCCAGTAGCAGCAGGTTAAACCAATGAGCTGCTGAACTTGCTGGCCAAAGGGTTGGCGGTTCGAATTCGGGGAACAGGATGAGCTCCCACTGTTAGCCACAGCTTCTGCCAACCTAGCAGTTCAAAAACATGCAAATGTGAGTACATCAATAAGTACCACTTCGGCAAGAAGATAATGGCGCTCCATGCAGTCATGCCGGCCACATGACCTTGGAGGTGTCTACGAACAATGCCAACTCTTCAAATTAGAAATGGAGATGAGCACCACCCCCCAGAGGCAGACTCGACTAGACTTAATGTCAAGGGGTAACATTTACCTTTACTTAAAACAATAAACATCTTCCTTGTTATGCCCTATGTTTCCATGATCAGCATCGGAAGCATGTGGGTGAAGTGGTGGAAACATTGCCCAAAAATTTAAGAGATCTGAAGCTACTGGGTGGTTGGAATTCAGTTCATTTAAAGTTCCTGCCCAAAAGCCAGAGCAGGTTCCATGCTTTGCTTTGAATAGCAAACACTGGTAAAAGCTGCTTTTCTGGAGTGAACTAGTCATCTATCTAATCCCAAAGGGGAAAACCTTTGACCCTCCAGATATCATGCACCACAGTTCCCATCAACTGGTAGTTGATAGAGCCCCCAGCGGTGCAATGGGTTAAACCCTTGTGCCAGCAGGACTGAAGGCCGATAGGTCACAGGTTCGAATCAGGGGAGAGTGTGGATGTGCTCCCTCTGTCAGCTCCCCAAGTGGGGACATGAGAGAAGCCTCCCACAAGGATGGTAAAACATCAAAAAAAATCTGGGCGTCTCCTGAGCAATGTCCTTGCAGACAGCCAATTTTCTCACACCAGAAGTGACTTGCAGTTTCTGAAGTCACTCTTGACACGAAAAAAAACTGGTAGTATTGAACACATTGTCTTCACAGGATTGTCCACCATGGATAAAAATAAATATCAATCTGTCTTCTAAAGATGCAAAAATCTCTTTGGAGAACAGAAGGGTATTGATAACATAGCTTTACAATATTCAGTAACAATAATTTAGTATCCAGTAGTATGTGTTCTTTCTATATGGTGATTTTTCTATCAAAAGGATGATGATGACGACGACGATGATTCTACCAATAGGTCTCAAGCTGCAAGGGACATAGGGAAGAGATACTCCAGAAGTGCTAAAGCAGTGGTTCCCAACCTGTGGCCTGTTGATCACCAGTGGTCCGCAAGAACAAAAATATGGTCCACGGCATCACAATTACTACACCATTGCCTCGAAATCATGTGACAATGAGAGTGAGTATTCTCACGAAACCCTCTTATAGTACTGAGGCAATGGGGATGTTGGGAGGGGAGAGGCTGACTACCCACAAAAGATTACCTACTACCACATCAGCTCTAGATTATTAAATATGCTTTCTGTGGGTGACTACTGGATGGCATATGTTCTGTTTTCCGAAACTAGAGCTAATGTGGTCTATCCAATGCAATTTTCTGAATCAGCACCTCAAATAACCAAACCAAATCTAAACTTGACCAAAAACCGATTTGTAATCCTTTTAGTACTATTGATGGAGTGTGGTCCCTGGTCGAAAAAAAAGGGTTGGGAACCACTGTGATAAAGCAACACTGTGCTCATGCAGTGAGATAACAGTGCTTCAAACAACCTGGACCCAAACTTTATTGGGCCTTATTGGTCAAAGCTGCTATTTGAATTGTCACAGCTTTTGATCTGGACCTGTAGACTCTACTCTTCTTCCTCTAAAATGCACCCCATTCATGAGGCTGGGTCTCCTGATCAAAACATAATCTGGCCACAAGTTTGACAAGGCATCTAGAAGTGTCTCCACACTTTAGAATGAATGTAGTTTGACCTCACATTGACTGCCATCATTCAATGCTATGGAATTCTGAAAGTTGTGGTTTTACAAGGTTATTAGTCTCTGTTTGGTGAGGCACTCTGGTTATAGTGCCTCACCAAACTATAACTGCCATGAGTCTACAGCATTGAGCCATAGCAGTTAAAATGGTGTCACATTGCATTAATTCAACAGTTAAGATGCACCTTAGGACTTCTCTGCCTGGCAACAAGAGTGATATCCACTAGAAGCGGTTATAAGTATCCTAAAATGAGTTTGATCCCACCTTGATATTTTTTAAGTACAGCTCTTCTTATTCTCTCCAGCAGTCAATTTTGTTCTCATCATCAGCCATTTCCACCAGAATTGAAAATTTGTAATTTGGGCATCTAATATTTTGGGGAATTTCTGGCCTCCAAAATGAAGTCAGGAGGAATTCTACTTTTCCCTCATCTCTTTTGTTCTAAAAAGGGAACGTGGGCCTTGACAGGGATCGAAAGAGAATTCTGGCTCCTGCTTTGTTTTTCTAAAGAGATCCAAACTATCTGAAAGTCTTATCATCCTTTAGCCCTTTTTGCATAATTGCTTTTTCTTAGCTTTTGCCTGCTGATGCTTTACACACCTCCCCATTCATCATAGACATTGTCAACACCCTTGTCCGAAAGGCAAAGCAAATGTACATTTCTTTGGTCAATATATAGTTTCGGTGACCTGCTGCTCACCTCTTGAAATGATAATCTCAAAGCCATCCTCAACCAACTCAATATCCCCCTCCCCCCTTTCATTCTGGGACTGGATGTTTACCAACATCATACTTAAGGGAGCTACAAAATAATGCACGAGTTGCGATTCAAGCAGTGACAAAGGTGCCAATTTCATTAAAAGCCAGATGGAAAATAAGGCAAGGTTGAATCATGGGAATTGCATTATTTTCATCTTGGTTGGCTGCTTCCTGGAAAGCTGCCTCTTCTTAAATTGCCCCACAATCTCCTCTCCTGTTAACTTTGCAGCCTGATGAGCTGCCACTTGTTCATGTTATATCTTGAGGATGGCTCCAGCTGAAATCAAGAAAATTATCTCTATATATAGATATAGATATAGCCATCAATAGTGATTCCACTGCTAGTAGAGAGCAAAAGGAAAAAAGCATCATGCTATGTTCTCATAGTCACATGCAGGTGGACGATGTCTTCTGAATCCCCCCTCGGCGGTGAGAAGGGCGAGGTACAAGTGTATGAAATTCATTTACCAAAACCCCTATGGCAGATCTTGGTGGAAGATGTCCTCAGTCTGTGTCTGGCTGTGGAAACATAGTTAGATGCATAGGGTTTCTGCATCTGGAACTCCACTATCACCTCTAGCACTTGTTCTATATTAGCTAACCCACTCAAGCCATTCCATGGCTGATGGAGACCTGGATGAGGGCTATCAGAGAAACCTGTAAACATTAACTATGATCCCAGGTAGACACAGACTGAGGACATGTTTCATCAAGATCTGCCAAGGCCCTTAGAAGGTCTTGTCAGATGGTGACCTCAGCCTTCAATTGGCTGTAGGATCATAGACACATGTTTTTCCAATCCTATTCACACTCCACTAGAGATATAGAGACCATAGTGGTGGCTATACATAGAGAGAGACCTATATACTTGGACTTTCTAGGTTTCAGATAAGACTCTTCCAATATCTTCTTCTAGAGTCTTTTATGTTAGGTGGCTGTTGCTGCTGCTGTTGTGTTTACTGCAAAAACAACCATATTTGCCACATCTTGCCACATTTTCAATTTTTTCCTGAGGATTTCCTTGGATGTGTCCTGGATTCTTCCTCTCTTCCTCCCCTCTTCTTGCTTTTCTTTTTCTTCCTCTCATTAAACCACTGGCACACTAGTTCTAGCCAACAAGCAGCCATCAGTGGAATGAAAGAACCCAGAACATTAAAGTTCGACCAGATTCATCACCTGAAGCTAGTGCCACAGAGAATGGTATTCCCTTATGTTTGATACGATTGCCTTTTCAATTGTGCTTGCTTTGCTTTCCCAAAACCCTCTTTATATTTCACTGTGGGGAAGCATTCTAATTTCCTGCTAAGTTTCAGCAAAGACAAAATCAGCAATGACTTCCAAGTGCCCCCCCCCCCCCACAGTTTGGCCCAGTAGCACTTCTTCATCAAGAAAAAAAAGGGAGTGGATCCAGTTTACCAAATGGAGGCAAAAGCATCTTGATGCAGTTTCTACATCAGGTAGAATCATGGAAATCATTGCATGAAGAACTGTGCACTGTTTATGCAAGCAATATACCATTGCATTGAATAGTAAAGTTATGAATGTATGTACACAATGAAATATACATCTCATGCACATTTTCTTCTCATGCAGACAGGAAGGAACAATAATAGAAGTTTACGAGCAGCCTTGCCTTGCTTGCAAAACCTTGATCTGAACGTAGATGTTCCACATGGGAAAACAGTCCAGTCATTTCCATAGGAATTTAAAACCTCTCAGGTTCCAAAATGGCAGATGACTGCAGCTTAGCAAGGCAAGGAATTATTCCCATCTTTAAAAAATCAATTCCAGAAGGTAAAGCAACATGGAAAACAGGTTTCAATAATCTCTGATATACAGTCCAATATTATAGAAAATGTCTAAAGTCACCCACTGGGTTTCTATAAGGCTTGTGCATTTCAGGTGAATTGCTATATGTTTCTGCTTGCCGGATACCAGGAGCCCACCATATCAATTTTCCAGTGCCTCCCAAAAATGAGAGGTGCTGTTATTTTCAGCCCATCGGCGGCAATTTGGAACTTATGAGGCTCCCCTTTTTCCCGGGAGCCTTTCTTTTCTTCCCTTCAAGGGGGCCTGGGTGTCAGGTTAAGAAAGCACCCTAACCAGCCTATTATGGTGGGGGGAGTGGGGGGAACTTCCCACATGCTCCCCTTCCATATCCTTCATTAAGACTTGGATTGAAAAAAACATCAGAGTTACTGCTCTTTAAGTTTCTGGATCCCTTCCCTTCTTTTTTGTAGAGAAGAAGAGCAAGTTTATTGCTTCTTAAAGCTGTTCTACTCTAGAGGAGAGGCAGGCACACACTTCCTTCTCTTCCAGTACCTGCAGTTTCCCAAGACATTCTAAGTAGGCACAGGAAAGAAAGAGTGATGACCTGGAGCTTGGTGGAGCTATCCTCTCTGGATTACCTTAAAAATCCCCTCTTGCCTACAAGGCTGCAATCTCCTTTCTGCTTGGGGTTTTGCTTCCTTAAAGCTGTTTCTACATTCTACTCTAGAGGAGAGGCAGGCGCACACTTCCTTCTCTTCCAGCACCTGCAGCTTTCCAAGACATTTTAAGGAGGCTCAGGGAAGGAAGATAGATGACCTGGAGCTCAGTGGAGCTATCCTCCCTGGACTACCTTAAAAATCCCCTCTTTTGGCTGTAAGGCTACAATCTCCTTTCTGCTTGGGGTTTTGGTTCCTTAAAGCTGTTTCTACTTTATACTCTAGAGGAGAGGTAGGCTTCTCTTTCTGTTTGCTAGGATTACTATTATCAATAATTATTTCCATCTTTTAGAAGTATTTTCTGAAGGAGAGGAAAGGAAGGAGAGAAAGAAGCTAAAAGAGCGTGCACCCACCCATTGTCCCTCAAGTCCCCAACTCCCAGTTAATCTCACTAAACAAAAAGAATCAAGAAAATAAAGGAAAATCAAAAATATTCAACTGTGATGCTGAATGGCAAGGAGGAGCCAATATTGGCTCCCACTTGCATTCGTGTCAGATGAGTTTTAGTTCCGGGAGGGCCTTTACTGTTATGGGCTCCCCAAGGTACGGAAGGAAATGCAAGAAAACAAATCTGCGCAGAAGTCTAGTTTCTATGGCTGAGTGGGGATTTGGGCCCCAGATTCCAACATTCAAAGCACTATACTGGCTCTTGAATGGAATATCCTATCTTCAACTATTGCATTTCTAAGCATATTATTTTTTGTCTTTCTCAAATACAGGCGTATTTGTGAGATGTGTACATATGTTTCATCTACTGCCTTTGTAAGTTGTGCATCTCAACAGAACTATATTGAAACGTTATTGCAAATGTTAAGGGATTTATGCTGAATGCCAGCTGCAGTTATTAGGCAGCATGCAAAATCCCATGGGATTCGATGAGTGATGTCACCAAAGCTAAGTTGACTCTCAAGTCTAATCTGTCATGCTTTGTAATTCTTGCATGCCTAATGAGCCCAGATGAGGATCCAAAAGACTTTTAAAATGTTTATAATTTAAGCAGAGGCTTTTCTTTTCCTTTCAGCCTGCCAGATATGGTCCTTTTGATATACAGTGGGTGAGATCTTTAAAAATCGGCAACACTACTGCCATTTTCAATCTGGAATCATTTAGACATGCTGACATGGTAAATGCTACAGAGGTATGAAGATATCGCAGCACCTTCAAACCATTCTCACACAACCCTTATCATGCTTAAATATGAAAGCCTTCCTCGGCACTTCAGAACTTGGCACAACTTGCCATCATTGAGTTGTTTTAGGTTTTTTCGGGCTATATGGCCATGTTCTAGAGGCATTTTCTCCTGATGTTTTGCCTACAACAACCCAGTGATTCCGGCCATGAAAGCCTTCAACAATACACTGGCCATCATTGTTAGTGTCAACTTTAACAGACCCATTGAAATGGCGGCATTTGCCTAAATGTTGATTTGCCACTCAACAGTAGCTTTTTTGGCTCTACTCTACATGGGACAAACCTATAGGGCTCAGAGCCCTGTGTTGACTGTCTTGGTTTCAGTTTGAGGTTTGTTTGCTTTTTTAAAAAATCTCCCAAAACAAAACAAAATCTCCTATCCTATATCAGCATAGGAATTGGGTGGAATATGAAAATCATGTATAATTATTGGATCTGGAAGCTGAGGGCGCGGGTTTTCCAGTCCTTAGGTTGTAGGTAAAGGTAAAGGTTTTCCCCTGACATTAAGTTCAGTTGAGTCCGACTCTGGGGGTTGGTGCTCATCTCCATTTCTAAGCCGAAGAGTCGGTATTGTCTGTAGACATCTCCAAGGTTATGTGGCTGGTATGACTGCATGGAGTACTGTTAACTCACATTTGCATGTTTCAGATCTGTTTACATTTGCATGTTGTCAAACTGCTAGGTTGGCAGAAGCTGGGGCTAACAGCAGGAGCTCATGCTGCTCCCCTGGATTCTAACCTGTGACATTTCAGGTTGTAGATAGCATAAGAAGGTGTCTGGTTCCCAATCTCCCACAAACCTTCCTTCAAGCCCTTGATCACCACATTTTCCCCAGCATATAAATGGAGGCAATCCAATAAAACTCCAAAGAGCGTATGTTAAGGCTACCACAAGCAATAGCAGACTGGCCAGGGTTTCAGCTTGGCTGATTTCCATCAACCCACTTAAACACTGGACTGCCAGTAATTTGGACAGCATATGTAATTCGTTTATATTGTTTTGCAATAATTTTAATTGTATCTTTTTCCACTTTTGTGTGTGCCCAATAAAAATAGATAGATTTATAGCTGTGGGTGGGCTTCCTTTGTCTCCAAGCAACCAATATTTTCAGGCCCAGACCATCCCTGACAACCACCTCAATATTTTTGGAGTACAAAATAGTTTTATTTCAAATCAGAAAATAACTACCCAATCTCTTCCAATTTTGCAGAAATATATAAGAAGACAAGGACCAACAGTATCTATCTGATAAGTTACTGAAAATGGAGTGTGTACAGTCCGCAGATTGTCTGCCCATCTCTGATTGAGGCCAAACCTAGATTATGAGTTACAGTTAGAGACTCGAACAGTTTATTTTGGACCGTAAGAAGGGTTCAGCACCTTGGAGAGATCCTTTCATGTCTAAACAAAAATGCAGAGCAAATCATGAATGGCAGCCACCAGTTCTTACTGGTCAGGGAAATTCTGATTTCATTAGATGCTTCCAGAACACACATTTCCACCATTAAACACAAATACAGAGGCAGATAGTTGGATCACACTCCATCCTACATTTTTAAAATATATTAAACATAAGTGTGAATTTGAAAAGAAAAAAACAGATTGTCAGATCAAAGTTTTCTAGTTCTTCTTTTCTTTCTTTCCAGATTTCCAAACCACTGTTGATTATAAGGACTTCCTTTCCCAAATGCATGCCCACATCCTTGCTTTCCCCTATGACAATGGTCTCATGATTTCTTAATTCTCTCTCTCTCTCTCTCTCTCTCTCACACACACACACACACACACACACACATATCAATTGCCCTCTTTTCAGTATTTCTTCATTCTCTGTGTATATGCCAGCACCAGACAAATCAATACAGGTGGAAGCTGTGACTGTCATTTTTAGGATAATCTTTTAAAACACAAAAACCTGCACACCTGAATGCATTAGCAACTCGGGATAAAGGAAAGGTAAAGAGAGAGAGAGAGAGAGAGAGAGATGTAAGGAGTGTGGAGTTGTATTACTCCCTCAAAATGCAAAAGACCACATGCCTGTGGTAACTTAGTAGGTTAAACCACTAGCTGTGGATAAACTTGCTGACTGGAAGGTTGGCAGTTTGAAGCCTCAGGTCGGGCTTCCACTGACAATCCTAGCTTCTGCCTACCTAGCAGTTTGAAAACATGTAATGTGAGTAGATCAATAGATACAACCTTGGCAGGAAGGTAAAAGGCACCCTGCAGTCATGACGGCAAAAATACAACCAGGAGGGTTTCAGGACAACAAGCTCCTTCACATGGAAAATGGAACAAGAGCACCTCTCAGTGGCCAGAGTTGAGCATTGTCTCCAGGTGCCGGAGACGGAAGGGAAACCTTTGCCTTTGTTTGTGTATTGTATGTCATTGTTCACTGTATAAAAGGCACTGAATGTTTGCCTATATATGTAGAAGGGTGAGGTATAAATACAGCAAGTAAATAAATAAATATACTGTAATTCGCGCTGAGTCCCTTGGGGAGATAGAGCGGAATATAAATATTGTTATTAATGTTGTTGTTGTTGTTGTTGTTATGGCTGATATTATTAAACAATGAGGCTTTATCACACATGCAAAGATCACCTACATTGTGCAAGATGACCTTATCAAATGCACATCAAAAATACAGCCTAAAGGCTATCATGCACTGCATCCAACAACTGAGATCTATACTTGCAATATTAGAACAATGTTATGTATTAGAGTAATGGAACATATATAGGCATTAAGAGAAAACTCCAGTCAACAGCATGAAGCATCACTCCAAGAATAGCTTGCTATGATGGGGTCAGAGAATGAGCCATTGCCCAATAATTGTGAGGAGTTTGGGAGCCATAAAAGGCTGCAATTGTTTCCATCCTCACTATAATCATTGAAGGTTCATTTCCATGCCTATGTATTCTGAAGAATTCTAATGCTACTGCACTTGGATTATTTTATCCTTAATAGGCAAATGTGTCTCTACATGTACATTTTAAAGTGGGGATGTATACTCTACACCAGGCCCTGAGGTGTTTTGGACTTCAGCTCCCACGATTCCTAATAGCTCAGGCCCTTTCCTTTCCTTAAGCAACTGAGGGGGAAAAGGAAGGGACCTGAGGTTGTTAGGAATTGTGAGAGTTGAAGTCCAAAACACCTGGAGGGCCCAAGTTTACCCATGCCTGCTCTACACAGTTTCCAAAACTGAAGACCATGACGCACGAAACCATTCCCAGAACCTCAGCTCAGAAATTCAAAGAGTTCTAGCTCCCCAAAGCAGCATTTCCAAACACAACTCTTAGTTCATTGACAACTTTACATTGTCACAGATTTGTTTTCCTTTGTGCCCCTGTATCAAATGGAGTCCATCCCAATATGCTCCATATGATGAGCATTCACAACCCAGATGGATTTCCCCAAGTCCCTAATAAACACTGGCCACAGTGCTTTGCAACTATTTTCTCCCCATTTGACAAGTCTGCCAATGCCGCACATTCAAGCTTTTGAGGATATTTAGCCAACTCTAATGCACTCATTTCCAGGACACGCAAGATCTGTCTCTGGGTGTTAAAAAGAGAGAGAGAAAGAGATTGTATTTGATTGATGATCAAAGGAGTGCAAACCAAAAAAAGGAATGCAAAAAAGCAGTTTCAGAATCTAATCCATTCAGCAAAATGTTTCAACTTACTGGACCTTGAGGAGCATTCCTGGCACCGGTAGTCAATTCCATCACCGCAGATTTATAGCCCTAGAATTAAAAGATAGAGTGGGGGAGGGTTGAGAAATCTCACATCGGAGATCATTTAACTGTCTGAGTAAAACCCATTCACATGTTTTCAATCCGCTCCACCCCCCCCCCCCCAAAAAAAGATATGAAGATAATAGAAGGTATTCTCCAAACATACAACAAGGTATGTTTTTCCCTGTTTACTTTTGAACTCTAAGGGACCCAGTCAGTAAAGCGTGAAAGATTCGTGCCTTCACATTCAATATGGATTTGTATTTTACGTTATAAAAAGGAAAATATCCTTGGCCACCTCATAAGCTTTATTTTCAAAGGTTCTGTATTGCTAACACAGAGAACATCTATTTGTTCAGACTAGAAATGTTTCCCTATAATTACACATATAAAGGTTTATACATCAATTGTACCCAGGAGCATTGATCACACTGCTCTCCTATAACGGCAGTGAGAAAAAGGGCTACTTCCTTTGCCAAGATCTATAGGTAGATAGCCTGTTATTGTATCCCAAAACACCTTTATGGTTCCTGCATTTGCCTCTCTGACATCCACTTCCATCACATATCCCTATTTGTCCCTTTAATGACATAGCCAAAAGGACTCCATGTGTAGATCTTATAGCCATAACACCATGGAGACCCACTTTGTGGCTCTGGATGGGTTGCAAATTCTCAGCCCCAGATAAAAACCTGTGGTAGGGTGACTTAAGTCAAAAATGAAGGGAAACAACAACAGCAGCAGCAGCAACAACAAAAACAACACTTGCTAATAAAATAATAAGCCATAATTATTATATTGAATTAAGTGTTGTTTTTCTCATTCCCCTAGACTGGGAATCTCCATACTAATCCTACAGGCTTCAGGCTTTTATCTTGGGGTACTTAAAGTGAACATAATGATATATAACCCAGTTTGACACCACATTAACTAAAATGGCTCAATGCTATGCATCCTGAAAGCTGTAGTGAGGCACCACCATTCATTAGCAGAGGAGGCAAAAGATCATGTACTGTACAACAACAACTCCTACAATTCCATAGCATTAAGCTATGGCAATTAAAGTGAGGTTAAATTGCATTAATTCTACATCATTAGTCAGCTAGTTATCTACAGTATTTCTATCCCACCCCATATTGTTAGAATTGGAAGACAGTCACAATAATAAATAATTTAATATGTAGACCAAGACAATAACATTCAATCAATAACATAAACATTCTAAAAACATGACAAACAATTGACCGTTCTAAAAGTTGCCATTAAAAGAATATAACATCATGTAGGTATATGCATTGGGTGAAGTCATTATGGTACAGTGGGTTTTTATTAAAAGCCACATTTATTAAAAGCCACTGTCATAACACCAGAATTGGGGTCAATTCAATGGAAGGGGTGGCACAAATGAGAAGGCTCTCTCCTATATGATGTGACTCCTGCTATATATGCCTCTTGCCTGTCTGTGAAGGTATTTCTAGTCTCTAAAGTTATTATCTGCTAATGCCCACTTTATTTAAGAGTTGTTTCATCCACTGCTTTTGCCTTTGCCTTTGTATTATTATCCCTGCATTCAGATAGTGTTTCTCACTGTGTTTACACCTCTTTATTGCATTGTTTTTTAAAATTGTCATGAGACAAAGAGAGGTGCTTTACCACTAGCTATAGGTGAGGTATAAATTTATATATCAATAAATCAAATTAATAAATTGATGAGGGGGGGGGCTGTCCTCATCCTTTGGAACCTGGTATATCTTTGCTCGTAATCTATTGCCAAAACAACAGCACCAAGTACATACTGGCTATAAACAGCCCTGTCCCCTCGCTTGCTCTCTAACCAAAGAAATCAATTTGGAGCATTTGCCCCCAGATCCTACAAATCAGTGGCTAAATAATCAATGGCAACGAGCTCCGTATTGCCCTCTTGACATCACATATCCCTTTGCCAGCAATTTATTTGACCGTCTGCACCATCTATTGCCATGAAAATGGTTCCAAGTTGCAAAAGAAGAAAGATCTGACACTAATCTCCTTATAGAAAGTCATAAAATAGAGAAATCAATTTCAAGGTCAATTTAGCCTAACGAACACCTGCTACCCCTTGTCTAATTCGCAGGCCCTTCGAAAAATCCACTGTCAGAGTCTAGATGTAACAACATATGCTGGATGAATATAAGTCTCTCATACAAATCAGGGCCAGATTCCTGGTGGAGACCTATGTCTTCGTATGTGTTCTGCATCTGCAGGAATTATGGCCAGGCAGTCCCATAGCTTCTTTGTCTTGCAAAGGACTGCTATTGCTTTCCTATGAAGAGAAATTGGCAAAGCAACTGGTGCATATTGGGGGTATTGCTTAATAAAGTCAATGCACCATGACACCAATGCACATTAGAACAGAGGCACATTGGTGCTTTGTTCATCAGTCTTGTTGCACATCAACACACTGACAAGGGGAATGTCTATGCATATCATCAAAACATTAACAAAATGCATATTTATAAAATCTCCTGAGTGACCTTGAGCAAGTCACACTCTCTCAGTCTCAGGAGAAGACAATGGCAAACCCTCTATGAACAAATTTACCATGAAGAATCCATGATAGGTTCATTTTAGGATTTTCCGACCTACAAGAAGCACTGCTTGAATATCAAGCAAGAAGTGGGTGCTAGAAACAATATCATAGGAAACCCAGAACCTCAACCAATGGCTGATACCAAATGAGAGACTCCCTCCTGGGCACACAGAGGACTGGGCGACCTGGAAGGTGCTAAACAGACTGCGCTCTGGCACCACGAGATGCAGAGCCAACCTTCAGAAATGGGGCTACAAAGTGGAATCCTCAACATGCGGGTGTGGAGAGGAGCAAACCACTGACCACCTGCTGCAATGCAACCTGAGCCCTGCCACATGCACAATGGAGGACCTTCTTGCAGCAACACCAGAAGCACTCCAAGTGGCCAGATACTGGTCAAAGGACATTTAATCAACTACCAAACTCACAAATTTTGTATTTTGTCTGTTTGTTTGCTTTGTTCTGTTAGAAATGTAATATAATTTGACTGGTTGCCCTGACACGACAAATAAATAAATACGAAAGCTGACTGGCACAACCTGGGGATCACAACCAGATACAGTGAAGACATCTGCCTTTGCGCTTTGCTACTGTGCTGCTGAATATGCATGCCCAGTGTTGAATACATCTCACCACATTAAAACAGTGGACGTGTCTCTTAATAAGACATGCCACATAATTACAGAATGTCTACGCCCCACACCACTGGAGAAATTACACTGTATAGCTGGTGTTGCACCATTTGACATCTGCTGGGAAGAAGCAGCCAATAATGAAAGGACCAAAGCAGTGATATCTCCAGCCCATCCTCTGTTCAGATATCAGCCAGCATGCCAATGCCTTAATCAAGAAATAGCTTTCTACGATCTACAAAGATATTCACAAGAACACCCCAGCAAGCAAGACTCCAAAAGTGGAAGGCTAAAATCAAGAACCTCAAGCCATGGCTGATACTGAATGAAAGACTCTCCACTGATCACACAGAAGACTGGGTGACTTGGAAGGCACTGAACAGAGCCAGCCTTAAGAAATGGGGCCACAAAGTGGAATCCATGACATGCAAGTGTGGAGAAGAGCAAACCACACATCACCTATTACAATGCAGCCTGAGCCCTGCCACATGCACAATGGAGGACCTGCTTACAGCAACACCAGAGGCACTCCAAAGTGGACAGCTACTGGTCAAAGGACATTTAAGATATTGCCAAGTTTTTAAACTTTGTGTTTTAAAATACATTATAACTGTACCCTTGGTTCACTTTAGATATGATAAATAAATAAGGGTTCCCATATATTGCAAATGGCTTGAAAGAACACAAAAGCAGAGCCATTTGTGAAGGCATAATCTTAATCAGAAATGTTTTCCATCATTATTATTAAAAGAGAGAAAAAGAAAGGGAGGGAGGGAGGGAGGGAGGAAGGAAGGAAGGAAGGAAGGAAGGAAGGAAGGAAGGAAGGAAGGAAGGAAGGAAGACTCTGCTGAGAGGACTGACCTCCAAGTAGCCACACAAATCCAGGCCAACTTTATTTTAAGTCAATAGAAGAAGCACAGTGCCTTACAGACAACAAGAGGTGTGGATTAGGAGGGCATCCGCCCCATTACAGGCAAATCCATGAAAATGTAATAGGTAAATGAATGCATACAAAGCAAGAACCAATTGGAACTTCTCAGGCCAAACGCTGCTGAACAAATATCAGTAAGAGGAGAATTCAGTAGGAAGCAATTACCCACAGCATACGCCTGCTTTGAGCAAAATGGCACTTAAAGTATTGTGTTTGTTGCAGTCAGCACAATATAAAAATGCTATCTCTCTTTAGAACTCGATTTAAAAAAATAAGAGTGCATTCTAAAAACTAAATAGCACGAGCCAGGGGAGGTATCTCAAAATAACGGCAGGGTGTCAGGGGAGCAGGCAGGAGAAAAATGCTTATAATAGCTTGGTAAAAAAAAAAAAAGTTGGGTTGGTAAGGTAAATTTAAAATTGGACATAAGATGGGAGACGTTCCAGTGATTTTTAATGCTGAGATAAATGTTTTTAATGTTTATGTATGCATAGAAGGATTTCATGTCCCGGCATTGAATGTTTGCCATTTGTATGTTGTGCTCAGTCTTGAGTCCTCTTCAGGGTGAGAAGGGTGGAATATAAATGTTTTAAATAAATAATAAATAAATAATGGTGATTGATCTTTCCAGTTTTTTTTTCTGGGAATCTGCTCTGGATGTTGGTCCAAATCAGGTGTCAGCTGCTTTGGATAGAGTAGAATCCAATTCACCCAATACCCCTTTGGTGAACTGAACCATTCAATCTCAATGCATCAGAAATGGCATCACATTACTTCCAATATGAGACAAATTTGGCGCCTTTTGTGAGTTGGGGGACTCTGATGGGTTGAAGGAAGGAAGCATTTGTAGCTCAGTTGGTGTTCATTTAGCCGGTTTTCAAGTTAAAAAAAAGTACCCCAAAAGTTCACCAACTTTAATCTAGGAGAGGTCTCAGGGCTTTGTAGAAGAATGGGTTCCAAGGGCTTAAGAGGTCTTCAGACTTCACTTTATCCAGCTTGGTCTAGACCAGGCATGGGCAAACTTGGGTTCCAGGTGTTTTGAACTTCAACTCCCACAATTCCTAACAGCTTAAGAGGCTGAGGGAAAAGGAAAGATCCTGAGGCTGTTAGGAATGGTGGGAGTTGAAGTTCAAAATACTAGGCCTGGGTAACAACGGAAAAAAATTGTTTCTAAAATCGATTTGTATTTGGGGGGTTTTTTTGTTTCGATATTTAAAATAATTACAAAATTTTCCTTTTAAAAAGTTCGATATTTACGAAATTTCGTAAATGGTAAAAAATTAACGAATCGATTTCCGAAACAATAACGAATCGATTCGTTAATGGTGGACGCGACCGCGAAATACGCTAAAAAACCTCCAAAACCTTCTGAAGCTTCCCTCTCCCTCTGTTGTTGACTGTTGGTGTGATATTATAATTTTTTTTCACTAATTAAACCATAAAACTGGCCCAGACATGCGGAAATAATAACGAAACGACCTCAAAACAATAACGAAACGAATACAATATCGAAATACGAAGCATTTACAAAACGTTTTTGAAAATTCGTTTTTTTAATAATTGCTCCAGAATGGTTCGTTATCGTTTTGTAACTGAAAAAATTAACGAATTATTAACGAATTACGAATTAACGAAACGAAACCGCCCAGCCCTACAAAATACCCATGCCTGGTGTACACTGTAACTGCGCTGTCCAAGGTCCTTAGATTATTTCAGAGAGAAACCTCAGAACTATGGAGAGTTTAGTGAACATTTCATATCATATAACCCTGTTTGATGGAACAAGAGAAAAAAGAATCAAAAGACACATCGTGGAATGGATCCCAAGAGGCTCAAATAATCCCTAGTTCTGCTTCAAAAAGTTACTAATATGGTTACTTTAAGTCTACATGCACTTCTAAATACTGTGAAGAAAGATGTCCAAAAATGATTGTTTTTGTGCATTTCTTTTTTTAAAAAAAAAAGAAAATAATGCAGCAGAAATAGGGTGGAATCCATTTTCAAATGAACACATGTGGAACTGATAGGGATGGGACTAACTGGGTCCCTCCATCTCTAGTGATCAGCAAGTGACATATGACAGGCTGCAAAGGATTAGAGAGAAATGGTAAAGGAAACCTGTTGTTCAACAGAAAGCAGAAATCCATTAATGGATTATAAAGGCCAGCTCAAAAATAAATGTTATACTAAAGGTCAAGTGAAAGATTGTTTATACAGGAAAAGCAAAGCAGACAGGTGTCCTGATGAGAACTTTTCCTCCACTTTTAGCTACACGTTTATGCTCCCAGCTCAGTACATCCTAGAAGATCTGGAGTCCTTCGAACACACACAAGTCTATTCTGGAGACTGAAAGTCCTTTCACACTACAAAACTATAACAGTGTGATTCCACTTTAACTACCTTTAACTGTCATAGCTATCCTCCTTTGCTAGAAGAAGCAACTGTTGCTAACTCCAGCTCCTACTATTAGCTAGAAGGATTACGCCCTTTGATTCTTTCTCTGCCTTTTCCTTCCCATTAGACCACAAAGTGCCTTCCAATCCCTTTCCATCCATATCTTGACTGCAGATTGTCATTAATGCTCTTAAAATCCCCCCATTATCCAAAATTATCACTCTAAGTAGTGTTTAATGAGTTGATGAACCATCCTATTCCAACCATCGATTCTAGCTATGCCAAGGAAGACTTCAATAAACAGCCTCTTCACAATGGCCAGAGGGGAAAACACTGGGCTGTTAAGGTCATTAACTCCACTGGCTCAATGAAACAAACCCAGATCAACAAATGGGAATTAGGTTGTATCTCAATACCCTCCTCCTAATCCCCCCCACCTCAATGCTAGCTGCACATCCCTTTGTGTCTATCTACCTGTGAAATTCAATTCTGTGTTCATTGGTAAGTGGTTAAACCACTGAGCTGCTGAGCTTGTTGACCAAAAGGTCACAGGTTCAAATTCAGGGAGTGGTGTGAGCTTCCATTGTCAGTTCCAGCTTCTGTCAACCAAGCAGTTCAAAAACATGCAAATGTGAGTAGATCAATAGGTACCACTCTGGTGAAAAGGTAATGGCGCTCCACGTAGTCATGCCGGCCACATGGCTTGGAGGTGTCTACGGACAACGCCAGCTCTTTGGTTTGGAAATGGAGATGAGCACCACACCCCAGAGTCGGACACGACTGGACTTAATGTCGGGGAAAACCTTTACCTTTACCTATGAGAAACAAGCCTGTATAATATGCTGTTAAAATATTTGTTGGTCTAGCATAGATGGGAGTAACTCATCCAGACCATAATTTGGACCATCCTTGAAGCACCTTCCCTGGTTCTTGTGAAGATGCAGCCCATACACTGAAAGATGAATGCAGTTTGACATCACTTTAACTGCCATGGCTCAATGCTATAGACCAGGAGTCCTCAAACTTTTTAAACAGAGGGCCAGGTCACAGTCCCTCAAACTGTTGGAGGGCCAGATTATAATTTGAAAAAAACATGAATGAATTCCTATGCATACTGCACGTATCTTATTAGTAGTGCAAAAAACACTTAAAAGCAATCCAATAATTAAAATGAAGAACAATTTTAACAAATATAAACTTATTAATATTTCAGTGGGAAGTGTGGGCCTGCTTTTGGCTGATGAGATAAGATTGTTGTTGTTGTTGTGTGCTTTCAAGTCATTTCAGACTTAGGGTGACCCTGACTAAGGGCCGGGTAAATGACCTTGGAGGGCTGTATCCGGCCCCCGGGCCTTAGTTTGAGGACCCCTTCTATAGACGCATGGGATTTATAGTTTTACAAGGTCTTTAGACTTTTCTGCCAAAGAAGACTGGTGTCTTGCTGAACTACAAATCCCAGAAGTCAAGTGGTGTCAAACTGCAGCTAGGATGCACCCCACGTCATTTTGGAGGTTGGATAATATAGGCATAGATATAAGAAATGAAAGACAAAAGAAACAATGTATTGTTGAAGGCTTTCATGACCAGAATCACTGGGTTGTTGTAGGTTTTTTCGGGCTATATGGCCATGGTCTAGAGGCATTCTCTCCTGACGTTTCACCTGCATCTATGGCAAGCATCCTCAGAGGTAGTGAGGATGTTTGCCATAGATGCAGGTGAAATGTCAGGAGAGAATGCCTCTAGACCATGGCCATATAGCCTGAAAAAACCTACAACAACCCACAAAAGAAACAGGTGGTTAGGAAATCACTAGCCTCCAACATCTGCTCTTTCCTTGAATGTCATTTCAACAGACTGAAGCTAAATCACAATAATTTCTTGCCAAGAATGATCTGAGATCATTGAGGTAACCATACAAACAAACAGACGGAGCTCATTCTCTCCAAATAGTCAGATGTCAAGACAATATTTGGGGCTCAGTTTTGAAAAGCAAGCATTCATGGCAGGCAGCTTCATGAAAGCCGCATGCATTCGATTTTCCTCGTGTAAATATTGCCCCGGTAGCCAAATGTCATCACTTCCACGGAGATGTAAGCATTGTTGTCAGGTCATGAATGTGCAAAAGTCTCACTATAGGAAGCCATATAAGTGTTCTCTTTCTAACTCATCAGATGCAGTTTCAGAGATAGCACCCTCTTGACAAGTATCAAGAAGCCCAGACAAGAGGAATCCTGGATTGATGAAAACCTTCTCTTTTGGATGTATTCTGTGCAAAAATTTGCACAGAAGCAACTCTTGCTCGGCAGGACACTGCTTTCCTGCACAGGAAATAATGTTGATATGCAGCAATATTATTTTACATATGGACGATGCAGTTTCCTGTGCAGCAAAAGCTTCTTATCTGTGCTAATTTTCTACAGAATATATCCCAAATTACCAGTTGGCTCCCATGAAAATCTACTATTTGATCCACTGGGATTCAAGCTACAGGAAAGGAGATTCCACCTGAACATGAGGAAGAACTTCCTAACTGTGAGAGCTGTTCAGCAGTGGAACTCTCTGCCCCGGAGTGTGGTGGAGGCTCCTTCTTTGGATGCTTTTAAACAGAGGCTGGATGGCCATCTCTTGGGTGTGCTTTGAATTCAATTTTCCTGCTTCTTGGCAGAGTGTTGGACTGGATGGCTCTTGAGGTCTCTTCCAACTCAATGATTCTATGATTGTAGAAACAGACCCTGGCTTCATCTACACTGCAGAGTTAATGCAGTTTGACACCACTTTATACCTATGGCTCAATGCTATGGAATCATGGGAATTATAGTTTTACAAGGTGTTTCGCTTTCTCTACCAAACAGTGCCTCATCAGCTTACAAATCCCATGATTCCCTACCATTGAGTCATGGCAGTTAAAGTGGTGTCAAACTGCATTAATTCAAAAGTACAGATGTGCCCCTTGTGTTTTTCCCATTACACAATGGAACGATGTCAGGGACATTGGCAGTAGATAAACAATTGATTTCATCATGTAAGTATTCATATGATGGGCAGTGTAGCACAACCATTGTGTAATTACATGCAATTTGCACTATCCAAGTAGGACGTCAAAACTCAGCTGGTGCCTGTTTATTCCAAACGCTTAGAAATGCAGAAACCCTTTCAAGCATCCTGAATGAGACCATAAATTCTTCACTTAGGGAGATATTTGCAATTTGCATCACCTGCTCTGGCTTTTAATGAGCATTGCCCCAGAGATAGAAATCCAAGGAAAGCAAAGGAATTCTGACATTACACAAACTCAAATCAACTTTCTTGAGAACAGTAAGACATGGAGCAAAATGGACCACCTCCCTGCCTTGTATTTCTTCTCAGTGTTAGATAAATGCCCAAGGCAGGTCTACCCAGATGGTTTTGAAGTTATGAATTTTGAAGTACGCATCAACTGTTTTCCGTATGTATTGGTATTATATTCACTTTTAACTGGTATCATGAGTCTCATCTGTTGTTGATCCCTACCTTAATCCACAGGAGATGTAGGCCTACATTTCTTAACTGTAGAAATGTGCATCTATATTCTAGAAATACAACTAAACTCTGTCAGTGAATGATGACAACAAATATCCAGGCACTGCAAAGAAATTCACAATGCCCATCATTAAGATGCCCATCATCTTGTCAAGCTCTAATAGTTGGTATCTGGATATACATCAGAGGTGATGCGCATCAATGCCCATGGTTCACATCAATACCTATGGTTCATTCAGTCATGGTGCATCAGTCATTTCACCAATACACAATGAATGCCCATCTGTCTATATAACAGTCAAAGTATGCAAATTTGTTTGTCTAGCTGTCCATAGACTGTTGCTAGGTGAAGTGGCCTTCTGTGAAAAATTATGGCATGTGTATGAGGAGGGGGGGGGGAACCAAGGAAAGAGCCCCAAAAGTCCATGCTGTTGAGACATTGTGAGGCAGACCCTCTCAGAGCTGGAGAAGGGAAAAAGAAGAGAAGGAGGGAGGGAGGAAAGAGAAAAAGAAGAGAAAGGAAGAAAGCGGGGCAGGGCGGGGGGGGAGGGAAGTTAGAAAAAAGGAGAATCATGGGGGAATTGAAAATGTGAGGGGGACTTAGCACTAAAGCAGTAGTTCCCAACCTTCCTAATGCTATGACCCCTTAATACAGTTCCTCGTGCTGTGATGACCTTCAACCATAAAATTATTTTTGTTGCTACTTCATAACTGTAATTTTGCTATGATTATGAATCGTAATGTAAATATCTGATATGCAGGATGCATTTTCATCCACTGGACCAAATTTGACACAAATACCCGATACACCCAAATTTGAATACTGCTGGGATTGGGGGGGATTGATCTTGTCATTTGGGAGTTGTAGTTGCTGGGAGTTATACATCATCTACAATCAAAGAGCATTCTGAACTCCACCAACAATGAAATTTAACCAATCTTGACTCACAGAACTCCCATGACCAACAGAAAATCCTGAAAGGGTTTGGTGGGCATTGACCTTGAGTTTGGAGTAATAGTTCACCTACATCCAGAGAGCACTGTGGACTCAAACAATGATGGATCTGGACCAAACTTGGTATGAATACTCAATATGCCCAAATGTGAATGCTGGTGGAGTTTGGGGAAAATAGGCCTTAACATTTGGGAGTTGTAGTTGCTGGGATTTATAGTTCACCTACAATCAAAGAGCATTCTGAACCCCTTCAACGATAGAATTGGGCCAGACTTCCCACACAGAACCCCATGACCAACAGAAAATACTTTGTTTTCTGAAGGTCTTTGGTGACCCTTCTGTCACCTCCTCACAATCCCCCCAGGGATCCTGACCCCCAGGTTGAGAAACACTGCCCTAAAGGTACCCTATCAATTGGTGTTGTAAGACTACCCCAGTCAATGTTGTGCAATGTAAGTCCATTAACAAAGATGGAAGTCACAAGTAGAATGCCAACCATTATTTTTGCTATTTTATTTTATTTATTACTTTGTTCTTGATGCTTCTTTTCTTTATTTATCAGCTAGTCTTCTGAAGGTGTTTTCTACCATTAGACATTGAAACCATAATGTAAAATTTAAACAATGGAAAGGGATGCTCCAGCTCACAAAAGTAACTGACCTAAGAGAAGAAGTAATCAGATTTTTCCTCCAAAAATAAATAGATGAAATAAAGTTCTAAACTGAAGGGGCCATTTCTAGAAAGTCCTTATCCTTGCTAGTCACTTCAACATGGCCTCAGAAATACAATCTACAGAGATTTATGAAACTTTGGGGGTTTAAAAGGCTAAACTGAGCAATTAAACTGGGCCCATAAATAAAATACAACCAATTCTGCAGGTACACATTAAGTTTCATATGACAATTGGCTGCTATGTAATAGCATAGGAGGTAACGGAATATATTGAGATGTATTAACATGATTTATGTCATGTTTTCCTCTGCTTAGGGTTTGTGCATATGAAACACATGATTATATGCAAAAATCTTTTTGCCCAAGAAATGTTAAGTCCTGGATTTGGAGTAAATGGTTGTCTATAAATAAAGTGAGCAATAGCAAAGAAAACTTGGCTGTCACTTGGTTCAACAGGAGATGGCATGTCAAACCCATTTCATCCATAGCCCATATCAACAAACAAGATGTCATATTGCATGGAGAAAACATTACACATTATGGGTGAAATGGTGGTCGCCCGGCGAGAGAATTATTTCTTTGACTTGAGATAGCCTCAAATCTGTTTCCGATTGACTTTCTCTCCGTGGCCATCACTTTTGATGAAGATCAGTAATCTCAGTATCTGGTTCCAAATGTCTCCAATTGATCAGACATAAGGATTTCCCATTAGCCAGAAATTAAGGATATATTTCTTTCAATATGGCATTTCACAAATGCGGTCTCTTCTTCCTCCTCCTTTGCAGGGCCTGAAACTTTCATTTCTACATCTAGCCCATTTGTTATTTATTTATTGAGACTAATACAAAACGTCAAAGAATTCAGATCCCACAAACGCGGTGGCACATTTGCTAGCCATCCATGAAAGGAAGTTATATTAAAATATGTCATGACTCTAAGTCCCAGAAGGATGGACCAGACTTAGCACAGCAGGCTAAAACACTGTATTCCAGAAAAATCATGCTGATTGAAAGGTCAGCAGTTTGATCCCAGTTTGGGTTGAGCACCTGCCATTAGCCCCAGCTCAACTGCCTACCTGGCAGCTCAAAAGCATAAATGCAAGTAGGTAAATAGGTACCACTTTTAGCGGGGAGGTAAGAAAGGCACCCTTAAAGACAAAAAGGAGGAAAGCTCCTTGGCATGGAAGATGAAGCAATAGCACCACCACCACCACCCCCCTTTGTGGCTAGAGTTGAACATAGCCTCCCAGATGCTGGAAATAAGATGGGAACAACCGCCTTTACCTTTGTTTGTGTTTGTCCTTGTTAAGTGTATAATCAGCATTGAATGTTTGCCATCTGTGTGTATTCTGTAAGCCACTCTGAGTCCTCCTGGGGTATAAATACTGTAAATAAATAAATACTAGATGGGGTGGCAATGAAATCTTTGTAAGTCCATGTAACCCCATGCTCTTCTTCATGAGCATTTTCAATCATAGCATACACTAATCTTTTTGTTTCTGTTACCATTACTTATACAGTCAGACCTCCAATTAATTGGGGTTAAAGGCACAGCACCACTGTGACAGTGAAATGTTCATAAAGAAATTGCCTTTATTTTAACTAGAGAGAACATTTCTCTAGGAATTTCTAGGTTTTCTGGCACGATTCTATAGTCAATGTCTGCTGGAAGATAGCCATAGAATCGCCCTGAAAATTCCAGTTTGGCAATGGAATATGCTGCCTCAGAGTGTGGTGGCATCTCCTTTCCTGGCAGAAGATAGCTGGCCATCTATCAGGGTGCTTTGAGTCTATGTCCCTGCATGGCGGGGGGGGGGGGGGGATGGGACTGGATAGTCCTTGGGGTCTCTTCCAACTCCAGGATTCCCTGATTCTATTGTTGTATTCTGACAGAGGTGTTATCTCTAGATATCTGTGGGTTCTCTAGCATAATTGGAGGATGCTCTCCAGAGATTCACATTGGAAGACATAAGGAGTTCTAGAGAGCACATTTTTTTCATCAACTCTATTATTTATTTTATTTTATTTTAGTTCTGTCCTGCTTTTCTCCCTGTAAGGGGACTCAAAGTGCCTTACAAATCTATGCAATAATCAAGCCCGCAAAAGTAAAAACTACCGATGTGAATCAATTACTGTATTGTGTGGGCATGGGTGACTACCACCTCTCGTCAGCGAACCTATTTATTTATTTATTTATTAACTTTATTTGTACCCCGCTAGCATCTCCCGCAGGACTCGATGCGGCTTACACGGGCCGAAGCCACAAAACACAATACAATAGAAAACATAACACAACAATAAACAAGCAAATCAAACAATTAAGCAAAATACCACAATGACAATACATCAAGACACTATTAAAACTGGTTCGGCCAGCGCAATGGGGTACAGGGTTAAAAGTGCTGAGATGGCAGGAGGAACGTGGGATTAAGTGCGGTGTGCAGCAACATTAGTTGTGCTAAAGTGCATCTAGGACTTGGGATGGGGATTCCTAATCTGCGAAGGCACATCGGAACAGCCAAGTTTTTAGGTTCCTTCTGAAAACTGCCAGAGTAGGGGCCTGACGAAGCTCTTTTGGAAGGGCATTCCAAAGTCGGGGGGCGCCACAGAGAAGGCCCTGTCTCGCGTCCCCACCAAGCGCGCTTGCGACGTAGGTGGGATCACGAGCAGGGCCTCCCCAGATGACCGGAGTGAGCGTGTGGGTTCGTAGATGGAAATGCGGTCACGCAGGTAGGGTGGTCCCAAACCGTTCAGGGCTTTGTAGGTGAGCACCTGCACCTTGAATTGGGCTCGGAAAATAAATGGCAGCCAGTGGAGCTCCTTGAACAAGAGGGTTGACCTCTCTTGATAATGAGCTCCAGTTAGCATCCTGGCTGCTGCCCGCTGGACCAATTGTAGTTTCCGAGCCGTCTTCAAGGGCAGCCCCACGTAGAGCGCATTGCAGTAGTCCATTCTAGAGGTGACCAAGGCGTGGACCACCCCGGCCAGATCTGCCTTCACGAGGTACGGTCGCAGCTGGCGCACAAGTCTCAGTTGTGCAAAGGCCCTCCCGGATACCGCCGACACCTGAGCCTCAAGTGTAAGCGAAGAATCCAGGAGGACACCCAAACTGCGGACCTGTGGCTTCAGGGGGAGTGTAACCCCGTCCAACACAGGTTGCCACCCTATACCCCGATCCGGTTTACGATCGACCAGGAGGACCTCTGTCTTGTCGGGATTGATCTTCAGCTTGTTCTTCCTCATCCAGATCGACACAGCGGCCAGGCACTCGTCCAGCACCCGAGAAGCCTCCTTGGAATTAGGTGGAAAGGAGTAGTAGAGTTGTGTGTCATCCGCATAGAGATGGCACCCAACTCCAAAACTCCGGATGACCTCTCCCAGCGGTTTCATGTAGATGTTGAAGAGCATGGGCGACAAGATAGATCCTTGCGGGACCCCACAGGTCAAAGGCCAGGGGTCCGAGCAGGCGTCTCCCAGCTTCACCATCTGGGTGCGTCCCCCCAGGAAGGACCGGAGCCACGACAAAACCGTGCCCCCAAGGCCCATCCCGGAGAGACGACCCAGAAGGATACCATGATCGATGGTATCGAAAGCCGCTGAGATGTCCAGGAGAACCAACAGGGTCACACTCCCCCTGTCCAGCTCTCTGCGGAGGTCATCCACCAAGGCGACCAAGGCTGTCTCGGTGCCATGGCCAGGCCTGAAACCAGACTGTGCCTGATCTAGGTAGTTGGTATCGTCTAGGAAGCCCTGGAGCTGCGAGGCGACCACCCGCTCCAGCACCTTGCCCAGAAAGGGGAGGTTGGAGATCGGTCTGTAGTTACTCAGCACCGTGGAGTCAAGGGAAGCTTTTTTGAGGAGTGGACGAACCACTGCCTGTTTCAAACCAGATGGAAAAATCCCTTGCTCCAACGATGCATTGATAATCAATACAAACCAGTCAACCAACCCCTCCCTGGCTGATTTAATGAGCCAAGATGGGCATGGGTCTAGAGATGAGGTGGTCGCTCTCACAGCCCCAAGAATCTCCTCCACGGTTTCAGGAAGAACATGCCTAAAAGAATCCCACAAAATTGGACAAGCAGGTGCCTCCGTCACCTCTTCAGGCACTGCGATGGAATTGGAGTCGAGCTCGAGGCGTATCTGGGCGACTTTATCTGCAAAATGGTGTGCGAAATCGCGACACCGAGCTGCGGGGTCGTCAGGGACATCCTCCACCGCAGGTGGGTGGAGGAGTTCTCCCACGACCCGAAACAGCTCCGATGATCTATTTGCTGCAGATGCCATACGAGCGGTCGTGAATGACTTCCTGGCCGCCCGTATGGCCACGGAGTATGCCTTAAGAGAGGCTCTAGCCCGTGTTCGATCAGATACATCTCGAGATTTCCTCCATTTGCGCTCTAGCCCCCTTCTCGTGTGCTTCATCACAGCCAGCTCCTCGGTGAACCAAGGAGATGGCCTGTCACGACGCAACGAGATGGGGCGTTCGGGTGCGATCATATCTAACGCCCTGGCCATCTCCCCGTTATAGAGAGTTACCAAGGCGTCGATAGAATCGCCAGGCTCCAAGGCAGGAAGAACCCTAAGATTCCTCAGGAATCCATCCGGATCCATCAGTCTCCTAGGGCGGACCATCTTAATTTGTCCTCCACCCCTGCGGAGGTTTAGGGTCGCAGTAAGTCTAAATGTGATCAGATGATGGTCAGACCATGACACTGGAAGGATGTTTTGATCTTCCACTCTGATCAATTCGTTGTCCGCCACAAAGACAAGGTCGAGAGTGTGCCCAGCTTGATGCGTGGGGCCGGATATTATCTGTGACAGTCCTATGGCCGTCATGGTGGCCATAAAGTCCTGAGCTGCGCCAGATAAAGTGGTCTCGGCGTGGATGTTAAAGTCTCCCAGCACCACCAGGCGCTGGGAGACCAAGGCCGAATTAGAGACCACCTCCGCTAGCTCCGACAGGGAAACTACTGGGTCGCGGGGTGGGCGGTACACCAGCAGGAACCCCACACTGTCACGGCTCCCCACTTTCAAGTGGACACACTCAAACCCAGAAGCCTGCGGGACAGCGCATCTGATCACGGCGATGGATTGCCGAAAGACTACTGCGACCCCTCCTCCCCGCCCCCCTTGTCTGGCCTGCTGATGCACTCCAAAACCTGGTGGGCACAGCTGAGAGAGGTTTACTCCCCCCAGCTCGTCCAACCAGGTCTCGGTGATGCATGCCAGATCCGCCCTCTCATCCAGGATCAAGTCCTGGATGGCCGCGGTCTTACCATTAACGGATCTGGCATTAATCAGCAGGACCTTAAGACCGAGGGGACTGCCAAGGAGCCTACCACTACCTACCTTCTCCAGGGTCGCAAGGACTCTATTGCGCTTCTCCCTGGGGTATCGGTGACCCGCAAATCTCCTCCCCCACACGACTTGGATGGCACCCCCTTCCTCCGGAACCCTCCCCCCCCCTGCATGGCCGGGATCTGTAACTAGTCAGCTCTCAGAAGAAGGAGTCGGGCTGGGGAATAATCTCCCTTGGGCGTTGGGAAGGGATGTTTCTGATGATGAGGTAGATAATGAAACATCAAGGGAGCTGAGTGGACTGAATAAGGGAAGGGTTCTCGAGCGAAGGAGTGTGGCTGGTTGAGTGGGGGCGACCGGGACGGATGGAGTCTCAAAATTATATGAACCAGGAGGGGGGGCCCTAACCGGTGAGCTAGTTGTGGATGCACGGGGACCTGATGGGGAATGGCAAGAAGGAACCCCGGAGGCAAATAAGGGGCGTATCTGAGGGTCCACAACTACCCTCCTAATGGTAATGCCCCATTTCTTTAAGTCATAGCGCTTTGCCATAAGCTCTCCAAGCCATGAGTTGTCTTCTGGTGTTATTTGAAGACGGGAGGAACGGTCAGATGATTGGTAGTCCCTCCATAACCACACTATGGCTTCTAGTCTTATTTCCTGTGGTCTTTTACCCAGGATTTGGGCCAAGGAGTTACAAACCTAATGATGATACACACACAGTGCTGGGATAAGAAAAGGCCATGACATGTTTATTGATTTCAAATGAGCAACAGGCTTGGCCACCATGCATGGGTCCTGCTAACCCATACCACTTAACCACACAAGGGGGTAATTCTGTTACTGACTGGCACAATACCAGGACACCGTTACCACAATACCCCTAGTAAACTATCAAATGCTTCTCCCGCTCAATAAGAATAAGCAAGCCAGATCCAGGGCCCATACCACATGCACAGCTGCAAGTTGTGACAAAGGAACAAAGCACTAACAAAACCAATGAACTATAAACACATACAAAGGGTGGGTGGGCTGCGACATCCAAAAAGACACACTGCCAGTGAGCAGCCTTGGGCAGCCTAAACAGGCTGCCAGAGGATCGAGTGGTAGTCAGCCCCTGCCAATCAGGGGGCAGGAACAGGCTCACTGCTGATTCACTGACTGGTCCTCAGTGGGAACCTTCCCACCACCCAAGGAGCTTCTGGGAAGAAGTAGCCCCCACAGGCACAATGACAAGTGGGGTATGCCCACAATGTCTTCACCCGGTAAGTCGGGCTGAGCATTTACTGTAGTTCTCCCAACATGATTCTGGATTTACACAGGTGCAATGGAACTTAATGGAATGACCTGCTGGAAGAACTCTGACAGCTAAATCAGCTGTCGGAAATTAAGACACGATTGAAGATACATCTATTCTGGCAGAAGTCCTACGCAGTTAATTTTAAATTGTGATTTTTAATTTGCACTTTATCAATGGATTTTAACTTGTATTTTAACAGTGTGTTTTGTTTTATGTCTTTTAATAGTGTTTTGTCTCTTGTTTTAATGATGTTATATCCCACCTCTAGGTGCAGGAAGAGGCAGGTAATAAATTGGATGATGATAGTGGTGGTGATGATGATGCAAGATCAGCCCTGGTTCATACTTGAATCCTGGGCTCTGTTTCAGAGGAAGGAACTGACAAGACCACCTCTGTGGATTCCTTCCCTAAGGAGCCCTATGAAAAATATGGGATCATCCCAAGTCAATAAGCAACTTGAAGACACATAGACATATGAAGATAGAATCTACTATGGATGAGTGAGATTATTCTTCCAGTTTCATCTCAGAGCTACTCATGCTAAAAAGAGTTTGTTTTAAAAGTTATGCGATTCACCAGGTAAAGACAAGTCACACTAAGCTTTATCTCGTAGGCCCCATCTACACTGTCATATAATCCAGATCAATGCAGATAATTTGCATTCTGAAACTAGATCATACTGCAGTGTAGAAGGGGCCACTCTCACTCTCTTTTTCAGAGCCATATCCTCCAATGCATTTCAAGTTTGATTTTGTGTACCTTGATGTGTTTGGTTAAGGACGGTGTGTTTTGTTTTGTTTTGTTTTTTTAATTTGGCTTCTGCTGCCATCTACAGCCAGCCAAGACTAATCCACACAAAGAGCAGGTACAGCAGAATGAGGAACACAACAAGACTAGCTGGAAGGAGAATAACAAGAGGATTTTTCAATTTCCAATTAATTGCACGCTTGTTCTCTATGCACCATCCTTATCCACAGTCCCCTGGGGATATTCAAAACCTAGGGGGGAAAGGCTGCAAACTGATTTTACCCTGCGAAGCCAGGGTAAATAATTTCTCCCTTTTCTGATGCATAAACCAGAAAGGAAAAACATTTTCCATGGATAGGTCAAACATGGCATTTCAAAAAAATACTCTTTGCAGGATTGGCATATGTGGAAGCATTAAAATCTTCCAGTTGTGCCAAAACCGTGCATGTTATCCACCTAGCATTTTTTCCACATGGTCAATAGACACTGGATTTCATGAGTGTTCAAATCCCATATACTTTTTTTGAGTGTGGAACTGATAAACAATTGCTAATGAAAGCATATAATGAAGAGGCAAATTGCCTAAAAAAATCAATACAGTAGGCATCTGCTCTCATGGGTGTTAAGGGTGCAGAAATTCCCCAAAATTGGGGAAACTATTATGTTTTAAAGAAAAGCATTCTTCTAGGAATCTCTTAGGTCTTCCGGCATAACTCAGAGGATTTCACCATCATTTCCCTTTCATTTTAATTCCCTCGACTCCCCAAAGACCCATTTTTGACCTTATGCTATTGAATTTGAATGACTGAGTGATAAAAACATGGCATAAAATTTCAGTACCACACTGCTCTTCAGCTTAAATGTTAGTGTAGTTAGAAACACCCGGTACCTTCCCATCTGATGCTGAGCATCAACCACGGGATTGGTTGTTTCTGTTTGCTTCCAGTAAATCTGTTCATGTGGGCAACTTGAAGATGAAACCAATCTTTGCCTGAGGGCAAGAATGTGGGCCAAAGAAACTGGATCTGTGTCAGTCATCTGCCTAAATGTAGCTCTGTAGAGCAGTGGTTCTCAACCTGGGGGATGGGACCCCTGGAAAGGTCATGAGGGAGGTTTCAGAGAGGTCACAGAAGAACCCCTTTGGCAGAGAAAGGATCTTTCCACCTGTCCTTCTCTTCATTTTTTTGGAAACTGACGGTGAATTCTCCCACCAAAAGTCTTCCTACTGTGATTGTAGGTGAACTATAAATCCCAGCAACTACAACTCCCAAATGTCAAGGTCTGTTTTGCCCAAACTCCACCAGTGTTCATATTTGGGAATACTGCACATGCATACCAAGTTTGGTCCAGATCCATCACTGTTTGAGTCCACAGTGCTCTCTGGATGTAGGTGAACCACAACTCCAAAACTCAAGGTCAATGCCCAACAAACCCTTCCAGTGTTGTTCATGGGAGTTCTGTGTGCCAAGTTTGGTTCAATTCCATCATTGGTGGAGTTCAGAATGCACTTTGATTGTAGGTTGACTATAAATACCAACAACTACATTTCCCAAATGACAAAGTCATTCCCTCCCAACCTCACCAGTATTCAAATTTGGGCATATAGCGTATTTGCGGCAAATTTGGTCGAGTGAATGAAAATGCATCCTGCATATCAGATATTTACATTACAATTCATAACAGTACCAAAATTACAGTTATGGAGTAGGAATGAAAATTATTATTATTATTATTATTATTATTATTATTATTAAACTTTATTTGTACCCCGCTAGCATCTCCCAAAGGACTCGATGCGGCTTACAAAGGCCAAGGCCTCAACACACAATATAACAATACAAAACCAAAGCAAATTAAAACAATTCAGCAATATAAACAACAAGCAATAAACAATAACAAGGCAAGGGCCCCCCAGCTGATCTCATTTTATGGTTGGGGGTCACCACAACATGAAGAACTGTATTGAGGGGTTACGGCATTAGGAAGGGTGAGAAACACTGGCCTACAACTCCCAGAAATCCCAGCCAGTTTACCAGCTGTTAGAATTTCTGGTAGTTGAAGGCCAAAACATCTGGGGACCCACAGGTTGGGAACCACTGCTCTAGAGTATTGTGGGGGTGGCTCTGTAAGGGATACACCAAAGACAGGCATCTACCAAAGTTGCTTAGGAGAATACAGTGTTCCCTCGCTACTTCATGGTTCGCTTTTAGCAGACTCGCTGTTTTGCAGGTTTTAAAAAATATTAATTGTGGGTATTTGTTCATCAATATCTGGTGAAGTCTATATTGGATCCTGGAATTCAAAATTGCCCTCAAACCACTGAATGGGGCCCATCCTGGTGGCATTGTTGTGTCTTAGTACCATGCCCTAAAGCAGGTATGGACAAACTTCGGCCCTCCAGGTATTTTGGATTTCAACTCCCACAATTCCTAACAGCTAGTAGGCTGTTAGGAATTGTGGGAGTTGAAGTCCAAAACATCTGGAGGGCTGAAGTTTATCCATGCCTGCCCTAAAGCATATAGGTCCACTCAGCTGGCACTTATCCGCTGAATCTATGGAACTCCATGTTGCCATACCATTCAATGGTAGGTCTTCTTCCATTGGGACTCAACAACCAGCTTCCAGCCAATAATCTGCCAATCCTGTTCCCTCCTCTTCCCATGCTTTCACAGCTCTTTCTTTTCTAATAACCAAATCTTGCTGCCTCATCTCAAACAACTTGGCTAAAAAAGACAATCCCCACAGTCTCCCGGTTCCTATTGGGATGCTTCAAGCAGCTCTAATTTGGAACGGATTGCATGGATAGTTCCCATTTGCAGTCCTGGATCTCTCCCCCTCCCTCCCTCCTTCTGGCCCATCGCTTTGCAACAACTAACAAAGGCGGATGATTAATTTTGGATTTTTGCCGTTCCTGCAGAAATACTATCTCAGCTGGAGAGCAAAAGGGGGGAAAGGGGGAGAAGACGAAAGGGTTTTAATCAGTCTCCAGTGTAGTTACATCTTACATTAGGAAAGATCTCAGATGGGGAGGATAAAGAAGTTTGGAAATATTAAACTTTAATGAGCAGATCAGTCAAACTTATTGCTGTATCAACAGTAAGCCAAGCCTCCAAGGAGAGCCAAAGCCCGTCACTCCATCAATCTCGCCAGAGAGGTATTGTCATTCACAGTCAGCTCTTATTACATTTACCTGTCTAACGGGGATGGAGGAAACAATGCTAACCATAGTGACTGGCACTGCAAACAGAGCAATTCTGGAGGTACCGCTCCTTAACTACAAATCTAGCATGAGAAGACTTGCTTCGTGCATTCCCACACAGAAGAATGAGAAAAAGAGAACTTCAAAAAAATATCTCCCCCAGCAAGAGAGGTGATGGGATACCTTGCAACTTTTTTGCAAAGAGTTTTCTCATTTCAGGACCTTGTTTGGGGAAGATATGGTTTGCACAGAACAGAAAAAATGCATCCAGATTCTGCCAAGTTATGTATCAAAGCTTAAGTTTCCACAAACGGAGTTATGCAACACTGTCTCATTGGTGAAATGCAGTAATAAATATACATGCAAATGTTTCTGTAGAGGAACTTATTTAAAAAATAAACCTTGATTTTTGTTGGGTTTCATCCCTGGAATGCACAAGTTTCTTGTGTCATCAAGTCTCCATTACTCGATGAGTAGCTAGACTAGTGATAAGATTAGAGTGCGGGATTCTTCCCTCCACATTCCTATGCATGTTTATCCAAGAAGGGGCCTTTATTTTTACTCTTCTTGGTTGTCACTATCTCCTCCCCCTTTGAAAATGTAGCAATGGGATCTCTGTGAGGTATGAGGTAACTTCATCTTTAAAGGTATTTTTATTGTCCTGGGTTTGGCTGTGTGGTCAACCTCCATTGTTGCTTTCTCTGCCTTTTCTTCCTTCTAGTGAGGACGCATTTTGCCTCTCTCCAGGCAAAACATAACTGCATGGATATTTTTACTTTTTACCCTTGTTACCTTTCTTAGAATATGAGTTTTAGTAAGCTAGTTAGCTCCTAGACCTTTTCTATCTAGAATGGATTTCCCTTTACTTCAATAAATATTTTGAACCAAAAGTTGTGACTCTGCAATCTTGTGCCATCCTGTTGAATGGAAACTTATCGTGGCTCACTACATGTAAGTTTCTGCTGGTTATGAAGTTTTCTTCTAGCACTCTGCTATGTTTATGGTGGAATCACCCCAACTGAATCACTCCTAACAGATCAGATTCTCCATCAATTTTGTACAAATGCAATATGTTTGTGCAGAATAATGAAAGCATATATGTGCATATATTGTCAAAGTGCGCAAATCATCCATTCACATTTAGAGATGAGAGCCAGGAAGCTCACTGGGAATAATAATAGTTTAGTGACAATGTTTCACAAGGGTGTCCTCTTATTCCACAATTCACAGTGTTGGGAAAGAGTCGTTCTTCAGCAAAAAAAACCAAAAAAAACTTTTCTATGCAGAAAGTATATTCTGCACAGAAAATCAGTTCACTCCACAGAATGTGGGTCAATACAAAGACAACATTTCTTTCTTTCTTCTCTTTGCCAAAGAACCTCACCTCACAGAATAATCCTCCACTACATTTTGCAATGTACAAACATGGGACAGGAGTGCATAGAAATATTAATTTTCTTCCAAAATGTGGAGAAAACGGAAATTATTCATCCTCACACATGATGATGAAATAACTGAAGAGGTGCCTCGTCTTTTTACTTCTGCTTTGAATCCTTCTTCCTCCAAAAAAACCTAGTCCTGGAAGATTAGAAATCCTTTGGAGAAGGTTTTTGATGGAAAGCTTCACTAGAAAGAAAGGGAGTCTGACACTATTGTTGGACATCAAAATGCACTTTTGAATCTTGACCCAAGAATTTTGCTTGTTGGAAGAAAAAAAAGGTCCTATTATTCCTAACCCGTAAGTTCACAACCTCTTGTCATCAGTTTTAGAGACCATCTGGAAGGACAAATAGATTCAGCACTGCTAATATCTCATATAGTCCAAGGATGAGAAGTCAAATACTATTGTGTCTTGAGTGCAATAGCACGACATTATGAATCCCACATCCTGCAATCTTTGGATGCTGACATTTCACCAGAGGGGAGACCAACCTCCAATTAAAGCTTTCGGTTATTAACTGTAGCCAATTAATCAATTAAAGACTGCAGCCTTAATTAGCATGCATCCCTTTAGTGTTTCTGCCTAATAGCCATTGAGTCACTTTCCAGGAAATGTACTTTTTTTTTCAAAAGGGGAGAGCTTCAGAGACAACAGCTAAATTGGGGTCAGCAGTTTGACCACTCAGGCAGGCTTCCAAGTCTCTTCTGCACAGCTGCTTTTAGGAAGGTGGAGGAAGAGAAAGATGGAGGAAGAAGAATGAGAGGAGGAAAATATTTAGTGCAGAAATCTATACAGTCAGCCTCCACATTCTCTGGGATTAGGGGAACAGGACCCTCATGACAGTGGGGGGGGGGGGGGAGAGACATGATTATGAACCTGTGAGAACACAACTCTAGACATTTCTGGGTCTTCCAGCATGATGCTATAGAAGGCATGGGCAAACTTCAGTCCGCTTAAGTGACTGAGGGGGAAAAGGAAAGGGCCTGAGACTGTTAGGAATGGTGGGAGCTGAAGTCCAAAACACCCAGCAGGGCGAAGTTTGCCCATTCCTGCTCTTTAGTCTATTTCTGCTGGATGCTGACCATAGAATCACACTGGAGGACCTAAAGATAGGTGTTTTCTTTCAAAATCTCTAGGTCTTCCAGCTTTACTAGACAAAGTTGATCACAGAATTACTCCGGATGACCCAGCGGTTCCTAAATAGAACATTTTAAATCAAATCCACAGATAATCAAATCATTGGATGATTTCATGGCTAGAATCACTGGGTTGCTGTAAGTTTTTCTGGCTGTATGGCCATGTTCTAGAAGCATTCTCTCCTAATGTTTCACCTGCACCTATGGCAGGCATCCTCAGAGGTTGTGAGGTCTGCTGGAAACTAGGAAAATGGGGTTTATATATCTATGAAATGTCCAGGGTGGGTGAAAGAACTCTTGTCTGTTGGAGGTAGGTGTGAATGTTTCAACTGGCCACCTTGATTCTTTCTCCCACCCTGGACACTCCACAGATACAGAAACTCCATTTTCCTAGTTTCCAACAGACCTCATAACCTCTAAGGATGCCTGCCATAGATGAAGGTGGCACGTCAGGAGAGAATGATTCTGGAACATAGTCATACAGCTCAAAAAACTTACAGCAACCCAATAATCAAATCTGTAAAATGTTTTTTTTTAAATCACAAATGTGAAGGAGCAGCTGTATTTAGGGATGCATTCTTCCAGGATTGCCAAATCTATTGTCCAAGCTTTCTTTTCCTAACTCCGTTATGTCTACCACATTGTGTTCAAATTGTTCATCTTAATAGGTTTTTAAAATTATGTTTGATACTTGTTGATACTGATGCCAATCAGACCTTCTGCGTATGCAAGTTCCCCATAGGACATTTTTGTCAGTCCAGAATGGTCACATTCAGTTCCAGCAATAGCAAAGCTATGCACTGAACACCACTGTCCAAAGCTGTGCATTGCACATGGATGCATTATGTGCATTTCTTGGAGCATTGGGCTGCACATTTGGTGTCTTGCTTCAGTCCTGCATCGGTGCCATTTAGCACAAACGGTTGCATTGCATGATTAATGCAGAACTCTGCTTGCAAAGATTTATACTGCGGACCCCCAGTCTATGATCTCAGCCATGAATTGCCTGTTGAAGGAATTAAGCATTCCTATTGTGAGGATTTTTCTGCTGCGTGGAGAGAAGCAATTAACTTCCTAGATTTTTTTCTCAAAAAAGAAAATCTATAGAACTTGAGGCTGCTGGAAAATTAGCCAAGCTTAGTTAAAAAAAGAAAGAAAAGCATGCTTGGCATGCAAGGAAACCAATGTATCAAAAGCTGAAGAGAATGCAGACGAAGTTTCCTTCTGAACCCATACCTGCATCTCATCTGTCCCAAATAGGTCTGTGGGGAAAGGGATTCAGAGCGGAGCAGAACTCTACCTGAGGTCCAACAGTACAGTCTAAATTTTTGTTCAGATTTACAAATCTCTTGCTACATTGCAGAAATGCAATAAAACCCTGCTAGATGCAGCTGGGAACACTTTCAAGAGGGCCCTAGTGCACATTAGACAGCTGTGGTGCACATTGGGCACTTCTGATGTACATTTTTAACCACTGCAGAATGAATAGGGACTATTATTTCTCTCGACTTGGAAGCAATGCTTCTATTAATGTCAGCTAAAGTAATACTTACCTTATTTGTGGTACTATCACATTGCTGTATCAGGTACTTCTGAGGCACTTGTGGTGCAAACTTCCTAAGCAGTCCCTGCATATCCATTGGGAAGCACTCCTTGTGCAGCAGTGCTCATAGCACATCATGACACAAACCGGCCACTGAATAGGACCTCGGTCCAAACAAACACCCTGAAGTGGGTAAGTGAGCCAACTGTCCAGGATCAGAAATGATGGATAAAAGAGCCCTTGGAAAACAGCAAAATGTTCAGAGGTCTGGACCAAAGTCCAAAACACAAAGTGCAAACAATTTGTTTTACATGTCAGAATTGACTTAAAAAACTGCGAGTCACTTCTGGTGTGAGAGAATTGGCTGTCTGCAAGGATATTGTCCAGGGGATGCCTGGATGTTTTGATGTTTTGCCATCCTTGTGGGAAGGTTCTCTCATGTCCCCGCATGGGGAGCTGGAGCTGACAGAGGGATCTTAACCTGCTCTCCCTGGATTCAAACTACTGACCTATTGGTCAGTAATCCTGTTAGCACAAGGGTTTAACCCATTCAATCACTGGGGGCTCCTAGTGCAAACAATGAAAAATGCCAATGCCAAGATGCAGAGTTCCAGAAGTTGAAGTCAGAAGTCCTTTGGTAACAGGAGGATCACAGCACTGAGGGCATTCCGCCTCAAGAGCTCAGCTGCTGCTTGATTAACAAGCCTTTTGGGAGCTAATCTAAGACACCTGTGGAGCCCTGCCCTCTGTAACCCACACTCTACAGCAGGCATGGGCAAACTTTGGCCCTCCAGGTGATTTGGACTTCAAATCCCACAATTCCTAACAGCAGGTAGGGAGTTGAAGTCCAAAACACCCAAAGGGCCAAAGTTTGCCCGTGCCTGCTCTACAGGTATGGGCATATTCAACCTTCTGCAGCTTGCTCAGAGGTGCTTGCTAGGGAGTATTTGCCTTCTTCAACCTAAGACTCATCTTCAGGAGTGGCTGAAATAGGCAATGCAGAATGCAGGGAGACGCTGGCCTCATGGAATCAAGGGTCTGGAGAACAAGCCCTATGAGGAAATCATAGAGTTGGAAAATACCTCATGGGCCATCCAGTCCACCCCCTGCCAAGAAGCAGGAAAATTGCATTCAAAGCACCCCCGACAGATGGCCATCCAGCCTGTTTAAAAGCCTCCAAAGGAGGAGCCTCCACCACACTCTGGGGCATTGCGTTCCACTGCTGAAGAGCTCTCACAGTCAGGAAGTTCTTTCTAATGTTCAGATGGAATCTCCTCTCTTGTAGTATGAAGCCATTGTTTCACGTCCTAGTCTCCAAGGCAGTGGAAAACAAGCTTGCTCCCTCCTCCCTATGACTTCCTCTTGCATACTTATACATGGTTATAATGTCTCCTCTCAGCCTTTTCTTCTTCAGGCTAAACATGCCCAGCTCTTTAAGCCGCTCCTCATAGGGCTTGTTCTCCAGAGCCTTGATCATTTTAGTTGCTCTCCTCTGGACACATTCCAGCTTGTCAACATCTCCCTTCAATTGTGGTGCCCAAATTTGGACACAGTATTCCAGATGTGGCCTCCATCCCTTCTCCTGGCCCTTCTTGCCACACCTCAGTCTCACTGTCCAAACAGGTCAAGACATAGAATCACAGAATCATAGAGTTGGAAAAGACCCCAAGGGCCATCCAGGCCAGCCCCCTTCTGCCACACAGGAACACATAATCAAAGCACCCATGACAGATGACCTTCCAGCCTATGTTCAAAAGCCCTAGCACATTTCAAGGCAACATATTCCACTGCCAAATGGCTCTAACCATCAAGAAGTTCTTCCTAATATTTAAGTGGAATCTCTTTTATTCTGCAATGTAAATCCAGAGCAGAAGAAAACCAACTTGCCTTCTCCTCACTGTGACATATTATCAAATATTTAAACATGATCCTATGGTTAGCCTGCACAAAGGAAACCCATTAAATTGTAAATCCACCCAGGTGAGTCTAATCCCGTTGTTTCAATTGCTTTGCTCTAGCTGGGACTACCAAGAGACTTCAGGCATGAAACTGTACCTAGCTGTGTAATAACAGAGTGATACACATTAAATTAGTTCATCCTGAAGTATGATTTCCTATTCACTGCATCTTTTTTGCTAGTTTCAAGTGTTGCATGCAACCCCATACTTTGCTATGGCACAGTATGCAAATCTGTCCTGAAACATGGCTCCATGGCACAACTCTGAAATTAACAACTCAAGGCCTTCCTCCCTTAATTTATGCTCCTGTTACAACATGGGTAATTACGGAGGTCAGCTCCTCCATTCATCTCCATTGAGCTCAGCATAACAGAGCCTGCCCCCACCGTTCAGTAGAGAGAGACTCTGGAAAGCCCAACACTCCCCCCTTCTGTGATGTAGTGACAAGAGGCAAAGTGAAGGCATTGCTTCCAAATCAGAATGCTGTCCTCCTTGGATTTTCCTTCAGTCTCCAATTTTGTAAGATACAGAAAAACCTTCTAAACTCAAACTCTTCTATGTTCTTTGTTTGCATTCCCAGAGTCATGTTGGCCTGCCTCTTTTATGTACAATATGAAAAATTGGAGGGATGTGAAGACTAGACATGCAAACATGAGGACATGTTTAAATACAACTTTCTCATCACGATAAGGGAAAAGTTAAGCATTTTGAAGAACAGTGAAAAGTTGTTGTTTCTTCCTAATGGAGTAGTAGCCTCCAGTTTTCTGAAATTATCGCCTTCCTTCTTTTCTTTTTCTTGCATGTCTTGGTCCAACCATGCAACCCTTCCCTCTCAACCTCATTTGGACTCTTTTTGTCCTCCTGTGTTTTGATATCTTGTCTTCCATCTGTCCCCCTTCAAATGCTATTCTGTTTAGCGCTTGGGAAGATATGGGAAGAAAGCTGTAGGAGAGGGATGCCAGCAGTTAGGAACCAACATTGGACCTCGGGTTATGTGCAAACAGTCTTTTCTACTATTATATTCATAATAATGCAGCAGCGTATTCAACTGTAGAATTCCTCTGAACATCAATAAGTTTTTCCTGATGTTTAGGAGAACTCCCTTTTCCTACTGCTTGAGTTCTTGCTCCATGTCTTAATCTCTGCAGCATCAAATATTTAAATGTGGCTATGATGTCTACTCTCAACCTTATCTTCTCCAAGATAAACATACTTCATTCCTTAAGCCATTCTCCATAGGAATTCAGAGTGTTTGGATCTTTGACCATTTTGGTCTCCTTTCTCTGGATGCATCTCAACTTGTCCACATCCTTCTTATGTTGTGGTGCCCAGACATGGTGTCCAGGTGAAGTCCACTTTCACTGCCATGGCTCAATGCTATGGAATCTTGGAAATTGTCAAAGAGTACTTGGTGCCTTGCCAAACTACAAATCATGGGCCTCCATAGGCTTGAATCATAAAATGGTAGAGTCGGAAGAGACCTCATGAGCCATCCAGTCCATGCCCCTGCCAAGAAGCACAAAAATTGAATTCAAAGCACTCCTGAAAGCTGGCCATCCAGCCTTTGTTTAAAAGCCTTCAAAGAAGGAGCCTCCACCTCACCCTGAGGCAAAGAGTTCCACTTCTGAACAGCTCTCACCTAATGTTCATTTGGAATCTCCTTTCCTGTGGTTTGAAGCCATTGTTTCACATCCTAGTCTTCAGGGCAGCAGAAAACAAGCTTGCTCCCTCCTCCCTATGACTTCCTCTCGCATCTTGATACAAGGCCCTCAAAATGTCTCCTCTCAGCCTTCTATTCTTCAGGCTAAACATACCCAACTCTTTAAGCTGCTCCTCACAGGGCTTGTTCTCCAGAGCCTTGATCATTTTAGTTGCCTTCCTCTGGACACATTTCAGCTTGTCAACATTTCCCTTAAATTGTGGTGCCCAGAATTGGAGACATTATTCCAGGTGTGGTCTGACCAAAGCAGAATAGAGGGGGAAACCACTAACTCATGGGAGTTAGTGGTTTAAAGGAAGACTCCTTCTCCGATGTAAATGCACCCCCATCTGTGCTGTGTTGCTAGTGAGAACATTCCAGTTTATCTGGGTCTTTGTTCCAACTTACAGAGAATTATAATTTTGCCACTTAAATATGAATATTGCTGTGCTTACCCAAGCAAAACTTCATTCAAACATTTCAATAAATTTCAAACTCTCACTAAGTATTTAGAAATAGAATTCAGTCCTCCAAAGGAGAAAACAGAGGACAGGCAAAGTGGCCAATGCAATACAAATGCTGCAAATTGAAGAGTTCTGGATATGAACCATTTTCAATGTTTCATTATTTTTCTGCAGCGCTAGAAACCTGTAGACTGAAGAAAAATCATATACGGAGACTGAATTTTTAGTTGGAGAGCCATGCCCTCATTCCCCATCCCCTGTAGCTACACTCTTGGGGCAATCCCATTTTGCAAGCGATCTGACTTTGCAAATACTGCTGTGAGATTTCCTGCTGTTTCTTCTTTGCTCCCATTTTTCCGCTACAGATTCTGCAGCAGCAGTAGCACAAAAACCGGATACCTTCTCTGGGCAAATATTTTTTGCTTTTGGAAGGGATTGTTCCCTCCAGGAATCTTTGGCTTTTTTTCTCCTTCTCTTCTTTCAACGGTGTGCATCATTCTGTTAACCTGCAGGGGGCACGTTTGTTTTGGGAAACCATGCTAAGGTTCCTGCCAGAAACCATTTCTCTCTGCCGAAATCCAAGCGAGTGTCAAACAGTGAAGTTTTAAGACAGATTCATCGATTACCTGAGCTCCCTCTTTGAAGAGACAAATGTTGTAACAATAGCTGCCAGTTTAGTCCATGTCGGAGCTTTCCTGGCCCTTGTATTCTACCAGCGACCCCACCTTCTTAAAAAAAGCATCTTACCCTGTGAAGCAGCTTGTGACTTTTGCAAACAAGAGCTGGCAACCTGAATCATTTGCTCTGGGAGCATTGTGAACCACAAACCAGTGCATCTGAGGCTTAGATTTCATTTGCAATTGGTCCTTGGGTTACAAGACAACCAGTTTTTAATACAGAAGGGTCAGTTGCAAAAGGAGTTTTGTTTATTTTGTTAGATCCAGTGATCTCAAGAAAGTGAGCCCTTTTATCACATCTCCTGAGAAAAGGGGATGAAAGAAAACCTATTATACATGCTTGCTCTTCTTCTGTATCAGCTTTTCTCAGCCTGAAGGTCAGGACCCCTAAGGGGGTCGTGAGAGGGTGTCAGAGGGGTCACAAAGACCATCAGAAAACACAGCATTTTCTATTGGTCATGGGGGTTCTGTATGAAAATTTTGGCCTAATTCTATCGTTGGTGAGGTTCAGAATGCTCTTTGATTGTAGATGAACTATAAATCCCAGCAACTAAAACTCCCAAATGTCAAGGTCTATTTTCCCCAAACTCCACCGGTGTTCATATTTGGGCATATTGAGTATCCGTGCCAAGTTTGGTCCAGATCCATCATTGTTTGAGTCCACAGTGCTCTCTGGATGTTGGTGAACTACAACTCCAAAACTCAAAGTCAATGTCCATCAAACCCTTCCAGTATTTTCTGTTGGTCATGGGAGTTCTGTGAGCCAGCCTCTGAGGATGCCTGTCATAGATGCAGGCAAAATGTCAGGAGAGAATACTTCTACAACATTGCCATATAGCCTAAAAAACCTACAACAACCCAGTGATTTCGGCTATGGAAGCCTTCGACAATACCATTTCAGTATGTCCACAAGTCCAATATGGTCCAAAGGAAATGCAGTTCCCTTCTACACAGGTCTTAAATTTCAGAAGGAAGTGGGATAAAGAGGGGGGGGGGGTCACTAGATAATGCACACCTAAAATGCGGGATCACAGGATGGCACAAAAACACATGATAAAAGGTTTGTTTTAAAATCTGCAATTGGTCAAAAAAATGTGCTGCTGCAGAGTACTATATATCCCTGCACTCAGAAAAGCATGAGAGTTCCTTGCGATACTCTGGTGTAAACTGCTCCAGCGTTTATCCTCATTTTATAATCCCAAAACAGTTGATGAGGGATGTAAACAGTTGGAGCCAAATGGAAGTATGAGAGGAAAGCAATTCTCATGAGAACGCTTTCTAAACTTTCCTTTGCTCTTCTATTTCTGAAATTAAACAGAGGTTGAATTCACACAGTGGGCACCAAGATGACAGGCAAGTGAACGCCAAAGGGAAACAGGGTTCAAGAGGGAAAACCAAAAGGCACCAGGAGGGGGTTTTTTTTCCGTGTGAGATGCGACTTGAGAAACTGCAAGTCGTTTCTGCTGTGAGAGAATTGGCTGTTTGCAAGGATATTGCCCAGGGGACGCTTGGATGTTTTACCATCCTGTGGGAGACTTCTTTCACATCCCCACATGAGAAGCTGGAGCTGACAAGCGGAAGCTCACCCTGTCTGCAGATTTGAACTGCTGACCTTCAGGTCAGCAGTTCAGCCAGCACAAGGGTTTAGCCCATTGCACCATCACGGCTCCTACCAGGAGGGTGAGGAGAGATGGTGACAGGAAATCTACTTGTGTGCACTTTGTTATATCCACATCAACGCTTATTAGATGCAGCACATCTCAGAGAGTCAATAAGAAAAAATGTAAAAGAACACTTCCAGCAGATGTCCCGTACTTTTTGCAGCTTCTGTCAATCTGCATTATCCAAACTTTCCTGGATGCCGTGGGACCATTTCCCAAGACTAATGGCTCCATGTGAGGCATCTTCTTAAAGTACCAGAGTTTTTAATCCCACTTTCTTACTCTGGATTAGGGGCCTGTCTGGAAGGACTCTCAGGAGTCCGCTTCTGATGCTGCATATGCAACCCACTATAGAATTAAGCTTTGCATTTATTAAGCCAAGTCTGAATCCAAAGTCTTGTTTCTGACAGAGCCAGGCTCCTGAATGCTAACTGCAGCAGCTGTCTTCCCTGAAGGCATGCAAATCAGTATGGACCGAAGAAGTCGCAGTATCCATTGTGTTCAAAAGAGGGCAGTGGAGTACATTACCGGAGCCAAGATTTTCCACTGCAAGCAGATTGTCAAATTCCTTCTCAACAGATTTCGGAGTCTTTCTCCCATTCATTCATGTCTATCATTTACTCCTGCTTATTTCGTGACATGGATAGGGTATGCACACATTTTGTCATCTGCAATGAGAAAGGCTATTCCGGCACATCAAAACATTCTGAACTGAAACAAGAATTTTCACCCCTGTTCAGAAGCAAATGCATGATTACTGTGCTTCATTTTCTCCCCTCTGTCCCTATCTCTGTCTACATGAGCCAAATAATGTGGACTCACCTCTTGTGTATGAAGTTCAGCTGGATTCACAACAGAAGGACTGCATCCAGGTGTTAACCTGGCGCAAAGGGAAATGGGATTTACTTTGGGGTTTCCAGGAAGCTCCAGAGTAATCCTGGTGTTTTGTCAAAAAATTAAAACCAGTTAAAGGTACAAACCTTTAAAATAAAAATAGGAAAAATCAAACAAACAAACAAACAGAAAATCCAGCAAATTATACAAACCACCTTTCTTTTCAGCAATCTGTTCTCAAAACAAGCTTTTGCCTCACTCGAGAAAGATAGCAAGGAAGTTGCCAGTCTAACCTCTATGGGAAAGGAGTTCTGGAGTTTAGGATCAGCTCTGCCCCATAATCCCACATATAACAATTGGACTGTTGTTATTATTATTAGACTTGAACTATGCTATTGTTATTGGTTTTGATGGTTGTTTTATATTTTGTTATAATATTGTTTTATGTTGTTTTGAACTGATACTATGCATTCTAATGTGCTATGTTTTAGCTCTGTTGATTTGGCTTGGCCCCATGTAAACCGCCCTAAGTCCCTTTGGGGAGATGATGGCGAGGTATAAAAATAAAGTTGTTGTTGTTGTTATCATTATCATTATTATTGGGGAAAATGGTTTCTGTATGCCATTACAGGTGGATGTACCTTGCATTTGCAAAACCAGGACAAGTCTATTTATACCAAAGTCACTTGGTTCAGATATCGGCCAGCACGCCAATGCCTTCAATCAAGAAATAGTTTTCTAAGAACTACAGAGATACTCGCAGGAACATCTCAGCAAGTGAGAGTCCAAAAGTGGCAGGCTAAAACCCAGAACCCGAAACCATGACTGATATCAAATTAGAGACTCCCTCTTGAGCACACAGATGACTGGGCAACTTGAAAGGCACTGAACAGACTGTGCCCTGGCAACACAAGATGCAGAGCCAACCTTAAGAAATGGGGCCACAAAGTGGAGTCCATGACATGCGAGTGGGAAAGAGCATACCACTGATTACAATGCAGCATGAGCCTTGCCACATGCACAATGGGGGACCTTCTTATAGCAACACCAGAGGCATTCCAAGTGGCCAGCTACTGGTCAAAGGATATTTAGTATAATGTCTTTAAATTTTGCATTTTTAAATACATTACAACTGTACCCTTAGTTCACTTCTCATACAATAAATAAATACCAAAGTCACTTAAAGGTCTCTCATTCATCCAGTCGCCATTAAGTCAAATTAACAATACAATTCTTCGGATGGCTGAATTGCACCTAACTGGAGCAAAAGACAAACAAGCGTGCTTTAATTGGAGGGGCAGTGGTATAAATTAAATTGCAGTAATAAATGGGTACATTTAGGAAAAGCACAAGTAAAACACACACTCATTTCAGTACAGAAACGAAACACAAAACACAGGGCCAAAGAGCAGGTGGGTTTTGAAACAACCCCAGGAGATTGAAACTGAGCTCAGTTGATTGACACGTATACATCTTTTTAAAAACACACATGCACGTATATCCAAAAGTGCCAGCATTCAGGACAAGAAACAGCCTCACGGAATGATGATAATAAGATCCTTTACGGCAAATCTCGCTTGCCACTTCTTCACAGGGCTGCAATATAAATGCTGCTCTTCTCCATTACATATTCCGGAGTTTTGATCTTCAAAGAATCCCCCCTGGAACGAGGCCTAACTCACCTGTCAGCCTATCAAAATACGTTGGATATTTTAAAGCTCATTCCATTTGCATTGTTATTCGGCAGAAGCCGAGAGTGATTACGTTTGATATCAGCATAACGTTTGTGGGAGTTTCTAAATACTCCATCTGCTTCTCTCTCTTATGACAGTATAGAGACCTTGAAGGATCAGCATCTTTATTTAAATGTGGCCTCCGTGTCTTCGTCTTTAAAAAAAGACCCCGTAACTACTTAAAATGCGTGAGTCATTCCTGGTGAATAATACATTCAAAGAAATTTGCTTCCCTCTTTGTCACTGCGGCTCACAAATCATATGCTCGCAACCTGCGCTTTTATCGGATTTTCTTTTTCATGTCCCACAAATTACTTTGCAAGTAACGTTAAAATGCAACCTTTGAGATGCAGATCAGCTATAAATGGAGCCTTCATTCATTGGAGAAGGTGAAATCTGGTATTGGTTTGGGGAAAAGCCATAGGTCACTTATGAGTTATAAAAGAACGGGAGTTATGAGGAATGTGTGAATGCAGGTCAAATACTTGAGCTAGCATCTGACTGAATACTCTAAAAGTGCCAGATCTCATCTCATCATGGAAGCTAAGAAGGGTTCGCACTTGGCAGTTTAAAGTGGTTTATTTCTTTATCGTGTCAGAAGCAAATTGAGAATACAGTTATAATGTATAGAAAAACCACAAACAAAGTTAAAAAATTGGCATTATACTAAGTTTCCTTTGACCAGAAGCTGGCCCCTTCAAGTGCCTCTGGTGTCACTGTAAGAAGGTCCTCCATTGTGCATGTGGTAGGGCTCAGACTGCACTGTAGTAAGTGGTCTTTGCTCTTCTCCACACTTGCATGTCATGAATTCCACTTTGTGGTTCCATTTCCAAAGATTGGCTCTGCACCTTGTGGTGCCAGAGCACAGTCTGTTCAGCACCTTCCAAGTCACCCAGTATTCTGTGTGCCCGGGGGAGAAGGGGGAACGGACGGAGTTTCTCATCTGGTCTCACCCACTGATTGAGGTTCTGAGTTTTCGCCTGCCACTTTTGGACTCTCATTTGCTGAGGTGTTCCTGCGAGTATTTATTTATTTATTTATTTACTTACTTACTTACTTCGCTTATATACCGCAATTCTCAGCCCAAGGGCGACTCATTGCAGTGTACAACATAGAAAAACAGGTGCAAAATACAAAACATAGTGTAAAATAATCCACAATTCATCATTATCAGAAAACATCTCATCAAAACATCAACATTACTACAAAAGCCATTCCAAGTCGTCTCATCGTCAAACCCACAATCCGATATCATTTCCGTTGTTCCATTCCTATGGTCAAATTACCAGTCATTGCACTTCTTGATCAAATGCCTTCTTAAACAGCCAGGTCTTTAACTTCCTGCGGAATATCAACAGGGAGGAAGCTAGCCTGATGTCCACGGGAAGGGTGTTCCACAGCCGAGGAGCCACCACCGAGAGTATCTCTCTAGATCTTAGGAAGCTATTTCTTGATTTAAGACATTGGCTTGCTAGCTGATATCCGAACAGAAGATGGACCAGAGATGTCCATGCCTTGGTCCTTTCATTACAGGCTGTTACTTCCCGATGGATGTCAGGTGGTGCAATCCTGGCTGTGGTGTAGGGCACAGACATCCTGTGATAATGTGGTATGTCTCATTAAGAGCCACATCCACTGTTTTTACAGGGTGAGATGTATTCCACATTGGGCATGCGTATTCAGCAGCAAAGTAGCAAAGCGCAAGGGCAGATGTCTTCACTTTATCTGATTGTGATCCCCAGGTTTAGGTTTATTTATTTATTTAAAACATTTCTATTCCACCCTTCTCACCCCTCAGGGGACTCAGGGTGGAGCACTATATACATATATACAACAAACATTCATTGTTGAGACATAAAACTATAAATATACAGGTTGTACCAGTCAGCTTTTGTATGATTTTATTTCTCGCACCCACTTTTTGCTTGATGTTCAGGCAGTGCTTCTTGTAAGTCAGAGCATGGTCCAGAGGGACTCCCAGGTATTTGGGTGTGCTGCAATGCTCCAGTGGGATTCCTTCCCAGGTAATCCTTAGAGCTCGAGATGCTTGTCTGTTCTTAAGATGAAAAGCACACGTCTGTGTTTTAGATGGAGTAGGAATCAACTGGTTTTCCCTGTAATAGGCAATAAGAGCTCCTAAAGCTTCTGAGAACTTTTATTCAACCATTTCAGAGCTCCCTGCTTGAGCAGCGATGGCATGATCATCACAGATGAAACCCTCTGTCCCTTCTGGTAGCTAAAGTGGTGTCAAACTGTATAAATTCTACACTGTGGATGCACTGTCTGTAGGAAGCAAAGCACCAATTCTGAAGCATGTGGCTCTAGGCCAGGCGGCTAATGCTACAGAGAATGAGCTGGCTTCTGCCTTGACTTTTGGATTCCAACACAAGTCATTTTGCAATGGCCCATAGTCAAAGCCCAGGAAAAATGGGTTTTCAGAGCAAAATTAAGAGACCTTTAAAGCTGTCACACTGGCTATCTAGCAAGTATGAAAAATTATGAAATTAAGTCATGTATTGATTAATATGCTTGGATGAGGCAGATTCTGGATAGACAGCATCTTTATACAGCATGAGGATGGATGAAAAATAAATCGGCCACTTGAACTATGGAGCAGAGAAGAGCTATTTAACTTTTGAGCATCCACTTCAGCCATGCCTTCTCAAATCATGTCTTACAAAGGAAACGTTGCATTCTCTTCTTCATCCCATTTGTAAGTGACAATACATGATTATCTATACTCTAAACCAGGCATGGGCAAACTTTGGCCCTCTGGGTGTTTTGGACTTCAACTCCCACAATCCCTAAAGGAAGGGGCCTGAGGCTGTTAGGAATTTTGGGAGTTGAAGTCCAGAACACCTGGAGGGAGGGCCCAAGTTTGCCCATGCCTGCACTATAGCATACTTGTTCTCAAAACCCATATTTCTTATCCTCACCCAGGAGATAGACAGGCATTTTCTTCCCAGAAAGCATTCTTCCATTTGCAAGGTAAGTTTTGTGCAAATTACACAATTGCACAAAATTGCAATCTGCCATCAGTTTTATTTTCATCCATCAGCCTATTTTGAATCTTTTGCATGAATCCGGTTTTGCTCACCACGCAACCAGCCTTTTCTGTGCTTGTAGTGTGTGTTAACTATGTGCATTGTTGTTACCCAGATGGAAAAGATAGTATTTTTACACAGAGACATTTTCTGAGCAAATGACAGAAACCTGGTTGAAAAGGAAAGTGTTCCCTGTCACATTCTCACCACGGAGGTGAGAACTTCTGAAGAAACTGGCAATTCTGCATCAGGCTATTTTGACATGTTGAGACAGTTGCCAGGAAAAAGAAATGCTACCACTGCCTTTCCCATTCTATTCAGAGAAAATATGTCTCGTTGGGGGAAAGCGGAGGGTGTCTAGACATCAGAGGACCCATATTCAACTGCACCAGTGCTTTTTGCATGGAATACACACTTTCTGCCCAAAAATATGTTTTCTGCAGAGGAATGCATTTTTGGTGCAAGGAAACAGAATTAAGAATTTAACATTCACAATGGGTTACAGGCCCTCTTCCATTTTTGAAAATGTCTCTAGGCATTTGCTTTCTGGTACAGCCGCACCAGGAGCTTTAGCTTATCTTGCTATTTGTTGATTTCTGCATGTATTTTAAAGTTCTATGCTTTTGCAGTTAGATGGCTTTCCTTACTTTGCATTTATTGGATCTATGACCTGTCAATTATGGTTAGGTTCCCTGGTCCCACCCCCTTTTTGGGTTTTGGAGGGAATAGGAACCATTTTGGGTCAGTCCACACAGAGAAGCCTTTCATACAGGACATAAAACTAAGAACTCCTGTAGAAAGCTTTGTCTTCTACAGCTTGGTCGGGGAGAAAAGGTCCCATAGCTTGGCCAGAGAGATGCAGTCTCAGCACAGCTCTTTTGCTGAGGATTTTACAGCCTTACAGCTCCTTTGCTAAGGGAATCTGGTCCCACAGCACTTCAGCCAGCCATCACTGAAACCTGAACTTTTTCCTTTCCCCTGGAAGTCTACAAAGCTCTGCTTGGTAAGCATCACTTGCGGCAGCCAGAAGCAGTTGGTACCGGTTGTAGGGGCTCCACGCCAACAGAGGCAAAGACAGACCGCCCAGATAAGAGGTTAAGGATTTCCCCATTAGTTAAAATACAGTTATGAAGATAGTGCCTGTCCCCTGTGGACAAGATTGAAAGAGCCAATAGACTATTAAGAAAGCCTTGAAGTACCTGTTTGATTTCAATAATAAAGAACTTTGTTGAACCTTTAAGCAATCTAAAGACTCTGTTTAAGGAAATCCAAAGGCCTTTAATCTGAGGCAGCCCCGGCATCCCGTTGGGCACACAGAATTTATGTCCTGTCTACAGTCTTATGTACAGGCCCAGAGTGCGACAGCACATTTGCCTATGAAGGAAGAGCAAAGAAGAACAAATTCATCCCTCCCACGTGTTTACAGAAATGGGGCAAAACATTCCTCTATTCATGAATCCTGTGGGTGGCCAGAGAGTTCACTCTCTTCATATATCTTTATCTTCCTTTAGGATGCAAAGATGAGAAATTATTGTATTGTTGAATGCTTTCATGGCTAGAATCACTGGGTTGTTTTCCGGACTGTATGGCCAGACCTCACAACCTCTGAGGATGCCTGCCATAGATACAGGCAAAATATAAGGAGAGAATGCTTCTGAAACATGGCCATACAGTCCGGAAAACTCACAACAACCCAAACAAGAGATCATTTTTTCCATAGGTGGGAAGCCAGCATTCTGGGAGTTGTTTATTTCACTGCGAATGTTCTCCTCCCCCAGTTTTCTACCAGAGTCCATTCTCCACGTTTCCTTATGAATTTTCTACCCAGGAGCATTTACATTCACCATAATCATGATCTTTCTCATCTTCCTTATCCTCCCGCTCTGATGATATCATCATCATCACCCCTCACCCAGTTCCTTTGAACTCATGCAGAGAAGAATAGAGCAGCCTTTTATCTCCATTTCTGAACCCCAAGAGAGGTCGGAAAAATAATTCCCTGGAGGCCAAGAGCAGCAGCCCAGCATGTCGGCACATGCCAACTGCAATTCAATGGCACACGTTGTGATTCCCTTTCATGTGCTTTCTGGAGAAACTGGAAGTGTGGCTTTAAAATGAAGCTCTTCAAAGCTTGGGGAAGAAAGTTATGACAATACTACTGTTAGATAGATGTGTAATTGGTTAAACGACAAACCCAAAGGGTCCTCACTGATGTTTCTACTTCATTCTGGAAAGAAGTGACTAGTGGAGTGCTGCAGGATTCGGTCCTGGGTCCAGCACTGTTCAACATCTTTATTAATGACTCAGATGAAGATTTAGAGGATGAGCTTACCAAGTTTGCAGACGACACCAAATTAGGAGGGATAGCTAATACCCCAGAAGACAGGATCAAAATTCAAAACAATGTTAACAAGTTAGAGAGTTGGGCCAAAACTAACAAAATGAATTTCAACAAGGAGAAATGTAAGATACTACACTCAGTCAGAAAAAAATGAAATGCAAAGATACAGAATGGGATGATGCCTGGCTCAACAACAGTACATGTGAGAAAGATCCTGGAGTCTTCATGGACAACAAGTTAAACATGAGCCAACAGTTTGATGCTGAAACTTAAAAGCCAATGGGATTTTGGCTGCATTGAAGGGAGAATAGTACTGTCTAGATCAAGGGAAGTAATGGTGTCTCTCTATTCTGCTTTGGTCTGAGCTTACTTGGAATACTGTGTACAGTTCTTGGCCCAACAATTCAAGAAAGCTATTGACAAGTAGGAATGTGTCCAGAAGTAGGTGACTAAAATGATCAAAGATCTGAAGACCATGAATCCTTCTGAAGAATGTCTTAAAGAGCTGGGTCTGTTTAGCCTTCAGAAGAGAAGGTTGATAGGAGACATGTTTAGATATCTTAAAGCAGCGTTTCTCAACCTGGGGGTCGGGACCCCTGGAGGGGTCGCAAGGGGTGTCAGAGGGGTCACCAAAGACACAGTATTTTCTTTGGGGGTTCTGTGTGGGAAGTTTGGCCCAATTCTAACCTTGGTGGGGTTCAGAATGCTCTTTGATTGTAGGTGAACTGTAAATCCCAGTAACTACAACTCCCAATGTCAAGGTCTATTTCCCCCAAACTCCAGCAGAGTTCACATTTGGGCGTATTGATTGTAATGCCAAATTTGGTCCAGATCCATTATTGTTTGAGTCCACAGTGCTCTCGGGATGTAGGTGAACTACAACTCCAAAATTCAATAATAAATAATAATAAACTTTATTTGTACCCCACTACCATCTCCCCAAGGGACTCAGTATGGCTTACATGAGGCCAAGCTCACAATACATCAATAAACAAAACATCAATAAAACAATCAATACAATACAATTCATATAAATCACATAAACAAAAATAAGCAATAAACAATCAACAGTGACATACAAGTATTTAAAAAATTCAAGGTCAATGCCCATCAAACCCTTCCAGTATTTTCTGTTGGTCATGGGAATTCTGTGTGCCAAGTTTGGTTCAATTCCATCATTGGTGGAATTGGGAATGCTCTTTGATTGTAGGTGAACTATAAATCCCAGCAACTACAACTCCCAAATGACAAAATCAATCCCCCACCAGTGTTCAAATTTGGGTGTATCAGGTATTTTTGCCAAATTTGGTCCAGTGAATGAAAATACATCCTGCATATCAGATGTTTACCTTATGCAAAATTACAGTTGTGAAGTTGTCATGAAAATAGTTTTCTGCTTGGGAGTCACCACAACATGAGAAACTGTATTAAGGGGTCGCGGCATTAGGGAGGTTGAGAACCACTGTCTTAAAGGATGTCATAAGGAAGAGCGAGAAAGTTTGTTTTCTGCAGCCTTGAAGACTAGGACTTGGAATAATGAGTTCAAATTAGAGGGAAGGAAATTCTTTCTGAACTTTATCAGGAAGAACTTCCTGATTGTATGAAGAGCTGTTCAACAGTGGAACTCTCTACCTCAAAGTGCGGTGGAAGCTCCTTCCTTGGAAGCATTTAAACAGAGGCTGGATGGTCATCTGCCAGGAATACTTTGATTGTGCTTTTCCTGCATAGCAGAGGGTTGGACTGGATGGCCCATGTGGTCTCTTCCACCTCTATGATTCTATGATTCTAGGAATCTATGGATGAAGACACTTAAGATCTTGCATTTCAGTTATACACATATCTTCCAGTGCTTGAGAATTGGAAACTGGGATGTGAGTGGTCAGAGCATGCTTAAAATTGCAAATGGGATCAATGAGGCAGAACACACAAGCTAGGAAAGGAAGTCTACAGGGAAGGGCAAGGTTCCAGCTGCTAATCTCCAGCTGATGTGTTAATAACCCTATTAACTACTTTTGCATTTTGGACTCAGATTGCAGCAACACAGGTAGGCTGATGACAAAGGGAGGAAGGCGGAGGAACAACTGAAAAAGTGAAACTTTTAATAAATCAGGAGTGTTTCTGCCAAACTGGAGGCATGCAGTGGCTGAGATCCAACTTTCTGATTGGGTTCTGTGAATCTGTCCCCAGATAGTTACACAATGGTTGTACTGCACTATCCTTCTGCTAAATATTAAGGCACAGCAATTGCTTACATATCTACCAACATGCCTTCTTACTGTTTCATTGTGCAATGAGAAAACACAGCAGCTGTTTCTGCAGTCCCACTGGATAAAGCAGTAGATTGAAGTCCCTGATTAATATTTACATATTATTCAAGAATGTGCAATTGCATAGCTGGAATCACATTGGTTAATCAAAATGAGAACCACACACATTGAATCAATTGTTGAATAGATAGGTAAATCCAGTGGATTGAACAGCTCTCCTCTCATCAGGACTGACAATATGATTTATGCCCATTTGTAATGGTTTATTGTTTGGCATTGTGGTGTGCCTTCAAGCAGTTTCCAACTTTTAGCAACCCTAAGGTGAGCCTACTACGGAGTTTTCTAGGTCTGAGAGTGTGCAAATTGCCCCAAATCAGCCAATAGTTTCTAAGCCAAGTGGGAAATCGAACCCTGGGAAATTCTGTTTGCACAAACACAAACCAAATAAATTCATTACATAGCACCCAAGAAAGTATAGCCACATGTATAAGGGAACATAGACATATGTATGACAGCAAAAGGATTCCAGAAATTTGCCATGTAAGGATTTTCAGTTACTTACTTTTGAAACATGAGAAGAAGCAGCACTCAGACTTTTGCACAATTCCCTCCATAATCTCCTAAAGATTCCTTATCATGCATTATGTATTCTCACTATGGCTGGAAGTGCTCATTCTTGGGAGCTTACATTTGTTTTATATCTGTGGAATAATCAATAGTACCTAAGCTCCCACTTCAAATTAAATAACAACACAGATAGATCCTATTACCAGAAGACAGAATGCTAATAAAGACTTACAACAACAAAAATGATGGGGCCTTCAGACAAGCCAAGATGGCAAAACTGCTTTTCCACACTGGACAGATCACAGAGCAATGCTAGCAAGTTGTTTTGCACATGGAAGACCATTATTACACAGAGAGGTACTGAATACCTCTCTTTTCACAGCAACTTAAACACAGTGTGATCTCACTAAGCACAGGGATACAATCCCAATCTTCATTTGGATGTGAAAAACTATAGATAATAGCCAACTCTACTGAAATGAGGGATCGCTACCTCATGAATGTCATACTCAGGAGGATGTGGATAAATGAAACAACAGATATTAGTCATGCCGCATTACATACACCAACATAATGTGACATGATTTCAATAAATATCATCTATGCTATTCCAGCCATAGTTTTCAGAAGCACCACCCCAGACTTAGATCGTTCGGTTCCCTCTAGCTACCGCCCAGTCTCGAACCTTCCATTTCTGGGCAAGGTGGTTGAGAGGGCAGCAGCGGAACAGTTGCAGCAGTTCCTAAATGACACAGCCGGATTTGATCCCTTCCAGTCCGGCTTCCGTAGGGGGCACGGGATGGAGACTGTGCCAGTTGCCATCACACATCAGCTCCACTACCAGATGGATCAAGGCGGATCAGCACTGCTTGTGTTATTGGACCTCACAGCAGCATTTGATACAGTCAATCACAATCTATTGACCCACCGCCTAGCCATGACTGGGGTTAGGGGGATACCCCTTAAATGGGTGTCCTCCTTCCTCCAGAATCGGGGACAGCGTGTGGTGAGGGGAGGGATGATTTCTGAGAGATCTCCGCTAACTTGCAGGGTCCCGCAGGGAGCTATTCTTTCTCCTCTATTATTTAACATCTATATGTGACTGCTTGCCCAACTGGTGTGGAGCTTTGGGCTTGAGTGCCACCAGTATGCTGATGACACTCAGCTCATTCTGAGGATGGAGGGCCGGCCGGACTCTGTACCCAAAAATTTCCATCAGTGCCTTGAGGCCGTTACTGGATGGTTGCGTGCCAGCAGGTTGAGGGTGAACCCAGCAAAGACGGAGATCCTTTGGCTGAGCCGTCCAGGTGGGAGGGAGATCCAGCTGCCTACCCTGGATGGCAAGACACTACATCCGTCACCTTCTGTAAAAAGTCTTGGTGTCTTATTGCACCCTCTGCTCACAACGGAGGCCCAGGTCTCTGCTGTGAGCAGATCTGCGTTTTTCCATCTACGTCAGACTGGGCGACTGGCTCCCTACCTATCTACGGTGATCCAGGCGACGGTCATCTCGAGACTTGACTACTGTAACGCCCTCTACATTGGCCTTCCTTTGTCAGTGATCCGGAAACTGAAGCTGGTGCAAAATACGGCAGCTCGTCTTCTCGCCGGGGTGCCGGCGAGGTGTTGTATCACCCCAATTCTACAACAGCTGCACTGGCTACCGATTGAGCACCGGATTACTTTCAAGGTGCTGGTACTAAACTTTAAGGCCTTATATGGTCTGAGGCCGGCGTACCTGAGGGCCCGCTTATCCCCTTACCAACCCCAGAGATTACTTCGGTCCAAAGACCAAAATTTGCTTGAAGTCCCCAACATCCAGACTTATCATCTGTCCTCTACTAGGCAGAGAGCCTTCTCTATTGTAACCCCTTATTTATTGGATGCCTTGCCAGTTGAAACCCGAACTATCCGAGACCTACTTGCTTTTCGGAAAGCCTGTAAAACCTTTCTCTTCCGACAAGCTTTCGATGGGTGAATAACTTGGGACTATGTCTGTTCTCATTTTATTGTACATTTTAAAGTTAATTGTATTGTTTTAATCTACTGCTGTAAACCGCTCCGAGCCAAATTGGGAGTAGCGGTATACAAGTCAAATAAATAAATAAAATAAATTTTATCCCCAAACAATATTATTAACAAGTCCAAAAGACAGTGACTGAGCTGTACTTACACACAGCAAACATCATGGAATGAGTAAAGACTTCATAGAATCATAGAATCAAAGAGTTAGAAGAGACCTCATGGGCCATCCAGTCCAACCCCCTGCCAAGAAGCAGGAATATTGCATATCACCCTGCTGCATCCAGCCTCTGTTTAAAAGCTTCGAAAGAAGGAGCCTCCACCACACTCCGAGGCAGAGAGTTCCACTGCTGAACAGCTCTCACAGGAAGTTCTTCCTCATGTTCAGATGGAATCTCTTTTCTTATAGTTTGAAGCCATTGTTCAACATGGTTCTTCCAGTCATCTTTACATACTTCAATACCGTCATCACATGGATCACCAGTTGCAACAGAGTACGAGTTGCATTTATTTATTTATTTTCTTTCTTACTATATTTCTACCCTGCACTTCTCATCCCAAAGGGGATTTGGAGCAGCTTACAATTTGGCCACTTCAGTGCCACATTGCAAATACACAGTGTATAAATATAAAACCATACAAATCAAAGCACGTTTAACATAAAATGCAAGACAATAATCACCCTAAAGCATAATAACATCCAAAAAGAAGATCTAAATAAATATTAGACCTGGGGTTTAGCACAGCTGATAAATCACCAGCAATTGTAAGATCTGTTGACTGAAAGGTTGTTAGTTTGAAGCCCCAGGTCAGCATGAGCTGCTGACTGTCAGCCCAGCTTACTGTTGACCTAAGCAGTTCAAAAACAACTTTAGCTCTAGTTACAGAAATTAGGTACCAGTAAAAGTGAGGGAGGTATTTTACAACGCCATAAAGAAAGAAGATCAGAAAATGCTGGGCATCCAAAAGGAAGGAAGAAGTTCTGATGGCTCTTCGTCACACAGGATGGAGCAACAGCGCCCCTGTGGCCATATTCGAGCCCAACCTTCCATGGCACCAAAAAGCTGGACATTGAGTCAAAACAACACACCTCCTTTCTGTTCTGTCTGTCTCTGTATTGTCTATATAAAATGGCATTGAATGTTTGCTGTGTATGTGTACTGTGATCTGCCCTGAGTCCCTTTCAGGGTGAGAAGGGCAGAATATAAATAAAATGTTGTTGTTGTCGTTATTATTATTATTATTATTATTATTATTATTATTATTATCCCTTAAAAACATTTAAAATCATTATTGTAGAGACTCATCAATTAACAGTTTTCCTCTCCCCAAGAAATGGGGAGAGAAAAAACATTTGTCTGCCTCACACGAGGCAGGGAGGAGTTCTGGAGGAACCCTCCAGAACATCCGGGGGCGTGGCCTGCTAACACAGGCCAGGCCCTCCCAGGCTCATTCCACGCCTGGAAGTTGGGGAGAGAGGTCGCAGAGAAGAGCGAAGACAAGAAGCCTGAAGAGGTTCAACAAAGAAGAGAAGAAAAGAGGTTAAGGGGATAAGAAGAGCATCTACAGGTCTGTACAGGGGTCCTGGGGGAGGTAGGCTTCACCCACCCCCCACCCCTCCCGGACGAAGGCTGGGCCCTTCAGGGCCCTTCACAGAGGCCTTGGTTATGGCAAACAAGGGCCCACGTGGCCAGGGGCCTGGAGCTGGGCGGCTTGGCATGCGGCTAGCTCGCAGCGTCAATTTTGGGCGCCGTCCGGGCCGTTGATGGAGGCCATTGTGGGAGATGGGGCGGCCGCCATTTTAGGATAGGCCCAATTTCGTTTGCCACATGGGGCAAAATGAAAGTGAAAGTTATTTCAATTACTTTATTTTGGGCTGGATGCGTGTTATATGTAGTAGGTATGATGTTAAATATACACAGGTAATAGGGGAGTTATACCCTTGGCTACAGTGGTTGCTGACCTAAGGTCGATAGTTCTTATTTGGGAGCAGAGCGAGCTCCCGATGTTAGCCACAGCTCCCAAAAAATGGATCAGGGAGAGAGCTCCTGCTGTTAGATCCAGCTTCTGATACCAAAAAAAAATGGATCAGGGAGAGAGCTCCTGCTGTTAGATCCAGCTTCTGATACCAAAAAAAATAAAAAAAAATAAAATTAAAATAAAATAAAATAAAAATTATTAGTTTAAATAGGATCAGAGGGGGAGCTCCTGCTGTTTGATCCAGCTTCTGATACAAAAAAAAATGGATCAGGGAGAGAGCTTCTGCTGTTAGATCCAGCTTTTGATACCAAATAAAATAAAATAAAAATTATTATTTTAAATAGGATCAGAGGGGGAGCTCCTGCTGTTTGATCCAGCTTCTGATACCTAAATAAATAAATAAATAAATAAATAAATATTATTATTTTAAATAGGATCAGAGGGGGAGCTCCTGCTGTTAGATCCAGCTTCTGATACCAAAAAAATAAAAATAAATAAAAATTATTATTTTAAATAGGATCAGAGGGGGAGCTCCTGCTGTTTAATCCAGCTTCTGATACCAAAAAAAAAATGGATCAGGGAGAGAGCTCCTGCTGTTAGATCCAGCAATGAAGTCAAATGGGAAGGGATCAATAAGCCCTGTCGCGGGCCCTGGCCATAAGTATTGCAAGCTCCTGATGGGAGCCTTAAGTTATGTGAACTTCCAATGGTACAGTCTTTGCCAGTTGCTACAGGTGAGCTCCCTTGGTTAGCCCCAAATTAGGTTGGCCTTACAGTCGGCCTGTATACTCAAAAAGGAAAATGACTAGAGCAATAAGCCCAGTGGCAGGCCTGGGTTGGTATAGGGGGGCGAGCTCCCGCGGTTAGCCTCTACTTATGGAAACCTTATAGTGGGACTAATTGCAAATGTGATTAGATCAATAGGCCCCAACGATAGGCTCTGGCTACTGGGGTGCGGGTGAGCTCCGGTTGTCAGCCCCAACTTGTGATAACCTCACAGCAAGACTCAATGCAAATGGGAGTAGATCAATAGGCCCAATGGTAGGCTCCGGCTACTTGGGTGCGGGGCGAGCTCCTGATGTCAGCTCCAACTTGTGATAACCTCACAGCAAGACTCAATGCAAACGTGTTGCCCTATATGTTTAGATATATATAAGGGACAAAGTCTTCGTCAATTTGTTATACTGGCGCTATATACTTATTGACACAGTCACTGGTTATTTTCCTTTCAGGATGGCGCCGAAGAAGAATGTGGGCGGCCCTAAAGGATTACAGGGCCAAGGCCTTGTTTAAATATCAAAATCTAATATATGGGGCATATGTCAACTACACTGGTCAGGCGTGGCTTGTTTACGATAGCCGCTTTTGTTCTGAGGCTGCCACGATGCCTAACAAGCGATGGGACCTCATCGACAGTCAATTGCGGATGGAGGTAATGAATACAACCAGAGCAGTTTCTGGTGAGAAGGCCGATAGCGGCCATACTATACAAAACACTAAAGAGAGTCAGCCCTTTCGACAGGGAGGCCCAGCACAACAGCTGCAAAGACAAAAGGGTATGTGAAAGATCAATAGGCCCAGCGATAGGCGCTGATTACGTGGGTGTGGGGTGAGCTCCTGATGTTAGCTCCAGCTTGCGATAGCCTCACAGTGAGACTTAATGCAAATGTGAATAGATCAATAGGCACAGCGATAGGCTCTGATTACTTGGGTGTGGGGTGAGCTCCTGATGTCAGCCACAACTTGGGATAACCTCGCAGCAAGAAGCAATGCAAATGGGAGTTCATCAAGATGCCCGGTCTAGCCTTGGCTTCCCTTGCATGGCATTTTGAGAGCTCTGCCTTTAGGTAAAGCAAACACAAGTAAATAGCATATTAGTTGCTTGAACAGTGGGTCACTTGAAGGGCGAGCTTAGGGTGAGCCTCGGACTATTACGTTATAACTATATAAGAGTCGGTTAGGCACAGATTTAAGCAGTTATGCATTGCCCTATATATATAAGTGATAAAACATTGTCAATTTGTTTTACTGGCGCTTTATACTTGTCGGCCCAGGGAGCTTGCGCCCGCGATGACTGTAAATATCAGCACGCCTGTGCAATATGCCAGGGTAACCACGCAACCAATAGTTGTTACAAGGGAAAACCCACAAGAGGTGGGCCAAGAGGCGCCCAGTTCAGTAGAAGGAACCCAGGACAGGTTAATGTTCCAAAAGGGCCCCAGCCCGATCAAAGCGGGTCCGCTTAGTTGCTGGCTGGAAAGTTAGCCTTACAGAGCTGCAGCAAATTACTTGCGTTGCGGCTTTAGGAGGATTTTCAGATCCCGGCCCTTGAGCCATGTTCCCCACACATCATATTATGAATAGTTTTTATATCAGGCGGCGGCGTGGAATGCACGTTTTGCAGCTACGTGTGAGTGAATTGGTGACATTAGCCAATAACGATACCTCACACCGCGCATTTTTGGTTTCCGACATCAAAGTTTTTTAAGATAGTGTGGAAATCAGAACTAGAACTTCCAAAACAGACCAGAAGTTACATACGGTTGGTTTCAGCCTAGTTATCATTACCGTCACAGGCCACGCAGGGCTGGCACATAGAAGAAGGGTCCTGGTCTGCGGACAGTTATGTCTTCTGGGCAGTGAGAGAGGCCCACAAGACTGCCTATGGCCAGCACTTGGGTCTCTCTTCCACGGCAACGGTGGAATGGAGAGGCATGAGAAGCCTGCGTTGGGACGGTTTGTGCCCCTTTGTTGTTTGATGCCGGGAGTGGTTTTTCCTCCTGATGTGTTGGTTATCCACCTCGGTGGTAACGATGTGGGCCTGTTAGCAGGCAAAGCCCTCTTTTGGTAAGCACGGGCGGACATTCGAAGGATTTGTTGGTCATGGCCCAGGGTGCACGTCGTTTGGTCTGCTATCATACCTCGTTGCTAGTGGCTGGAAGGAGGCGACGTGGGAAGGCTCGAGAAAGCCAGAAAACGAGTGCACTGGGCCATGCGACTGTTCACGCAGGGCTGGCACATAGAAGAATGGTACTGGTCTGCGGACACAGTTATGTCTTCTGGGCAGTGAGAGAGGCCCACAGGACTGCCTATGGCCAGCACTTGGGTCTCTCTTCCACGGCAACGGTGGAATGGAGAGGCATGAGAAGCCTGCGTTGGGACGGTTTGTGCCCCCTTCGTTGTTTGATGCCGGGAGTGGTTTTTCCTCCTGATGTGTTGGTTATCCACCTCGGTGGTAACGATGTGGGCCTGTTAGCAGGCAAAGCCCTCTTTTGTAAGCACGGGCGGACATTCGAAGGATTTGTTGGTCATGGCCCAGGGTGCACGTCGTTTGGTCTGCTATCATACCTCGTTGCTAGTGGCTGGAAGGAGGCGACGTGGGAAGGCTCGAGAAAGCCAGAAAACGAGTGCACTGGGCCATGCGACTGTTCATGATCCAGCGGAGGGGTCATTACATTGAATACCCAAACATCACACGTGACGACGAGAGGTTGTATTGTGGTGATTGAGTACATCTTTCAGAATTGGGCAACCAACGATTTTCATTAGATTTACAGGAAGGTATTAGAGGGGTGTTAGAGGAATTGGTGGGGGATGGGGGCTAAATGGACATTTGCCCCCAATCCGTGGCGTAAATAGATAGGGAAATTCCTTTAGTCGGTGTGCACCTAGGGCACCCCTTTAAGGGGTGAAAGGCCCTTAAGTTAAACACTCACCTACAGTGTAAAGGGTGAGGTGTGTTAATGGCCTTTATTTGGAAGGAGTCTCGATACAAGAGCTCTGGAAGAGACTCCTCATTCCTTTCCCTTGATGGTGATACGGTTTGATTACCGAAAACCAGGTGCTTCGCCCGGAAATTGTTATTGTCGGGTAGTGATGCTACCTGGGTTAGGTTACACCAGTTCCTTACACCCTTGAGTTAAGTTAAGAAATTAAATAGGTAACGTTAAATAAAAGTTGCCCAATTTGAATCCAAAACATTGGTGTTGTGTCTTCTATTCTCGTGCGTTTCTTTGTGGGTTGGCAGACAACAGTTTTCCTCTCCCCAAGAAATGGGGAGAGAAAAAACATTTGTCTGCCTCACACGAGGCAGGGAGGAGTTCTGGAGGAACCCTCCAGAACATCCGGGGGCGTGGCCTGCTAACACAGGCCAGGCCCTCCCAGGCTCATTCCACGCCTGGAAGTTGGCCCACCACTCCCGCCCATTAACAGTATAATTTGCGGTTGCCTGCGGAGCCGGGTAGGAATTTTTTCCTCTTCTTGTTTTATAGGAGAGGTTTTTTGCCTACCCTATACTGTTTAGGGGCTAGATAGAGGAAGTGGGCTACGCGTTAAATAGGCCAGGCTTAAATAGATAGGGAAATTCCTTTAGTCGGTGTGCACCTAGGGCACCCCTTTAAGGGGTGAAAGGCCCTTAAGTTAAACACTCACCTACAGTGTAAAGGGTGAGGTGTGTTAATGGCCTTTATTTGGAAGGAGTCTCGATACAAGAGCTCTGGAAGAGACTCCTCATTCCTTTCCCTTGATGGTGATACGGTTTGATTACCGAAAACCAGGTGCTTCGCCCGGAAATTGTTATTGTCGGGTAGTGATGCTACCTGGGTTAGGTTACACCAGTTCCTTACACCCTTGAGTTAAGTTAAGAAATTAAATAGGTAACGTTAAATAAAAGTTGCCCAATTTGAATCCAAAACATTGGTGTTGTGTCTTCTATTCTCGTGCGTTTCTTCGTGGGTTGGCAGACAAATAGTATATTTCGCTCAGCTCAGTCATCAGTGGTAATCATGAGCCAGTGAGAAAATTAAGAGAAATCTTCACAAAATAAATAAATATAAATAAATAAATAAATATAAATAAATAAATAAATAAATAAAATCTGAGAACAAAACAAAAACCAAAGCAAAAGTCCCCACTAAAGCCCAGGAGGAACAGAATCAAAAGTTGAGCGTCGGCAGAGAAGTCAGCAGTCCCAACCCAACCCAAGCCCGGTTTCAGTACTAAGTTGATGGTTAAATTCCCCAATACTGTCATCCTATAAGGTATCAGTGACTTGGAAGCAACTTAGGGCTATGGCTAGCTAGTGGTGAGGTCACAGCATGATAACGGTAGATGACAGTGATGGAAGAGTGGCTCTGCTGCACCAACTTCTCCAGGTCAATGCTGGACAATGGGAGGGAAGGCAGAGAGGAGCATAGCCGCCAATTGGGTTGCAGCACTCGTTGCTCTCACTGGTGATTGGGCCTGTGTGAGACCACAGGTACCCCAGTGGAACCATGCCTTCAGTAGAGCACTAATCAGCCAGGTAGCCAATGGAAAAAGCCACCCCAGAGCAGTTAAAGATGGCGGGAGAGTCTCTTAGTGGCTGTTGGAGAGTGCCTGGTTCATAGACTGACTCTCTCCCACTCAGCTATTTATATCTTGGCTCTCTTCTGTCCTTTATTTTCATAATTATCTTCTGAAGTGGGTTTAGGTGAGAAAACATCACTCATTGAGTGTTTCACAGGTCATTGGGGATCTAAACCTAGGTTTCTCAAATTCCTGTTGAACATTTTAACTCCTGTTTAGGATACAGTGGCCAAGATCCTACATCACAGTCTATGCTCTAGGCTATAAATCCAGCAGAAACACATCAAAACCCTTCAATGAATTGTGAAGATCATAGAATCATAGAGTTGGAAGGGGCTATATGGGCCATCAAGTCTAAACCTCTTTTCAGTGCAACTTCTCCAGCTAGATTACAGTGGTTCTCAACCTGCGGGTCCCCAGGTGTTTTGGCCTACAACTCCCAGAAATCCCAGCCAGTTTACCAGCTGGTTTCTGAGAGTTGAAGGCCAAAACATCTGGGAACCCATAGGTTGGGAACCACTGAGCTAGAACATCCCAAGCCGGGAGCGATCTTTCCGGCTTCTTTTTAGAAAACCTCCAGAGGATACCCCAGTTGAAGAACTAGTAGCATTACTGAACTGTTCTCACTGTCAAGAAGTTCTTTCAAAAGTTCAATCAAAATCTATTCTCCTGTGACTTCAAACCTGCTGTGACTTCAAATGCTGCTGCTGCACATTCTTGGACCATGGTTAGCTTACGATGATTACCCCAAGATCCTTTGTATAAGATTTTGTTGGGTTATGCAAATTTCCAAAGAAGAGAGAAAAAAAAGAGAGGGGAGAGAGAGGAAGCCCTGATTCTGTGCCTTGTGATTCAAATCCCCAGCTGTAGTTCAAAAAGCCTGTTTCAAATATTGCCTTCAAAGTTGCTATGGGGTGCAGTGGGACACACATTTGGTCTTTTCTCTCTTCATTCCAGCCTGCTGGTGGCTTTACCACACATACAAAAGGTAATCCAAGAAGCCCTTCTGTGGAGTCGGCATGTCGCTTTTTGTTCCAGCTCTTCTGAAATGAAACCATCTGATCTAAAAAATGTAATATTGGCCATGATTTGGGGCAGAAGGGGGTAAAAACACATTTTTACTTTGATTTCATCCAGAGCTCTTTTTAATTAAAAGATCTCTCTCTTGTTTCCTCTCCTTCTTTCTGTCTGCTAGAATTACAGAACAGCCACCTAAACTTTAAAAATGTGCCATCTAGCCATCACCTGTTCTTATATAAATGAAGATAACCATGCCGGGGAGGAAAGATCCATCCAATTAAAGGTGGGAGGAGAATTGAATGTAACATTTCATTTCATTTATGGATGTAAAGATCTCATAGTATTCATGTCGGTATGACTGGAAGAAATGCACTGAGGCCAGAATTGCTTGTTCAGTGGCAAGTGATTTGCTGAGCCAAGGAGTAGCAAGGAAAGGATGAGGAGAGAAAGGCAAGGAGAGAAGATAGGAAAGTACTTAACCCTTTGGGGGTTTGAACTGCTGTAGGTGATGGCACTTGTCTGAACTACATACTTATATTCATTTCTCATTCAGGTTATAAACTCAATTAAGTGTATCCCATTTTTTGTCCATTTTCCAAATCCATAAATCCCCCCCAGAAGGCATCTCTGCAACAGATTGGACCCTCAAACTGTCCAACTATCCAACCACCAACTGTCTTTCTTCCCACCACATGACTCTCCCTGTGTGGATCTTAGCCAGCCTCGGTTTTCAGCCCATAAAGAGAGGGAGTGGGAAACCTGAATAGCTGTCAGAACTTCATGAAATGTCATATATTTTTCTGTGAATTTGTTCTTGGACCTTTGAAAGTGTGTTGCTTGTATTTGCATTCTTTTTGGCGAAATCATAATAAACCTCTGTAGCTTTGTTTTAAAAAAGGAATGCTTGTTCTCTGTCCTGGCCGATCCGATTTAGCAGAAGCTCCCTGGGCACGGACCTCCTTATCCACTGTCCTAGCTAAAATTACCACAATTGCAACAGATTTACTGTCTGGGGCCCCATCTACACTGCCGTACAATGCAGTTTCAAACTGCATTATATGGGCAAGGTAGACTGATATAATGCAATTCAATGCAGTTGAACTGTATTATATTATACCAGGCATCCTCAAACTGCAGCCCTCCAGCTGTTTGGGCCTTCAACTCCCAGAGTTCATGACAATTGAACAAGCTCGTTATGGCTTCTGGGAGCTGGAGACCCAAATAGCTGGAAGGTCGCAGTTTGAGGATGTTTGGATTACACTGATTAATGTGATCTCACATACATGAGTGCAGATGGGGTTGGGACAGTTAACACACCAATACATGCAATCAGAGGTGGCCCTAGATAATTTTCAACGGTAAGCAAACAGTATTTTGCCCCCCCCCCCCCCCCCCCCGAAACAATCATATATATTTTCTGTTAGTCGTGGGAGTTCTGTGCGCCATATTTGGTTCAATTCCATCATTGGTGGAGTTCAGAATGCTCTTTGATTGTAGGTGAACTATACATCTCAATAACTACAACTCGCATGTGTCAAGGTCTATTTTCCCCCAAGAGCGCCCCTGGGCAAAATCAACTATACTGCAAATGCTTACTTTGCGTAATGGGTTGAGCCGCGCCTGCATGCAATGCACAGCGCTGGAGATCCAACTTCAAGTGTTCAACAGAAGGTCAAATGGAATGAAATATTGCAACTTTGGCTTTTGATAGGTACTAAAGAAATGCAATTAACAGAAATGCAACCAAAATATAATCCTTCTTTTGCTGTATAGTGATCTCCGAATCCAGCTCACCTGGAATTTGCGTTGTTTGTGAAATTCTGGTGGAGAACAAGTAGACACCATCAAAATTCTTCTAAAATATTACAAGACTTTGAGGAGTTCTCCAGAAGGAGTCCTGGATTCCTACAATTATATACAGCTCATAAAGGAAAATGTATTTTTTTAAAGGAACCCAGTCTTGGATACCGAATGAAAAATGAGCTAGTAAGACAAACTGTCTCTCATAACTAGTCACCTCTAATTTGGAGCGTGAACCTGGTCCTGCATGAATGGGCAGAATAATTGCAATAGTTCTTTTATCTAACCTATGAGAGGTTATGTAGCTTTTTTAAAAACTTGAGGACAAAGGAGATACCTTTTTCAATTAAGATCCAGGCAAAAATGGGTGGTATATCTCTTAACACCTGAATCTGTCCTCGAACATGGCAGTGACAGACCCAATTGCCTCATTCACCCACAAATTCTGGTTTAATTTCAATTACAACAGATGTCTACTAAGTACTGCTAGATGAGAACTCACATTTTCCCTGGTTATTGATCATGTCATCTGGGACTCATGAGAGTTGGAGTCCCTTCATATTTGGAGATTCACCAGTGGGAATAAGCTTCTGTATGAGCCCATCCCTTTGAACAGGAAGCAAATAGTTGTAAAGAGGAAGCAATTCTTCACATATTTAATTCTCAAAGGTAATGATATATCATTTAAGAATGCTGAAAGACCTAGAAACTCATTGAGAAATGTTCTCTCAAGTTTAAAAAAATACAATTTCTTTATTCATATTTTTTTCACTTTTATGGAAGTCCTGGGTTCCTAATTTCTGTAAATATAAACTACACAATATATTCCTGAAGAGGAATATAGAAATCAGTCTTGTTTGCTGTAGTTCTCCAAGCCTGCCAGCCTTCTTGCCTTTTCCTAGTTGCATATGTTAAGAATAGCAGTCAGACCATAAGCTCGGTTTGCCCAATTTGAGCTGTATAGATCGGCTGCATGTTTCCCCCCTGTGTGTAGCAATTGAGAGGGGAGAGGTTAGCCCATCATAACTTGAAATTCCTCCAAGAAAGAAAATTACTGTACTCAGCAACTCTTTTTATCACCAATTTACTCCTTGCCTCCGCAAGCATGACACACACACACCACCAAATATATATACTCTCTCACACACAGACACACACACACAGCATTGTTAGGTGCAAGGTTTTGTTTCTCCCTGGGAGAAATTCATGGCGATGGCATCGGAGACCCTTTTCATAAAAGCGTAATTGCAGTGGGCCAGCTGCTTTGTGATAAAGCGGCTTCCATTTTGCCTGTGAGTCATCACATTAGCGGCAAAACAAAACACTGAACCACAATGGGATGTTGATCATTATGCACCAAAGAAGCGCGCCACTCCTAAATATGGCCGAGTCAGCAGGGAGAGGGGACACAAACAATGCCGAGCACATTAAGGATCCTAATAAAAACAAAATTAGAAAACAAGAGGGCCATAACATATGCTCTTAAGCATTCTGCAAGCTCAGCAGGGTTCTCAGGTGCCTACAAAGGAAGGGCCATTGCCAGAGTTTGTCCAACGGGGACAAAAAGGAGAGATGAATCTGGTTCAATGCCTTCTGGAAGAGTGGCTGCTTCCAGGAATGCCCAAAAGACCAGATATTTTTGCTTGCAAGAACTTCCAAATGTCCAGATTATTTTGCTTCCAGAAACATCCAAAAGGCTGGATCCTTTTGCTTCCAAGAACTTCCAAAAGGACATATCCTTCAGCTTTCAGGAACCTCCAAAAGGCCAGGTTAGTTTGCTTCCAGGAACTTCCAGAAGGCTCCATCCTTTTGCTTCCAGGGACTTCCAAACATACCAATCTTTTGCTCCCAAGAACTTTCAGAGTGTCAGAATTATTTTCACTGCCAGAAATACCTCTTCCTAGGAATTTCCAGGTCCTCCAGTGTGGTTTTGTGGTCACCTTCAAGTAGACTATAGCGTTGTACTGAAAGACCTATAAATTCCTAGAGAAGTGTTTGCTTGGGCTAAAATTGTTCATAGGGGGGGGGGATCAATTTCTTTTTTTCTTTATTGCAGTTTTTCACTTTTGTGGAAGTTCTGTGCCCCTGGCCCCAGCAAATGTGGAGGGCCGACTTTATAACTGTGCAATGCTTGATCATTTGAGCTCTTTGCCAAAAAAACAAAAACAAAAAAACAAAACACCAACCAGTAACCCAATAGAGTTCATATGCATCTTTCAGTACTTAAGCATCAGCCATTGTGCCAAATCATTATTCTTTACAGTCTCATTGCTCGCATTCCACACCTAATTTTTGGAAAGCCCACACTTGATATTATTCCTCGACTCCTTCCGCTAGATGCATTCATTTTTCTTCCTAGATTTTACTTGGAGAGTCCACTTTCTCCTCAGGGAAATAAACACTTGAGTTTCTCTATGAAAGGCCTAGGTGATTTCATCAGTATTTAGATCAATACCTCATTAGGCAACAATAATGCAAGAAAGGGATAAACAGAGAAGACTCTTCTAAGTTTCAGTGATTTTTAGTATTGTTACAAAAAAGTACCACCCCTGTGTAAAAGGTGTTTATGTAGTTCTTGCAAAACATCATTTACACATTAACATTATCCTTGAAATGTAATTCTTTGTTTCACTTATGAATGAAGCACTTATTTCACTTATGAATGAAGCAATGAATGATTTAGCACATTTCTTCAATGAAGCCTTCAAAAACTGTGGAGAAAATGTTTTGGGAAAATTCCACACAAAAATTGTGTTTTGTTTGTAGTTAAAAGCACTTTCGCGGCATAGCAAACAGCTTTCTATGCACAGTATTTCCATGTAGAAAATGTTGTCTTCTGTACAGAAAATTTTCTATGAAAAACAACCATGTGCAAATTTTGCACAGAATCCCTCTCCAATAGTAAATACAGTGAAACCTCAACTTCAGAGTGTTGCAACTTAAGAGCATTTTGGTTAAGAGCTGTCAGTCAGCTTTGACATATAAGCAGTGCTTTGAATTAAGAGCAAGCATCAGAGGGAGTGCTAGCACAGAGTACAGGGCTTTAAGGCTTCAAGGGAACAGCCTCCATGCCTCCATGCCTCGTGCCTTGTCCACTTTGAGGAGCATTTCAATGGGAAAATTCATTTTGTGATAAGAGAATGATGAGTTAAGAGCTTGGCCATGGAACGAATTAAATTCTTAAATCAAGGTATCACTCTGTTTCAAAAACAGCAGGGGAAAACTGCTAAAATTACTCATTGCTTCATTCGAGAAGAAACTTAGAGAAGAATTGCATCCTGATTCAATACTCAAGAAATACATTTTTGACCATAAAAATATATTTCTGAAAGTGTTCTCATCCCCATAGAATCCACCTTTCCCACTACAATCAGTTCACTGTTAGTTGTTCATCTCAGTTGTCAATGAGTTTTAATTTTTAATGAAGAAACATCACCTGAGTTGCCTTTCCAGCCATATCACCATGATTTGAGATAAAACCGCATAATGCTTCTTCTTCTTTGGGGATCTCACAAGCATTTCCTCTCTCTGCTTGAGGAGCAGGTGATATGACAAGTGAAGCCACAACCCCACAGATCAAGCAGCGATGCTTTCCGCAACTCACTCTTCCCAAAGATTACCTAAATCAGGATGACGTTATGTGTCGGCTTTGCATGTCAAAGCCTCCGTATCAGCTTCCAAGGCTGATGTGCCTTTCTTTGATAATGAATGCCTTGAATGATCAGGGGTGAAGACGATTGGAAGCAGACATTAAATGAGGACATATAAGATGGGGAATAAAGAACCAGGATGAGGAACATTGCCAATGCGGATTTATGTATTATCATGGATAATGAACTCAGAAATGGGATGTGAGGGTGTTTTTCTCGGCTTTTATTTTCTTTCTTCTACCCTACCGTCATCTTCTTCCACTTCAGAATATCAGGCTATACCAGAAATAGCAAGACATTCTGAAAAGGAAAGATCAGAAATTGACCATGCAGTGAAAATAAGACAGAATTATGCTAGCTGAAAAGTATTTCAAATCAAGTAGAAATTTAGAAGCTAAAGAATGATTATGCCCTTAAGAATATCAAGAAAAACAGAGTAACCATTACCAGAAGATTTTTGATATTACAATTGACCAACTACATAATAACGATAACAATCTGAAATGTAAGAGGAAAAGGTCAACATGAACATGGTGCTCCCTTGATAATATTCCATTATGGTTAAATAACTGCTATTTCATGATTGGCTAATGCATCTCCAATATCTCCTATGATTTGTTATATGTTGTTGTATACCATTTCCAAGTAAATGTTCCAAAATTAGTTTCAGTCGTTCCTCCACATTTATTCAGAATTGGTTACTTTCACAAAGTTCTTGTGCTCCTAATGTTAGCAAATGTGTAGGACTAACTGAAGAAATGGCCAGGTATATGTTCACTTCAGTGGCTTTAGCACCGCAGGTTAACTGCCAGCTGCAGAAATCTTTCCAAATGAAAGGTTGACAGTTTGAAGCCCAGGTCAGGGTGAGTCCTGGCCCTTAGTTCTGCTTCTGCCTACCTAGCAGTTTCGAAAACAACGATGTGAGTAGATAAATAGAAAACCGCATAGAGTCGCCGGATCAGGCTGATATATGCGGTATAGAAGAAAAGCAAATAAATAAATAAATAAATAATACCACTTAAGCAGGGCAGTATTTAAGCCACCTATAAGGAAATGCCAGAAAAATGCTGGCAATTCGATCAAGGAGGAAGTTTACAAACAAAGCTCTTCAGCAGGGAAGATGGAGCAACAGCACACACACACCTTGTGGCCAGACTCGAGCACAGCCTCCAAGATGCCAAAGATGGGAAAACCTATATATACCTCTATCTATGTACAGTTGTCTGTCTTGTCAGTGTACAATGGTATTGAATGTTTGCCGTATATTTGTTCTGTGATCTGCTCTGAGTCCTCTTCAGAGTGAGAAGGGTGGAATATAAATACTGTAAATAAATAATTAAATAAAATTTCAGGTTGAGATGCTGAAATCTTGACCGGTACGATGTTGTTAAATAAGTTGCTGTCTTCAGAAGCCTCCATTCACAAATGCAAAACTAAGCAAGTTTCCCTCTCCAGTTGACACCTACTCCCATTAAGACCAACTCTTAAATTCATTTCTCTGGATATTATATACAAAACAAGACTTCTAACAAGACCCAAGCCCAAACATATATATCATATCCAACAAAGTATGTGATCCAATTGTATCATATTATACTGCATTATGTTTTTTTTAAAAAACACAGCCTGTAAATCGCTTTGGGAAGAGGAATTCCTCAAAAGATGGGATGGAACATCTTTATTTTTTTAAAGTAACCATTGTAAAGGCAAGACTATTCAGCAGGCGGAACATTGTGTTGAGAAACAAGCACAAAACAATGGCGTGGCTTTTCTTGCACTCTGCCGCAACCCTTGGTTTTGTGAGTAAATAAGAATCTTATTTTGAAAAGGTCAGGTCTGTTGGAGTGACTGAGAGGCCATAAGAAGAACAAGCCCAAAACCTTCACTGCAATTATTATGCAAACTTAAAGTTGTCAGCAGCACGGGTTTCAATCACTCTTGACAGGGTTCATGGGATGAACGCACAGCGCCACATATATAAATTCACAAGTGAATGAGAAGTGAAGGGGCTTTTGACTCCCCACGTATATCAGGCACATCATGCAAGCAGAAGTAGTAATCAATATTCCAGATTTTCTCATCTTAACAAACAAAGCAAGACAAGGCGACCAATAGAGAAGAACGAGTTGGAAAAAGGAACACGAGCAAGAATTCATTTGTACTTGCAGAATGAATCAGTTTGATACCACTTTAACTGCCATGGTTTAATGCTATGGAACCTGGGAGTTGTAGTTTTACAAGGTCTTCTCTGCCAAAGAGTGTTGATGCCACACTAAACTACAACTCCCAGTTTCCCATAGCATTGAGCTATGGCAGTAGCACCAAACTGCATTCACTCTACAGTGTAGATGCACCCTAAAATGACTTTTTTCAACTCAGTGTAACTGTCACAGATAGCCAGTGTCATGTAGTTGCAATAATAATAATGATAATAATAATAATAATAATAATAATAATAATAATAATAATCTATATATATATAAATGCTCATGTCGTAATGAGTGGCTTAAAAACAAAAGAACCGCTGGGCCAATACCCACCAAATTTGGCAACAAAACTCCTCACCATACAAGGTGTGACCACCAATAATAAAAAAACAAAAAAAGAACTTACAAATCCTAAAAAAGGAGAAGATACCACTGGGCATGCATACTGGGACGGGGGGTGGGTGGGGTGCGTGCGCGCTCGCACACACTGGAGAGCTCCATGTTGCGGAGCCTGTTCCGGCAACGGCCTGGAGTCAGCCTTGGCTCTCTCCCTCCTCCTCTCTCTTCCTTCTCTCTTTCCCCATTTTCTCCTTTCATGCCTTCCCTGCCTTCTCTCCTCCCTCCCTCTTTCCTTCATCCTTCCCCTCTTTCCTTCTCTCTTTCCTCTTTCCTTTCCTCCCTCCCTTCTATCATTCCTCCTTCCCTTCTTCCTCCGTCTTCAGCTCTCCCCTTGGGTGTCGCCATCAAGGGGCTCCAGTAAGCCCCGCCCCTAATGGAGCAGAGTGTGCTGGGGACGAAGGGAGGGAGGAAGGAAGGAAGGAAGGAAGGGGTGAAACTTCCTTGGTGGCCGTAGGCAAAGTATACTCTCTTAGTCCCAGAAGAAGGCAATACAAGCCTTCTCTGAATAAATCTGACCCAGAACCTCCCAGGAATGGGGCTCCCATAAATCATTTTGCCTTTGTCTTTCTTTTAGAAAGAATTTGACCTATCCAAAGTCATCCAAAGGGTTTTCATGTCTGAATAGGAATTTGAACTTTGGTCACCTGAAGTCCCAGTCTAAACCACTACAGGATGTTGGCTCTCTTTTATTAGTTAGATTATAGCAAAACCCAAAATCCCCAATTCCTATTGACTTTCAAAATGAAGAGTACCATTTCATCTCCTTGGATTCCTATGGAGAAGATTAAATGGTAGTGGTGATTTAGCCATTTTGAGTTCTGGGAATGGCTATGATGGTGGTGGTGGTGATTCAGGAGCACCGATGTAATACATAAAACCTCCCAAACAGGAGAAATGACATTTATTTGGCTTTATATATATATATATATATATATATATATATATATATATATATCAGGTGTAAACTTCATTCTCTGTATCACAACTGTTTCTCATCTCCCCTTTTAATCTCCCATCACAATCTGGTCTATAGTTTAATGCACCCTTCTTACAGCACGCAGGAAGTGATTGCATTCGCAAAGGCCTTGTGTGCCATCAGCAAAATCAATGCAATTGGGGAAATGGCTTTCCCTTTGTCGGAGCAATAAAGATACCTCACACTAAATGCCCCTTTCACGATGCGACCCATCAAAGCATGAAAACCTCTGATTGTTATAAAAGATGCATTGGAGGGAAAATGCCATTCTTGGATTGTTTAAAAGCAATTTAGCGGAAAGGCGAGAATACTTTGCATTAGACAAGGCCTAGCAAAACCATGTGGAAACATTCAGCCTTGGCCAAATTAAGTAAACAATTGCATCTCCGCTCCGTGCTCAACCATTTTATTGTGCTCCACAGAGGAAGAAGAACTAACCGGCAATTGCTTTTCCACCCACCTCTGTTCCTCTTTGAGTTGGAATTGGGCTCAGCAAAAATCAGATTCAGATAGTATTTACCAGATTGTAATCAACCCCTTTCTTACTTTACAAATATAGTGTGATGATTCTTAACTGGAGTTGGCTGCAAGAAGCATACAGCTCCCTTGTTGCAACAGCTCCATTAGCTGCCAGCACAATTCATCCTATTAGTGATGACCTATGGAATACTGTATAGCTCAGGCCCAGATTACTTGACAAACCATAACTCTTCCATATGACTATCTCCAGGTTTTGAGATCTTCTAGAGAGGACCTTCACAATGTCCCAACACTCTCACATCTGGTGGGAAGATGAAGGATAGGAACTTCTTAGTAACTTGAACTTCTTTCCCAGAGGGCCCATGCTGGCATGGAATAGGTATGCAATTATTGAGATTTGATACAAAGTCACAAAATAAATCAGAAATACAACTACCAGAAAGACAATATTGAAAAGGCAATACATTATTGAAGGTCAGCTCTTCAGCTCACCAAGTCATATCCTCATGGCATCTTCAAGGATAAATGTTTTATGTTCTCCCATTTCCCATATACGGACAAAAGGAGTCGGATGCGAGATTCCCAGTGATCAAAGCTCTGTCAGCATTTCATTTCCTGGAGACTAATCCTTGGGTTTTAGTCAAAACTTGCAAAGTAAAGGAAGAAAAACAAAGCAGTTGATGACAGATGTTCTGTAAGTGAAATCCTGCTATGCATACAGGATAAGTCTGCCAAGAGGAAGGCGTGTCAAGCCAACCCTGACTGGGACCGCCTTCCACCTAGAAACCAATGCCCTCATTGCGCTAGAAGATGCAGATCAAGAATAGGGCTCCATAGTCACCTACAGACCCACCCTGGAAGATTATCCTACTCGGACAACGAGGGATTGCCTAAGTAAGTAAGTAAGTAAGTAAGTAAAGTAAGTCAAAAGATGCATGGAGTTGAAAGAGACTTTCCAGTCCAACCCCTGTCCAGTCCAAAGTATTCTGTTCGCAATACAGACAAAGAATTCTATCTACAGCAGTGTTGTGCATTGCAGTAACACACTAGATATTGCGTTCTCATATTTGTGTCCTCATGTGGACATTTACACCATTTGGAGGCAATGTTGGATGGAACTGGAAGGGCATACATGTTCAAGTAACACGCTTGTTGTTTGGGAGGAAATTGTTTGATGGACATCTTATCATAAATTTATTTTATTATTTTATTGTGATTTGGAACACTAGTGGCCAGAATGATGAATCAATTATCCGCACCCCACAAACCCCATATTCATAAACCAGTAGCTGCTGTTTCATTTCCTCTCATCTGGCAAAAATATGTCCTTTCTACACATTTTTGTGACCTTCTATACAACTTTAGGTATTCTAGGACCAGAAGTCATTCATTTTGGTGGGGTTTGCCATTTAGGGTTTTCACATACATATGGAATTTAGGAATGTATCCCTTGTGGATATCTGAGTCATACTCTAATCATAGCATGCAACTGAGGTACTATAATATTTCCATATGAAAGACAGGTGGTCTAGAGTGTGAATTCATTATAATGTATTTTTATTCTTGGACAAGAATGTGAGGGTTCCTTTTAGAATAAAAGGATGACCCAAACAATTACCGTCTAGTCAGCCTCATGTCGATACCAGGCAAGATTCTGGAAAACACTGTTAAGGAAGTGGTCTGCAAGCACTTAGAAATGAATGCAGTCATTGCTAATAGTCAACATGGATTTATCAAAAACAAGTCACGCAAGACTATCTGATCTCTTTTTTCAATAGCATTACAAGCTGGATAGATGCAGGGAATGTTGTGGATGTATCTGGGGGCTCACCAATGCTTCCTCTTTATCCTGGAAAGAATTGTCAAGTGGAGTTCATAAACAGGGTTCCATCCTGGGCCCAGTTCTGTTCAGTACCTTTATTAATGACTTAGATGAAGGATTAGAATACATGATCATCATGTTTGCAGACGGGACCAAATTGGAAGGAATAGTTAACGCTCCAAAAGATGGGAGCAGAATTCAAAACGATCTTAACAGATTGGAAAGATGAATGGCCAAAACTAAAAAATTAAGTTCAACAGAGACAAATGCAAGATACTCCATTTAGGCAGAAAAAAATGAAATGCAAAGATACAGAATAGGGAATGATGCCTGGCTTGACAGCAGTATGTATGAAAAGATCTTTGAGTCCTCGTGGACAACAAGTTAAATATGAGTCACCAATGTCATGCAGCACCTCAAAAAGCCAATGGGAGTTTGGCCTGCATAAATAGGAGTCTAGTATCTAGATCCAGGGAAGTTATGCTATCCCTCTATTCTGCCTTGGTCAGACCACACCTGGAATCACACTGTGTCCAATTCTGAGCACCAAAATTGAAGGGAAATGTTGACAAGCTGGAATGTGTCCAGAGGATGGCAACTAAAATGATCAACGGTCTGGAGAATATGCATAAGAGAAACGACTTAAAAAGCTGGGCATGTTTAACCTGCAGAAGAGAAGGCTGAGAGGAGACATGATGAGGACCATGTATCAAGATGTGAGGAGAAGTCATAGGGAGGAGGGAGCAGGATTGTTTTCTGTTACCCTGGAGACTGGAACAATGGCTTCAAACTACAGGAAAGGATATTCCACCCGAACATTAAGATGTGCTTCCAAACTCTGAGAGCTGTTCAGCAGTGGAACTTTCTTCCCCAGAGAGTGGTGGAGGCTCCTTCTTTGGAGACTTTTAAACAGAGGCAGAATGGCCATTTGTTGGGAGTGCTATGAATGCAATTTTCCTGCTTCTTGGCAGGGAGTTGGACTGGATGGCCCATGAGGTCTCTTCCCACATAGATTCTATGATTCTATGACTTTAAGAAGAGCCTGGAGAAGTTATTTTTATTATTATCATCTTCATCCTAGGATCTCCTAGCCAGCATAGCCAAACCTGTAACATTTTCCAGCTCTGGGTGATATTACAGGATCTCCAACACAGCAGATTGATTCTGATCATAGCCGGTGTCACAAACAGCTATCACAGCTGCCTTTGCATTGCAGTCTTGGACCCTTCTCTTAGTGAGTAAGCCCAGTGGATTTCAAATGGATTTATGAAAAGTTGAGGGGAGCTTAGGTCTAATCCAGCTAGACACCATGAGATTCAAGGTAGAGAGCAAAGCAGGCAAAAGTGGCTCAAGAGGATACAAATAGCCTGATGTCTTTCGTGGTGAGAAAACAGCAAGAAAGTATTTTGGCACATGAAAGACTGGCTGATTTAGCATCAATGACATGGATGATCCTGATATATATGGACATGCTGCTATCATCCTTGCAATAGCTTAAACTTTTTAAGCATACAGTACGATCCCTATACCCATGGTTTCCTTTATCAGCATCTGACAAAATATGTTTTCTCTAAGCATTTTCTAGGGTCTCCAAGCAATTCTATGGTGTGCTTCTGTCGGAGATTGGCAATAGTCACACTGGAGGATCTAGTGATGTCTAAAGAGGTCTCTGCTCTAAGATTTCCAAGTCCTCCAGTGTCACTCTATGCTATACATCAGCTGAAGCTTGTTCAATAACGTTCACTATTACCCAAGATTTTGCATATCCTCACAAAGTCCTAAAATGCAACTCCTGTGGAAATGGGGGCCATACTGTACTGTGCAAGCTCATACTGGCTTTACTACTTAAGATACTCCATTGCTGATGGCTTTGCAATACCAACGATCTTCACGCCAAGGTTTTCACTGTCAGTTAGACAGTCTCCCTTGCACTCCCTTTGCAAATTTAATCCCCCCACACTTTACAAGTATGAAATGTAGCAGGGGAGGAGGAGGGCTTGCTAAATCATCCAAGGCAGCTAATTAAGTCCATATTTTTTGTAGACTGCCAGTTCCGATTCCGACACACACCGGCAGGGTGAGTGTGCCTGTGTGGGATGCCAATACAATGGTGCTTTATAAGCTGTCACAAATCAAAATGCCCTTATAAAGTAAACAGTCAATACTCTAATCGGTCAGCAAATTAAACAGCAGTGATTGCACCAGCTCCACTAATTAACGGAGAAATTCTGGCTTTGATTCAGAAACTTGAGTTACGGATAAATCTACTAGTGCTTTAAGGGCATTGCGGAGAATGCAACACTGCTTTGCTCAGAGTTTGCCTCACTAAAAGACTTACAACTTTGGGAAAGGATATTTAACTGTGAGATCATGAAGAAAAGTGGAATAACCAGGGCTATTCTTTATTTTAATCTTATGCCATGTTCAAGGGATCAGTCAAGATTCCAGATAAGTTACTTAGGGCTTGTCTGCATGATCACAGTGGCCATAATATTATTCCTGGATGTCTACATGAGGCCCAGAAAAACCTGGTCCTTATTATATTTAACTGGTTTAGCACCATACTAGGAAATGCTTCTGGGGTTTGAGCAAATTATTAGAGATCTGGAGAATCTAAGGCTGGGTCTGCATTATAGAATTACTAGAGTTTGGCATAGAATCATGTAATCACTGAGTTGGAAGAGACCTCATGGGCTATCCAGTCCAAACCCAGGCTGCCAAGAAGCAGGAAAATCTCATTCAAAGCATCCCCGACAGATGGCCACCTAGTCTCTGTTCAAAAACCTCCAAAGAAAGAGCCTCCACCACACTCTGGGACAGAGAGTTCCACTGCTGAACAGTTCTCACAGTTAGAACATTCTTCCTAATGTTCAAGTGGAATCTCCTTTCCTGTGGTTTGAAGCCATTGCTCCAGGTCTTATTCTCCAGGGCAGCAGAAAACAAGCCTGCTTCCTCCTCCCTATGACTTCCCCTCATATCTTGATACATGGCATTCACGTCTCCTCTCAACCTTCTCTTCTACAGGCTAAGCATGCCCAGCTCTTTAAGCCACTCCTCATAGGGCTTGTTCTCCAGACCCTTGATCATTTTAGTCGCCCTCCTCTGGACATATTCCAGCTTGTCAACATCTCCCTTCAACTGTGGTGCTCAGAATTGGGCACAGTATTCCAGATGTGGTCTGACCAAGGCAGAATAGAGGGGTAGCATGACTTCCCTGGATCTAGACACTAGACTCCTATTGATGCTGGCCAAACTCCCATTGGCTTTTTGAGCTGCTGCATGACATTGTTGGCTCATGTTTAAATTCTTGTCCATGAGAACTCCAAGATCTTTTTCACACATACTGCTGTTGAGCCAAGCGTTCCCCATTCTGTATCTTTGCATTTCATTTTTTTCTGCCTAAGTGGAGGATCTTGCACTTGTCCCTGTTGAACTTCATTTGGTTAGTTTTGGCCACTCAACTCTCTAATCTGTTAAGATCATTTTGAATTCTGCTCCTGTCTTCTGGGGTATGAGCCATTGTCGTCTGCAAACTTGATGATCATGCCTTCTAACCATTCATCTAAGTCATTAATAAAGATGTTGAACAGATCCAGGCCCAAGATGGAACCCTGCTTATGGTTCTCCACTCGTCACTTCTTTCCAGGATGAAGAGGAAGCATTGGTGAAAAGCTTTGGGTTCGTATGCTTAACCAATTGCATATCCAGCTAACTGTAGTTTTGCCTAGCCCACATTTTACTAGTTTGTTTGCCAGAAGGTCATGGGGTACCTTGTCAAAGGCCTTCCTGAAATCCAGATATGCTACATCCACAGCATTCTCCGCATCTACCCAGCTTATAAGTCTATAGAAAAAAGATATCGGATTAGTTGGGCATCACTTGCTTTTGATAAATCCACGTTGACTATTAGCAATGACTTCATTTGTTTCTAAGTTTTTACAGAACACTTCCTTAATGATATTTTCCAGAATCTTGCTTGGTATATGACATGACTTTAACTGCTATGGCTCAATGTTATGAAATCTTGGGAGCTGTAGTTTTACAAGGTCTTGACCTTCTCTGCCAAACTACAACTCCTGGAATTCCATAGCATTGAGCCCTGACAATTCATGCAGGGTCAAACTATTTTAATTCTGCAGTGCAGATGCGTACTAGGTTGCAAAACCCTTTCCTTCAAAAATAATATGCCCCTGTGAAACCTTCCTTGAGTTGTCTTTCTTGGGCTTCTTTTTGAGGTTTTTTCCCAAAAGGAAGGCAACTTGGCCTCACAGAACAAGAATTCCCTTTCCCATTTATCAACCTGCCCAGAATGAAGAATTGTCCTTATTTCGAATGACCCAGTTTTACTCTAGTGAACATCATAACTCTATCATGGAAGAAGACAAGGAATCAACAGTAACTGAGTTAATCAAAATAATGCACCATTGACATTCATGATTTTGCCAGACTTCTGAGCGAGGGGGAGCTGTTTCGGAGAAGCATTGTCCTCGTGTTCTGATCTGCTATCCATCATGGTTTGGTATCATGATAGTACTTCTTTATTTTATGTATTTACATGAAAGCAAATGAATTCCATAACTCAAGAAAGGTGGAAGGGGAGAAGAAAGATATTATTGATGATGCACAAGGGATTGGCCAGCACTGCATTTCATTAACTTTATTATAAACCATTTCTAAAAATCTTCATTCTTCCCAACTGCAAAAATAATATTATCACAATTGGGCCAGAGGTGGGCCTTTCAGGCAACCTTTGCATGAGGCCAATTTGACAGTGAAAGCGCAAGGAGGGAGAAAATACAGGGAAAATACCATTATTAATGAGAAGTCACACTAGTTTACAGAAAGGGAAGAATTCACAAGGAGCTTCAACTGTGAAACAGCCCAGATATCCTTGGATGTATTTACACCAGGCATGGGCAAACTTTGGCCCTCTAGGTGTTTTGGACTTCATCTCCCACAATTCCTAACAGTCTACAGGCTGTTAGGAATTGTGGAAGTTGTAATCCAAAACACCTGGAGGGCTGAAGTTTGCCCGTGCACTGAGCTACACTGAGCTACACTTCAACTGCCGTGGCTCTATGCAATGTAGTAGGAGCCCCCAGTGGTGCAATGGGTTAAACCCTTGTGCCGACAGGACTGCTCACCAACAGGTCAGCAGTTGGAATCCAGGGAGAGTGGCTTGAGCTCCCTCTGTCAGCTCCAGTTCCCCATGCAGGGACATGAGAGAAGTCTCCCACATGAATGGTAAAAACATCAAACATCCAGGCATCCCCTGAGCAATGCCCTTGCAGACAGCCAATTCTCTTATACCAGAAGCGACTTGCAGTTTCTCAAGTTGCTCCTGACACGAAAAAAAATGCAATGCAGTTTGACAAGCTCTTTCACATTTTCCGCTAAACAACAACTCCCGTGATTTCATAACATTGGATCATGGTAGCTAAAGTGGTATCAAACTACATTCATTCTATATTGTAGACTGTAGATTCACCTAGAGAGGTAAACAAAATGCCAAAAAGAGATGCAAGCCTAATCGGTTCTCAAGCCTGTTGTATTAAAATGGTGCTAAACTGTTTTCCTACACAAAATAAGATACCAAAGCTCACAATCTTTGGTTTGTCCCCAGTTGGAGTGGACCCATTGAACCAGTGGGACTTAACCTCACCATTCAGTAATTGATTCAATAGGCATACTTGAGTGGGCACTAGCCAATACAGTTGATTCCATTTTTTGCTTAAATGAATGAGGAACATGTGGTTTTATAAGTGGCTGACCCAACAATGATCTCACCTCTCTGAAAGTAAGCTGCCCAAAGGAAAGGAGGAAACCTTGACTTTGGACGGTCCATAAATCACCTAATTGGCAAGATGTCCTACTAAACAGCATGAATTATGTTCCAAGCGCTCAATAGCCAGACATTCATTCCCTCTGCAACCGTAACACCGAAGCAACAGGCAAAGAATCTGTTTTGGTACAAAGGACTATAATTACAGTTTTGTCCTTGACAATGCAGTGAATGAAATTGTGCAATTATACCTCTCTCAGACAATTACGTCAAGGTTCCTGGTGTGATATCTTCTATCATCTATCTATCCATCCATCTATCTATCTATCCAAACACACTCTATCATTCTCTCTCTCATTCTCTCTCACACACATGCATACATATACGTGCACATTTATGTCCACCATGTTGGCACACCTTCTTCTCTTCTTTAAGATCTTGTTAGTCTTAGTGCCCTTCATGATATTTGTTCAGATGGGTCTTGCATTCCATTGTGATAGGTCCCTATATTTTAAGCTGGGCTATAGGTTTCAGATTTATTATTGGGACTACATTCTTGTCATGCATCCTTACTTAAAGGAGCCTCTGGTGACGCAATGGGTTAAACCCTTGTGCCAACAGGACTGCTGACCAAAAGGTCAGAGGTTCAGATCCAGGGAGCGGGGTGAGCTCCCATCTGTCAGCTCCAGCTTCCCATGAGGGGGACATGAGAGAAACCTCCCACAAGATGGTAAAACATCCAGACGTCCCCTGGGCAACGTCCTTGCAGACAACCAATTATCTCACACCTGAAGCAACTTGCAGTTTCTCAAGTCACTCCTGACATGAAAAAAAATCCTTACTTAAAGGACCTTGAAGCCAACCAGCCCAAACTGTACATCTTCACCTTTTCACTCCCTGTCCTAGATATAGATTTCCCCCTAATATATTTCTTGGTTTTTTTTCCTAACTAAAAGCAGTAGTAGATCTTGCTTACATTCATGGATAATATGACTGCTTTTATCTGGCGAAGTCATCTTCAGTCTGGTTGAAACTCTTCTCCTACAAATGAACTTTAGTGTCATATAAATGTGACATCACGGAATTAAAAGGGAGTGCAGGAAATGTCCACTCCAATCCTCTTCCAGTAAAGAAATTTATCACTGAACCATCCTTGAGAGGGGACCATCTAACCACTGTTTAAAAAAAACCCCAGTGACCTTTAGAAATAACAAATTGTGACATCTTCCCAAAGCAGATCATTCCACCACAATGTTCTTCATGATGTTTCATCAGTTTCCATTTTTTTTGTCATTTTCATCCATTGCTTTGGGTTCTATCCTCTGGAGCAGCAGAAAACCAGCTTGCTCCATCACCTATATGACCGATTTTCACATATTTTGAGATCTGGAGATGGAAAGGTCACCTTAAAATATCTGAAGGGCTTGCTCCCACAGCCAAGACACTTAAAACTTGGCTGTGGGAGCAAGCGTTCACAGAATAGACAGTTTTTATTGGCTTAGATGAGATTGTATGGACCACATTTTTGGACTGATTTGGAGCACGTTTTAAACTTGGTGAACAGTTTTTAAATGTATATTTATTATTGTTTTATGTAATTCTGTATTTTATTGGTGTCTTTATATTGTTGGAAGGCACCCTGCGTCCCTCTTCAGAGGTCGAGAATAGGACGGGATACAAATGTTCTAAATAAATAATAAATAAATAAATTTAGCTGATGGATCAATGCCCCACAGGACCAGGCTTCCAGATTTTTCAATACCCAGCTTGTTAATATTCTTCTTTAACTGAACCTTGGGGTGTTTTGGAGGTTCTATCAGTGGACCAATTGAAGAAGAATGGTACACTAGATCAGTGGTTCTCAAACTGTGGATCCCCAGATGTTTTGGCCTTCAACTCCCAGAAATCCTAACCGCTGGTAAGCAGGCTGGGATTTCTGGGAGTTGTAGGTCAAAACACCTGGGGACCATATGTTGAGAACCACGGCACTATATGGAACTGTAGTCTTTCAATGGGCAAGTATTATAGAGAAGGAGTCACATGGAGTGATGAAGGAGAAAACAAAGCAAGCATCTCACTTGTCAAATCATCAACTCTAACAATCAGTGAGGTGAGTGATGTCACAACTAATGGTTCACAAAATGATTGGGATTCAACTGAACCTACTATATATATCCAAGTCTGAATCAACCTATAAAGGGGTCAATGTACGTACTCAAACTTATCAAAAAAGGAACCATCTCTGAGTAGCGTGGCATAAGGCAAAAGCTTTGTCCATCACAGGAGAACCTACAAGAAGCATCAACTCCTGTTCTCTCTCCTCCATTTCTGGCCTTTATAAATGTTTGCATGGGGAAATGGTGGCAATCACACCATTGAGATGACATTGGTCCTTTCCCTCTCCACAAAATGACTCTCAAGTTATCTACTGTTAATTCCACAATCAATAATTTTGGCCCCCAAATCTGTCCGCGACTTGTAGGTCATATATAAGGTATATACACTAAATTCTCGCAATGTCTTGGGAGGAGCTCTTGGTGGCACAGTGGGTTAAACCATGAACTGTTGAACTTGCTGAGCGAAAGGTCACGGGTTCGAATCCAGGGAGCGGGGTGAGCTCCTGCGGTTAGCCCCAGCTTCTGCCAACCTAGCCATCCAAAAACATGCCAATGTGAGTAGATCAATAGGTACCTCTCCCGTGGGAAGGTAATGGCGCTCTATAAAGCCATGCTGGCCACATGACCTTGGAGGTGTCTATGGACAATGCCAGCTCTTCAGCTTAGAAATGGAGATGAGCACCAACCCGCAGAGTCAGACATGACTGGACTTAATGTCAGGGGAAAACCTTTACCTTTTAATATCACAGTTCATAATTTTGGCCCCCAAATCTTTCCGCAACTTGTATATAAGGTCATATATAAGGTATATACACTAAATTCTTGCAAGATCTTGGTATGAACCAGATCTGTCATGGATACCCGGTAACCTAATAGTGCCCACAAGATTTTCTGACTGGTTTAGCTTTTTATTCTGAAGGAAACCACATTTCCCGTTTGTGCCATGTGTGCACTCTTTTCAGCAGGATTTCACCACGCTTTTTAGCACCCTGATTTCACACCACCGTCCAGAAACGCTGACTCTTTTCAGAAGGCCGTGATTCATTTTCGACCGCGTTTAACAGCTTGTAAGCCTGTCACTCACTGTGCCCTCCTTCCAGCAGATTTCTCAATAAACTTGCTCGCCCACATAATTCACAGAATCCATTTACAAGAAAGCATTGGAGAGCATGCCGGTTCTAGCAAGCAACTGATTAAGCGTATTCCTTTCCCTCCGCCACTCCCAGAACTCCAAAAAGAAATGGGCACTAGGTGATGCCTCCTAATATGAGCCAGCTGGCTCCAATGCCAGTTTATATGCTAAGAAAGAGGATTTCTATTCAATTGGTCTCAGTTGTAACATTGATGTAAATATTGCTAATTCAATATGTCTACTCTAGTTGGAACTGCCAATAGATTTCAAGCCTTAGGCTGCATGTGCATTGTAGACCAGGCATGGGCAAACTTTGACCCTCTAGGTGTGTTGGACTTCAACTCCCACAATTCCTAACAGCTGTTAAGAATTGTGAGAGTTGAAGTCCCAAACACCTGGAGGGCCGAGGTTTGCCCATGCCTGTTGTAAACCGAATGCAGATTGACATCACTTTAACTACCAAACTCAATGCTGTGGAATCATGGAGTTGCAGCCTATGATACTGTGAACCACCGCCTCCTCCTGAGAAAAATGTATAATATCACAAAGGACTACCACCTCACCTGCCTCATAGGAAACCTGCTACAAAACAGGAGCTTTTTTGTTGAGTTCCAGGGCCAGAGAAGCAGATGGCGGAAACAGAAGAACGGCCTGCCTCAGGGGAGCGTGCTTGCTCCATCCATGTTCAACATCTACACAAATGACCAGCCACTGCCAGAAGGGACAGAGAGTTTCATCTATGCTGACGATCGTGCCATTACTGCTCAAGCAGGGAGTTTTGAGATGGTAGAACAGAAGCTCTCCGAAGCTCTAGGTGCTCTTACTGCCTATTACAGGGAAAACCATCTGATCCCTAATCCATCTAAAACACAGACATGCGCCTTTCACCTTAAGAACAGACAAGCATCCCGAGCTCTGAGGATTACCTGGGAAGGAATCCCACTGGAGCATTGCAGCGCACCCAAATACCTGGGAGTCACCTTGGACCGTGCTCTGACCTACAAGAAGCACTGCCTGAACATCAAACAAAAAGTGGGCGCTAGAAACAACATCATACGAAAGCTGACTGGCACAACCTGGGGATCACAACCAGACACAGTGAAGACATCTGCCCTTGCGCTATGCTACTCTGCTGCTGAGTATGCATGCCCAGTGTGGAACACATCTCATCACACTAAAACAGTGGATGTGGCTCTTAATGAGACATGCCGCATTATCACGGGGTGTCTGCGACCCACACCACTGGAGAAATTACACTGCTTAGCCGGTATTGCACCACCTGACATCCGCCGGGAAGTAGCAGCCAATAGTGAAAGGACCAAGGCAGAGACATCTCCAGCTCATCCCCTGTTTGGGTATCAGCCAGCACGTCAACGACTTAAATCAAGACATAGTTTTCTTAGAACTACAGAGACACTCGCTGGAACACCCCAGCAAGCGAGAGTCCAAAAGTGGCAGGCCCAAACCCAGCACCTCAATTCATGGGTGATACCAGATGAGAGACTCCCCCCTGGGCACTCAGAAGACTGGGCGACTTGGAAGGCACTGAACAGATTGCGCTCTGGCACCACGAGATGCAGAGCCAATCTTAAGAAATGGGGCTACAGGGTGGAATCCTCGGCATGCGAGTGCGGAGAAGAACAAACCACTGACCACCTGCTGCAATGCACCCTGAGCCCTGCCACATGCACGATGGAGGACCTTCTTGCGGCAACCCCAGAGGCACTCCAAGTGGCCAGATACTGGTCAAAGGACATTTAACCAAATACCAAATTTACAAAATCTGTGTGGTTTTTTTTTTTCTTTTTCTTTTTCTTTTTAATCTCTGTGTTTGTTTTGCTCTGTTAGAATTGTAATACAATGGTTGCTGATGACACGATAAATAAATGGAGTTGTAGTTTGATGAGGCACCAGGACTTTTTGGTAAAAGGAGCTAAAAATCTTGTAAAACTTCAACTCCCAATTTCCACTTTTGGTTTCATAGAATCATAGTTGGAAGAGACCTCATAAACCATCCAGTTCAAACCCCTGCCAAGAAGCAGGAAAATCGCTTTCAAAGCACCCCCGACAGATGGCCATCCAGCCTCTGCGTAAAAGCCTCCAAAGAGAGGCAGAGAGGCAGGAAGTTCCTCTGCTGAACAGCTCTCACGGTTAGGAAGTTCTTCCTCATGTTCAGGTGGAGTATCCTTTCCTGTAGTTTGAAGCCACTGTTCCATGTCCTAGTCTCCAGAACAGCAGAAAACAAGCTTGCTCCCTCCTCCCTATGACTTCCCCCCACATCTTGATACATGGTCCTTATCATGTCTCCTCTCAGCATTCTCTTCTTCAGGTTAAACATGCCCAGCTCTTTAAACCACTCCTCATAGGGCTTGTTCTCCAGACCCTTGATCATTTTAGTCACCCTCCTCTGGACTCATTCCAGTTTGTCAACATCTCCCTTCAATTGCAGTGCCCAGAATTGGACACAGCATGATTCCAAAGGGGGGGGGGGGTCTGACCAAGGCAGAATAGAGGGGTTCGTATCTTTGTAGTCTAGCTTTGTAGAATGTGTTAATAATTTTGTTAGATGTAGCTGGAGTGTAATTGCTATTGTATTTTTCTCCTTAAAATGTCATTCTAGCCTTATAAAAACACTTCGCGGTCTTACAAAGATATTCAAAATCACATGCACAGGTGTTTTTGGGTTGGTAAAGTAGTCTGCTTTATAAAGTATCTGTGCTTTCAAAGAAACATATTGGGGGAAATTATGAATATGCAAAATTCCAAAGAACATCTGAAGCATACTCATTCTGAAAAGAACAATAAGAAAAAGAATGTATGCATTTTCTTTATTTCCACCCCTCTCGCTCTCTTTCCCTTTTTCACACACCATTCCATTACAATAAAACACTGAGGGTATTCTTCCAACCATTCTTTCTTTGGTTCTTCCCAGCACTTGAGCAATCACAATTTAACTATAGCAATGGAGTGAAAGAGATGTCAGAATACTTCTGGAAGATTGGGGTATTTATGTGGCTTAGATCTGCCACTGAGGCTTAAAACCATTTAAGTGGATGAAGAGCCATCAAAGTGCATTGTGTGCTGTGAAATGGGTAATTTTAAAATAGAATAAAATGGGAATAATCATTGAGCTGATTTTAATGGCCATAGGAACAATTATACATCGACCATGCCATTAGAATATTGCTATTTAACAGGAACTAGATCCTCATCCTTTATGGTGGCATGCTGGTCCATTATCCCATCCAAGATTGTCAGTTGATGACCAATTTGTTGGTTGAAATTTTTCATTGTGCCACTTATGCTGTACTACTTAATTTCATTATTTTGTAATGTGTTTGAAAGGAATGAATGAGATCAATTTTGCTAGGTGGAAAACCGAGCAAAATGGCATCCACTGGTTTCTTGCTTTCACCACACTTCTCATATATGAAATATTGTTGACTGATACAGAGAGGCTAGAATCCTATATAGTTTTAGTGCAATGGTTCTCAACACGCAGGTCCCCAGATGGTTTGGACTTCAACTCCCAGAAATCCTAACAGCTGGTAAACTGGTTGGGATTAATGGGAGATATAGGCCAAAACACCTGGGGACCCACAGGTTGAGAACCACTGCTTTAGTGAAACATGGATATCAACCAATGGAGTTACATTACACAACTGTCACATTGAAAACCAATGTAGTACAATATAATTGTGTACAAGCCAACTGTGTGTATACATCAAGAGCCTATTTTTGGACCAAAACTATGGACTAGTTTCTTGCCTTTGTCCATTCTACTCAGAGAAAACAACAATTCCATTTTTGTCAAGAGTTAAGGTGCAATACTAACATTGACCAAGTTGAACCAAACTTTTGGAAGAACAATAGCTTTGTCTCCCTATGGATATCCGAGCCTTCAAACACTCTCTTCTTCACTTGGAAAAATGCTATACTTGCAGAGCTCAGGTGGTGTTGTATTTCAGTGTCAATGTTGACTTTTGTGGAGAGGTGGCTGCCAAGGTAGCAGAAATGGTCAACATTATCTAATGTTACACCATTGAGATGTATTTCTGCCATTGCACAGGGATTGGCTGGTGACCGTTGGAAGAGCACTTTGGTTTTTTTGATGTTCAATGAGAGGTCAAGCTTCTCGTATGTTTCTGCAAAGGTGTTTAGAGTGGCTTGTAGGTCTTCTTCTGAATGCACACAGACTTGTATGAAAGTCAACTGCATGTATACATCTGGAGCCCATTTTTATACCAAAACTATGGACTAGTTTCTTGCCTTTGTCCACTCTACTCAGAGAAAGCAATGATTCCGTTTTTGATAAGAGTTAAGGTACAATGAAGATCCACATAGTCAAAGCAATGATATTCTCCATAGTAACCTGTGGATATGAGAGCTGGATCATAAGGAAGGCTGAGCAAAGGATGATAGATGCTTTTGAACTGTGATACTGGAGGAAAATTCTGAGAGTGCCTTGGACAGCGAGATGATCCAACCAGTCCATACTTCAGAAAATAAAGCCTGACTGCTCATTAGGGGAAGGCTATTAGAGACAAAGATGAAGTACTTTGGCTGCATCATGAGAAGACAGGAAAGCTTGGAGAAGACAATGATGCTGGGGAAAATGGAAGGGAAAAGAAAGAGGAACCAACCATGGGCAAGATGGATGGTATCCTTGAAAGGACTGGCTTGACTCTGAAGGAGCTGTGGGTGGCAACAGCCGACAGGGAGCTCTGGCGTGGGCTGGTCCATCAGATCATGAAGAGTCGGAATGACTGAATGACAACAACCACAACAAGGTACAATACTAACATTGACCAAGTTGACCCAAGCTTTTAGGATTTTTTTTTTACTAAAATGTCTAAACTTATACATGAGTATACATTGATCATGGTTAACAACCCATTGTAAAACTACAATGTAGAATAAGCAAGGGCAATGCACAGTTGCAATAATTTCACCTTGTGAATGGACCCAGGGTTTTGGACTCTGTCTGCAAAGCAAAACGTCCATCAAAAATTCATTTGCCCCATCTGCACTGCCAGACTTTGAAACTGGATTACAGTCAGTGTAGACTCAATGCCATTCAATGCGGTTAAACTGCATTATAGGAACCTACACTGACTATTCGCTAAAGCAGTGCTTGGATACAACCCAAAAAATGACAGAATGATCTCAATTCGAGTGCAAGGAAAGCCTTTCAACATTACAGTGATCCAAATATACGCCCCAACCACAGCTGCTGAAGAAGCAGAAGTAGATCAGTTCTATGAGGATCTGCAGGACCTACTGGATAATACACCAAAAAGAGACATTATTTTCATTACAGGAGACTGGAATGCCAAGGTGGGAAGTCAAATGACAACTGGGATCACAGGCAAGCATGGTCTGGGAGAACAAAATGAAGCGGGACGCAGGCTGATAGAATTTTGCCAGGAAAACTCGCTGTGTATAACAAACACTCTCTTCCAACAACCTAAAAGACGGCTTTATACATGGACTTCACCAGATGGTCAGCACCGAAATCAGATTGACTACATCCTTTGCAGCCAAAGGTGGCGGACATCCATCCAGTCGGTGAAAACAAGACCTGGGGCTGACTGTAGCTCAGATCACGAACCTCTTATTGCTCAATTTAGAATAAAACTAAAGAGATCAGGGAAAATACACAGACCAGTTAGATATGATCTCACTAACATTCCTAGCGAATATACAGTGGAAGTGAAGAACAGATTTGAAGGACTAGATTTAGTAAACAGAGTCCCAGAAGAACTATGGACAGAAGTCCGCGACATTGTCCAGGAGGCGGCAACAAAGTACGTCCCAAAGAAAAAGAAAACCAAGAAGGCAAAATGGTTGTCTGCTGAGACACTGGAAGTAGCCCAAGAAAGGAGGAAAGCAAAAGGAAACAGGGATAAGGGGAGATATGCCCAGTTAAATGCGCAATTCCAGAGGTTAGCCAGAAGAGACAAGGAACTATTTTTAAGCAAGCAATGCATGGAAGTGGAAGAAGACAACAGAATAGGAAGGACAAGAGACCTCTTCCAGAAAATTAGAAACATTGGAGGTAAATTTCAGGCAAAAATTGGTATGATAAGAAACAAAGATGGCAGGGACCTAACAGAAGCTGAAGAGATCAAGAGAAGGTGGCGAGATTATACAGAAGATCTGTATAGGAAGGATAACAATATCGAGGATAGCTTTGACGGTGTGGTGAATGAATTAGAACCAGACATCCTGAGGAGTGAGGTTGAATGGGCCTTAAGAAGCATTGCTAACAACAAGGCAGCAGGAGATGATGGGATCCCAGCTGAACTGTTTAAAATCTTAAAAGATGATGCTGTCAAGGTGATGCATGCCATATGCCAGCAAATATGGAAAACACAAGAATGGCCATCAGACTGGAAAAAATCAACTTACATCCCCATACCAAAAAAGGGAAATGCGAAAGACTGCTCCAACTTCCGTACAGTGGCCCTTATTTCTCATGCCAGCAAGGTAATGCTCAAGATCCTGCAAGGAAGACTCCAGCAATACATGGAGCGAGAGTTGCCAGATGTTCAAGCTGGGTTTAGAAAAGGCAGAGGAACGAGAGACCAGATTGCCAATATCCGCTGGATAATGGAGAAAGGCAGGGAGTTTCAGAAAAACATCTACTTCTGCTTCATTGACTATTCTAAAGCCTTTGACTGTGTGGATCATAATAAATTGTGGCAAGTTCTTAGTGGGATGGGCATACCAAGCCACCTTGTCTCTCTCCTGAGGAATCTGTACAAGGACCAAGTAGCAACAGTCAGAACTGACCACGGAACAACAGACTGGTTCAAGATTGGGAAAGGCGTACGGCAAGGCTGCATCCTCTCACCCAACCTTTTTAACTTGTATGCAGAACACATCATGCGATGTGCGGGGCTTGATGAATGCAAAGCTGGGGTGAAAATTGCTGAAAGAAACATTAACAACCTCAGATATGCAGATGACACCACTCTGATGGCCGAAAGCGAGGAGGAGCTGAGGAGCCTTCTAATCAAGGTGAAAGAAGAAAGCGCAAAAGCCGGGTTGCAGCTAAACGTCAAAAAAACCAAGATTATGGCAACAAGAATGACTGACAACTGGAAAATAGAGGGAGAAAATGTGGAGGCCGTGACAGACTTTGTATTTCTAGGCGCAAAGATTACTGCAGATGCAGACTGTGGCCAGGAAATCAGAAGACGCTTACTTCTTGGGAGGAGAGCAATGTCCAGTCTCAATAAAATAGTAAAGAGTAGAGACATCAGACTGGCAACAAAGATCCGCCTAGTCCAAGCCATGGTATTCCCTGTAGTAACCTACGGATGTGAGAGCTGGACCATAGGGAAGGCTGAGCGAAGGAAGATCGATGCTTTTGAGCTGTGGTGCTGGAGGAAAGTGCTGAGAGTGCCTTGGACTGCAAGAAGATCCAACCAGTCCATCCTCCAGGAAATAAAGCCCGGCTGCTCACTGGAAGGAAGGATACTAGAGACAAAGTTGAAGTACTTTGGCCACATCATGAGGAGACAGCAAAGCCTAGAGAAGACAATTATGCTGGGGAAAGTGGAAGGCAAAAGGAAGAGGGGCCGACCTAGGGCAAGATGGATGGATGGCATCCTTGAAGTGACTGGACTGACCTTGAAGGAGCTGGGGGTGGTGACGGCCGACAGGGAGCTCTGGCGTGGGCTGGTCCACGAGGTCACGAAGAGTCGGAGACGACTGAACGAATGAACAACAACAACACACTGACTATACAATGAAGTATCAGATCATATTATATGGCAGTGTAAATAGGACAATCGTTGGCAAACGGATGCTCTTGCATGGAATGAAATTTTGGCAACATCCAGTTGATTTGTGATCACCTACTTTCTGACTTGAAATGACAGGGGCGAAACATGGTAATCAAACTCATGTTGCTTTGCTGCCATTTATTGTCAAATATGTACCTTTTTGAAATGAGGAGCATTTGTAGCCAATTGGGAGGAACAAGTTCATGTTTTATTCATGAACAATCTGCAAATGCACATCTGTAACATTGGCATGGGTTTGGACTTCAAAGTACATACACACTTATAAAAGCCATTGCCATAGCAATGACAGACTTTGAGGGTAAAAAAAATCAAATAAGCATTTTAAAAATAATGGAAGATGTTCTGCAAGTATTTCATTTATTTTAACAAGAGCAACTAAAGTGAGAATTTACATTCAGAAAGAAAGTGATTGGGACCAGGGTGTAAAAAACCATTTGAAGTTAACAAAATATGACGTATTTATTTAAATCAGTGGTTCATAATTTTTTTTTCACTAGGTACCACTTTGACCAAGGGCCACTTGACCAGGGACCACTCTCCAACATTAGTAGCAAAAGGGTTATGAATTTTTTTTTTATTCAACTTGAGATTCAGTTTGGTTTTTTAGGGTGCTGATTCAGAAAATTACATTGGATAGACCACATCAGCTCTAGTTTCTGATACAGAACATATGCCATCCAGTAATCACCATCTACTCACCCACACAAAACCACATTTAATAATCTAGTGTTAATGTGGTCTATCCAACAACATTTCTGAATCAGCATCCCAAATAACCCCAGGAACAGGCCTAATACAAAGACACCAAGAAAAAAAATGTTTGGCTGGGTTGTGTTATTATGATAATGATGCCATCTGTTGGGAGAGCCTTCCTGATCTAGCAGTCTCTTCCAATTCTCTCTTCCACACTTTGCAACCTTTGCTTTCTAGGGGGAAAAGGAAGGGGTCTGAGGGTGTTAGGAATTATGGGAGTTGAAGTCCAAAACACCTGGAGGCCCCAAGTTTGCCCATACCTGACTTCAGGCTTCCCTAGATTCCACAAAAAGCAGAGAGTTGAGAATCCTGGTGGAAAAGGGGGATGATAGCACTAATTGAAGCCAGGTGGCGGCTGCCTTCTTTCAGGATTCGGAGAGGAAAAGAAGTCCTGGCAGGTTTGGAAACAGTGGCCTGGAAATGCAGACTCACCGGGAGCTGCCTCTGGGGAAAGGCAAGGGATTGAGTCACAGAGAAGGAACATTCGCATTGCAAACAAACCCTTTGGATAAGAAACGGCAAGGGTTTTTTTGCACCGGGAAGAGAGCAAGAACATTGTCGTTTTTGTGCAGCTTGTTTTCCACACCAAATAAACTGTGCAAAATGAGGCTTGAACTACAATCAGAGAAGAGACCTCAAGGGCTACCCAATCCCATTCTGCTTTGCAGGAAGGCACCATCTGATCTCTCCTGACAGATGGCCATCCGACCTCAGCTTAAAAACCAAACCTAAGAAGAACTCTTCAAATAGAGGAACTCTTTGTCTCAAAGTCTGGTGGAGGCCCCTTCTTTGCATATTCTTAAACAGAAGTTGAATGGCCATCTGTCAGGAGGGTCTTGATTGTTTGTCCTACTTGGCAGAACGGGGTTAGATTTGAAAATTTCTGAGGGTCCTTTTCAACTCGTTCATTCTATAGCCCAGTTTCTCCATGAACCTGCTGATATCTATGAGGCTGGATGGGTTTCATGAGACCAATCGCTTTTGTTGCAACAAGGTAGTAACGGTGAGGCAGTGGACCATATTTTAGTTCTGGAAAACCACTGGTGGTCCACAAATCACTGATTTAAATATTGGCATCCTGACTTATTTAATAGGATCTTAGGAGAGTATATACTAAAATTAATTATGAGTTCTTAGCTGATAAAAAGACAACAAATCCCTCATGTTCCTCCAGGCAGAAAGAAGCCAAACCTTGAAACTGCCAGGCCATTAAATGCTAATCAAGGTGGCCAATTGAAACATTCACACCTACCTCCAACAGACAAGAGTTCTTTCTCCCACCCTGGACATTCCATAGATATATAAACCCCATTTTCCTAGTTTCCAACAGACCTCACAACCCCTGAGGATGCCTGTCATAGATGTGGGTGAAATGTCAGTAAAGAATGCTTCTGCAACATAGCCATACAGCCCGGAAAACTCACAACAACCCAGGTATTCATTTCATCAATGACACTAGAAAGGTATTGTTATCACTATCTTTCAGAATCACACTTTACTTCTATCAGCGGGAACGCTTTGAATGTGAGCTGGTCAGATTCACCTTGGTCTTGGCCCATTACCACTGAGGTCTAGATTAAGTCTCTGAAGCCCATTTGTCTTAATCGTCATGTCATATTACACGGAAATTACGTCCAGATACACTGATTGCCTTTTTTGAGAGGAAACAGTGGAAGGAATTAACAATGATCTTCTAATTCTGCTGGAATAAAAGATGGGACTGATGAAATCTTAATTAACAGTTCACAAAAGGCTGCTTAATGTCATGTGCCATATGCATCTTAATTATCTCACTCTTCTACTGCAATCTGGAGGATTGTGAATGCTCATTTCATTTCTTCAGCACTTGTAAGAGATTTAAAAACCCTACGTCTCAATTGTATTATCTCATTTTTAATATATATATATATATATTGAGGATCCCAGCCTCACTTAAAACAAATCAGCCTTTTGCATAGACATTTAAAGATGTGATTAGGGATTGTGTGAATTGCCGTGAGTTTTCTACAAGTGGACCAACAAAAGGGGGCAAGAGAGTATTTGCCCTTTTCAGAGACAATATCTAAAGGACAAATAAGTATGGGAAAGCTTCTACTTTCTGGGCACTGCAATTGAAGGGAGATGTTGACTCTAAGCTGGAATGTGTCCAGACGAAGGTGACTGAAATGATCAAGGGTCTGGAGAACAAGCCCTATGAGGAGTGGCTTAAAGAGCTGGGCATGTTTAGCCTGAAGAAGAGAGGCTGAGAGGAGACATGATAGCCATGTATCAAGATGTGAGGGGAAGTCATAGGGAAAAGGGAGCAAGCTTGTTTTCTGCTACCCTGAAGACTAAGATGTGGAACAATGGCTTCAAACTACAGGAAAGGAGATTCCACCTGAACATGAGGAAGAACTTCTTCACTGTGAGAGCCATTAGCAGTGGAACTCTATGCCCTGGAGTGTGGTGGAGGCTCCTTCTTTGGAGGCTTTTAAACAGAGGCTGGATGGCCATCTGTTGGGGGATGCTCTGAATGTGATTTTCCTGCTTCTTGGACTGGATGGCTCATGAGGTCTCTTCCAACTCTATGATTCTATGAAAAAGGAATGGGAGCCATTGGAGGATGTGATTCTAAGTGGAGAACATGCCATCTACAATAGCCATTTGAGAAAGCTGGCATAGGGTTTATAGCAGGCATGGGCAAACTTCATCCCTCCAGGTGTTTTGGAGGGAAAGGGGGGAAAGGAAAAGACCTGAGGTTGTTATGAATTGTGGGAGTTGAAGTCCAAAACACCCGGAGGTCCCAAGTTTTCCCGTGCCTGGTTTAGAGGGAGTTCTAATTTGGTAAGGTACCACCACTCTTTAGCAAAGATGGCTAAAGAGCTTGTAAAATTATAACTCCCAGCATTGAGCTGTGGAATTTCACGTGGTGACCAGCTGTTTTAATTCCACAGTCTAGATGCACTGAGTCATTGAATCTGCTCCTGATTTCAGCCTGAATTTCAAACTGAGCTATTCAAGTTGCTAACCCCATCCCTGAAATACTTTCAGTACTTCGAACAGCGCCTTTGAAAATCAGATTCAAATTTAAAGTGGATACTTTCTCTCCCTTTCTTGTCTCTCTCTAGCTCTTGTTACCTTATCACACAAGGGAATGAATCCACTTTAAAGCAGGTTTCTGTCTCTGGCAAAATTCTGAGGTTTGTAGTTTAGTGAGACTGTTAAAGTCTCCTCCCTAAACTACAAACCCCAGAATTCTACAGGAGGCAGAAACCGGATTTAAAGTGGATTCATTCTCTAGTGTAATGAGGCATTTGTTCTTGTTTTGTCTAACCCCATCTATACTTCCATATAATGCAGTTTGAAACTGCTTTATACAGTCAGTGTAGACTCATATGCCAGTGTAAATGGGGCCTCTGACTGATCTACTCTAAAAGGCCATAATGAGGATAAACTGAGGCCATGCTAGCCCCACTTTGCCCTCGATGGAGGAAAGGTGAAATATGCATGTGTTCTTTGCTTTGTGGTTGATGAAAGTCAACAGGCAATTTGAAGGTTCACACAAACTCACACATTGTCATCTTGTCCACATTTCTTACAAGTATACTATACTCTTGGGGACTCCTTTTCATCACTACCTAGGTTTCATTGTTTGTTTTTACCCAATTAACTAGCAGACGTTGTATGAAGTTCCACCTCAACTAGAAGCTGACCCAAATCTTTGTAATTGGACAACTGAGATGTGCTGTTGCCCATTTTCTGCATGCCTTGTCTTCGCTCATCTTGCATAGCTTACGTCTTATGGGCAACTTATCTTTTGTTCAGCCACTGCCTGAATTAGCAACAAACACATTCTCTGAAATGAGCAACGGGTGTCAGTTTGGATGACTCAGTCTCCAGCAGGCATCTTGTCAGCCTCACTCATTCGGCACTGAAGCACCAGGCACTCCACAACTGCGAAAAGACCGAGATTGTCTGGCTGTAACAGCTTCAATAATTTATATCATGATACCATCTCAGACGCTCTAACTTTTCCTCCCATCCTTCACAGAGGTGCTAGTCTGGACCTATCAAGTTTGATATGGACTATTTAAAGGGCCATGCTTCCCTTGATCAATTTTTAGGAACCCTAAGATTGTCTGGAGAGGACATTCTTTCTGTTTCAAGGCTCATTTGATGGGAACAAGGGAAAGGACCTTCTTGGTGGCTTCTCACAGGCTTTGTGATTATCTCCCTGGAGAGGCAAGGATTGTGTGTGTGTGTGTGTGTGTGTGTGTGTGTTGTCGAAGGCTTTTATGACCAGAATCACTGGGTTGCTGTGAGTTTTCTGGGCTGTATGGCCATGTTCCAGAAGCATTCTCTCCTGACATTTCACCTGCATCTATGGCAGGCATCCTCAGAGGTTGTGAGGTCTGTTGGAAACTAGGAAAATTGGGTGTATATATCTGTGGAATGTTCAGGGTGGGAGAAAGAACTCTTGTCTGCTTGAGGCAAGTGTGAATGTTGCAGTTGGCCAGCTTGATTAGTATTGAATACCCTTGCAGTATTGAATGCTAATATATAATATATAATATTATTAATGGTTATTCAATGCTAATATTGAAGCTGCAAGGCTATTCAATGCTAAGCAAGGCATCCAATTGCAACATCCACACTTGCCTCAGACAAGAGTTCTTTCTCCCACCTTGGACATTCCACAGATATATACACCCTACTTTTGTAGTCATAACAGTGGATTTGACCTTTTATTATTTAATTATTCACAAATCTTTAACTAGCTTTAAGAAAAACTGGGGCCCATTCATTGTGTTCTTCCAGCAGATATGGAGCCAAACCTCCATACACTTTTGTGTAGGGTAAAGGTAAAGAGCTGCAAGGGTGGTAGTGCAATGCATGACCTTGGAAGTGTCTATGGAGAACACTGGCTCTTTAGCTTAGAAACGGAGATGAGTACCAGGGGCGGCTCAACCCATTACGCAAAGTCAGTATTCGCAGTATAGTTGCTTTTGCCCAGGGGCGCTCTTGAGGCGATCCTGGGGGAAAATAGACCTGGGCATATGTGAGTTGTAGTTACTGGGATGTATAGTTCACCTACAATCAAAAAGCATTCTGAACTCCACCAATGATGGAATTGAACCAAATATGGCACACAGAACTCCCACAACGAACAGAAAATATATACCAGTGATTGGTTGGGGGGGGGGGGCACCAAAATACTGTTTGCTTACCGTTGAAAATTACCTAGGGCCGCCTCTGATGAGCACCAACCCCCAGAGTCAGACATGACTGGTCTTAATGTCAGGGTGTCAGAGGAGTCGCCAAAGACCATCAGAAAATACAGTACTTTCTGTTGGTCATCAGGGTTCTGTGTGGAAAGTTTGGCCCAATTCTATCAATGGTTGGGTTCAGAATGCTCTTTGATTGTGGTTGAACTATAAATCCCAGCAACTACAACTCCCAAATGTTAATGTCTATTTTCCCCAAACTCCACCAGTGTTCACATTTGGGCATATTAAGTATTTGTGCCAAGTTTGGTCCAGATCCATCATTGTTTGAGTCTACAGTGCTCTCTGGATATAGGCGAACTACAACTCCAAAACTCAAGGTCAATGTCCACCGAACCCTTCCAGTATTTTCTGTTGGTCATGGGAGTTCTGCCAAGTTTGGTTCAATTCCATCATTGGTGGAATACTCTTTGATTGTAGATTAACTATAAATCCCATCAACTACAACTCCCAAATGACAAAATCAATCCCCAGCCAACCCTACTAGTATTCAAATTTGGCTGTATCAGATATTTTTGCCAAATTTGGTCCAGTGAATGAAAAGACCTCTTGTATATCAGATATTTACATGACAATTCAGAACAGTAGCAAAATTACAGATATGAAGTAGCAACAAATTTATTTATTTATTTACTACATTTCTATACCACTTTTCTCACCCCTGGGGGACTCAAAGCAGCTAACATAATAAATGGCAAATTCAGTGCCACACACACACACACACACACACACATATATATATATCTGTAGATTAAAACCATTAAAACATCAAACATACACATAAGCATGAAACATATTATTGCTGCAATTAACAAAACAGGCCCCTTAATGTTATGGTTGGGGGTCACCACAACATGAGGAACTGTGTTAAGGAGTCACAACGTTAGGAAGGTTGAGAACCACTGCTCTAGAAAAGGTATTTTTAACTTTTCGTTTGTTTGTTTGTTCACACATTTATTTATCCAGTTTCCCCATTGGATCCATCTTCTAATCTCTTTACCAGATAAAGTCGACAAAAGCAATGACCAAAAGGGTTGGGTCATGTCCACAATGACAGGATTAGGTGTTAATGGGCACATCCCCCTCTGAAGATGAGAGGTCTGCATGGTACAAACTGCCTATCTGCTTCAACCCCATCTGGGTGGCACCACTGAGGTGGCAATTTGGGGGGAGGCATTGAAGTGGAAGGAATGGTATACATGGCTTGCCAGGGAGCGGATGGTTTAAGTAATAATAGCAGTAGTAGTAGTAGTAGTAGTAGTAGCAATGTCCTAATGGGGACTGTTGTCAGAAATCCAATATTATGTTTCTAAATTAAAAATTAATCAGAAAAAGATTATTCACAAATCTGATTAATATGTTCCCTTGTAGGAATTTATAAACTATCCAGCAGGATGTTAGGGTCAATATTGGCTTGGATGCTTTTCAGGCACAATCTCCAACCATATAGCAAGCTGTGCTTGTTTGTTTCAATCTTCCAGCAAGCTTAGTGTTAGAGCCATGCACGTGGGAGAGAGCGTGGAGCAGAAAACTAGACCCCGATGAAGTCAGAAAGCGTCACGATGTCCTTGGGGGATTCTGCAGAGCCGGTTTCTCAGTGACTATGAATCAGCAGCTGACCTGAAAATATCCAGGCATCGCCTATGAAATTGGATGCTTCAAGGCGCTAACCTATCTATATCACATACCTGAACTCCAGTTTTCTTCATTTAATAAAAACCCCTCTCGTTTGCATCAAAATACCAAAACAAAACAAAAGGAACCAACCTGAAAGCACCTTATTATGAATCTCCAGTTTTCTGAATTTTCAAAACCTTCTAGTTTGCCAATAAGGAAGCAAGTTGAAAACACAGAAGACAATGACCTGATATCAACTCTGATGTTTTACCAGATGAAAAAGCTGAAAAGCTAGGGAGTCTCAAAAGATATGAGTTCCTTGCCAGTTTTAAAGCCACATACACAGCGTGTTAGTCTTAGATATTGTGATGGCACAGAAACAGAGATTCGGAGCTGTCAGAGCTCTGGCTTTGATGTCATACAATCAATCCCATCACAAACCAGTAGCTGAGTTAACTGCAGTGGTGTGGAATGCCTACAGATGTCCCAACCACTTGTGGATGAGTTGCCAGAATTTGAGTTTCACAATCACCCCTCCTTCAACTCTGCCTAAGGACATTTGAAATTACAACCAGTATTTCCAAATTTTCATATATTTTATGTTCTGACCCACCTGAAATAAGGTAATAACAGGTTTTTTGCAAATAACCTCCTATTAGAATCATAGAATTGTAGAAATAGAAGAGCAGAGTTGGAAGGGACCACATGAGCACAATCAAAGCACCCCTGACAGATTGCCATCCAGCCTCTGCTTTAAAGTCTTCAAGAAATGTATTTGCTAGGCTTGGACGGTTTCGTTCGTTAATTTCGTAATTTGTTATTAATTCATATTTAAATTAGCTTACGATCCAATATTGAGCCATGCAGGAATAGTGTGAGGAGTAAATTAGATTCGAAACAATTTTTTCAATTTATTTCGTAATTATTTTGTAATTATTTTGTCATTATTTCGTAATTATTTCGTAATTATTTTGTAATTATTTCGTAATTATTTTCGCATGTCTGGTGCAAGTTTTATAGTTGTTGTTTGTTTTATCACACCAACAGTCAACAACAGAGGGAGAGGGAAGCTTCAGAAGTTCCCCCTGTCCCATTTGGAGGTTTTTTTAGCATATTGTGCAATTGCGTTCACCATTAATGAATCGATTCGTAATTATACGAAATTTCGTATATTTCAAAAATTTTAAAAGGAAAATTTCGGAATTATTTAAAAAATGAAACGCAAGGGCCCCCTAAAAATGAAACGAGTTTAGAACCAAATTTTTCCGTGGTTACCCAAGCCTAATATTTGCCTCTGGTCTCAATCACTTTCTCTACATGACAATAGTTAGGCTTGCTAATTAAAATAAATAAATAAATTCTGCAGTTTAGATGCATCCTTCACCAGGGTTAAGTACACACTGGATAAATGATGCCATCTGTGTTAAATGCACAGACATACACTTTGTAGGAAGACTTGTCTCTCTCAATCTGTCTTTAAGCAATCTTGTCTCATTCTCTCTCCTCATTCATTCTCTGAACAAGACATGGTAAATCAGGGCACTGAGCTCTTTGAAAAGTTCAAAGTATTATCCTCATCGCCTCACCTTTTGCACCTCTGATTTTAAAAGCAGCTCCAAAGTCAGGGCAAAGAAGCCAGGATAGGCTCCGAAGGCGGTGTCACGCCATGCATTGAGCGTCAGGTTTGAAAACGAGAGCATTAGCATATAAATGTTAACTCTCGGGAGTCGAGGCCTGCTGCGGGAAAGGGCCTGCTGGTTCCTGCTCTGTTTTTAAAAGAACAATTATTCCTTCTGACAGCAGTAAAGACCCCCTGAACTCAAACCAGAAGACTTTCACATTCATTGTCAAGGACCTACAGAAAGACTGTGTGACTTGAATCAGGTGACATTTATCTTCCCTAGAAAGCCACTGCATATACTTATATCTCAATGTACATTTCGTGGGAAGAAACTGGCAGAAATCGGCACCAGTTCCAGTACTATTGGTCTAACTGTCAGCAGGATGGACTTCCATCCCTCCCATAGACTTTGTCTACAACTGATAAGTCACTGTATCCCGTTTACTTAAATCTTCACTGAGTTTGGAGACTTCCAGGGTTGTGTTATTGTTGTTGTTGCCTTCAAGTCATTTCCAACTCATGGTGACCATAAGGAGAACCTCTCACAGAGTTTTCTTGGCAAGATTTGTTCAGAGGAGGTTCGTCTTGAACTCCTTCTGGAGCTGAGAGAGTATGACTTGACCAAGGTCAACCAGTGGGTTTCTATGGCTGAGCAGAGATTCCATCCCTGATCTTTAGAATCATTGTCCAACACTGAAAGCATTGCACCATCTTGGCTTGGTTTTATTTATTGTTGTTGTTGTTGTTGTTGTTGTTTATTCATTCAGTTGCTTCCAACTCTTCATGATGTCATGTACCAGCCCATGCTGGAGCTCCCTGTCAGCCGTGGCCACCCCCAGCTCCTTCAAGGTCAAGCCAGTCATTTCAAGGATACCATCCATCCATCTTGCCCTTAGTCAGCCCCTCTTCCTTTTTCCTTCCATTTTCCGCAGCATCATTGTCTTCTCTAAGCTTTCCTGTCTTCTCATTATGTGGCTACAGTCTGCATCTGCAGAAACCTTTACACCTAGATATACCATATCTGTCAATCCAAATACAATGCTTGTTCTGATATAGGTATTTTTTTATTACAAGAGATATCCCTTATTTGAGGGCCAGAAAACTTGGCCCTTATTGGACTATCAGGCTTCCCCTGTTGTATAGGAAATCCCCTTTTGGATGCTTGCAAATCTATCCTCTCTAGGAATCTTCTAGGAATCTATTTTTCTTGGATGCGAGTAGGAAAAACTAGAGGTTTCCTATTGTACTGTATTATTGGTATTAGCCTAAATCCTATTGATAGTCCGAATTAGAATAAATCCATTGAGTCCATTGTTTATCCATTGGACACTTCTGTCAACCCCATTGATTTAAAACATCTATTGCAGTAGCACAATATATTTACATCAAGATTAAAACAGAGATGGAAATGGAGGTGGATAGAGATGATAATACAATAGATAGAATAGTTGCATGGATATAATAGATATACAGATAAATCTCAGAACTCCATTATAAAGAGGAGATCAGTATAAAACAGGCATGGGCAAACATTGGCCCTCCAGGTGTTTTGGACTTCAACTCCCACAATTCCTAACTGCCTCAGGCCCCTTCCTGCGGGTGTTAGGAATTGTCGGAGTTGAAGTCCAAAACACTGGAAGGCCCAAGTTTGCCCATGCCTGGTATAAATAATTAAAACCTCATTGAAACAGCAGTATTTATTGCCCATCTGAAAAATAAGGAAAGGATCTGTCTAATCATCCTCTGGAAGTTCTCTGCCAAAGTGGGCCACTACTGAAAAGATCCTGCCTTGGCAACCAAACCAATCAAAGCTCTCTACGTGATCAAACATGTAAAATATCCTCCAGTTGGGACTGTATTTTATGGGCAGATTCAAATGGTCTCTCAGCGGAAAACTCAAGAGACTGAAGATGACCAGCAGCGACAGATGTAGAGAGTTGTTAGAGTGTGAGAAAAGGCTTTATGACTGGCTCGTTTACAAAGAAAATGATAGCCATGGTTACCTTTCAGCTAACAAGGAGCTTTCTGTATCAAACAATTATTCATTGTGTCACAGGCTCCCTTTGACTTACGCTGGAGAGGAGGACATACCACGCTCCCTTCCTGCATAGTTCTTATTGCACAAAGAGGTGGAGAAGCTGGGACGGAGGGAGTGGGGGTAGAGAAATACAATTATAGTCTGCTTTTATCCAAATGCCACAGAACAAGACATGAAAGTAGATGCTTTCAAGCAGCAGGCTTGAAGAGAATAGAGCAATATGGGACAGCAGACACAATAGTTCCCCCACCATTTTGGAGGGGCTTTTCAAATCTGTAAATGAACTGAGATTTGAACTGAGACAAAGGAAAGATGCTATGATTGATTGTTCAGGTGTGAATGAAGATTTCTGTCTTTTTATATGCCTCTCCAGATCACAATCCAACACAAGGTTGCATATGGCATAACCAATCCTGGATAACTATATGGGGGTAGAGACCAAATTCCACTGCCTCCCCATCAATAACACTCACCAGCGGCAAGCCCAAATACCTCCATGTTGTTGTTGTCATTATCACTGTATTTATATATTTACTAAATAAAGAAGTGTATTCTCTGTTTTTCTCTCGAGACCACAATAATAATAATAATAATAATAATAATAACAACAACAACAACCACTACAACACCAATACACATTCAATGAAAGTCCATATACCTCCATGTTCCTCTGTAGTCCTTTTAAAAAATATTGACAGAGCATATGGCACTTGCTTTTGCCTTTCTGAAAGGGGCTGTAGAGGAAAACAGAAGCATTTGGGGGTAGTATAAGTTTTGGGAGGAGGGGATTACTTGGAGAACACCTCTCTCAGAATCTCTAGGTCTATGGTCAACTTCTGTGGAAGATCTAGAGCAGGCATGGGTAAACTTCAGCCCTCCAGTTGTTTTGGACTTCCACTCCCACAATTCCTAACAGCCTCAGACCCTTTCCTTCCCCCCCCCCCTCAGTTTTTGAAGTCCAAAACACCTGGAGGGTCCAAGTTTGCCCATGCCTGATCTAGAGATTCCAGGACAAGTGCTCTCTCTAGAAATGTCTAGGTCCTCTAGTGTGATTCTGTGAGCAACTTCCAGTTGAAATTGACCAAATGTAGAAGGCTATTAGTTCACCGATTTAATTACAGTATTTATTTATTTATTTACACTATTTATACCCTGCCTTTCTCTATCCCAAGGGGGATTCAAGGCGGCTTACATATGGCAATTATTCAGTGCCTTAAACACATACAAACATTAAGCTTGAAATAAACTGAATTAAAATTAATGCATATTAAACATTTAAAAATTACATTCAATATTAAAATCACACCATCCAAGAATCGTAGTCTAAGGCCATTCCATAATCATTTCACATATTCTAATTATATCATTGCACTGTGCTATTCTCCAAAAACCTCCTCCCAGAGCCAGGTTTTTACTCTCCTTCTGAAGGCTAGGAGGGAGAGGGCTAATCTAATGTTGCTAGAGAGGGAGTTCCACAGCCAAAAGGCCACTACTGAGAAGGCCCTGTTTCTCGTTCCCACTAGTCATGCTTGCAAAAAAAGGTTGGACCAAGAGCAGGGCCTTCCCAGACAATTTTAATCCCCAAAGTGATTCATAGAGGATGATACGTTCAGATAGGTAAACTGGGCCAGAAACATAGCCTAAAGCTAGCACTTTGAAGCCTAGAGAAGACAATTATGCTGGGGAAAGTGGAAGGCAAAAGGAAGAGGGGCCGACCAAGGGCAAGATGGATGGATGGCATCCTTGAAGTGACTGGACTGACCTTAAAGGAACTGGGGGTGGTGACGGCTGACAGGGAGCACTGGCGTGGGCTGGTCCATGAGGTCACGAAGAGTCGGAGACGACTGAACGAATGAACAACAAGCACTTTGAATTGTGCTCGGTAGCAGACTGGCAGCCAGTGGAGCTGGCGTAACAGGGGGTTGTGTGCTCCCTGTATGATGCTCAAGTGAGCAACCTGACTGCCACCCATTAGACCAACTGAAGCTTCCAAACAGTCTTCAAAGGCAACCCCACATAGAACATGTTGCAGTAATCTATACGGGAGTGTGGACATAATATCTTTATCTAGGAATTTCTAGGTATCAGTGGTCAACCTTGTCTGGAAGTTCCTTTTCCCCTCTTCCAATACATGGACCTTGTCACTTTGGGTGTTTAATAGCACTAGAATCTTTAAGTTCCACTAACAGATAACAATGAGGGTAAGAGTTTAAAAAAAACCCCAAATAGAGACTATCAAGTGCAATTATACAAAAATGGTACTCTATTGACTTTTTTTCCTAGTCCATCTTCTTCTGTTCCAAAACGACTACATTTAATTAATGAATTCTTGCTTTTATCACGATTCTCAGTAAATTGGAACAAATCTGTAATTATGTCCATCGAGTGTAAGAAGATAAAATTTGTCCCACGGGGCTGGCAATTACAGGTGAATTCTAGCTTTATTAAGCAGGGCATGTCAGTGGTAATTGCTGAACTGTCAAATATATATGCTGTTAATTTGGATCCTTTGTTACTGGATCTTCAACCCAATTTAACTCCATAGCAAGGGGGGGGGGGGATACAATTTTCTTTTCCCTCCAACCACTCTCTAGGGACAGGTAAGCAGAACTGTTTTTAAAAAAGTGTCAAACGTACCGTGTGTACGTTGTGTGTGTGTGTTCCATTATGCTTGTTTCTCCTGCAAGATCATAAAATATCTTAAAACATGTATTAGGGCAAAAAAGGGCTCAGAATGGATACACATAAAGGGCTGTTGAATCCCTCTGCCCTGTTTGCAACAGTTACAGTATCCTTTCTGTGATCTTATCCTTATTCAGGCGAAGCATGGAACAGTGAGCATCCATGAAGCAGGGTGTGTACAATGCTGACCCTAAGAAAGCTGTCCAGCATAGAGTTGGAAGAGTTCCCCAGGGCCATCCAAGACCACGCCATTCTATCATGCATAGAGACACAATGAAATTTCTCCTGGCAGATGATAGTTCATCCTCTATTTAAGCACCTCCAGAGAAGAGGATTCGAGCAGACTCCAGGGCAGCAACAGATCCCACTTTGAAATAGCTCTTACCATCAGGAAGTCCGTTGAAATGTTTAGGTGGAATCTCTTCCTGCCATTTGAATCTATTGTTCTTTGTCTCTGGAGCAGCAGAAAACCAACTGGTTCCATCTTCAAGCTGACCTTCTTCAAATATTAAAAACATGACTCTCATGTCTCCTCCTAACCTTCTCTTCTCTAGGTTAAACATCTCCAACTCCCTAAGTAACTATTCACAGTGATTCATGGTGTACAGACCTCTGAATATTTTGGTTGCCCTCATTGGACACTATCCACTTATCCACATCCTTCTTGAACTGTGGTGTCCACAACTGGACAGTCCACAAAGTGAGGACTGACCAAAGCAGAATAGAGTGTTATTATTACTTCCCTCCATCCAGGCCAGCGGTTCTCTAGTGGTCCACAAGACAAAGAAGAGTGGTGTGTGGAGGTTTTAACTGCAGGCAAGTGGAGATCCCCTTCCTTCCTTCCTTCCTTCCTTCCTTCCTTACTTACTTACTTACTTATAGGCTACCTTGAGATAGATGAGTTCAAGGGTAGAGGCCACTGCAAAGAGTGTTTTCCTGAATGGCAGAGGGTTGGACTGGATGACCCTTGGAGTCTCTTCCAACTCTAGTATTCTAGTGTTCTTGAACTGTGGTGTCCACAACTGGACAGTTCACCAAGTGAGGACTGACCAAAGCAGAACAGAGTTTTATTATTACTTCCCTCCATCCAGGCCAGCAGTGGTCCACAAGAAAAAGAAAAGTGGTCTGTGGGGGTCTTAACTGCAGGAAAGAGAAGATCCCCTTCCTTCCTTCCTTCCTTCCTTCCTTCCTTCCTTCCTTCCTTCCTTCCTTCCTTCCTCATGGGCTACCTTGAGATAGAGGAGTTCAAGGGCAGAGACCACTGACTGTTTTCCTGAATGGCAGAGGGTTGGACTGAATGGCCCCTGGAGTCTCTTCCAACTCTAGTATTCTAGTGCTCTTGAATTGTGGTGTCCACAACTGGACAGTTCACCAAGTGAGGACTGACCAAAGCAGATTAGAGTGTTATTATTACGTCCCTCCATCCAGACCAGCGGTTCTCCAGTGGTCCACAAGAAAAAGATAAGTGGTCTGTGGGGGTCTTAACTGCAGGCAAGGGGAGATCCCCTTCCTTCCTTCCTTCCTTCCTTCCTTCCTTCCTTCCTTCCCTCCCTCCCTCCCTCCCTCCCTCCTTCCTTCCTTTTCTTTCTCATGGGCTACCTTGAGGTAGATGAGTTCAAGTGTAGAGGCAACTGTGAAGAGTGTTTTCCTGCATGGCAGATGGTTGGACTGGATGGCCCCTGGAGTCTCTTCCAACTCTAGTATTCTAGTGCTCTTGAACTGTGGTGTCCACAACTGGACAGTTCACCAAGTGAGGACGGACCAAAGCAGATTAAAGTGTTATTATTACGTCCCTCCATCCAGACGAGCGGTTCTCCAGTGGTCCACAAGAAAAAGAAAAGTGGTCTGTGGGGGTTTTAACTACAGGCAAGGAGAGATCCCCACAGACCGACCTTCCTTCCTTCCTTCCTTCCTTCCTTCCTTCCTTCCTTCCTTCCCTCCCTCCCTCCCTCCCTCCCCCCCCCCCTCCTTCCTTTCCCATGGGCTACCTTGAGGTAGATGAGTTCAAGTGTAGAGGCAACTGCGAAGAGTGTCTTCCTGCATGGCAGATGATTAGACTGGATGACCCTTGGAGTCTCTTCCAACTCTAGTATTCTAGTGTTCTATCATTCTAGTACTCTAGGATTCAGAGGTTGAATGGCCATCTGCCAAAAGGACTTTGCTTGGGTTTTCCTATATAGCAAAAGGAGATTGGACTGGATGGCCCTTGGGGTCTCTTCCAACTTGATGCTTCTTGTATTCTTGCATCTCAATGGTCCACAATGTGCCCAAATTTTGCCTCATTGTTCAGCGGTCTCTTAAATGTTGGGAACACTGCTTTAGACATTACATTCCTATCGAAGCAGCCTAGAATAACATTGGCTTTTTCAGCTGCTGCCTAGATTGACTAAGACACCTCGATCCCTTTCTTATGTATTACTGTAGGAGCTAAACATGCTAGAGGGTTATTATTATTATGTTTATGTTTATGAACAGTATTTTCTGTTGGTCCTGGGAGTGGAAAATCTTGCCCAATTCTATCGTTGGTAAGATTCAAAATTCTCTTAGTTAGTAGGTAAACTATAAATCCCAGCAACTAGAACTTGCAAATGTCAAAGTCTGTTTTCCTCAAACTCCACCAGTGTTCATATTGGGGAATATAGAGGATTCATGCCAATATTAGTCCAGATCCATCATTGTTTGAGTCCACAGTGCTCTCTGGATGTAGGTGAACTACAACTCCAAAATTCAAGGTCAATGCCCACCAAACCCTTCCAGTATTTTCTGTTCATCATAGGAGTTCTGTGTGGGAAGTTTGGTCCAATTCTATCATTGGTGGGGTTCAGAAAGCTCTTTGGTTGTAGGTTAACTATAAATCCCAGCAACTACAACTCCCAAATGACAAAATCAATCCTGCTCCCTCCCCCAAACCCCACCAGTATTCACATTTGGGCGTATTGGGTTTTTGTGCCAAATTTGATCTAGTAAATGAAAATATATCCTGCATATGAGGTATTTACATTACGATTTATAACAGTAGCAAAATTACAGTTATGAAGTAGCAACAAAAACAATTTTATGGTTGGGGGTCACCACAACATGAGGAGGTGTATTAAGGGGTTGCAGCATTAGGAAGGTTAAGAACCACTATTCTGGGTATTTGCTAGATTCTCAGTTCTCAATCTGTTCTCAATTTCTGCTGGATGCCATTCATTTCAATAGAGTTCACCATAATCTGCAGTTTAGCATTTCCATGGTAAGTCCAGGAATATATCCACCGAGGCTATGAAATTCATACTATATTTTGCTACTTAGCCAACACAGCTGTCCCAGTTGTATAGTTTCTGGATTCAAAGATACCATCTTTTATCAGAAAGTAAAGGACTATGTGAGCATGTATTCTTTCTCCCTCATTCCAAATTGTCCTGCTGCCTTGTTGAAAAGAAATCTGGGAATTCAAGTTTGAGACATAAAACACAACACTCCTTTAAGCTTCTTCTTTTTAAAAAAAAAATGCCTCAAACACACAAATTCCCCCTCTTCAATCAGTCTGCAATGGAAGGAAGGAAGATAAGTTGACATGGCAAAACAAGAGCACTTGAACACTTGGTAGCAGAATAAATTTTATTTTATTCTTATTTAAAATGCTCCAGGGACAAACAAAAGAGCCATCACTCTCTGCGTATTACGATTTCACCTGTCTTGGAAGGAGGAATTGAAAGGCATTTTAATGAACAGATGGAAAGCTTTGTCGGACTTTACTGCAACATCAGTAACTATCTTCCCGTCTCTATTCTCCGCTGAAACACTAACTCCTTTTGGCGCTCTTCAATAAATACTAACAGAGAAAACTCCCGCAGATAGCACACGGGGGATTCATTTCATCCTATTTCATCCTCCTGTACCAATGCTGAAATGGTATCGCAGCAGCAGAGATTCCCTCCCTTCATATTGCTGACACCGGTAGATTCTTGGAACCAATGCAGCGCCATAGGTATATGCAGGTACCTGTTGCAGTATATTCAGCTACAGAAAAGGGGCTGAACCCATCCTCAGTCATCCCTTTGCTCCCCAATGAAACCCAAATAGTCATGTTAGTTAGCGAGGGGAAATTGCATTGCTTAAACATGATTTTTCAGTGGAGTAGCATTAGGAAAAGTTTCAGAAAAGAGGCTCAGTCAGCTCTCCATATTTACGGTTTTGATTTGATTATTCACAGCTTTGATTAAAATAATATCTATATAAATAAAAATGTAATGTTCATTTGTGGAATTAACATAACTCAAAAACCACTGGGTGAATTGACACCAAATTTGGACACAATACACCTATCAGGCCAACGAGTGGCCATCACTCATAAAAATGCTGAAAAACACAACAAAAGAGACTTTAGAAGCAAAAAAAACACATTATAACGCTTGTGCAAAACCACATATATACATGTAAGCACACATATACACATATATACACAAACAAAACACACGTACACAGACTGGGCCATAGCAACACATGGCAGGGGACAGCTAGTAATAGTATACTTTATTTATATTCCACTCTATCTCCCCAAGGGGACTCAGAGTGGATTACAGAATACATATATGACAAACATTAAGTGCTGTTCTGCAATTAACAACAAAGACAGATAGTACATAGATAGAGGCAAGGCTTCCCTCTTTTTTAATCTCTGGCATCTGGAGGTTGTGCGCGACTCGGCCATGCGTAGGTGTTGTTGTTCCATTTTTCCACGCCAAGGAGCCTGTCACCTATGGACGCCTTCCTGATCTAATGGCCAGCATGTTTTCAGGGGTGCCTTTTACCTCCACATCAAAGCGGTACCTATTTATCTACTCACATTGCTGTTTTTGAACTGCTAGGTAAGCAGAAGCTAGGGCTGACGGTAGGAGCTCACCCTGATCCGCAGCTTGAAGAAGATTTTCTGTACTCCTCAACCGCTTAAGGGGGGAAAGGAAGGGACCTGAGGCTGTTAGGAATTGTGATAGTTGAAGCCCAAAACACTTGGAGGGCCAAAATTTGACCGTGCCTTGTATAGAAGCACCCCTACCTGGGCCTTGCATTCTCCACCAAAATACACCCTACTGCCATTGTAAGAAAGGAAAGGTATATAATTGTAGCAAAGGGCCAAACAATAATATTGTTGGAAGCATCATCTGAAGCTTTTGGACCAATTAGCAGAAGTGAGGAATGATTTCAAGGAAACTCTAGGTGTCAGAAATCTGGTCATGTGAGCGCAGTCCAAAATAAGAGCTCTTTGGGGATTATTTTGCCTATTTTTGAAAGGCTCTGTGATGCCATGTTAAACAAGCAAGGCACTGAAGTCTCACGCAGGAATCTCAGCCATCAAAATAACTTAATCCTCCGAGCTCCTGATGTGGAATGAATGAAAGTATGATCCGGGTGCTTAAGATATCATCGCCCGTTGCTACGGCAACTGCTCTTCTCTCTCCCAAAACCTGCAAAGTGGATGATGCCTCCGCCGAAAGGGAGGGAGTTGGCTCAGGGCTCCATTCTTGCCAAAATTGGCTTCATGAGCAACAGTAATGAGGGACACTTGGCAACATCCTTCCAAGCGGATTTTGGCAAGGAGCCTCCAGGAGAGAACAGCCAATCTTCTCACTGCATCTTGGGATATGGTTGGGTATGTTGACATTAAAAGGAGAAATGTTTCGTGTGCTATGTGCCTCCCGCCTCGCTGGATCATAAAGTAAACAGTCATATGAATCGGACAGTGTGGTCTTCCTTCATTGAATAATTTGAGAGGATTTTTTTCCGTGTCAGGAGTGACTTGAGAAACTGCAAGTCGCTTCTGGTGTAAGGATGTTGCCCAGGGGACACCCAGATGTTTTGATGTTTTTACCATCATTGTGGGAGACTTCTCTAATGTCCCCACATAGGGAGCTGGAACTAACAGAGGGAGCTCATCCGTGCTCTCCCTGGATTTGAACCTGTGACCTGTTGGTCTTCAGTCCTGCTGGCACAAGGGTTTGACCCACTGTACCACCAGGGGCTCAATTTGGGAGGATGACTTCAAACTACAGGAAAGGAGATTCCACCTGAACATTAGGAAGAACTTCCTAACTGTGAGAGCTGTTCAGCAGTAGGACTCTCTGCCCTGGGGTGTGGTGGAGGCTCCTTCTTTGGAGAGGTTGGATGGCCATCTGTTGGGGGTGCTTTGAATATGAATTTCCTGCTTCTTGACAGCGGGTTGGAACGGATGGCCCATGAGGTCTCTTCCAACTCTATGATTCTATATCAGGGGAAGCTTACATGCTATCCTTTGCAGTCATATGAATTAGGCAGCATGGTCCTCCTTCATTGGATGATTTGGGTGGATATCAGAAGAAGCTCATTTGCCATCCTTTACCCTCCAATCTCTTTTAACACATCTGAGCACTTTTCAGCCCATGAGCCTGCTTGATCTTGGTATGCTAATAATGTCATCGGCACACCAGGTGCTAATTTATAATTAAAGCAGACTTCACATCAATATCCAAATTAATTTCTAAACGGGGGGATAGTTATGATTTTAAAAAAAGAATTAATTATCAAGCTCTGTCCATCCCTAGAGTAAAATTCCAGCTTCATGTATTATTCAAATTTGTACAAACACAGATAACATCATTGACTCATGCTTCCTGTACTGAGTGATTTCCAGAGTTACTTGACCATTCATACATTCTGGAACAGATGAAGGAAGAAACAAGTAGAGCCATGGTCTATCATGGTTTCCACATCACTCAAGCCACCAAATGTAGCTTTGGCTGATAATAACAAGACCAGGTTTAGGGACAAATACTTTCTTGGACTTCAGTTCACACAATCCTCGGCCAGCTTGGCCACCATTCAACAATTGACTCTAGTTGAGACTAAGCAATACGATTCAAGTCTTTAGACCCCAAATATAAGATTAAAGCAGGGCTCTTCTCATATTCTAAACTGGGCTGCCCAATTATCTTGTAAATTTGAAGCCACTGGGGGCTCTTCCACACAGCTGAATAAAATCCCACATTTTCTTCTTTGAAATGGAATATATGGCAGTGTGGACTCAGATAAACCAGTTCAAATCAGAAATTGTGGGATTTTCTGTCTTGCTATTCTGGATTATATGGCTGTGTGGAAGGGCCCTGGTTCATGTTCTACTCTTTGGAGCAGAGAAGAGAAGCTAACTCCATCTTCTACATGACATGCCTTCATATATTTAAATATGACTATTATGCCATCCCTCCATCTTATTTATATATTTACTATATTTATACCACATCCTTCTCACCCTGAAGGGGACTCAGAATGGATTACAAGTAGGAAAAAGTCAATGTCACATAAAACAGATTATACAAATAAAATAAGCATATACATTAAAGCCATAAAGTTAAAAACATCGAAACATTAAAACCAATTATGAAAACCACACAATCCAAAACCATAGTAGCCATTCCGCTTATAATTGCAATTTTTCCGTTTCACTTATTACACTAAGTTTATTGTCCGAAGGCTTGGTCCCACAGCTGAGTTTTTACTTTCTTCCTAAAGGTCAGAAGGGAGGAAGCTGATTTGATTTCACTGAGGAGAGAGTTCTATAACCAAGGGGCCACCACTGAGAAGGCCCTGTCTCTCGTCCCCACCAGTCACACATGTGAAGGAGGTGGGACCGTGGCAGGCCCGTAGCCAGGATTTTGTTTCGGGGGGGGCTGAATTTTTTTTCAGGGGGGGTTTCAGGGGGGCTGGGTTTCGGGGGGGGGCTGAGTCTGAGTGAAAGAGGGTCTAGTCTAGCAAACCTTTTGTATCATTACCCCAATACCCCCATGCATATGGGATATTGAGTATGGTGATCAGATCATGATATGAATAAACATAACAGTTTAAATAATGCACCATTAAGGCCTTTTCGCGAACCACCATGAAAGTTTCGGGGGGGGGGGCTGAAGCCCCTCGAGCCCCCCCCCCCCCCCCCCGGCTACATGCCTGGACCGTGAGCAGGGCCTCTCCAGAAGATCTTAACCTCCAAGGTGGTTCAAGGGCTTTTTAGGCTAAAGCCAGCACTTTGAATTGTGCTCGGTAGCAGACTGGTAGCCAGTGGAGCTGACGCAACAGGGGAGTTGTAGCCTCCCTGTACGCTGCTCCAGTGAAGAATCTGGCTACCGCCCATTGAACCACTTGAAGCCTCCAAACAATCTTCAAAGGCAACCCCACGTAGAGCGGGTTGCAGTAGTCTATTTTGGGATGTAACAAGAGTATGGTCTACTGTGGCCAAGTCTGGCTTCTCAAGGTATGGGCGCAACTGGCGCACAAGTTTTAATTGTGCAAAAGCTCCCTTGGCCACTGTCGAGACCTGGGGTTGCAGGCTCAATGATGAATCCAAAAGAACTCCCAAGCTGCAAACTTGTGTCTTCAGAGGGAGTGTAACCCCATCCGGCACAGGCCGTTACCCTATTCCATTCGGTCTTTCGACTGACCAGGAGCACCTCTGTCTTATCTGAATTCAGTTTCAATTTGTTCGCCCTCATCCTGATCATCATGGCTCCCAAGCACTAGTTCAGGATCTACACAGCCTCCTTAGCAGTAGGTGGAAAGGGGTGATAAAGTTGGACATCATCTGCATACAGGTGACATCAAACTCCAAAACCTTTCCTTCTCCAAGCTAAACATGCTAAAATTACTTACGTTTTCAAGTCTTTGATCATCTTGTTTGGCCTTTTCTGGATATGTTACAGCTTGACTGTATCCTTCTGGAATTGACATGTTTAACAGCAATCCACATACAACTCTACTTTCATGTCCTTGACCTAAATGTAAGAATTACATATTGGACAAAAGAGCCCAACCATTTCCCTAGGAAATCTAAGAGTTGCATAAGGCACCAACAATGTTACAGTGTCTGCATCATTAGTGTCTACATTATTGGTTCATGAACCTAGAATCCTTTATAATACTGTATGATCCCTCTATTAAACAATTGAAGACTCCTGTGTGAATATCTGAAACTCCAAGTAATAGTGAATCCTATCTTTTGAGTATACTTGGGAAAGAAAGCATGCCATAGAGTCACACTGGAGGATGTAGAGAGGCCCACAATACATCTAGAAAGGAATATTTTTGAAGTATGGGCAAGTGAAACTGTGGATACTGAATCTATGCATACTGTATTCACTTCAAAATATCTAATGGTGCATTCCACTAGAGGTATTCTGGGGAAAAAGATGCATATATTACCATGAAGAGAACAGATGCAACCTTGGAGACATCTACAACCACTTCACTCTATCTAATGTGTGAATCCACCTTACAGTGCCCTGTGGCCTGTTTATTATTCCATCTCATTGAGGCATATGTTTCTTCATTGATTTGAGATAATCTCATTAGCACGTGGGACATTTATACGGTGACATCATTCTGACAGATTGCTCCCCGAGGTATGATATTAGATCAGAGAATTACCATTCATCATACTATTTATGACAAATCTAATAGCATGAGCTGATTTGTTACATGATGTGCCTTGTATGCTTTTTTCCTAACAGCTACACTTGTCCTTTCAGCCTTCAGCCATCGATCCCTTCCTTGAACTGTGAAGAAAGACATGGGGCACTTTTAACTTCTTGCTGGTAAAAACAGAAACACTTATTTACAGCAAAGGTTATGCCATGGCTTTGCATTCTAAGGGACCTCCGCTACTCTCATGTACAGACGCAGGTTCACTTGGGAGTGATCCTCACCGCTGAGCCTGGAACCTCGGTCTTGGCAGTGGCCAGGTGAGCTTTTGCACAATTAAAACTAGTGTGCCAGCTGCACCTGTACCTTGGGAAGTCTGATCTGGCCACTGTGGTCCCCACTCTTGTTACATCCTGAATAGACTACTGCAACGCACTCTATGTGGGGCTACCTTTGAAAACTGCCCAGAAAATCTAACTAGTCCAACAGTCGGCAGCCAGGCTGCTCACTGTAGTGGCGTACAGGGAGCACACAACTCCTCTGTTATGCCAGCTCCACTGGCTGCCGATCAGCTTCTGAACACAATTCAAAGTGCTGGTTTTAAGCTTTAAAGCTCTAAACGTTTGTGGCCCAGACTACCTGTCCGAATGTATCTCCTGGTACGAACCAACACAAAACTTAAGATCATCTGGAGAGGCCCTGCTCTCAATCCCACCACCATCGCAAACATGACTGGTGGAAATGAAGGACAGGGCCTTCTCAGCAGTGGCCTCCCGCCTGTGGAACGCTCTCCCCAGAGACATCAGATTGGCCACCTCCCTCCTGTCTTTTAGAAGGAAAATCAAGACCTGGCTGTGGGACCAAGCATTCGATCAGTGAGCAGCAAGTGAAAGAAGATTTTAACAACTTATGGCAATGATTTGACCTGGACTGGATTTTGGATTTTGATTTTTAATAGGCATGTGTTAATCAATTGTTTTAATTACTGTTTTAATAGTTTAATATTTTAAATGTACTGTTGATTGTTTATGATAATGGCACCGTATGGTGCTTTTGTGAGGCCGCCTTGAGTCCCCCCTGAGAAGGTTGGGGTATAAATATAGGAAATAAATAAATAAATACAGCAAAGGAAGACAATACACATTGCTCCGATCTTGGGACTTACCCAGCATCTGCAAATGCCCTTTGACCATTTCCAGCTTCATTAACATCCCTTGGAAAGATGGGAAAGGAGTTGGTGCTTGAAGGAATTATTGAAGTCTCCATTTGGAGCTATGACTGTAAAGGCTGGCTGAGTACAAATGGCTTCAGATACCAATGTATGGCGAGTGGCCCACCCTGGTATTTCTGGTGACCAGCTACTTCTATATAAATTGGGTAGCAGTTCTCTTTAGGATCATGGTCAGCACTTTTGGCAACCTTTCTTTGAAATCAGGACTAAAAGCCAGGTTAGAGTTACCATTTCACTGAGATAGGAGCCAACAAGGACCATTGCAAACCAGTGTGATTCTAGGCTGCATCAATAGAAGTGTAGTGTCCGGAGTGAAGGAAGTAATAGTACTACTCTGAGCACCATAATTTGAGAAGACTATTGTGAAGCTGGAACTTGTTCAAAGGAGAGTAGCCAAATGTATTTATTTGTTTGTTTGTTTGTTTGTTTGTTTACAGTATTTATATTTCACCCTTCTCACCGCGCAGGGGACTCAGGGTGGATTACAATGCACATATACATGGCAAACATTCAATGCCATTAGACATACAACATATATAGACAGACACAGAGGCAATTTAACATTTCTGCTTTCTGGCTTCATGAGGGTATGCTTGATTCCGGTCACAGGGGGAGTTGCTGCTTCACTGTCCACTTGTGACACCAAGTCCTTGGTAGAGTACTTCCTCATTCTGATGCACGCTGCTGGAAGGTTTTATGGTGTTATAAATTAGTTAAATTAGCCTCCCCGCATAAAGCGGTACCTAAATTTCCTACTTGACAGACACAACTGTCTTTCAGGCTGCATAGGTCAAGAGCAAGTTAGACTATTAATGGTTGGGAGCTCACTCTGACCCGGACTGGCTTCAAACTAATGACCTCTCAGTCAGTAGCAATTTGACACTAACTAGCTGTGCCACAGCCTGGTCCATCTAAAATAATTAATGAAACCATGAATCGCTATGAGAAACAGCTTAAAGAGTTGAGTATGGTTAGCCTGGAGAAGGTTAAGAGGGGACATGATAGCCATGTGTAAATATTTGAAAAGACACCATATTGAGGAGGGAGCCATTCTGATTATATGATCAGAAGTAGCGGTCTAGTGGTACATTGCCAACACAGTGGCATCTAAAATGGCAACACAAGCAAGAACAATGTTAGTGGCAAATGTGGTGATGGTGGTGATGGATAATAGAAACCAAGCCCTTTCATTGGAAATAACGTTTTCTCTAATTCTACCTGGTTCAGATATTTATTGCCATAGTATCTTGCCTCAGCAAGGTGATCTATTGTTCCCTGTGGGCAGGGAGTTCTCCATCATGTCTGCCAACATCCGCAATGGTGCAAAAAAACCCAAGAAATAACTGAAATTAAATCATATGAGAAATGCTTCCCTGGTGACCACACCACGTCAAAGGAGGCCTGAGCACCATGTGAATAAGAGATTGGTGGGGGATTTATAGAACTCTGGGGAGAAACGTCAAGAGGAAATATTTCAAAGGACATTTTGCACTGGGGGGTTCTGTTTGTCTTTTTGGATAGTCTCTTGGGAAAGAAAAGAAAAAGATCCAAGTTGTTATTAATTTTCAGAAATGTATGAGTCCTCTGGACAGCACAACACTTGTTTGTTCCTTAGTTGTCTTTTGAAGAGTATTGGGTCATGTGGCTTTTCAAGCTATTATGGCCAGGATCATATTGGGATCTCTATTTCACACATTTGTAAATTGCCTTCGGGAAGAGGTTAGTAAATGGTGCACAATAGCCACATTCAGTTGTGCTTCTGTTCATAGCAAAGTTGTGCATCTGCTTGTAGCAAAGCTTCAGAAAAGGGGCACTCAATTGTGCCTACATTTTTGTGCACTGGGTTCCTCAACATTGCCAAGAATTATGTAACACAATCCATGTTTAATTTCACATGTAAAGATTGATATGGCAAAACTCTTGACCTATGAGGGTCAGTTGCTAAAATTGTGGTTTCCAGATTTCACATACAATGGAGCAGAGACTGGAAGAGGTTAACTACAGCCTTGCTATTGACCAACAGAGGACATAAATTAGTTGCTATTGAAATGCCTAATCTCTGCTTTGAATAGGTGGCACAGTGGGTTAAACTTTGTGATCAAAAGATCAGCGGTTCAAATCTGGGGAGAGGGGTGAGCTCCTGCTACTTAACCTAGCAGTTAAAAACATGCAAATGTGAGCAAATCAATAGGTACCGCTTTGGCAAGAAGGTAATGGCACTCCATGCAGTCATGCTGGCCACATGACCTTGGAGGCATCTATGGACAACATCGGCTCATCAACTTAGAAATTGAGATGAGCACCCCCTTCCCCAGAGTCGAACATGACTAGACTTAATGTCAAGGGGAAACTTTTACCTTTACCTTTTGTACTACTTGGAATGTGAACTGTTTTTCCCCCGGAACTTTTCAATTCTATATCATCCTGAGTATTTCTTCTTCATCTTTATCTTCTTTGTAGTGCTATACGAATATTAATAAATTTTAACAAAAATGTATTTAAACCCATAGAATGATTTCCTTCTCTGCAATGAGGACTATGAGGCAATAGATTTCTAAAGTATGCAAAATATAATTGTTGTTATCTCAAGGGCTCATAGATCTTCAAGTCAAATCTAGTTAGATTTATTTTAAGAAGTAAGAATCTTGCCTTAATTTAAGAAGGTTTTCAATTTTTATTCTGTTATGGCAATTTGACTGGGTTTAATGTCAAAGGGAAACTTTTATCTTTATGGCAATTTGTGAACTCAATGGAAGGGAGGAAAATTAATGCAATTTTCCTGCTTCTTGGCAGAGGGTTGGTCTGGTTGGCCTACGAGGTCTCTTCCAACTCTATGATTCTATGAGGGTTCTTGATCAGCGTAAATGCTGAGGCAGATCCTCAAATAGACAAGATGGTGATCCAACCCACTTGTCTTTTCTGTGTCCACTCCTCCCAGTTGGATTTATGGGACACTGAGACAAATGTTGACATTTGAATAAATCTTGTGCTTTCTTCTGTTCCTGGAAGATGTGTTTAGATAGTTTGGGGGATTTCAAAATCAGCTTTTCTCTGCAGATTGCTTCTCTCCCACCTTGAGCTGAAGTGAGAGGTAGCTTCCACTCCCGAACTTAAGCAGAGGTTGGATGGTCACCAGTGAGGAATAATTTATATGGAGGAGGTTGGACTACATCTCTGTAGTTCTAGGAAACGTACTTTCATCATACGAAAGAATATGGAGCCATGGTGGTGTGATGGATTAAACCAGTGGTTCTCAACCTGTGGGTTCCCAGGTGTTTTGGTCCACAACACCCAGAAATCACAGCCAGTTTACCAGCTGTGAGGATTTATGGGAGTTGAAGGCCAAAACATCTGGGGACCCACAGATTGAGAACCACTGAGTTAAACCATTGTGCTGGCTGAAATTCTGACCTGAAGGTCGGCAGTTTGAATCTACAAGATGGGGTGAGCACCCATCTGTCAGCTCCAGCTTCCCATGCAGGGACATGAGAAGCCTCCCACAGGATGATAAAAACATCCAGGTATCCCCTGGGCAATGTCCCTGCAGATGGCCAATTCTCGCACACCAGAAGCGACTTGTAGTTTCTCAAGTTGTTTCTGACATGGATGTATTCTGACAAGAATACATACAACAACACACACTTTAGGAGTGGGGGGAGGGCACATAAGCACATGCATGCATTTCCCTGAGAGAAAGAAGAGAAAAATGCTTTGCTACTTGGTACAGAAAGAGCAAAACAAGAATTCTGGTGGAGTACTAAGAAAGGCACTGCAAGCCAGACTGATGGATGCTCATATCCCTAACGGCATACAAAATGAAACACATGAAAAATGAAGTACGGTAAGTTTCTTTCCCTCCACCCGCCTCTTCAAAAAGACATTGGCAAGGAATGCATTTTTTTCCAGGCGCTGGGTTGCATTACATCTGACTTGTTCATTTCTAAAACATAATAGGACTTTATCATTCCTTATAACGTAATCTTTACAAAGCAAAAAGGAATCTCTGTGGATTATCGGTGTCATTTCCTCTCCACAAAGTCTGTTCTGGTATTTGATGTCTCTTTTGTTTACGTGCTTATTTTTCTTCTCCACTCCTGAGACTATTTTGCTGTGATTTGCTATGATTTGACTCAATTTTAAATTATTTTGGAAATGTTCCTGCTTGCATGGGGTTTTTTATTATTATTATTTTCATGTTTTTTTTAAAGGATAGATGGAGGCAAGAGGAGAAAAAACGAACATATTTGATTGCCTCTTTGTTTTTTTCGCAGCCAGAATAGCTTAGGGGAAGAAAAAGCAACTTCATCAGGCATGGGGGAAAAATATAAACACTTACAGGGAGGAAAAATGATAGGAAAACCCAACTTGTAGAAGAAATCGAAGTAATTAGGAAACTGGAACAAGTCTGTAAATGGGACAGTGCTTCCAAAATTTAAACATTATTGTCAACCATTGTTTAGCATCCAGGAATGAATTTTAGAGAGTCATAGATATGTGAGAGTATCTCATTCATTCTTCTTTAGCCTGATTGTAAGAGCATTGGGAGCACATAGAATAATGGTGCCATGGCATTACAGGAAATGGACTTTACGCAGTTGCATAATACAGATAAAGTCCACTTGCAAAGACTTAAGAGCTCAATAGGAATCTGGTGATTGTCTGTAAAGGAACTGTGTCACTGGCATGTTATTTATCGTATTGATATGCATGTGTTTAATAGAGCTTTGCATTGGTATATTTAGGGCAAAATGCAAATAGTAGAAAATAAAAATAGAATTGTGCTAATGTACAAACTGGGAGGCATGGCGAATGTGAGAACATGAAGAAAAGTGAAAATGGAAGCTGGGAAGTCAAAAGAGAGTTGGGAAAACAACTGAAATGAAAAGAAAGAGAAGGTAAAGCAGAGAGACCAGTAGACCAATGCGAAGGATTCCAGGAAAAGAGTGAGACTCCATCTACACTGCCATATAATGCAATTTGAACTGGATTATATGGTCAGTGTAGACCGGACATGGGCAAATTTCAGCCCTCCTGGTGTTTGGAATTCAACTCCCACAATTCCTGACAGCTGATAAGTTGAAGTCCAAATGTCCCGAATTGCCCTTCAAAAACAGCCTTTAGACAATGTTGAAAGTAAAAGAAAAATGCTTTACTTCAGCAAACACAAAGGATAAGCAAATGCAATTGAAAAGTGCAAAAGAAAGCAAGGAAGTCTTAATCCAGACACAAATTAAAGTCTCTTACAAAGTTCCAAACAAAATATCAGTCTTTCATCAGACAACAGACGATGAACTAAATCCTTAGCAGCAGACATAAAACAGATTCCATTACAGCAGTATCAGGGTCGTTGTTACCAGTGAAAGCTGACTACTCCTGCTTCTGATTTATAGCCCTGAATCCCCCACACAGGAGGTGGTAGGGTGTTTCCCAATTAGCTCAACGTTTTTAGCAGCTATCCTGGCTGAACAGTGTCTGTGCTGTATCTCTTTTCGTCTCTCTAAAAATGTGGGCACTTTCAAACTCTCCTCGTCTGATTCTTCTTCTCCCTCCAATTCCTGAGCACTTCCGAAGATGAGGCATCCCCAACTCCAAAACACCTGGAGGGCTGAAGTTTGCCCATGCCTGGTGTAGACTCATTGAACTCATTGGATTATATGAGTGAGTCTATACTGCCATATAATCCAGTTCAATCTGCATTGTAATGGCAATGTAGATGGGGCCTGAGAAAGAATCAGTCAGATGATGAGGCTTGGGGTGCATCTACACTGTAGAATGAATGCAATTTGATCTCACTTTTACTGTCATGGCTCATTGCTCCAGATTCCTGGGAGTTGTGGTTTGGTGAGGTACTAGCGCTATCATCTGTCACTCATAGCTAAAGACCTTTTTTGGCCAATTTTTTGGCTAAGCCCATCTGTGACAACATCTGCCTGATCTGGAAAGATGAAAATATTTGTGCTGTTTTGGCTCATTAAAGAAATGACTAAGGACAGATGGAAGTTTAGGAAATTATGAATGGCGAGGAGACAGATCTGAGATGTACAGTCCTGATTCAGAATATGAATGCGCACAGTTCACTGTGCACAAATGTATTTATAAATCAAATGCCTTTCCCTCCGCCAAGTTCTTCCCCATCTCAGCAAGCAGAGCATGTACATCGTGAGGTTTTAGTTTAAATATATTATTATCTATGTCCTGGAGGTGAATCACTGTTCGGAGAGAGTAAAACAAATATAGTCCTGGCCTTCTTATATACATTGCCATACAATGCACTTTGAAACAGCATTATATGGTCAATGTATGAGATCAGCGGTGTCCAACTCATTTTTATCAAGGATCTCAACAACCTTGTGGTTGCCTTCAAATAGCTGCTGAATCAGTGAATAGAAAATCCATAGATACAGAGGGTCAACGACACATTTTTTTTTTACATAGAGGTCAATGCTCTCTGGTTTTTACACAATTTAGGTTCCAAGGTGTTACTGAACAACTACCATCACTTCTGACTATTCACCATGCGGATTGGGGATGATGGAAATTGAGACCCAACACTTGTGGCTCAGAGGTCAGAGAATGGTTAAAGAACATTTTAAAGTCAGACATCCTATCCACGAACCTTGTAGTCCAACATCTGGAGGAGGGCTAAATAAAATGGAATGGCAGGTCAAATTTGGCCCATGAGCCTTAAGTTTGACACATGTGATGTAGATTCGTGTAATGCAGTTTAATGCCTCCCCATCTAGACCAATATAGGGGGTTGGGATATATTTGTTGGTGTTATTTGCCATTGTCAACTTTGACTTGCAGCACCCCTATGAATGAGAGATCCCCATTTATCAATAGCCTTGCTCAAGTCTTGCAAAGTCAAGGTAGCTTTGGCTTCTTTGACTGAATCAATCCATTATAGCAGGCATGGGCAAACTTCAGCCCTCCCTCCAGGTGTTTGGACTTCAACTCCCAAAATCCCTAACAGCTTCAGTCCCCTTCCTTTTCCCCTTTGGCCTGAGGCTGTTAGGAATTGTGGGAGTTGAAGTCCAAAACAGCTGGAAGGAGGGCCAAAGTTTGTCCATGTCTGCATTATAGGAATTAGAGTTTACACATTATTTAGCCTTTGTGGCCAAAGAATGCTCATGCCTCACCAAACTTCAGCTCCCAGGATTCCATAGCACTGAACCATGGAAATCAAACGGGTGTAAAATAATATTTATAGGACAGTTTAGATGCACCCTTGTGTCCAAGACCTGGATTAGATATTTTGAATGGTCTGTTCCAACTCTATGATTGTTCTCTTTTGTCCTTGCAGAAAAGACAAATGCTTCTCTCCATGCGAATGCTCCACACACACTTCCATTTCTGTCTACAGGCCTCACTGACATTCACACTTGCCAGACACTCAATATTGATGCAGAATGATAACAAGGAGCAATATTTCTTCCAGGGAAGTAAAAAAAAACTCAGGAATACAGTCACCGTGTGTCTCAAAAAATCTGAAGCCTGCCATAAAACCCAGAGATAAACCTTGCATAGGAGGGCAGAAGAAACGATTCCCCATCACCTTATAGAAACATTTACAGGGCTATTGCCCATAAAGCACTTTCTATAAATCAGAGTGTGTAAGGGACTGAGCATCGGTGCAGCCATTGCAAGATCTGCCTGCTGTTTTCACAAGACTTTCTGCATTGCTCAGTGATGCTGCAAAAGACAGCAACCTCTCAAACCACCTTGGCAGTGGCTTAGTGTGTGATTTTGACCCGATTGATAATTATAATTGAAAGGCTTTGCAGAAAGCACTTTCCACATAGTTAGCTTGAGCTTTTGCAGATATTAAACAAGCACAAAGCATCTCTAGACATTTGTAGGGCCTCCAGTGTGATTCTATGGTTTTTACTGCACGGTGTAAAGGATGACATGAGCATCCATGAATTTTGGTTTCCAGGAAGAAGGGGGCATGGAACCAAACCCTAGTAAACACCATTGGACCACTGCATGTTTTCATTACCAGTATTTTATCATCTCTAATAAAATAGCTCCTCCTCTTCCTTCTGCAAAGTACACATTGGGACAATAAATTAAAGATCCTCAATTTATTGCTTGTTGGATGTATATGCCAGTCCTGTCCCAATCTAGTGCCAAGAGTAATAACTTGCTCTGAATATAAGTTAACAGCATCATTTTATAATGTTCACTCTGTGGACAGTATTGGAAACATTGCTGTGTCATCTCCTGTAAAATATATCTAGATCAAACTACTTAAGGCATAGACATTCAAGAGCAATGTTCGCATAGGCATAATCATTATTCTTGTTGTTGTTACTATTTGATACATAACAAGATAAGTACACAGCAAACAAAATCACTATGCTGGTTCAAGATTGGGAAATGGGTATAGTAGGGCTATATACTCTCACTCTCCCTATTCAACTTGTATGCAGAACACATCATGCAATGTGTGCAGCTTGACGAATCCAAGGCTGGAGTTCAAATTGCTGGAAGAAACATTAACAACCTTAGATATGCAGATGATACCACTTTGATGGCCAAAAGCGAGGAGGAGCCGAGGAGCCCTCTAACCAAGGTGAAAGAAGAAAATGCAAAAGCTGGATTGCAATTAAACATAAAAAAAAAAACCAAGATTATGGCAACCAGACTGATTGATAACTGGCAAACAGAGGGAGAAAACGTGGAGGCAGTGCCAGACTTTGTATTTCTAGGTTCAAAGATTACTGCAGAGGCAGACTGCAGCCAGGAAATTGAAAGACAATTTCTTGGGAGGAGAGCAATGACCAATCTCAATAAAATAGTGAAGAGTAGAAACGTCACACTGGCAATGAAGATCCACATAGTTAAAACAATGGAATTTCCCTTAGAAACCTATGTGAGAGCCGGGCCATAAGGAAGGCTGAGCGAAGGAAGATAGACACTTTTGAACTGTGGTATTGGAGGAAAATGCTGAGAGTGCCTTGGACCACAAGAAGATCAAACCAGTCCATACTCCAGGAAAGAAAGCTCAGCTTCTCACTGGAGGGAAGGATAGTAGAGGCAAAGATGAAGTACTTTGGCCACATAATGAGAAGACAGGATAGCCTGGAGAAGATAACAATGCTGGGGAAAATGGAAGGAAAAAGGAAGAGGAGCTGATCAAGGGCAAGATGGATGGATGGTATCTTTGAAGGGACTGGCTTGACTTTGATGGAGCTGGGGTGGCCACCGCTGACAGGGAGCTCTGGTGTGGGCTGGTCCATGAGGTCATGAAGAGTTAGAAGTGACTGAATGAATAAACAACAACAACAACAACATGCTTGCTTTTGTATTTGATCACACATCGGACACTTCCCAAGTTGTTCTGTTGTTGTTGTTATTTCCTCTTCCCATCTCTTCTTCATTCCTGAGGGTTGGACAAATAACTTATTAGTTCACACTTGTTTATTCAGATTTAACAAATAGTCATTTTATGCATATCTATTATATTTTGGTGAATCCCATGTTTAATAATTAGTTGGCATTTATTTAGCATGCAGTCCAATAACTGTCTAATTAAATATGGATTTGCAAATCTTAATTTAAAGCAATACCAATACCAGCAGCTGTGCCAAGCACTTTTCTGTATCAAAGTCAAATTTCTCTCCTCCTCTCTCTCTCTCTGTTTTGTAACACTGTCTTTTGTTTCCAAATATACAGACAAGGTTCTAATTACAATGGGAACACATTTGCTCCCCTCAAGTTGCCTTCTTGAATTTTGATAGCAAGCATCCCCCTGATTTCCTTAACTACTCTTGGAATGCTTCCCCAATAGATTTGTGTGTGTCCACCATTATTGTTACTTAGATTTAACTTTTGATACTTGATACTTGATCTGTAATGTTACTTGTGTCCATTCGTCATTTTCAATTTATGCTAAACCCAAAGTAACAGGGTTTCCTTTGCCAGATTTGCCCATAGAGACTGACTGCACCCACACTATAAAAATAATGCAGTTTGATACCAATCTGACCACTCTGGCCCAATGTTACACAGTTATGAGAGCTGTAGTTTTGCAGCCGTTGTGACGCAGCAGGTTAAACCGCTAAGCTGTAGAACTTGCTGACCGGAAGGTTGGCAGTTCGAATCCGTGGACAGAGTGAACTCCTGTTATTAGTCCCAGCTTCTGCCAACCTAGCAGTTCGAAAACATGCAAATATGAGTAGATCAATAGGTCCCGCTTTGGTGGGATGGTAACGGCCACATGATGGCCACATGGCCTTGGAGGTGTCTACAGATAACGCTGGCTTTTCAGCTTAGAAATGGAGATGAGTCCCCCCAGAGTCGGACTCAACTAGACTTAATGTCAAGGGGAAACCTTTATCTAGTTTTACAAGCTCTTTAGCTTTCTCTGCCAAAGACTGGTGTGTAGATCCAGTCCCAGTTAACTGAGGGTGGATCTATACTGACATATAATCCAGTTTCTGAATCCATACTATCTACTTTGAACTGGATTATATGAGTCTATGCTGCAATATAATCCACTTCAAAGCAGATGATTTCAATTTTATATGGCAGTGTAGATGGGGCATGACTAAAAACTTTTTTTTTTTTGCTTTGAAATCAATTTGCAGCATTGAAGAGGAAGAGGAGAGAAAAACTGGGACATTTCAGAAGCTGCTGAAAAAGTGACATGACAGATAATTAATCAGGCCTGACAAATAGAGACAGTTAGGGAACATGTCATTGCCTTCTACTGCATTATCTGCCTAGGAAAAAAAGTTTTCAAGTAGACCAGAAACTATAAAGGAGCATTTCTCTTGGATCCAAAGAATATAAAGGAAGGTCAGCTACTGCTAATGCTTTGCAATTAAGTTCTTGATGCTGCAATGGAGAACTGCTTAGCAGAAATAACTTTCCAAGACAGAAGGATGGTTTGGAGATGGACATCAACCATACGCATGCACACACACACACACACACACACACACACATGCAAAATAAATCAAGAAGCCAAGCAGAGCAGAGCAAAGACATGGTCTTAGTCACAGTTGTAAGAAGCATGGGCTCATCTCATGAAAGAAAGAATAGTCTGTGAAACTATGCCAGAAGGCTTCTTATGTTGTAGTGCTTGCATCCACCAACAAGTTTCTCTAGCAATTAAAAATGATGACAAGCTCAAACCTGGAAGAAGGCAAAACAGAATACTTTTGGGAAATAGATGTGAGCCAGATCTGTGTAGTCCAGAATATATCCCTCTCTCCATAGAAACCCTCATTTTTGTACACTGTCATGCAGGTGCAACTACACCAGCGTTTTTGAATCTGGGGTTTGGGATCCCTGGGGTGGTTGTGACAGGAGTGTCAGAGGGGTCGCCAAAGACCATCGGAAAACACAGTATTTTTTGTTGGTCATGGGGTTCTGTGTGGGAAGTCTGGCTCAATTCTTTCGTTTGTGTGGTTCTGAATGCTCTTATATTGTGAGTGAACTATAAATCACAGCAACTACAACTCCCAAATGTCAAGGTCTATTGTCCCCAAATTACACCAGTGTTCACATTTGGGCATATTGGGGATCTGTGCAAAGTTTGGTCCAGATCCATCATTGTTTGAGTCCACAGTTCGCTCTAGATGTAGGTGACTCCAAAACTCAAGGTCAGTGCCCACCAAACCCCTCCAGTATTTTCTGTTGGTCATGGGAGTTCTGTGTTCCAAGTTTGGTTCAATTCCATTGTTGGTGGAGTTCAGAATTCTCTCTGATTGTAGGTTAACTATAAATCCCAGCAACTACAAATCCTAACTGACAAAAATCAATTTCCCCAAACCCCACCAGTATTCAAATTTGAGTGTATCAGGTACTTGTGCCAAATTTGGTCCAGTGAAGGAAAATACATGCTACATATCAGATATTTACATTATGATTCATAACAGTAGTGAAATTACAGTTATGAAGTAGCAACGAAAATAATTTTATAATTTAGGGGTCACCACAACAAAGAAGAACTGTACTAAGGGGTCGCAGTATTAGGAAAGTTAAGAAACACTGATCTACACTGTAGAATTAATGAAGTTTGACATGATTTGAATTGTCATGGCTCAGTACTATGCAATGAAAAATCTTCACCTTTCTCAACCCAAGAGGTCTGGTGCTTCTCCAAACTACAACAGTAATGATTCCCTACCATTGAGCCATGGCAGGAAAAACAATGTCAAATTGTATCAATTCTACAGTGAAGATGCACCCATGGTGCCATGTTTTAAAGTTTTATGATACTTATATATTTTATCTGTTTTATTGTTTATATAATGTACTATTTATTAGGCCTGGGTAACAACGGAAAATTTTTTTCTAAAATCGATTCTTTTTTGGGGGGTTTTGCGTTTCGTTATTTAAAATAATTACAAAATTTTCCTTTAAAAAAGTTCGATATTTACGAAATTTCGTAAATGTGAAAAAAATTGCAAAACATTAACGAATCGATTTCCGAAACAATAACGAATCGATTCGTTAATGGCGGACGCGACCACGAAATATGCTAAAAAACCTCCAAAAACTTCTGAAGCTTCCCTCTCCCTCTGTTGTTGACTGTTGGCGTGATATTATAATTTTTTTTCACTAATTAAACAAAAAACTTGCCCCAGACATGCGGAAATAATAACGAAACGACCTCAGAACAATAACGAAACGAATACAATAACGAAATACGAAGCATTTACAAAACGTGTTTAAAAATTCGTTTTTTAAAAAAATTACCTCCAGAATGGTTCGTTATTGTTTTGTAATTTAAAAAATTAACGAATTATTAACGAATTACGAATTAACGAAATGAAACCGCCCAGCCCTACTATTTATATATTATTGAACTGCAGTATTGAATTGTGCCAAATTATGTAAGCTGTGCTGAGTCCCCTTTGGGATGGGAAGAGACAGATAGAAATAGAGTAAATAAATAAATGGTAAGAAGAACCAAGGACCATGGCACCCCTCTGTAACTTTTTACTGGGATGTGAGAAAGACCATTGATAGTCCAGCCAACCAGTAAAGCCAACTTTTACTGCTGCTCAGCTTCTGCCTTGCCAATTGATTACTCCACTTGAAAGATTCAGTACATCTCCTTGTTCCTTAAGTGAGATGCAGGCATCCAAAATAGTTTTTTGGAGCAAGCAATCAGAATGAATGCTCAGAGCAAGGTAGAAGTCATTGAACTTTCAGGAACTGTCTCAAAACGTAATGAAATCTATGGTTCTTTAGACTTGAGTTCAAAAGGGAACATGAGGAAATATTGAGTTTTAATAATGCAGGCCCAGAGGGATTTCAGCAGGACATGAATAAAAGAAAAGATTTTTTTTCCAAAGCCAAGCAACTTCGTGCAGTGATAAATGTTGATTAATATTTATTAGTGTTTGCATAAACTTTTCTTGAACAAGCTCAGAATACTCTCTACCTCAATTGACACCCAGTTCTCTTATTCATTTGCCAGAAATAATTCAAGGTTCAGATTTTTAATGACCCCCATAAGGAATATTAGCTGTTTTTAAAAGTCAAATATTTTGATACACAACTCTGAATTTGCAATTCTGCTATTTTAACAATATTGGGGATCAGGGCAGCTTACAGAATCATTTGAAAGCATATATTAGGGATGTTATCCCACAGCTTTAACAAGCACTAATTTAGGCTCTTTCAAAAGATGGTAACCATCCTATGATGTGAGTCACTTTCCGTCAGCATCCCATCTGATCCTATTTGAAACTCGTCCACTGCCCATCCTGTAGAAACATGGGCAGCAATCGGCTTTAGTGCTGTGGAGCACAGCCATCTTCTTCTGCATTGTGATGTGTTGCACCATTTTCTCCAGCCTTTAATTTGACCCTTTAGCCAATGACATGTGTGGAGGGGTGTCATCAGGGTGCTCAACCAAGCTAATAGTCTTTGTATGTATGAATGTATGTATTTTCTATTATGGCTCCCACATCCAAGGAGCCCTGTGAAGCGCATCAACAATGGGATGGGACCAAAGTTGGCATGCATACCCATCATGACCATCTTATAATACCGGAAAAGTTTGTGGAGGGATTGAGACTGGATTATGGGAGCTGTAGTACACCAACATCCAAAGACTCCTGTGTGCACTACATCCTTTTAGTAATGGGACCATTCATATAATTCAAGAACTAACCATTTCATTCTTGCACAACTTCCGGCAAAAGGGCAAAAAAATAAAGGGGGTTAAGACAAGGGGAAAGGGCCATCTGAAACATACAGAAACAGTGATGGGCTATGTGATGCCTAGAAATATGTTTGTTATTTACAGATGAGCAATGAAAGGACAAGTGTGAAGACATCTGATTCCAGGATGATATTAACACTGAACCAAATAGGATGACTACTCCAGCTCCTACAGTGGGATAAGGACCTAGGCCTCCATCTGTCTTGTAGAATGACTGCAGTTTGATACCACATTAACTATCATGGACTGAAGACCGACAGGTCAGAGGTTCAAATCTGGGGGGAGTGCGGATGAGCTCTCCCTGTCAGCTCTAGCCCCCCATGTGGGGACATGAAAGAAGTCTCCCACAAGGATGGTAAAACATCAAAACATTCAGGTGTCACCTGGGCAACATCCTTGCAGACAGCCAGTTATCTCACAACAAAAACGACTTGCAGTTTCTCAAGTCCCTCCTGACACGGGGGGGGGGGGGACTATCATGGTTCAGTGGTTTGGGATCCTGGGACTTGTCATCTTGCAAAATGTTTACTCTTCTCTGCCAAAGTGTTCTGGTGCTCACCAAGCTATAACTTCCAGGATTCAGTCGCATTTGGCAAAGGCCAATACATGCATTAATTCCTGTATCGATAGGTGACTTGAAGGCACATACATGCACGCTAAATGGACCATTGTCCCACATGTGCAATTCCACTTACTCTGCTGCAAGTGGGAAGCAGCCATTGCACATTCTTCCAAAATAATCGCTCTACAGGAGTAGCACAATTTACAGTTGCCTGTGTCACTTAAACAGGATGATGGCTCTTTTTCCCAGCCAAGAAGTACCACAGAAGAGAACCAGAGGGGTTATTTAAAGTTTTGGGGAAACTTTTTACCAGCAGAAAAGCAAATAAACATCTCTTGCCTTGAACCTTCAGTTCTACAAAGGATCTCTCTACTTAACCTTTTAACAAAACACATTCTGTCTCATGGAGACGGACTATCTGGGAAACTGTCTTTCCCTTTACCAACCTGCCAGACTTCAAATATACGCAAAGGGGGGATTTTCTCTATGTCCCGCAACTGGATAAGAAGCAAAATATATTCTTTTCAGTGCACGATCCCACCCTCTGGAATTCTCTCCAGCTGGCAAAGACCTTTTTGCTTTCTTTGAGCAAGAATTTTATGCGTAAGTAAGAGGGCTTCTAACTGGGGTATGGACTTGTGTGTGTGTGTTTGTACATCTATGCTTGTTTTTAACTTTTTATTTTTTAAAACTCATTCTCTTGGGCAACCTCCATGGGTCTGGGAGACAGGTGGCCTACAAATGACATAAATGAAATATTATAATAATAATAATAATAATAATAATACAGAACTGAAACATTTGCAAGATTTTGAACAGTTCACCATTCCAGTCATGGAGGTGTAGTTTCAAATTCCAATTTCCATTTGCAAAACGTTGGGCAAATCAAAACCCTCTGGCATCTCTTGGGGTGCATCTCCACCAGCCATGGGAAAACTTTCTAACTTGGGGCCTGCATGCTAGCACTCTCTGCTAGGACTAGCTGCCCGGTGATGGAAGGAAGGAAGAGAAGTAGGAAGGAAAGAGAAGGAAGGATGAAAGGGAGGAAGAGATGGATGGAAAGAGAAAGAGGGAGAGAGAGAGAGGGAAGGAGGAAGGAAAGAAAAAAAGGGAAGGAAGGAAGAGAGGGTGGAAGGGACGGATGGAAGGAAGGAGGGAGGAAAATGGGAAGGAAGGAAGGGAGCAAGAGAAGGATGGAAGGAAAGGAAGAATAAAGGAAGAAGAGAAGGAAAGAAAGACAAAAAGGAGGGAAGGATGAAAGGGTGGTAGGGAAGGAGGGAAGGAGAAGGGGAAGGGAAGGGAAGGGAAGTCGAAGGGAGGAAGGGTGGAAGGGAAGGAGAAAGATAGGGGAAGGAGGAAGGAAAGAGAGAAGGAAGGAAGGCTAGGTTGGTGAGAGAGAGCAGGGCCTGAGAAAGGAGCCCAAGGGACTGCATCCGGCCACCAGGCATGGGTTTGCCCATACCTCATCTACACTGTAGAATGGATGCAGTTTGGCGTCACTTTCACTGCCATGGCTCAATGCTATAGAATCAAGGAAGTATTGCAAAATCTTTGGCTATCCCTGCCAAATAGTGCTGGTGCAGCACCGAACGACAAAGCTTATGATTCCATAGCAGTAAGCCATGGCAATAAATCAACAGTGAAGATGCCCACCATCACTGTGTGCCACCCCCACTTCCCAAAACTGCCTTCCACTAGTTTAATGATGTGTCACATCCATGTAAGATTCTGATATGGCTGCCATTTTTATACTATCCACCTTTTTTTTTCTTTACAAACAAGAATTGTTATAATAGGGAAGGTAAAATTTGAGATTTAAGCCTGTGCAGTTTCACACAGTGGGTGCATGCCCAGGAAAAAAAAAACAATTCTGCATCAGGAGATAAAGATTCATCATTTGTCAAAAGCTTGACAAACAATTCCCCGCTAAAACCCTTTTCTCTTCTCCCTTTTCTGGCATGGCCGAAAATTGGAATGGTAAATCCCACCGAGGAGAAAACAAGCGGGCTGTTCTCTGCTCAGCCGTCCTTTCATGCCAGTAATATTGGGTTTTCACTCCCTTTTCTCCTTCTTCTTGCAAATTATGCACAGCAGGTAGGAAGAAAGTCCAGACTTCAAAGGAAGCCACATGTTCAGAAGAAGGCATTCATTTTTGTAAGCGCTTTTTAAAACTGATGTGAAGAATATTCACAAAACAGCTTATTTTTCAATGGTATAATGGCTTGAGTGTTGGACTAGTGATATCAAAAGACAGGTCTCTGATCAGCCATGGGGACCTGTTAGATAACCTTTTAAAAAAGCACACTATTTTAGCCATAGGGTGTATCTACACTTTAGAATGAATGCAGTTTGACACCACTTTTCACTGCCATGCCTCAATGCTGTGCAATCCTGGCATCTGTAGTTTGGGGAGACACAATCACTTTTTGGCAGAGAAGACTTTAAAAACTACAACTCCCATAATTCCATAACAATATGGGTGGTTTTGCACAGGCACTATGCTGTCGCACGCTGGGCCTGTGCATAAGACTGTAGACAGGACATACATTCTGTGTGCCCAACAGGACGCCGGGGCTGCCTCAGATTAAAGGCCCTTGGATTTCCTTAAAACAGAGTCTTTAGATTGCTTAAAGGTTCAACAATGTTCTTTATTAATTAAAACAAACAGGTACTTTAAAGCTTTCTTAACAGTCTATTGGCTGTCTCTCAATCTTGTCCACAGGGAACCGGCACTATCTTCATAAACTGTATTTTAGCTGATAGGGAAATCCTTAACTTCTAATCTGGGCAGTCTGTCTTTGCCTCTGTTGGCGTGGAGCCCCTGCACCTGGTACCAACTGTTTCTGGCTTCCGCGAGTGAGCCTTACCAAACAGAGCTTTGTAGACTTCCAGGGAAAAAGAACTCAGGTTTCCATGATGGCTGACTGAAGGAGATGTAGGGCTGTATAACCCCAGCCAAGCTGTGGGCTGTATATCTCCCCGGCCAAGCCGTAGAAGACAAAGCTTTCTACAGGAGTTCTTGGTATTATGTCCTGCAGGAAAGGCTTCTCTGTGTGGACTAAACCCAAACTGGCTCCTATTCCCTCCAAAAACCCAAAAAGGGGGCAGGACCAGGGAACCTAACTATAATTGACAGGTGGCTTGCTCGATGATTGCAGCCAAAAGAAGCCACCTATCTGCAGAGTCCCTGAAACTTAGGACTGCAACAAACATTCAATGCAAAGCAAACAAAATTGGAGTTCCTGGTAAAGTTGTACCTGCACAGGCACATAATGAAATGTACCAATTCAGGGCTGCATTATGGCTACACAAGGATGCTGTCAACTGCCTCCATGGCAGGATAGCAGCCCTACAGCCCAGCTGTGCTGAAACCGGTTTAGCACACCTGGAAATGGGATAGGATTAGATCTCTCCAGCACCCCAATTTAGTGCCCAAAAGACACTGGACTTGCTTAAAACTCTGGTCTGTATACATCATGGATCCTCCATGTGACTGAGCAAAGCTGCTAAGGAAGAACGAACGTCCTCCTGCTCCTCTGAAGTTAGCTTGTTTAAAAGATAAAGGTTTTCCGCTGACATTAAGCCCAGTCATGTCCAACACTGGAGGTTGGAGGTCATCTCCAGTTCTAAGCCAAAGAGCCAGTGTTGTCCGTAGACACCTCCAAGGTCATGTGGCCAGCATGACTGCATGGAGCGCTTGTTTAGTCACATAGAAAAGACTTGGAAGTAAAGCAGCCTGGAGTTCTCTTAACCATTAATCTAGGACGGGGGTCCTCAAACTATGGCCCGGGGGCCGGATGCGGCCCTCCAAGGTCATTTACCTGGCCCTCACTCAGGGTCAACCTAAGTCTATAACGACTCAAAAGCACACAACAACAACAACCCTATCTCATCAGTCAAAAGCAGGCCCACACTTCCCACTGAAATACTAATAAATTTATATTTGTTAAGATTGTTCTTAATTTTAATTATTTTATTGTTTTTAAATTTTTTGCACTACAAATAAGATATGTGCAGTGTGCATAGGAATTCATTCATGTCTTTTTCAAATTAGAATCCGGCCCTCCAACAGTTTGAAGGACTATGACCTAGCCCTCTGTTTAAAACGTTTGAGGACCCCTGATCTAGGAGGAAGTGGAAAACTTGTTGGTTGGCTCCCAAAGGTGGAGGGGAATCCTGTGCTAACATTACCCAATGATTTGAACTACAAATCCCAACAGCTCCAGCCATGCCTCTATTGGCAGGTGTTGATGAAATTTGAGTTATATTGAAGATGGAGCAGGCTTGTTTTCCACAGCTCCAGAGACTAAGACATGGATCAATTGATTCAAATGGTAGGAAAAGGGATCTCAACTGAATATTACAAAAAAACGTCCTGACAGTCAGAGCTGTTTGACAATGGAATGTGTTGCCTTGGAATCTAGGGAAGCCTTTTTTGTAGGTTTTTAAAAAGAGGCTAAGTAGACATCTGCTGGGAGTGCTTTGATTCTAACAAACATAACATTATCTGGCTGACACTTTCTGCATTGCATAATGGTTTGGACTGGATGTTCCCTGGAGCCCCTTCCTACTCTATGATTCTAGTGTCTTCAGTTATCACTCAGTATACTTTCTTTCTTGCAGACTGCAGCTCTTTCCTAAGGAGAAACTTTCCCTCTCCCGCCTGCTCTTGCTGCCTCGAGCATCTTTAGTATTATGACCATTTAATGAACCACTTGGTGGTTTTACCCATTTCCCCCTCGCATGCATACACTCAAGGAAGCAACTAGCCACTTAACAAAACATCGGTGTCACGCTGGACAGAGGAGGAAGCCGAGCAGCAAAGGAGATGCATCAGAGCCAAGAATGTAATAAACATCTTGTTTTCCCTTCACCGGACCATCAATAACGCTTAATGCAACCGTGATGTAACCTGACTTTACAGTAATGAATTCTCCTTGAAGGGAAGGCTAGTCCAGCCCAGCAGCTCACTGCAAGATTTTTTCATCAGTTGTAGCACTCTTTCCAGGGAGAATTCACTGTGTCTCAGAGCACAGAACAGATTCATAGAATCACAGAATCCCCAAAGACCATCCAGTCCAACCCTCTGCTTCATGACAAGGTTTCCAGCTGGTGCAGTGGTTCCCAATCTGTGGTCCATGGACCACCAGTGGTCCCCAAGAACTAAAATATGGTCTGCAGCCTCACCATTACTACACCACTGCAACGAGAGTGACTGGTCTCGTGAAACCCTCTTATAGTGCTGAGGCAATGGGGATATCAGGAGGGGAGAGGCTGACCACCCATGACAGGCATGACAACAAGCCTCCTGACTGCTGCTTCTTCTCCTCCCCCCTCCCCCTGAGCAGAGCCATTCCATTTGGCACCCAGAAGTGGGGGTGCTCTGGTGTCTTCATTTTTAGGCCTGTTTCTGGGGTTATTCGAGGTGCTGATTCAGAAAATTGCATTGGACAGACCACATCCGCTCTAAATTATTAAATGTTGTTTCCTATGGGTGAGCAGATGGTGACTGGCATATGTTCTGTATCAGAAACAAGAGCTGATGTGGTCTCTCCAATGCAATTTTCTGAATCAGCACCCAAAATAACCAAACTGAATCTAAAGTTGACCAAAGACTAATTTGTAGCACTTTTGGTACTAATGTTGGAGAGTGGTCCCTGGTCAAAAAATCTTTGGTAACCACTGAGCTAGAGCTATCCAGCCTCTTTTTGAAGATGCCCAGAGAAAGACATTCCCATGATCACTCTGGGTTTTTAGTATAATTCTTATTGCAAGAAGTTTCTTCTAGTCTAATCAGGAAGTTCACTGCAGAACATAAATTTGAATTATTATTATTATTACTATTACCATCATCATCATCATCATCATTAGTTTTGATTCCATGGATCCAGAGCCTGCAAATAAGGGTCTCCCACTGTAGCAGTTCTAAAACATGCAAATGTGAGTAGATCAATAGGTACCACTCTGTTGGGAAGGTAACGGTGCCCCATATAGTCATGCTGGCCACATGACTTTGGAGGTGTCTACAGACAACACTGGCTCTTCGGTTTAGAAATGGAGATGAACACCACCTTCCAGAGTCGGACTCGACTAGACTTAATGTCAAGGGGAAACCTTTACCTATACCATTCCACTATTTTAATTTCTTTTTCCGCTTGTTATTTCATTCACAAACACATGCACATTGTTTATTGCTATGTCCACTTTGGAATCTTCATCCTCTCTCTATTATTGTTATTGTCACTTTGGAAACTTGGGGACTTCTTAAAGTTGAAAGGCAGATATCAGTCTTCCATCTGAACAGAATTAGCTAGAATTCCACTGGTATCATACACATATACAAACTATCCAATGTACAACACAATATTAAGTGTATGGTTGTCTACGTCTGGATCCATATGGTCATACAATGCAGCAAGGATTTAAACCCCACTTTCTTAGAATCCGAGTCCAAGACTGAAACCAGGCTGGCTGGCTGGCTGGTTGTCTCTCTCTCTCTCTATCTATCTATCTATCTGGTCTGTGTATCACTAGTGTCCACACACACACACACACACACACACACACTTCAGATTTACTCCTAGAAAAAAGAATGCACCATTGCACATTTCATATTGTTAGATCTGAACTTCAAAGTGCAGGTGATTCAAGTGATTAAAATGTGTTTATATATTTCTTCCAGGGTGTTTTTGTGTCCTCTGTTTCTGCAAAGGGAGAAGTTAACTTATTGTAGCTCACTTAGTTCCCAAAGGTTTTGATTTCCACCTCTCAACCTTTCTCTTCCAAGAATTGGATGGCATTTCTGCAAAGAGGAAGCAGCAGAAGAAGAAGAGACCGGCTGCCTTTCCTGCCCTCAGGGCTGCCTTACCTGCAAAGCACACACACTCTCGCCTCTCAAAGTAATTAAGGAACACGGATCCAAACCTTTTCTTTTATTATGTGGCGGATGCCTTGTTTGCTTTGCTGTGCAACAATCAATTCCGGAGAGACTTTCCGGATTTGAAGAGCTTCAGTTAGAAATGAAAATCTAATGGCATTAGCTACATCACTTTCTCTGTGGGCTGGACAAAAACATATCATTTATCAGCAGATGCTGGTGCTAACTAGTTCTACTAGCATCATCATCATCATCTCTGTGATTATGATGATGATGATGATGTGATGATGACAGAAAAAAGGAAGAAGAAGATGAAGAATGAGGAGGAGACCAAAAGGGGGAGGGAAGGGGGAGGAGGAGGAAGAGGAGGAGGAGGAGAGGAAGATGATATGTCAGAGAAGAAGGAAGACAAAATGTCAATAAGGAGGCAAAGAAAGAAAACAAGAGGGAGAAATAGGATAAGGAGGACAAAGGGAAGGAGGGGGAGGGAAAGAATAGGAGAACCAGGACTTGGAGGATATCAAGTAAGAGAAGAACAACGTGTAGTATTGAATTGTCTATTCCAATGATGACCATCAACTTGAATGGCTGGAATTGTGATCAATGTTGGGAGTCACCAGTAAAAATGTGCATAGTTTGACAACCAACTGTGTGAAAAGGTCATTCTATTTTTTCTGTACTCAGATGGGAGAGAAAGACAAAGAATTAAGAATGGAAGTTCAGTGACTGTAAGGAAGAATCCAAGAAAACCTGTGCCATCTCAGATAGACATTGATTCAGGCGACCAGTATGACTGCCTGGAGGTCTTCAGGTTGGTTCCACCTGTGGTAACAGCCCTGATAAGATAGTAACAATCTTTCCCCATGGAGATACTATGGTGAACATGGAAAGGTGATCCACCAAACACCCTATTCAGGGTAAACTTAAGATTCTGGAACCAAGAAGGTCAACACTGGACCTTCAGATTTCATTGACTCCTCCATGTTTAGATTTGTGAGTTCAGAGATCAGTTTTGATGAGTTGAAATGAGGTGAGGTTCAGATAGTTCAAGGGGGAAAAGTTGAAACCCAAGGGATGGACCTGAGTAGAAAATAGTGGAGCTCTTGACCAACATAAACAGTATATATATTTATGATACCGTATTATCCCACTTACTATTCTTGCTTAATGCACCAAAACATTTGATGAGAGAAGAGTCAATGGAAAGAGAGAACAAGTCTGGTGCCGCGTTTTGAGTTCTGGACAAGGATTCTGTTGCTACTCAGCCATGTGGAGCCACTGACAATCCTGGACAAGCCACACTCTTTAACTGCATTAAACTAAATTATATGAATCTACACTGACCATATAATGCAGTTCAGTCTGCATTATAATGGCAGTGTAGATGAGGTCTCAGACTCAGAAGGCAATAGCAACCCACCTCTGAACAAATATTGCCATGAAAAGTTTGTGTTAGGTTTCTATTAGGGTCACTATATGTTGGAAATTACTTGAAAGCATGCAATAACATATAAATGTAAACCACAACATAATACCTTTTTTAAACTACTCTTTATAGCAGTGGTTCTTAACTTGTGGGCCGCAAACCACCAGTGGGCTGCAAGGACATAAATCTAGTCCACAAGCCTCCTTCCTCTTTATTTATTTTATTTTATTTTATTTTATTTTATTTTATTTTATTTCCACTCCTTTCTTGCTCCCTGCCATTCCCTCTCTGTCATTGACCATGGCTGTATCAGAATCTAGAGCTGATGTGGTATATCCAATGCAATTATCTGAATCAGCACCCCAAACCAAATCTAAAGTTGACCAAGAAGTGATTTGTAACCCTTTTGGTACTAATGCTGGAGAGTGGTCCCTAGTCTAAGTGGTTCCTAGTCTAAGTGGTCTCTGGTCTAAGTGGTCCCTGGTCTAAGTGCTCCCTGGTCAAGTGGTCCCTGGTTTAAAAAAAAGGCTGAGAACCACTGCTTTATAGAGGTGTGCATCTAAGCCTCAGTGCTGGTCAATAGGATACACATTTTCCCTTTTTTACACACTTCCCTATTGGCTATAATGAGCTTGAGTGCATTTTTGAAACAGCTACATTAATACATATTATTTATTTATATATAATTGATGGGGAATATACATTCTATTTGATCCTCATCAGAAATGGAAGACTTTGCACCTAGTTCCATTAATAACTTCACAGGTCATAAATGGGATACATTATTTTTTAAACCATTCTGTTAATGCGAATTTCTTCTTTGTCGCTAACTCCAACAATATTGGTGAACAGAGGTTATATATTCGCATCCAAGCAAGAACCCCTATAAGGCTGATCCAGGGGTATGGAAGTCTGATGCTAGTAAATGTGCCAAGTGCCTACATAAGCAAAAAAGGAAAAAGGAAATCAGTCTATATTTGGAGGCTGAGCATTAGCAGATGGTTTGCAAGGGCCATGCTTTAATGACAATAAATCTTTATTGGTATGTAACTACATCGCCATTTGATGTTCTGCCATGGCACTTTAAACCCACTTAAGCAATCCAAATGTAATTATCACTCATTTAGACTGCCCTGTGATAGAAAAAAAGCAAACTTGATTGTGTATTTGACCTGTAATAAATGCATAGCAAGAACTCTCTTATTACTCTCAGTCTAATTTTCATTGTCATGTCATGGGCTGATGGCTGGTTGACGCCAGAGAGAGGCCGCTCTGTGCCAGCTAAGAAAGTCTGCACTCTAATGCCCATCTCCTCCCTCTGCACAAGGCAGAAATGTCACAAAATGCATAATCGAGGAATTGGGAAGGAAACCTGAAATATTGCAGACAACCCTTCATATTCACAGGCATAAGGGGCACAGGACCCTCCATGAAAGTGAAAAACAGGACCCTCTATGAAAGTGAAAATTCTAAAATAAATTATTATTTTTTACATGAGAGGACATCTCTCTTTTGAAATGTCTAGGTCTCCCAGCATGATTCTGTGATCCACTTCTGCTGTAAACTTACCATAGAATTCCATTGAATGACCTAGAAATCTGGAGAAAGTTCATAGAATAACAGAGTTGGAAAATAACACCAAAGGCCATCTAGTCTGACCCCCTGTCATGCAGGATAGCACAATTCAAAGGACCCCTGACAGATGACCATCTGGCCTCTCCAAAGCCATGAATAATTAAATTTGAAAGAGTCAAAACACAAATGTGGGGACCCAACTGTACTTCTTCCTCTTCTCTGTGAGTTGGAAATGCTCCTCCCCTTTGCAGGCAGCGGGCGCTACAACTCCTGCAATGCTGGCTGGAGATTCTGGGAGGTGTAGACCAAAAAAAGGAACTTTGCCAAGTTATGCTCTACATATACATACTCATTGTCCCCAGCCATGGGATCACTATCGCATCAGGTTGGCACAACTGCCCCGTTCCTACAAAATGTTTCTGCTTGCATTATTTTAGGTATGCATAGGCCTTTTAAAAACATGATGCATAGTTAGCAATCCCTTTCCCAGTGTGTTTTGGAAACAAGATGCACAAGGAACATGCATTTTATTTTCAAGCTGGAAGGCTTCAAGCAGCATGCTTCCACTTTCAAACAAGGTGCTCACTGCTCATTGCTCATTGCTTTTTCAGTCAGTGGTGCAACAATAATGGAGGGCTTCATGATTGCAAAAAGAGAGAGGTTGCATACAATTCCTCAGACAAGTGTTATGTACCTTGATATATATCAGATGCTTACTATATCATCAACATGGCCATACTGGATCAGAGATACTGGGAGGTGGAGTCCAAAAAGACCCAACTTCATCCATCTGCTCATGGTCCTTTGTGGAGCAAAACACCGAAAAAGACACAATAAATTGGAGGCACGTGGACCCTATCCATTAGCCAAAGAAAGGGCTGAAGAGTCCTCACCTATCATTTTCTACTAGAAAACTCAGTTTCAAAAGCCTGTTGAGATAGACAAAGTAGAACTTCATGTTGTTGTTATGTGGCTTCAGATGAGTTCTAGTTTATTGAAGGGTCCAAGATTATTCATTGGGTTTTTATGGCTAAGAATCATAGAGTTATAGAATTAAAGAATTACAGAATTGTAGAATTATAGAATTGGAAGATGTCATATGGGCCATCCAGTCCAACGTCCTTCTGCCATGCAGGAAAAACACAATCAAAGCCCACCCAACAAATGGCCATGCAGACTCTGTTTAAAAGCCTCCATAGAAGGAGCTTCCACCAGATTCCAAGGCAGAGAGTTCCACGGTTGAACAGCTCTTCTGCGGTCAGGAAGTTCTTCCTAACATTCAGATGGAATCTCTTTTCCTGTAATTTGAACCCATTGCTCCGAGTCTGAGAAAGGAATTGAACCTTGGTCTCCAGGGATTTGTAATCCAACACTCAACAACTATGCACACTGAATCTTGATAGGAAATGCTGGACCTTGATGTGAGAGTGTTTTTCTGAGCTTCACTCCTGGGATATCCATCAATTTCATTCTGAGGGAAATGATCACGCTGCAAGGTGAGACTGATTGCGAAAGGAATGCAATGCAAGGCATTTCCCCTCATTCTTTTGAAGGTTTATTGACAATTCCTATCAGGGCGAGTTATATTTAACATGACCCTCAAGCCGGGCTCTGGATTGGGTGGAAAGATGTGGGAAGAGTTCACCTTGCTATAGCCAGCAACTATCCTCTCCACCGGCACCAACGCCCTTCCGCAGAGAAACACGATGCCCATTCTCAAGCCTTAATTAAGCACCGCGAAGCCTAATCGCCCGACACAAAGTTAAGTAGATTGTTGCCTGATTGAAACAGAGAACCTTCAAGCTTATAGGATTTGTCCCCACTTCGTAGGAGAGCTCTTTGACTGTGACGACCAATGGGCCCCTTCTGAGCCATGTCCTGGGGAAAGTGGACATCAGAGCTGCGTGATACAGGACAAAAAGGCCATTTCACGGCTTCATGATATCACCTTTTAATTAGTTTGGTTAATGTAATGGATACACTGGTCTCAATCTGTAATACAGTTCAATGTGTTCTTCAATCTGTGCCCAAAATCAATTCACTAAGACTGTGTCTCCATAAATAAACAAAACTTCAAGGGTTTTTTCCTTGATGCCCTCTTCATTTTTCCTCTTTGTCTCTTGAATGGGTCTATTTCACAAACTTCAATTATTTTATTTTATTCCTATCCCAGAGTGGGATCCAAGGCAACTTCAAAAAAACAAGAACTTTTTAAAAACTTCTATACAATTGAAAAACAATTAATATCATACATTTTACAGATAAAACTCATTTTAGCCATAACTAAACTAAGACTTGAATATATTAATGATAACATTGGACTAGCAACTAAAGAGTAAATCGGATTGGTGAGGAATGGTCAGAAGTGCAGTCTGATGACATACAGATGGCTGTACAATTGGATTGCTATGAGTTTTCAGAGCTGTGTGGCATATTCAGAAGCATTCCCTCCTGACGTTTTGCCCATATCTATGGCAGGCATCCTCAGAGATTGTGAGGTTTGTTGGAAACTAGGCAAGTGGGGTTTATATATCTGTGGAATGTCCAGGGTGGGATAAAGATCTCTTGTCTGTTTGGGGCAAGTGTGGATGTTGCAATTGGCCAACTTTATTAGCATTTAATGATCTTGCAGCTTCAAAGCCTGGCTGCTTGCTGCCTGGGGGAATCCTTTGTTGGAAGGTGCTAGCTGCCCCTAATTGTTTCCTGTCAGGAATTCCTCTGTTTTGTGAGTGTTGCTCTTTATTTACTGTCCTGATTTTTTTAATACTGGTAGCCAGATTTTGTGAGTTTTCATGGTTTTCTCCTTTCTGTTGAAATTGTCCACATGTTTGTGGATTTCAATGGCTTCTCTGTGTAGTCCAACATGGTGATTGTTAGAGTGGTAACAGGAGAATTCCAGATAGGAAACAATGAGGGCCAGCTAACACCTCCCAACAAAAGATTCTCCTAGGCAGGAAGTAGCCAGGCTTTGAAGCAAGGCTATTCAGTGCTAATCAAGCTGGCCAATTGCAACATTCACACTTGCCTCAAACAGGCAAGAATTGTCAAAGGCTTTCATGGACAGAATCACATGGCTGCATGGCCATGTTCCAGAAGCATTCTGTCCTGACATTTCACCTGCATCTATGGCAGGCATTCTTAGAGGTTGTGAGAACGTCACAACCTCTGAGGCTTCCTGTCATAGATGCAGGTGAAACGTCAGGAGAGAATGCTTCTGGAACATGGTCATACAGCCCGAAAAACTTACCACAACCCACACAAGAGTTCTTTCTCCCACCCTGGACATTATTCCACATATATGTAAACCCTACTTGCTTTTTTCCAACAGATCTCACAACCTCTGCAGATGCCTCCCATAGATGTGGGCGAAACATCAGGAGATAATGCTTCTGGAACATGGCCCAGAAAACTCACAGCAACCCAGTGATTCTGGCCATGAAAGCCTTCAACAACACAGTTGTACAATTGGCAACTATGTTTTAAATCAAAAAAATAGTTCTGTATTTCAAAGTAGACACAACCTTATTGATAGGACTCCAATCGATGAAAGCACATATGGTCAATTTCATTACTGTCCAACTCACCAACCAGTAATCTAATTGCAATGCAGCAACCGTTATGAACCACACATATCAAAATTAAATTGCATTTATAGTGATTAAAGCATTTAATTTTGAAAAAAGACCAGGACGATATTAGCTGGAAATGAGGTAAGCTGATTAGCATTGAATATACAGTACATCCCAACTAGTAAAACAAGATAATCAAAATCTTTGCAAGGCCGGGACACAGCAATTTATATCTATTATAGCGCTTTGAGGCAAGTGAAAAAAATATGCTCAAATTGTTCATCTCAAGCAAAGTCAGAGAACGGCTCTGGAATGCAAAGGCTAAATCAATCCATCCAAATCAAACCTAGATGGCCACCATCATTTTAAGCACAGGTCTGCAAACAATTCTAGCCCACAGAGGAGGAATGAGGGCCAATTTGGTTTGGTTCAATTTTTTTTAATAAAATCGATCAGAATTCATAAATGTCTTAATCAACAGGGTGCGATTTGAAATTAAATGTGGGGGAACAAAACTGATCGATTTTCCCCCAGCTTTTGTGTGCCTGGCTCTTTAAAGTCTTTTCTCTTGAAAACCCAAAGTATTTTTGAGTCCGGGTTTTTGAAAATTGTTCATCTTCATAAAATGTGCAGTTTTGAACAATATACACACTATTCTTGATGAAAGGAAACAAGAGAAGTTGACTTAGTTGGCTCCTACGTCATTAACTCCGCTGGACTGTCCAAATGCCTGATCATGATCTCCCAAAGCAGTTCCTATACTTCCATCTCAAGAATGGGAAACGTGATGTTGGTGGACAGGAAAAGAAATTTAAAGTTGGGCTTAAAGTCAACCTTAAAAACTGTGCCGTAGACACTGAGAATTGGGAAGCTCTGGCCCTCGAGCGCTCTAACTGACTGTGACCACCAGTGCTGTGGAATTAGAAGAGGCATGAATGGAGGGCGAAAGGGAGAAATGTGCCAAGAGGAAGGCACATCAAGCCAACCCTGACCAGGTCCGTCTTCCACCTGGAAAACAATGTCCTCACTGCGGGAGAACATGTGGATCAAGAATAGGGCTCAACAGTCACCTACGGACCACCGCCAAGACCCTAAACTTGGAGGACCATCATCCTTGGACTACGAGGGATCGCCTATGTAAGTAAGTAAGTATAATACATGAGCAAACTTGAGCCCTCGAGATGTTTGGACTCCAACTCTCATAATTCCTTACAGCCTCACACACTTTCCTTTTAAGCAGCTGAGGGGGGAAAGGAAGGGGCCTGAAGCTGTTAGGAATTCTGGGAGTTGGAGTCCAAAACACCTGGAGGGTTCAAATTTGCCTATGCCTGATCTATATTATAGACTTAAACACAATTTAACTTGACTTTACTTCCATTGCTCAATGAAATTGCTTTGTAGTTTGGTGAGGCATCAACATTCTTTGGCAGAAAAGGCAAAGTGCCCTGTGAAACTACAACTCCCAGGATTCTATAACATTGAGCCATGGCAGCTAAAGTGGTACCAAACTGCATCAATTCTACAATGTAGGTGCAGCCTTTGTCATCAATCCACGCACCTTCCTGGACTTTTTGTCCAAACTACCAAGCGTGCTTGCCCATTACTGCCAGTACTTTTCCAACTTTGGGAAGTTCAGTGTGAATTTCACCTCCCTGCCACTCACCGCCTGAGTGAGGGCTTTCATTCTCTCTTGCCACTTTCCATTGACACACGAGGCTTTAAGTGACCTTTATTAATTAACTCCCATGACAACTGACTGAAATTATACAGCTGAGCACCAGGTTTCAATCAATAATCAATGACCTTCTGTTAAATCACTCAAGGGCCCCCATGTGCTACACTGAACAGCCATCCAACGGCAACTACGAAGCCAAAGGTGAGCAACTGGGTAAAGAATGGGAGCCAAGTGGGACAGGACCATAGGAGAGATTGCCAATCATGGCATTAAATATAAGGTTGCTTAAAGGCCAATCTACTTATTGCACTAGGATGAGAATCATGTGTCCCTACACATGTTGTCAGACTACAAATCCCAACAGTTTTTAGCCACAGAGTCCATTGCAATTCTTAAGTTCAAGAACATCTAGAAAGTCACATAATCCACATTGCTGCATGTCACATAGGTGTGGCCTTAGTTGTATTCTCAGCAAGCATCAAGTTGTTTGATGGGTTGTTGACTGCTGTACTGAAACATAAGCAAATCTCATTGATCCAATGGATCTCCTCTAGTTAGAACTGCCAAGATTTAACCCAGGGATGGGAATCACGTAGCCCTTCAGATGATGTTGGATGGCATTTCCCAGCATTCCTTGCCTTCAGTGTTGCTGGAAATTACAATCCAACATTTAGTGGGTTGGATGATTTCCACCACTGCTTTATTGCAGGGGTGGCCAATTTCATGAATATCAGGTGCCACTTTTTCCCCAGACTCTTCCCTTATGGGCCGCCACCACCATCCCTGACCAAGCCTATATATTAACCTCTATAGCAGGCATGGGCAAACTTTGGCCCTCCAGGTGTTTTGGTCTTCAACTCCCACAATTCCTAACAGCCTCAGGGCCCTTCCTTTTCCCCCTTAGCCACTTAAGCTGAGGCTGTTAGGAATTGTGGGAGTTGAAGTCCAAAACACCTGGATGACCAAAGTTTGCCCATGCCTGCTCTATAGTGTATCTTAGAACTGAAACAGGAAGAAACACTGCAGTTCTTTGCCCTCAGGCTTACAATCTAGCAAAGACATGATGCGTGGGAAAGGTAATGGTAATGGGGCAAGGAATTATGTCAAGCAGATGCACTTGAATCATGAAGAGAGGGACTCTTACGAGCCATTGATCCAAGGCATGATGGAGCTGAGCCTGACTGCTCTTCTCTCCATCAAAAGCAGTGGTAGTTGGAACATAGAAGGAAGGTCTCTTACCAGCCACAGGGACAAGATACATAGAGCTATGGCTCGTTGTTCTTTTGCCCCTTGGTCAGAGCACAGGGTATGGTTGCCATAATCCAGATCTCACTTAAAAACACATACCAGCACCAGCAACACAAAAAACACCAGCAGCCATCCTGAGTTGCAAGCAACTACAACTTAGAAGGCAGGAAAGGGGCATTCACAGCTTTTTTTAAAAAATAACTGAGATAAAAATTGTCCTAGGAATGGAGAAGTCAAATCCTCTTATCTCATCGAACAGAGATCTCCCATCAAGAGTGTTAGTGAGCGATGGGCTGGAATCTGGTACTTGACAACATAAGACAAGATTTGTGCTCAGGGATAACAGCATTAGGTCTTCATCTGCAGGCAGAGAGCACTCAGCAATCCTTGTTCTCTTCCCTCCAACTATCCGGCAAATGTAATAACAAGAGTACTTATGTTCAGCGATGCGGTATTCCAAAAGGAGCAATACATTTGCAAATATTCAGTCAGCAGCTTATTCCTAATTCGTGGCAAATTAAAAACAATCGGCAATCACAACCACAATCGAACGTAATATGCTTATTTCCTTTTACGTATAGTATACCATATCCTTAAAGCTGTGGGGCTGAATGACAGTAGATCAAATTCTCCCGACTGAAATGGCCAATTGAAAATCAAACTAAATACTTTATACATTCCCAGTGATCAGTGCTATGATAAACCACAAGAGGATTCCAGCCAATGGTGTAAAGCTAACCCTTTTGTTGACTACAGACCTAACCCTCTCATATGGTCTAAACACACCCGAGAAAAGCATTTTTCAAAATCTATCTGAGGATGCATGTTTGATGGATTTTAACTGAATCTTTAAATATTGGTTGTGTTTAATATTGTGTTATAATGTTTGTAGATTTGTATATTTTAAATTGGATACTAGACGTGCATGAAATTTGTTCCTACCATTTTTTCGTGTCTTCCGTTTATTCAGAAGCACCTCCCCACATGAAAATCTGCTCAACACGAAAGTCTGCTTTTGTGTGCATCCGTACTTGCCTCCTTGCCTTGGAAAGTGTGTGTGTGTGTGTCAGGGCATGCAGGCAGGCAGGCCAGGAGCTTGGCTGCAGGCATGCTCTGGGCCTGCCTACACACCCCACCAAACATACATTCTCTTTCCAAGAAAAGTACATGTGTGTGGTGGGGTGTACAGGCAGGCCCGGAAAGCCAGTGTCTACAGCTGAGAGCCTCTTACTAGAGTAGAAACAGCAGGTGCCAGGTAAGAAGAAGGGGAGCCAGTAGGTGGGAAGCCCACCCCCATAATGGCCCAATTTTCAGGTCCCAAAACAAAAGAACCGAAAACAACCATCCCAATTTTGGGAGACTTACAAAATATGGATTGGGGCCTCCAACGGGACAAGGTTTCCCCCGAATGCATATGTGTATTGGATACCAATGCTTTTATGTCAAGCTGCTATGAGTCTCCTTTGGGGAGATAAAGCAGGGTAAATAATAATCATCATCATCATCGTCGTCGTCATCATACAATGTAGAATGAATGCAATTTTACACTACTTTAATGCTGTGACCATAAAACTCTAGAGTTGTATTTGGTGAGGCACCAGAACACTGGAAGAGAAAGTTATAAGCAGTGCCAGATTTACCATTGTGCTTAGGCGTGTTTAAGCACAGAGTCCCGTTGGCCAGGGGGGCCCGTCTTCCTGCAAAAAAAAAATAATTACGATAGATTTTACTTATATGGTGCAATTCTATATTTGAAGGTGTTCTGTTTCAGAATGATTCCAGACATAATGATAGCAGTGATAGCTTGTAAAGTGACAACTCCCATAATTACATTGGATTGAGCCAAGGCAGTTAAAGTGTTGTCAAACGGCATTCATTCTACAGCATAGATGCATCCTGAATTAGGGTTAATATTGAATAAAAGAAACCATATGCTCCCGAGATCCTAAATATCCTTTGAGTTTTATATATCAATTTCCCTGCAGATACAGAAAGACTTCTACAGTCAGAAATTTATTTGGTTGTGGGAGAAAAAAATGATTAATTTTATTTAAATTCACCTCGTGACCTTTTCAAATGTCACCTTCTAAGGTCCCCATTTTTTTCCCTTTCCACCTTCATTTTCTGTCAGGTTCCTTTAAACCTGATGGACGATATTATTTTCCCAAAAAAGAGTAAGTGATTTTGAGAACCTTCCCAACTTTACCTGGCAGAATTTTGCTTTGGGCATGAGCATCTGTAAATCATGCTATGTCACAACCGCACAACAGATTGCAGCAAAAGCAGAGCTCTGCTGACAGCATATTCAATGACGGCTTGTCTATGCAAGTTGTGCATTGCACGTTGTAGTTGCATTAGAGTTGTGCATTCTATACTTTGCATGTACTGAACATTTCACGCTGACATTTGTATTGTATAATTTTGCTCTGCTACAACAGGATGGTGTAGTAATCACACCATGTAACTCCGCATGCAGGTGTTTATGTGATGTGGTGAGGATATTGCACTGCAACTAATAAATGCCAATTCCAATTCTATATCTCCCCTTTAGCTAAGTAACCATCTTAGCTACATAGTTTTCCCCTGTCTGATCCCTCTCAGTTCTGCCTAATGAGATAGTCAGTGCTTTAAGAATTGGACTGGAGACAAGGGTTCGAATCTCTGCTTGGGCAAGTCACACTTTCTTGGCCTTAGCGGAAGGCAAGGGCAAACCTCCTCTGGACAAATCCCACAAAGAAATCTGTGATACGTTCACTTTAGAATTACCATTAGTCAGAAACAATTTGATGCTACCTACCAAACAAAATCAGCGCCACTGTTCAATGGAATAAGAAAATCAACTTTCTGAATAAAGTACCTCCCCTTTTTTGGCAAAGGGGGTGCTCACCTATCCATCCATTCATAAGTAGATTGCAGCTGATATCCATTCAGTGGCATGCATCATATCTATTTTGAGTTACTCTAGAGTTCTATCTTACTTCTGTAAAGCCTAAATATCCCTCCATATTTGTCATAGGGCCACATAAGTCCCTCTCACAGTCATTCTTCTGGATGATCACAACCAGATACAGTGAAGACATCTGCCCTTGCACTTTGCCACTCTGCTGCTGAGTATGCATGCCCAGTGTGGAACACATCTCACCACACTAAAACAGTGGATGTGGCTCTTAATGAGACATGCCACATTATCACAGGATGTCTATGCCCTACACCATTTCAGAAATTATACTGTTTTGCCGGTATTGCACCACCTAACATCTGCCGGGAAGTAGCAGCCAATAATGAAAGGACCAAGGCATTGATATCTCCAGCCCATTCCCTGTTCGAATATCAGCCAGCATGCCAATGCCTTAAATCATGAAATAGTTTTCTAAGATCTACAGAGATACTAACATAAACACCTCAGCAAGTGAGAGTCCAAAAGTGGCAGGCTAAAACCCAGAACCTCAAGCCATGGCTGATACCAAATGAGAGACTCCCCCCTGGGTACACAGAAGACTGGGCAACTTGGAAGGTGCTGAACAGACTGTGCTCAGGCACCACGAGATGCAGAGCCAACCTTAAGAAATGGGGCCACAAAGTGGAGTCCATGACATGCGAGTGTGGAGAAGAGCAAACCGCAGACCACCTATTACAATGCAGTCTGAGCCCTGCCACATGCACAATGGAGGTCCTTCTTATAACGACACCAGAGACACTCCAAGTGGCCAGCTAATGGTCAAAGGACATTTAGTATAATGCTGAGTTTTTTAAACATTGTATTTTTAAAATACATTACAACTCTACCCTAGGTTTGCTTCTGATACAATAAACAAATATATAGTCATTCTAGGCTTGAGGGGGTATGTGGAGGGGAAGATCAGAGAAACATGTGGCTATGTCCCTGTAGCCAGATGCAAAGTGTATACCTGAGCCTCGAAGAACTCAACAGACCTTGAGGATGATTTTCACTTTACATCTTGCTATAGCCCCATAGCTGGGCAGTTCTGCAGCATAAATGGCCAGGAATGGGGTATGGAGCAAGTCTACAATATGTCCCAAGGGTTGTAAATGATTCAACACAGCTTAATTCTTTATGCAGAACTACTACACCAAACTAAAGCATGCAGGGTTGCTGCCTTGAAATTGTATCTTCTCCTACACCAACCTTTTAATCAGTCAGATTCACTGAGACCCCTTGAAACAGTGCAGCAAAGACTTAAATACCCTGCTCACTTTTCAACTGCACAAAGATTCTTTTTAAAAAAATAATAATAATGAGAAATGACAGAACACGATCAAAGTGACCAGTTAACATCTTGCTCAGCACTTTTGAACAATGCTGTAATTGCTGCCTTTCAACGCCAGCTTCTTATGCATCCGCCAGCATGAAAAGGACACCCCCAGAATTGACTCTGAATACATTCATGCCTTGCAAAAGAATTTTATTCCATCTCCTCCGATCCATTTGCAAAGAAAGAGAACAAGTCCGCCGTGGTGAGGCAGAAAAACAATTTGCAGCCATCTGCATAATGTTTGCAGCTTTTGTCTAGCGCAGTGGTATGTCTTGGGGAAAATGGTTATTGAGGACCACAGGTTTGGTTTTTTTTGTTTTGTTTTTTTTAAAATAAATGTTTGCAAATTGATAGAAAGGAAGCTGCCCATAAAAAAATCTTCCCAGGGGAAGCCTCTTTCAGATTTTTCACTGCTAATGATACAGAATAATGTGGTCCATGATCCCAAGCAGTCCTTGACATCTAAAGCAGGAACACGGGGTGCTTCAGATGTCAATGAACTCCTCTTACCATGATCTGTCACCAATGTCTGAGATGGACCTGGCTGATGCGTGTTTGAGTCAGATATATTTATTTATTTATTTATTTATTTATTTATTTAAAAGTTTTGTATACCGACCTTCTCACCTCTCTTGAGGGACTCAGACCGGTTTCCAACCATAAAATCACATACAGTCAATAAAACATCATAATTCATATTACAATAAAACATTAAAACAGCAATTACATTCAATAACTACAATGGTCAGTCGTCCTACTAAAAGCGTTGTTCATCATCCTCCATCCATATCTCAGGGTGTTGGCTCACTCATCGAATGCCTGTCTCCATAACCACATCTTCACCTGTTTCCTGAATGTCAGGATAGAAGGAGCAGTTCTGATCTCCAGTGGGAGAGAATTCCAGAGTTGCGGGGCCACCACCGAGAAGGCCCTGTCCCTCGTCCCCACCAGACGCACTTGCGAGGCCGGTAGGACCGAGAGCAGGCCTCTCCAGATGATCTTAATAATCTTGATGGTTCATAGGGGAGAATACGTTCGGAGAGATAAACAGGGCCGGAGTCGTTTAGGGCTTTATAGGTTAACACCAGCACTTTGAATTGTGCTCGGAAGCTAATTGGCAGCCAGTGGAGCTGGTGTAACAGCGGAGTAGTGTGCTCCCTGTACCCAGCACCCGTTAGTAGTCTGGCTGCCGAGCGTTGGACTAGCTGCAGCTTCCGGGCAGTCTTCAGAGGCAACCCCACGTAAAGAGCGTTGCAGTAATCTAAACAGGATGTAACCAAGGCGTGGACCACCGTGGCCAAGTCAGACTTCCCAAGGTACGGGCGCAGCTGGCACACAGGTTTTAATTGTGCAAAAACTCCCCTGACCACCGCCGAGACCTGGGGTTCCAGGCTCAGCGATGAATCTAGGAGAACTCCCAAACTGCGAACCTGCACCTTCAGGGGGACTGTAACCCCGTCCAGCACAGGCTGTAACCCTATACCCTGTTCAGCCTTATGACTGACCAGGAGTACCTCTGTCTTGTCTGGATTTAGTTTCAATCTGTTGTCCCTCATCCAGTCCGTTACAGCAGCCAAGCACCGGTTCAGGACTTGGACAGCCTCCTTAGTAGCAGGTGGAAAAGAGTGACAGAGTTGGACATCATCTGCGTACAAATGACACCGTACCCCGAAACTCCGGATGATCTCTCCCAACGGCTTCATGTATATGTTAAACAACATAGGGGACAGTACTGAACCTTGCGGGACTCCACAGTGCAATATATTTGGAGGGCTACAGGTTTCAAAGTTCTGCATTAACCAGATGGTTGAACTCATACCTAGATTTCCCACCCCTACGTTTTCTGGAGATTTTGACAGGTCATAGCAGCTAGTCATGCTGAAGGAATGTAGATGATAAGTAATATCAATATAGAGGCTATTGTGGCACGACGGGTTAAACCGCTGAGCTGCTGAACTTGCTAACCAGAATGTTGGCAGTTTGAATCCGTGGGATGGGGTGAGCTCCTGCTGTGAGACCCAGCTTCTGCCAACCTAGAAGTTTGAAAACATACAATTGTGAGTAGATCAACAGGTATCACCTCCGCAGGAAAGCAAATGGCACTCCAGGCAGTCATAATCACCAAATGACCTGGGAGAGGTCTATGATCAATACAGACTCTTTGGCTTAGAAATGGAGATGATCACCACCCCCAGAACTGGAGATGAGCACTATAAAGATAGATATCTGGGCAAACAATAGCTGGACAGGGGAAAAACAAATCCCACCAACTGTCCCTCCAATATAAAGAATTCACTGGCACCTATATAACGTTTGAGGGGATGACTCTCTAATTAACTTTCGCTGCCACCATAAACTGCAATTGCACAGGAACACCCTAGCTGTTTAAAATATTAAAAATGCTTTTTAAGATCACCAAGCACTTTATCTTCTTATGTGTTTCTTTAAAGGAAAACAAGTTGAGGTTGAATGGAAAGAACTATAGCCACAAAGGCACACTGGACTCAGGCTTCTTGAGTTTAAAAATAATCAAGGAAAGTTTATTGATAGAATTACAGAAGAAAGTAAATGCTGTTTAATAAGCTTGGCTGTTACAGAGAAAATCTGGCTTGTGTCTTGAAAGCGTAACTGTTACATGTACTGATTCTTTCTTTGTTACAGATACAGAGATTTTCTTCTTTAAAACAAAAAACAAGTACACTTGACAGGAACTGAATCTCTGTCAAGATACAACTGTAGCTTAGCTACCCTCAACTGTGGCCTAGCTAACTACACTCCAGCTATCTCTCCCTGATAGCTGTACCAGTTTGCTACAGCTTCTATTCGCTGGCAAACCTAAGGCAAACTGCCTTCTCTAAACTAATCTCAAAACACGAATTCCTAAACTGCCTTCCTACTCTAATCGCTAACAACAACAGACTCCCTGAAAAAACCCTCTTTTTTCCCTCCAAACCATGCTAAACCCCGCCCCCTTTTTAAAACCAATCCTGGCTGTTCTAATGCTAACTCAGGCCTAGGACACTCCCCCTCTCTAAAATGGTGTTTTTTCCCTGAACTAAAATGGCTCCTGCTGCCCTCTGCCAGGCCTTCTAAAGCTGCAACTGACTGGCCTGCTTCTCCTAGGCCCTGCCATCCAGGCTGGCAAGGTAAGGGATCTTTACAAGCACCACCCCTCAAGAGCCAGAAGGGGAAGCCTTTACCTTATCTGCATTGCGAGGCATTGAATGTTTGCTTTGTGTCGTGTATGATGAAATCTACCCTGAGTCCCCTCAGGGAGATAGGGTGAAATACAAATAAAGTATTATTATATTGGGTTGTAGGTTTTTCGAGCTATATGGCCATGTTCTAGAGGCACTCCCTCCTGACGTTTTGCCTGCACCTATGGCTAGCATCCTCAGAGGTTTCTTGCCATAGATGCAACTGAAATGTCAGGAGAGAATGCCTCTAGAACATGGCCATATACCCTGAAAAAACCTATAACAACCCAGTGATTCCAGCCATGAAAGCCTTCGACAATATATTATTATATTATATTATTATTATATCATGGTACTAGAAACTCCAATATCTACTTCTGCTAGACCCTTCATCTTCTGCTAGGACAAATGATCCCCTTCTTTCCTTCCATCCTGGGTTCACCCTAAAAACCTGGTCTGGGTTGTTGGGAAACTGTCTAGAATAATTTCATTCACACCATAAAGAGTTCCAGGAGGTAAAGAATGGAAAAGAGGTCCCATTCTCATCTTGGACACCATTGAGGCATCATTTTAAGCTGCATCAGCAGGAATATAATAGATCAAGATAAGTTGTAGTGCCTCTCTATTCTGCTTTGGTGAGGCCTCACTTGAGATACTGTGCCCAACTCTAGGCACCAAGGTTCAAGGATAAGATTGACAAACTGGAATGTGTCTAGAGGAGGGCACCAAAAATTATCAGTGTTTCTGAAACAAGCCTTACTAGGAATGGAGTAAGGAGCTGGATATGTTTAGCAAAGAAAAGAGAAGACTGAGAAGCAACATGATAGTGATATTTAAATATGTGGAGCTTCTTTCTGTACTTCCAAAGATTAGAACACAAAGCAATTGATTTAGGCAGAACATCTTTTCTTGTCTGATTGCCTTGGACTATTCTTCTCTGGAGTTCTTTAAACGTTCAACAAAAATATGACTGCTTTTGTTGAATATAGCAGTAGGTTGGACTTGCTGAGTATTGTGCTCCTTCAATTTTAAATATTCTATGACTTTGTGCTAATAAAGCATTGATGTAGTCTGACCACAAAGACTACACCATAAGACTTTGACCAACATCTGAGCGAGGTCCTTCCCTCTATCACAGGGGTCAGGAACCTTCGGCCCTCCAGGTGTGGTGGACTTCAACTCCCACAATTCCTTGGGCCAAGGTAAGCCTTTGGGGCAAATGCCGAGCCTCAAGGAATTGTGGGAGTTGAAGTCCACCACACCTGGAGGGCCGAAGGTTCCCCATGCCTGCTCTATCATATCCCAACCATCCTAACAGTATGAGTACAGAAAATGGCCTTCTCAGTGGATGATCTTAGGTTTTGCAGATCCTTTCCTAGAGTAGAACCCTCCCTAGTAAGCTTCCAGTATCCAGTGAAAGTTTCTGTTTGCTCAACAAACCTTTGGGTTCTTTTCTACAGGCCTGAGCGAGAGTACATGGGATAGGGGCTCTTAATAATGTTCTATATTGTCCCACTCTCTCTGCCTAAGAGGAAAACAATGGCAGCAAGCCCCCTCTAAACAAATATTGTCAAGAAAATCCTATGATATATTTATCTTAGGAGTGTCGTAAGTTGGAAACAACTTGAAGGCACACATCAACAACAATTGTCTGTATGTCTTGACATTTGATGTTCTGTCGCTGCTGGGCTTGAAACGAAGAGCCTTTAAAAGAAGACGTGCACCTTTTGGCCCAACAGGAAGCCAGGGGGCCCAAAGAGAAATTTTGAAGGATTTTCACCATAAACAGGCTTTAGAAGGCTTGTGAAATAATAATTTTTTTATTGGTGAACAATCAACAGAAACTCCTTTTGTCTTCAAAGGGTTAAACAAATACTTTCAAACAACTTGTGGCTTCTAACTGATTCTTGGCTTTACTTTAAAGGAAAACCCCTTTCTAAATTTCTCCCAGGCTAACAATGAACTTAAACCTTATGGATGTGGATTCACTACCGGGCTGAACTGCGTCTCAACACCGAGCAAACCTATCAAAAGGCTTGTAATCACTTAGCTGGAATCCTTGATGCTTAAAGCTGTTATTCCCTCTGAAATTCTTCAGGGCTGTAAAGCTGTTTCCCTGGAACCTTCGAGAATCTTTAGATGACCTTAAGACTGGTTCTCCCCCGGGAGGTCTTAAGGGTCGAAGCCTTTTTACAGGAGGAAATCTGTACACATCCTGTACATTGACTTCCCTGTAGAAAACTAACTGAAATGGTTCCTCCCTCTTCCCAAAACCCAGAAAAAGGGGCGGAACCAAAGCTAAATGAAGATGGGCAGGGGGCTTGCCCTATGACTGCAAACTGTAACAGGAAGCCACCCTGCTGCAAAATCTCAAGCCTGAAATTGCAAACAAACCTTTAGTTCCAAGCAAATAAAATTGGAGCTCTTGGAACAGCTGTTCCAGAACATTTGATGTATAATGTTTCTAAAAAATGCTTTTTTAGTGTATTGTCGAAGGCTTTCATGGCTGGAATCACTGGGTGATGCAGGCAAAATGTCAGGAGAAAATGCCTCTAGAACATGGCCATATAGCCCAAAAAACCTACAACAACCCAATGCTTTTTTTATTTTATTGATAATTTGATGATGCTTTTGCTTTTGAATGCACCTATTGAGGGATATTTTTTGACTTCATTCAATGCAATTTTTACAAGTTGCAGTCCCAGGGCTGAGGAGGAGGAGGAGGAGGAGGAGGAGGAGAGGACAAGGTTGTTGTTCATTTGTTCAGTCACTTCTGACTCTTTGTGACCGCATGAACCAGCCCAAGCCAGTGTTCCCTGTCGGCCATCACCACCCCCAGCTCCTCCAACGTCAAGCCAGTCACTTCAAGGATGCCATCCATCCATCTTGCCCTTGGTTGGCCCCTCTTTCTTTTTCCTTCCATTTCCCCCAGCATAATTGTCTTCTCTAAGCTTTCTTGCCTTCTCATTATGTGGCCAAAATACTTCATCTTTGCCTCTAATAGAGGACAAGGAAGAGGAAGAAAAAAAGAAAGAGGAAAAAGAAAAGGAAAAAGAAAAAGAGGAAGAAGTGGAGGGTTTTTTCACACCACCAATCAAAGTTTAAGCAATTCACATTGGCATCTTCCACAATCCATATTAGTCTAATGCCTGATTAGGCCAACTAAAAGGGCATAAAAATGCATGGAAGCTTTTCAGAATCTCTTCAAACATGCCACACATGTTTTTGTTCTGCTTTTTTTTTGACCTAATAAAGGTATGATGGATTTTATTTTGGAGGGGGGGGGGTAGTTCCCATTGCTGTCATAGCTGAGAAAACTCTTATTTTCCCCTTTGCTTTTTAAAGGACTTTGGAGTTGCTGGGATGAATCAGCCCTCTGTCCGTGGTGCTGAAAGATCTGCCAGGGTTTTTCTTGCACCAAACAAGAAGCTCAGCCCCAACGTATGAAAAGAGTATCTCTTTTTAAGAATATGAAGTAGTGGGATGTGTGTGTGTGTGTGTTTTAAAACAAGTTAAACGGCTTCAGCATTTCTTTCAGGTGCCATGTGTGGGGGTCTTCTCCCTTACTTTTACAATAAATGGCACGGTAAGAAATGTAAACTAGGACAGCAAGAATGATGAAGTTGTGTGGAGAAGCTTCCCAAGGGATGAAGAGAAAGCCCCGTTTCTTGATATTTTTAACACTCAGCCAGGAGAGGAGCAGAAAATGTACTTGCTACGAATGGGCCTGAATTGGCAGGAAATCAATCAGCCCTTCTCACAGGGTCCTTCTTATTTCGACTTTCACTAAATAGAACCCAGAAAGTGCATAAGCGTTTCCCACTCCATTATCACAATCCTAGAATGAAATGTCTACACCCAAATGGGGAAAAATGATATACTGACTTTGTAAGGGTTTTTTAAGGAACTTTAGAGCCTGCTCCTGTCCAGCAGGGAAAAGGAGGGGAAAAGAGGTTAAAGCAGGTATAGGCAAACCCAGGCCCAGGGACTGGATGTGACCCCTTAGGCTCTTTTCTCACGCCCTCCTCTCTCTCATCATCCTATCCTTCCTTCCTTCTCTTTCCTTCCTCCTTCTCTCCCTTCCTTACCCCCCTCTTTCTCCTTCTATCCTTCCTTCCCTTATTTTATTTATTTATTTCGGGTACTTTTACCCCACCCTTCTCAACCCCCAAGGGGGGACTCAGGGTGGCTTACAAAAAAGGCACAATTCGATGCCTATACAAATTACACATAAGGTACAAAACCATAGTTAAAACAATTATCACAGTTAAAACAATCAAAACAATAAATATACAACACATCATATAAACTATTCACATGCTCAGCGTTCATCTTTCAGAGTTCCAAATTCCATTCCATTAGTCATTTCCTGGCCATTGTCAAAGTCATTTCTTTATCTGCCCAATTGTCCGAATGCCTGGTCCCAAATCCATGTTTTCAGTTTTTTCCTGAAGGAAAGGAGTGAGGTTGCAGATCTAATTTCCCCGGGGAGTGAATTCCACAGGTGGGGGCCACCACTGAGAAGGCCCTGCTCCTCATCCCCGCCAACCTCACTTGTGATAGAGGTGGGGTCGAGAGCAGGGCCTCCCCAGAGGATCTTAGACTCCGGGGTGGGACATAGAGGGAGATCCGTTCGGACAGATACACTGGGCCAGAGCCGTATAGGGTTTTGTAGGTCAAAACCAGCACTTTGAATTGTGCTCGGAACTGGATTGGCAGCCAGTGGAGCTGACACAGCAGGTATGCTCCCTGTATGACACTCCGGTGAGCAGTCTGGCTGCCTCCCGCTGGACTAGTTGAAGTTTCCGAACAGTCTTCAAAGGCAACCCCACATAGAGTGTGTTGCAGTAATCTAATCCTTTCCACCTTTTCATCCTTCCTTCCATCCCTCTTTCCTCCCTTCCATTCCCTTCCTCCCTTTTTTCCTTTTGTTTTTCCTTCCTCCTGGGAAATATTTAGCTGGGAAAAGAGAAGGTAGAGAGGGAACATGAGAACCATGTGTCAAAATTTAAAAGGGTGTCCCATTGAGGAGGAAGGAGGGGGAAAACCGACTTTCGGCTGCTCTAGAGACCAGGGCACAAGGGAGCAATGGTTTCAAATGGTTAAGATTCTTGTCATTGGTGAGGGTTCCCACCAGAGCTTTGTGACACTCAAGAAACATATGCTGTGCAAACTCATGTATTGGGCAGCTCTGGGATCCAAAATTATTGATTTTGATATAACTCATAGATAGGTTGAGGGTCAACGCCTTTTTGCCGACATCACCTTTCACAATTCTACATAGAAATCTACATAGAAAAGGATATTCTCCTCCTCCTCCTCCTCCTCCTCCTTCTTCTTATGAAAGTTATGGTACAGCACAGAAAGATACCATCCTACCCATTCTCTGAAAAGACACTTTAAAAGTTGTAGAGAGTCAAGTGGGTTGGTGCTTCTTTTAGGTTCTCCAGGGATGGATTAAGCTCTGGTCTTTCATCATTCAATTCAGAGAAGTGGGGTGGCTCCTTTCTTGATAAGAGTTAAATTTCAGTATTTTCATTGACTCATTGAGAAATCAACTCAAGCTTTTAGGGTCAATTTTTTAACTGAACTTTATAGACTTATATACAAGCATATGCAATATGTCATCGATCTTTGGATATTATTCTCTGGCCCAAAAGCCTTTTGTCTTTGAACAGGCCATAGTTCGATTGTGTACTTCATGAACCTGGACTTAGAAGAGTCAAGTGGGGAGTAGACTAATAAGGGATTAAAAAACCATCCAAAGGGTAGTTTGTTAATTTATGGTCCAGTCCTACTTCTAGTTCAACCCAGATAGATCAGCAGTCGGATTTTAAGACACAATTGAAGACTTGTCTCTTCTGGAAGGCCTACCTGGTCAATTTTAAGTTGTGAATTTTAATCTGCACTTTATCAATGGATTTTAACTTGTATTTTAACTCTGTGTATTTTGTTGTATGCCTTTTAATCATGTTTAATCTCTTGTTTAAAGATATTGTGTACCAGTACAGGAGGTATATCCTCAATAAAGGTAAAAGAAAAAGTTTTCCCTTGACATTAAGTCCAGTTGTGTCTGACTCTGAGGGTTGGTGCTCACCTCCATTTCTAAGCAGAAGAGCCAGCATTGTCCATAGACACTTCCAATGTCATGTGGCCAGCATGACTGCATGGAGTGCCATTACCTTCCCTCAGAAGCAGTACCTATTGATCTACTCACATTTGCATGGTTTTGAACTGCCAGGTTGGCAGAAGCTGGAGCTAACAGTGGGAGGCCACCCCGCTCCCCAGATTTGAATTGCCAACCTTTCGGTCAGCAAGTTCAGCAGCTCAGTGATTTAACCTGCTGTGTCACCAAGGGGCCATTTTGTATATTCTCAATAGCCTCATCCACATTTCCATCCATTCAAGACTTAAGAGAGGTAAAAGTTCTGGTAGTTGGTGACTTCTAACCTCATCATACTTGCAGTGGCAGCCAGCAGCAGTGCTCCTGTTTGTCATGAGGTGTGGGGAATCCAGTGACATACACGGCATCTCGCCTTGCATCGCCTTGCCCACCAGGAGCTCAATCACATGGGGGAAGAGTGGAGCGCACATAGTGCATGAAGCTTCCCCTCAAAGAATGGGCAACACAGGAAGCCTTTTGTGTTGCCTGTGTGGCAGCAACACACCAGTTCTGCCCTTCTCACTCACAGAGCTGGCACGACATCATGTGAACGGAGCCAGCTGACTCTGTGGGTGACCGGGGCTAGACTACCCTTTGCCACCAAATCTAGCCCCATATGATGAGGTGCTAAGTCATTGAGACTCTCAGTCCAAAATTTTGAAGGTGCTCTTCAAGAACCAGACATCTGTGTTCAATATAGATATGGCAATTTGGGATAATCTTTTAAAGTCTGCACTAAAATCCCAGGAAGATTCCTTATCCCACTGACATGGATGCTCCCAACTATGATGGGTAGGAGAACAATGATGGGTAAGGGTAGGAGATGAAAACACAGATCTTTCCTTCCCCATAATTGTCTGGCACAGAGACTGAGAGCCAGCATGACATAGTAGTTTGGACCACAACTCTGAAAGCCAGGGTTCGATTCCCCATTCAATCATAGAAACACCCTGGCTGAGTCACACACTCTCATCCCCAGAAAACCCCATGATGGATTTGTATTAGGGTTGACCTAAGCCAGAAATGTTTTCAGACACCCAACAGCAGCTGAATACACACCATAAGAAACATAAGAAACTATAGGTAGGAATATAATCCAAGGGGGAGAATATTCTCAGAGGAAACTTGTTATATCCCTGGTTGGAAATCTGGACTGTGTGACTGCACACCACTCTGCTGGTCAGTGGCAATCTCCAAATCATGCACATAGTATGGCATTTTCTTTTACAACCAGTCCAATAAAATCCTTTCATAGAAATCATTATGATCTATTAACAGATCCTTCTACAGCGTAGCCACTGATTGCATGGACTTCTGAGACCATTAAAATGGTTTAAGGGTTATTATTTCTTTCATATAATAAGAATAATAAGAATGGACAACCCATTAAATGGATTCTGTTCCATTATTTCCAGAGGGCTCTGGGACAGCCTTTTGCCAGTGTGGCTTAGAAGTTTGATCATTAGGAATCTGGGATAGTAGGGTTCAAATCCCCTTGTAGCCATAGAAACCTCACTAGGTAGCAAGTTACACTCCTTCAGCCTCAATAAAAAAAAGACAATGACAAAGTCCCTGTCTTTGAAGTCACCACAAGAGGTTCATCTTAGGGTTTCCATGAGTTAGAAACCATTTGAAGTCACACACAGCAACAACACAATGGTTGGGATTGGCCCACAGAATTAATCCCAACTACTCTTTAAAAGGAAAATTGTCCCTTTCTGGGAAATGTCCAGACCTGAGAGAAGGTAAGAGAAGATGGAACTCAGGATGTCAGAATCTCTCTATCTCAGTTCCACTGATTTTCTCCAAAGCTTCCCAGTCCTGATTTGCATCAGGCTGTGAGATATTACACTTTTGTCCTTCCCTGGATGTCACCCATATTTTTAATACTTTCCTCTTCATTTCTCTGTGCAAGTAATTTGATTTACATGTCTTTTTTCCCCAAGGGACAAAAACAAAGATGGTTATCTGCAGCTGATAGAGTGTTGACTCAATCCCACCATGCATAATGGGTAAACCAGTAGAGATATGATGTCTCTTCTGGTTTTGGTTTTGAATCTTATGGTTGCAGGGATTTTCTTTGGTTTTATTTGAAGAGTTTGAAGAGGAAGTAAATTCTTACCAAATATTTCAGCCATTGAGTTGCATATTTTCACATAATTGTTGGGTTTTTGGAAAGGATTCTGTTGGCCTTGGATACAAATTAGGATCCTCATTTGTCACCCCTATAATATACATCTTCACATTTCCTTAGTGATGCATATTTCACCCACTTGCACTTGAGCATTAGCACCTGTTTTCTGCACACTCTCCGGGATGCCCTCTAAGCTTCACAAGTATATATGTACACATTGAATGAGAAGTTGTGCATTTTCTTCAAAGCAACACTCACTGACATCCATATGTATTTGCATTTCCAAGTAGAACAACTGAATTGGTGGAAGCAAATATTCTGTTCTAGGATTATGGAAGATCCTGTCTGCTTTTAGAACTTCCCAAACCACAGTCCTTTATCTGCATTAGCAAGAAGAGCTATTCAGTTACATGACATGGTGCAGCTTCTACCCTGCACAAGAGTTTTCCAAAGCATTCAAACAGTGCACAAAAGCACCCAAAAGAAAGTAATACTAGCATTAAAGGATGCCTCAGTTCCTGCCTGTTACTTGCTGTCACTATAAACCAATGGCAATGTGTTAAATACTAATTGCATGTTGTCAACCAGGCATTCAGAGAAAGAACCTGCCAGTAGGATGAATGAAGCGAAACTTGCCTCTCTTTCAGTCCCTCCCAGTCTTTCAAATTGTTTTGTCAGTAAATCCTCCTAAAGCAGCCGTCATTCATTGATTCCCTATTGGGCGAGAAGGCAGAGCTTGATTTTTTTAAATAAGCATCAATGGGATTTAAGGGTGCTGTTAGAGAGAACACATTTCAAAATGAGACAACACCAAACTTAGGCAGTGAGCAAAGTTAAGTAACTTGAATGCCCTCCTTGGAGAAATCACCCATTCTCAGGTGGAAAAAGTGGCAGAGCCAGGCAGAAGTTCCTCACAGAGATGAAAGGACTCACAGTGCCATCCATCTGCTTTTTCCTCCTCCTTCTTTCTAAACAGCCTTTCAGCTATATCCCCACAACCAGTGAAAGCATATAGTATGAATTATTAAAATAACAACAATGTTCCAACCATGCCAAGAAGCCCAGATGATCCAAACCAGAGAAAGAAGCTCAAAATAGTTCAAGTGGATTCCAATAACAGTGGGTGTTTCCTTTGGAAAACCATCCAGAAAATGTTGCAGAGTCCCCGCTTTGGAGTTGCCACCTGCCACAAAAACTCATCTGCCTCTATCACTGAGATTCTCTTACTTATCCATACCTAAGGCCTAGACCGATGAACCATTGGCTGTCCCATACAAATGGGGATTTCTTTCCTAGGAAAGGAAGTGTACAGAAAACTTATCTCGGTAGAGCAAGTGGTCCTTTACAACACGCTTCCTAGGTGGTCTGACTTGGCATCGTTTGAATCCTCACAAACAGTGCTGAGCAAAGAAGGAATGGCATAATCCCCTGGCAACAGCCCACAAGGGAGGACAGGGTCCCCCCTGCCCCAACTGGGTGAAACTAATCAACTTTGCAATCTGTATATATATGCAATGATTCACGTCCCAAACCCACTCCGAACAGACACACCACTCAAGCAAAGATCTTTACTCACAGTTTGGCCTTCTCCCTCTGTCTGGGACGCAGACCCTTCTCTCTCGGCTCCAAACATCCTCTCCTGCTTGCCTTCTTGTCCTCCCTCTCCGCCTTCCTCTGCTCCTTCCTTCCCACTGTGTCCTCCTTCATTCCCCAGCTTCAGTCTCTTCCCCTCGGGTTGGGGATCGTCCCCTTCTTCTCGCCTCATCTTGCCATCTCGAGCAGCTCTCTGCTTCGCTGCATCCTCCAGGCAGCTGGAAGGCACAGACATGCCTGGCTTCCCAGCAATGGGCTCCTGGGCCCCCAACTTGGATCTAGGGCTGTGGGGCCAGCCAAGCTGCCTCCTTTTTGGAGGGGAGAGCTCCCTGGTTCTCCCTCTCTCTCTCCCCAGCTCCAATAGGCTCGGTCTTCTTTGACAAAATTTTTAGCTGGTGTTTCAGTGCCTTTGCAAAGCTTGGCGCTGTCACTTCCATTTCTTTAGCTCCCTCTGCTGCTGGCCAGAGCTACTCCATCGGTAGCTATTGAAGCACATGGCCGGGCAGGAAACTTTCGCCTCTGTCCCAAAGAGTCCTGATAACCTTCTCCATATTGGCCCATGGCTCTTGCTGCAAAATTTTCACAGCAAACTACATAATTTGTTTTGCTTTTAGAATCTGACTTTCCTTAATTGTCATTGATCGGGATCAACTCCATTACTCTGCCACTTATGCTTGGGAGCTGTAGAGAGAATATAGTTTTTTATTACTAGCTGTATAATAATAATTATTATTATTATTATTATTATTATTTCTTATTAATTTTACTGACACAAAACACGGTATGTCATAGTAAATGAGATATATGTGCAGGATTTTGTATCACAAAATCACAAATCAGACACTTCCCAAGTGTCTAGGACTGTGTGATGTATTTTCAAATGGTGAACACAGATCCAAGTAAGGTGGCCTTTTGCAGTTGACAGATCATGATTTTGTCAATGTTTATGGTTTCCAAATGCTGGCTGAGATATTTTGGCACAGCACCCAGTGTGCCAATGACCACTGAGGCAACCTGTACTGCTTTATGCCAGAGTGTTTGCAGTTCGATTTTGTGATCCTAATAACGGCTGAGTTTTTCTTGTGGTTTTTCTTCAATGAGATTGTCACCCAGTATGGCAACATCAATAATCCAAACTTTTTTTCTTTTCCACAATTGTGATGTCTGGTGTATCGTGTTCCAAAACTTTGTCAATCTGGATTTGAAAGTCCCACAGTATTTTTGCGTGTTCATTTTCCACTATCTTTGCAGGTTTATGATCCCACCAATTCTTTACTGCTGGTAGATGGTACTTGTGACATAAGTTCCAGTGAATCCTTTGGGCTACAGACTTATGCCTTTGTTTGTAGTCCATCTGTGTGATTTTCTCGCAACAGCTGAGGATATGATCCATGGATCCATCCTCAGCTGTTGCAAGAAAATTATTATTATTATTATTATTATTATTATTATTATTAGTTTATGTACCCGGCATTGCCCAGGTTTGCATTTCATAATGGTAAGTAAAGGTAAAGGTTTCCCGTGACATTAAGTCCAGTCATGTCCAACCCGGGGGGGGGGGGGGCTCATCTCCATTTCTAAGCCAAAGAGCTGGCATTGTCCATAGACACCTCCAAGGTCATGTGGCCAGCATGACTGCATGGCGCGCAGTCATTGGTTGGAAGCATGCATCTTTCAGGATGTGGATAGACTACAACTCCCATCATCTCCTACCATGGCCACTAAGCACACTAATATTTAAGGTGGTCATGAAGGGCCAAGTATTTTCAGATTCATATTTGGTGGCATTCACGTGGGTGTGGGTGGACTATGACTCCCATCATCCTTTGTCAATTCCCCCCAAACCACATCTGTATTTTAAACTGGTCATGACAGCTCTACATGCCAAGTTTCGTCTAGATCTATCAGTGGGATTCACAAGGCTTTCTGGGTGTGGGTAGCCTAGAACTTCCATCATCACTGGGATTGACAGAGCTGTGCCATTACACCCAGATGTTATAAAAATAAAACTAAGATGTGCTGCTATGTCTGAGCGAACTGCGAGTGTCTTTCTTTAGAATACCTGGGAGTCACTCTGGACCATGCTCTGACCTACAAGAAGCACTGCCTGAACATCAAGCAAAAAGTGGGCGATAGAAACAATATCATACGAAAGTTGACTGGCACAACCTGGGGATCACAACCAGACACAGTGAAGACATCTGCCCTTGCGCTATGCTACTCTGCTGCTAAGTATGCATGCCCAGTGTGGAACACATCTCACCACACTAAAACAGTGGATGTGGCTCTTAATGAGACATGTCACATTATCACAGGGTGTCTGCGCCCTACACCACTGGAGAAATTACACTGCTTAGCCAGCATTGCACCACCTGACATCCGCCAGGAAGTAGCAGCCAATAGTTTGGGTACCAACCAGCATGTCAATGACTTAAATCGAGAAATCGTTTTCTTAGATCTACAGAGACACTCGCTGGAACACCTCAGCAAGCGAGAGTCCAAAAGTGGCAGGCTCAAACCCAGCACCTCAATCTGTGGGTGATACCAGATGAGAGTCTCCCTCCTGGGCACACAGAAGACTAGGCGACTTGGAAGGAGCTGAACAGACTGCACTCTGGCACCACAAGATGCAGAGCCAATCTTAAGAAATGGGGCCACAAAGTGGAATCCACGACATGCGAGTGTGGAGAAGAGCAAACCACTGACCACCTGCTGCAATGCAACCTGAGCCCTGCCACATGCACAATGGAGGACCTTCTTGCGGCAACACCAGAGGCACTCCAAGTGGCCAGATACTGGTCAAAGGACATTTAATCAACTACCAAGTTTGCAAAATTTGTGGTTTTTTATCTGTTTGTTTGTTTTGTTCCGTTAGAAATGTAATACAATGGTCTGGTTGCGGATGACATGATAAATAAATAAATATTCTTTAGAAATTTTAGATATTCAGCAACTGAGGCCATTAAACGTTTTGAACATCAAAAAAGGGATATTTATTCTTCAAAGTCCTTGCAGACTTGGCACAATTCATCAAAGTTACTGCTCAAGCAGGGAGCTTTGAGATGGTAGAACAGAAGCTCTCCGAAGCTCTAGGTGCTCTTACTGCCTATTACAGGGAAAACCAGCTGATCCCTAATCCATCTAAAACACAGACATGCGCCTTTCACCTTAAGAACAGACAAGCTTCCCGAGCTCTGAGGATTATCTGGGAAGGAATCCCACTGGAGCATTGCAACGCACCCAAATACCTGGGAGTCACTTTGGACCGTGCTCTGACCTACAAGAAGCACTGCCTGAACATCAAACAAAAAGTGGGTGCTAGAAACAACATCATACGAAAGCTGACTGGCACAACCTGGGGATCACAACCAGACACAGTGAAGACATCTGCCCTTGCGCTATGCTACTCTGCTGCTAAGTATGCATGCCCAGTGTGGAACACATCTCATCACACTAAAACAGTGGGTGTGGCTCTTAATGAGACATGCCGCATTATCACAGGGTGTCTGCGCCCCACACCACTGGAGAAATTACACTGCTTAGCCGGTATTGCACCACCTGACATCCGCCGGGAAGTAGCAGCCAATAGTGAAAGGACCAAGGCAGAGACATCTCCAGCTCATCCCCTGTTTGGGTATCAGCCAGCACGTCAACGACTTAAATCAAGACATAGTTTTCTTAGATCTACAGAGACACTCACTGGAACACCCCAGCAAGCGAGAGTCCAAAAGTGGCAGGCCCAAACCCAGCACCTCAATTCATGGGTGATACCAGATGAGAGACTCCCCCCTGGGCACTCAGAAGACTGGGCGACTTGGAAGGCGCTGAACAGATTGCGCTCTGGCACCACGAGATGCAGAGCCAATCTTAAGAAATGGGGCTACAGGGTGGAATCCTCGGCATGCGAGTGCGGAGAAGAACAAACCACTGACCACCTGCTGCAATGCACCCTGAGCCCTGCCACATGCACGATGGAGGACCTTCTTGCGGCAACCCCAGAGGCACTCCAAGTGGCCAGATACTGGTCAAAGGACATTTAACCAAATACCAAATTTACAAAATCTGTGTGGGTTTTTTTTCTTTTTTTTCTTTTTCTTTTTAATCTCTGTGTTTGTTTTGCTCTGTTAGAATTGTAATACAATGGTTGTTGATGACACGATAAATAAATAAATAAATCAAAGTTACTAACAGAACAGTCAATTGGTGAAGCAATAGAGATAATCTTTCTTTTCTTTCCTTGAGTTATTAAGGCAACCTTTCCCCAAAATGGCAGATAAGATTCTGGAATTTTTCACCCTAACCCTGAGCTGCTATGGTTCAGAAAAAGCAGGTTTTTTCCCTATCTATAGCTCAAGGTTAACTTTGGAGATGAAGTAATGCTCAATATCTCAATACTAAATTTATCTATCTATGACTCAATCTCACTCAATATTACTCAATATTTATCTATAGTATCTCAATCTATATCTCTTTCTCAATATCTATCTCAATAGTCTTAATATCTCAATATCTCAATAGTTCTTTCTATACCTCAATATTTCAATAACAATCTTTATCTTTCTATTTCTCAATATGCTTTTCTATATCTCAATAGTACTTATCATGATTCTCCCAGAGCTACCCTGACTAGCCACCACCACATCTGAAGTTCCTTCTCTAACTAACAAGGCAAGGGAGATTCCAAAATGGAGATCTCAGCCCAGGATCTAGGGAAGTAATGCTATGCAATACAATACAATACAATACAATAAGCCTTTATTGGCATAACATGGCAGAGAGTATAAAAAATAGTACACATAATAAAAAAGGGCTTCTCGTTTGCTACACATTCAGTTTGCAGACTTCATTCAGGAATCTTGCCACTGAAAGGCAGCAGCTAAAGTCCTGGCAATTTAAAAGCAAAATCACTTTGTCAGAATCGCTGCGGTTCTTCAGTGAGTCTAAAACTTGTGTTAGCAGACTGGATCTTAGCTCCTGGTAGAGTGGACAGTGCAGGAGAATATGCGGTATGGAGTCTAGCTGTCCTGTGCTGCAAGGGCAGACCCTCTTGTCGCTCGGGAGGCCATTGAGTCTTCCTCTATGGATGTTAAATCTAGCCAGCATGTAGGCTCTTCTGTAAGAGGGGTTGGTGAGCTCTGTGATGTAAAAGGCTGGATTTCCCTGTGTGTATGGAATTGCCAAGTTAATAGGTGAGCAGGATTTGTTTGCCAAGCTCAACAATTGGTTGTGGTCCCTATCTAGCAGCCTCCTTTTGATGAGAGTAAAAATCTCGGGAAAAGATAGTAGGGTCAGGAAATCGCTGTCGTAGCCCAATTCCCCGATCTTTGCCAGGACAGTTGAGCACCATTTGGAGTGGTGGAGTTCGCTCAAGGTGAGTTGAGTCAGAGAGTCTCTGGGACTTTGATAGTGTATAGATAGGCAAAATTTAATGACGATTAGCCAGATAGTAGCCTCAATAGAATATTGCCCAGATTCAAGACAAAGAACTGCATACGGGACACAGTTGGGGGCACCATATAGTTTGTGGAGGAATTTCGAATGAAAAGATCTGATGGCGCTGTTATTGGGGGTTAACCAGATGGGTGCTCCATAGAGAAGTTGTGACATCGCCTTTGCTTTGAAGACTTGCAGAGCTAGGGGGATATATTGATTACCCCTGGAGTGGAAGAACCTCCTGGTCGCACTGCCACTCGATTTGGCCCGGGCCAGTGTATATTTTAAGTGGGTGGACCATGACAAGTTGTTGCTAAACCAGAGACCTAGGTATTTGAAATGTTTTACTTGCTCAATATAGTGGCCCTTTATCTTCCAGACTTGTCTTTTGTTGCTTTTCCCAAACACCAAGATTTTGGTTTTGTCGTAGTTCACCTGCAGTTCGTTCGCCTCGCAAAAGTCAACAAATTTATGCAGGAGTCTTTTTAAGCCCACATGAGAGAGAGATAATAGGGCTGCATCATCCGCAAATAACAAGAGGGGGACATGCTTTGGGCCAATCTTGGGGCTATGCCCGTCAACTTGAGCCAGGGCAGTAGGGAGATCGTGCAAAAAGATGTTGAAGAGGAGTGGGGCTAGTACACACCCTTGTTTGACTCCCTTTTGGACCAGGATCGGGTTTGACAGGCATCCCCTGTGGTCTTTCACCTGGCAGAGGTTTTGGTTGTGCAATTTCTTAATCAAGAAGAGGAGTCTTGGGTCTATGTTGAGGGCTCTCAGCCCAGGAGAAAAGGCAGTCCCTAGACCCAAAGAGATACCTTTCTGAACCAATAGTTGCAAAGGGGGCCTGCAGGCTGGCTTTCTAGCCTCTAATGCTGTTAACTTTCAGAGTGCAACTGAGATTGTAGCAACCCTGGGGAAATGCAAAGGAACACTATCCCATGCAACTAAAGGTAATGCAAACTATGCTCCTGGAAGACGGAACAAGGGCTCTCAGGATTTGGGTGGACTACAACTCCCATCATCCTCTATCATGGCCGCTAAGCCCAGCAATATTTAGGGTGGGCGTGAAAGGCATGCATACCAAGTATTTTCCAGATCCATCTTTGGTGTGATTCATGTGGATGTGGGTGGACCATAACTCCCATTATCCTTGGTCGATTCCCCCCCCCAACCCCCATCTGTATTTTAAATTAGTCAGATCAACGTGCCAAGTTTAGTCTAGATCTATCATCGCTGGGATTCAAAGGGCTCTCAGAATGTGGGTAGACTACAACTCCCATCATCCTTTACCTTTGCTACTAAGCCCACCTATATTTAGAGTGGGGATGAAAGGCATGCGTACCAAGTATTTTCCAGATCCATCTTTGATGGAATTCACTTGGGTGTGGGTGGACTATAACTCTCATCATCCTTTGTCAATTCCCTGCAAACCCCACCTGTATTTTAAATTGGTCATGACAGGTCTGCATGCCAAGTTTAGTCTAGATCTATCAGTGGGATTCACAAGGCTTTCTGGGTGTGGGTAGACTAGAACTTCCATCATCTTCTATCAATCTCCCCAAACCCTGCCAGCATTTTAAGTTAGTTGTGATAACAACAACAACAACAACAATTGTGTTTCTTACCCACTTCTCCCCAATGTTGGAGGCGGGTCTCATGGATAGAGGTGGGTCATGATGGATATGTGTGCCAAGTTTGGTCCAGATCTATCTTCAGTGGGATTTACACTGCTCTCCGGATGTGGGTGTATATTAAAACTCCCTTACAGTCAGTCTTGCCTTTGGGGTGATTTAAAAGCCACCCTACTCTGGATCCCCTTTAAAAGTTGACCACCTTCCCATTCCCCAAACAGCCTCCAAGAGGGACGATGTGGTCAGCGAATAAAGCCAGTGCTCCTACCTCTGGTTGCCTGGAGGGAGAACTAATTATCCAGATGAATTCCCATCGATGAAAAATTCATTCCAGGGTTTTTATTTTACTGGTGTTCACTTCTGCATTTCGTCTCTCCATTGCATTGTCCTAATTACTTCTTAAAAGCTGGTAAATATTTCATTAGCTCTTATTAGATTGCTTTATGTTCCATGCCCCGTGCATGGAGAAGCCTGCCATAATAAATAGAAAACCATGAGCATGAAGCCATGGAACGCCATTGATATTCATGCATTTGTGCTCGTTGTGGCATGCAGTTGGTCCCAAAGTCATCATGGCTGGCACATCCGCTCTGGAATTTAGCCCAAATTTTAAAGAAGGCAATCTGGGAATGGCTAGAGTTTATCTTGCAAAATTCTCATGATTTCATAACACTGGGCTATGGCGGTTAAAGTGGTGTCAAACTGCATTAATTTGATAGTGTAGATGTGCACTTGTTTCTCCTTCCTTGCCACAAAGGTGGACCAAGACAAACCCTGGCAAAGCTTCCTTTCTGACCAGCTCCTTAGCAAAACCAAGGAGTCAATTGCAATGCAGAAGCAGCGGTTGCTGACACAAGCTTTGAAGTTTGTTCCTCTCATGAAATGCAATGATGAATGAAACCGAAGAGCTGGAACATTATTGGGAGGTGGGAGCACAGATAGTGAGATAGAAGAATGTGACAGACATATGGCCAGGGGAAGGTACCAAGGAAACAAACCAAGGGGGAGTAGGAAACCAGGATCTGGGTGGAGAAAAATCGTGAACAATCCAGAAGTAGTCCAGAGATGTTTCAACTTGCATTTGTAAACTTCTGTCTTCTAATGGAACCATTTGTGCCGAACAGGAGAGATGATGCTCCTTCAAAGGACATGAGACAATGGACTATTGCTTGAAGAACAAAAACCTAGAACTCTTGAGATGATCCTTTTACCTACCATGTTAAAAGTGACCCTTTGTCCCACCTTGTATGGAATAATTCTCTGAAAGTGTCCTCTTAGGGTGCATCTACACTGTTGAATTTTTTTTTTTTAAATAATCTTTATTGGGATTTTCCATACATATGATTAAAAGAAAACGTTGCAATTAAAACAAGCAGGGGGGGGGGGGGAAAGAGGTTTGGAGGTAGAAAGCATGGGGATAGAGAAAGGAAAGGGAGCACGGAGTTAAGGGCCGGGGAGGGGGTGGGTAAGGGTAAATAGAAGTAGAGAGGTGCAGAGAAAGTATATATAAGTGTTTTAAAAGAAAATTAGGAGCCTTGAGATGAGGTTCCCCTCTTCCTTTAATCTGTCTTCCTGGTGTCTTTGGCGGGAAGCGGCCTTTTCTTTCTTTCCTTCTTCCTTGTCATTTTCTATTCTTCTATTTCTTTTTTTCTTTTGTCCTTTTGACTGCGGGATCTTTATTCCTCCTTGTTTTGGTTCTAGGTCATTTCTGATTAAAGTATTCTTCTACTAGTGTCCAGTCTGTTTCATTTTCTGAGTATCCTTTATATTTTTTTACTAGGTATCCTAACCTGTCCATATTTTTTACCTCGAGAAGTTTTAATTCCCATTCGTCGATCTCCGGGATCTTCTCTTTTCTCCAGTACCTCGCATAACAAATTCTTGCGGCTGTTACGGCCAGGAATATAAGTTTGTCCAAGTTCCGGTCTATTTTCTCATCCGTAATCCCTAAAAGGAATAGTTCCGGAGCTAGCGGTATTTTTGTCTTCAGTATATCTTGTAATCTCTCTTGAATTCCTCTCCAATAAGTTTTAGCTTTTTTACATTGCCACCACATGTGGTAGTGCGTGCCCTCGGTCTCACCACACTTCCAACACTTATTGTTTAGATGTCTATAGATTTTCCCTAATTTTTGTGGGGTTAGATGCCATCTGTAAAATAGCTTAAACCAATTTTCTTTTAAGTCTTGTGCTTTTGTATACTTTAATTTCTTCGTCCAAATACTCTCCCATTCCGCCAATCCTATAGATCTCCCAATGTTTTTGGCCCATTTTATCATGCATTCCTTTACTTTTTCCTCCTCCGTGTTCCATTCTAATAGCTTTTTGTAAATTAATGATATTGTTTTCTTTCCTGTTCTAATGATTTTGTCCCACCCGTTTTCGTCTAGCATAAATCCAATTTTTTTGTCCATCATAAAATATTCTTTGAGTTGTCTATAATGTAGCCAGCTCACATTAGGGAAAAGTCTTTTTATTTCCTCTTGAGGCTTCAGGAGTATCTCTTGGCCTTTTTTTTCTAGTATTTCTTTATAGGAGGGCCAGTTTGTCCATCCCAGCTCCCTTCTTTGGCACGCTTCAAGGGGGGACACCCACAATGGGGTTTTGTTATAGATTCTTTTTTTATACTTTTCCCATGTTTTTATAATCGCGGCTCTGATAAAATGATTACCAAAATTTTTTTCTATATTCCTTTTCTCATACCAGGCATAGGCATGCCAGCCTTTCCTAAGGTCAAATCCTTCTAAATTCAGCTGTTTCTCATTCTTTAGTCTTATCCAATCCAGAACCCACGATAGCGCGCAAGCTTCTGAGTATAGCCCTAAGTTCGGCATCGCTAGTCCCCCTCTGTTTTTGTCGTCCGTTATATTCTTAAAGTTTATCCTGGCTCTCTTGTTTTGCCATATAAATCTTTTTATATCTTTATTCCATTGATTTATTCCTTTCTGGTTCCTTATAATTGGTAGGTTTTGGAATAAAAATAACATCTTTGGCAAGACATTCATTTTAATACAGGAGATTCTACCCAATAATGATAGTTTTAAGTTCTTCCATTTTTCCAAATCTTTCCTTATTTCATTCCATTTTGATATGTAATTATTCTGAAGGAGTTGTGCGTTTTTTGGCGTAATGGTGATTCCCAAATAGTCAATTTTTGGTTTAATTTTAATATTCCATTTCTCCTGTATTATCTCTAATTTTTTCTTCGGTATGTTTTTTGTTATTGCCTCTGTTTTATCTATGTTCAATTTGAAACCCGCAACCTTTCCGAATTCTTCAATGGTTTCAAGCCAATTTCCCAGGTTTGTGTTTGGGTCCTCGATTATACAAATAACGTCGTCGGCAAAAGCCCTGCATTTGTATGATTGACCTCTAATTGTAGCCCCTTTCAATTCTTTTTTCTCTCGTATTTCGTTTAATAATATTTCCATAGTCAATATAAATATCAATGGTGAGAGCGGGCAACCCTGCCTAGTTCCCTTTTTTATCTCTATTTGTCTGGTTTCCTGGCCGTTTACTATAATTTTTGCATATTGTTCTTTATAAATTGCTTCGATGAAGTTCTGAAAATAAAATCCAATATCCATCTCTTTTAACAAAAATTTAAAGAAGTTCCAATTAATCTTATCAAAAGCTTTTTCAGCGTCCAATGCCAGGAACATGACCTCCTTCTGAATGTTCTTGTCATAATAGTCTATCAAATTAATGATGGTTCTTACATTATCTTTCTGGTGGCGATTTGGTAGAAAACCCGATTGTTCTTCTTTTATCCAGTTTACTAAAAGTTTCTTAAGCCTTTCCGCTAATATGTTGCTAAACAATTTGTAATCTAGATTTAATAAAGATATAGGCCTATAATTTTTCAATTCTTCGGGATCTTTATTCTCTTTAGGTATTATATGTATATAGGCCTGTTTCCACGTTCCTGGCATCTCACTTCTCTCTCTTATTTCGTTCAACACTCTTCTTAAGACTGGTACGATTTCCTCTGCCATTGTTTTATAGTACACTGCGGTTAATCCGTCAGGCCCAGGGGACTTATTTGTCTTTAGTTTCTTAATTGCATCTTTTATTTCTACTTCCGTTATTTCTTTATTTAATAGCTCTCTGTCTTCTTCCGAGATTTTACTGATTTTCTTATTGCTTAAGTATTGGACAATGTTTTCTTTCTTTATCTGATCGTCTTGATATAATTTTTTGTAATATTTCGTGAATTGGTCTCTTATCTCTTCCTCGGTTATATATGTCTTCTCTTTTTCTTTGATTTTGGCAATATATTTTGATTCTTTCTTCCTTATTAGTTTTCTCGCCAGCCATCTCCCCGGCTTATTGGCATTTTGGAACTGGTCCGCTTTGATAAATTTCAATTCATTTGCTCTCTCTTCCATTTCTATATATTCTCTTTCTTTTTGTAGTAATGTTAGTTTTTTTGCTATTGATTTGCTGTTGGGTTTCTTCTTCAGCTCCTCTTCATATTTTTGTATTTCCTCCATAACTTCCTTTAATTTTTTTGTTTTCTCTTTGTTTTTCCTGGCTTTTTGTTGGATATAATGACCCCGTACGACAGCTTTGCTAGCTTCCCAAAGGGTGAAGATGTTCATCTCGCACGTGTCATTAATTCTTAAATATTCTTTTAAGATCTCCTTATTTCTTTCTATATCTTCTTTTTTCATTAATAAGTTATCATCCAGTTTCCATCTCCATTTCCTCCCTTCCTCCTTTAGCTCCATTTCTATGGGGCAGTGGTCTGATTCCGTTCTAGGGGAAATTTTTATCTTTTTAGTGTTTAGTATAAGAGAAATTGAGGCCCAAATCATATCTATTCTCGACCAGCTCTTATGTCTGGCCGAGAAGTGTGTGTAATCTTGTTTCTTTTCGTTTTTTAATCTCCAAACATCTTCCATTTTTAAGTCCTTCATCATAGTTATAAGCTTCTTAGGGGTAAGGGCCACCTTCGCCGGTGGTGTTCTATCGTTGTTTGCCGATTTATCAAGCTTTTTATCTACTACACTGTTGAAATCTCCCATCACTATTATCTTGTCAAATTTTTGTTTTGTTATGTTTGTTTCTAATTGGTTCACAAAGTTTGATTTCGCATTATTTGGAGCGTAGATATTACAGACTAATATTTTAGTATTTTTCCAATTGATGAGAACCCCCACCATCCTTCCATCCTGGTCCTTAAAGGCTAGATCGGCTGGTATGTGGCTGGCGACATACAGGGCTACCCCTCTCTTTTTTTCAAGAGCTGACGAGTAAAACAGTTTACCTAGTTTTTTATTTTCCAGGTGGGCGACATGCTTACTGGCTATATGCGTTTCTTGCAGGGCAATAATATGAAACTTTCTTTTTATTAGGTTGTTAAATATTTTATTTCGTTTATTGGGGCCATTTAAACCATTGACATTATTACAGAAAACTTTAAAATTTGAATACATTTTAATACAGTCCTTTATTTCTTTCTATTGTACCGTTCCTTCTCTTTCTTCTCTTTCTTCCTTTGTATTCTCCTTTTGTTCCTCTTCCTCTATTCGTTCCTCTTCTTCTAGTGTCTCCTCCTTTTGTTTTCCTTGATTTCTGATCCTATCCTCTGTTATATATCTTTGAATTTGCTGGTTCAGGTTATATTTTCTCATCTCGAGTTCCTCTTTACTTGGAGAGACAAAGCGTGTTCTCTTGTTTTGCTTTCTTTTTGGTTCATCATCCTCTTCTTCCTCCTCTTCTTCTGATTCCTCTTTTCTGATTCCCTTGTAAAATTGTCTTGCTCTCTCTAATGTTTTGATCCAATACTTTTGGCCTTTATAGGTTGTCATCAGGCCCTCGTCTTTCTCCCAGCGGAATCTTGTGTTTTGCCTCTTCAGTTCATCTGTTAAAAATGCGTACTTTCTTCTGTTATTTACTACTGTCATCGGATATTCTTTCAGGATCGCTATTCTTTTCCCTTTGTAGTATATTGATTTTCCACTGTTAGCTCTCAAAATCTCATCTCTCATTGATCTCCTTGTTAGCTGTACTATAACATCCCGGTCCGTTTTGTTCTTTCTTGCATAGTTTGTATTAATTCTGTAAATTCTGTCTGTTTGTTCTTCCATATATTGTTTGGTGCATTGGAGCAATTCCGCGAGGGTTTCTGTAGCGATGTCCCTTATGTTTTCATCCTTTTCTTCGTGTACATTTCTCATTCTTATCTGATATTCCATCTCTTTTCGTTCTATATTCTCCTGTTTTACTTGTATTTTTTTGTGTAATAATTCCAGAGCTTCTATTTTGTCTTCTGTCTTATCTTGTCTCTTCTCTTGATTCTCTTTTTGTTTTTTCATTTCCTCTATCTCTTTCTTCATTTCTTCTGTGTCTTTCCTCATGGCTCCTAATTCCGCTCTACTTTCATTCTTTATTTCTGCCATCTGTTCCTGTGCCACCTGCTGGTACGCCTGCTGTTTTTCGTTCATCGCTTTTAACTCTTGTTGGTATTCCTCTTGTTTATCGCTCATCGCTTTTAGTTCTTTGCCTATTAATTTGATCTCCTTTAGTAGTTCTCTCAAGCCTCCACTTTCGCCTATAGACAGTCTCCGGGGGGTATTGATTCCCTCCTTATTTAGTTCCTTGGGTGGTTCTTTGTTTGGTTCCTTGGGTGGTTCTTTGCTTGCTTCCTTATTTGCTTCTTTCAATTCCTTCACTTCTTTTCCGTTCTTCATTTTCCCTGTCGCCATTTCTTCTTTCAGTCTGGGTGAACCTATTTGAAACAGGTTTAGGTTCTTAAGGTCAGCCCACATCTAATTTTTGTTTTAACTTTTTTGTTTTAAATTACATTAATTTTACCTTAATTTTAATAGGTTGTTTTATTTTTTCTTCTATTGTGTTTTCTCTTTGTTATTATTCTTATTATTTTATTTTTCTTTGTTTGTTAATTATTTGTTATAGGTTATGTGATTGTATATCTTTGCCTTGCCTTTATTTACTTCACTTCTCTATGTGGGCTGTACCTTATTTTATCTTGGGTTATCCTGAGTTTACCTCTTAACCCCTTTGTTATTGGTTTATTTGTTATTGGTTTATTTGTTTATTTTATTCTGTAGTCTGCTCTCTTGTACTTACTCCTATTCTTGCGTCTTGCGTCTTTCTGCCGCTCTCCTCTGCTCCGTTTCACTCTCCTTTTCGTGTCTCTTCCTCTCGCAAAGCTCTTTCCGCTCTTATTTCCCCGGCGGCTAATTTTATTTATTTATTTAAGATCAAGGTCTCTTTCCGCGTCTCGCGTTGTTTGAGCTCTCATTCAGTCGCGTTCCAAATCTCGCGTTGCTTCTAGAGGTTCCCGGGATTTCCTTCCAACGTCCCGCGAGAGCGCAGGGTCCTGCGTTCCCTCGCAACTCTCGTACGCTCTCGCGTTCTGTTGCCTCGTGTCTCTGGCGCCTGCGCAGAGTCTGCAGATCCCGTAGACACAACAAAACTTCTTCAAGGTCAGTCGTTATTTTTGTTTTCTCTTCATCAATACTTGTTGGTTTTGTAACAAATATCAAAGTTATGTCAAAGTTATATCAGCGTTAAATATCCGGGTTCAAGTTTCAAATTCCCTCTTCAGGGGTTCTTTTCCCTTAAAGTCTTGCTAAATCTCGCTGCATTCGTGATTGTCCCTCTAGCCAGTCCTTTCTCCTCTTTTCCTACCCGTTTCTAGGGGAATTCTTCCCTCCTCGCCCGACACCTTTCGGGTTACTTACTTTCGCAGGCTTTGGTCTCTTTAAAATAGCGCGTGGCAGGAGATATGGTGGGGATAATCCCCAGATGCCTCGCCGCGACTCGCCGTACCTTGGGTCCCTTGCCGGGTCTATTTGGCGGCCCTCTCTTGAGGAGAGGGTCTCCTTCTAGACCATCGGCGGGACCCCCGGTTTCGCTGTTCCCCCCTCTTCAATCCTCGGGTGGGAAGGGAGCCTGTGCTCTACCCAGTCGCCTGGTCGAGGCTGGCACACTAGCAGAGCTCTAAGGTGCCCGTCTCTCCGCCATGCTCGCGCACCGGAAGTCTACACTGTTGAATTTAATACACTTTGACACCACTTTGATTGCCATGGCTCAGTGCTATGGACTCCTGGGAGTTATAATGTCACAAGTTCTTTAGCCTTCTCTGCCTCATAGGATCTGATAGACTAACTCCAATATGACAAACACAACAGTATAGATCAGGCAGGGGAAAACTTTGGCCCTCGCTTAAGCGGCTGAGGGGGGAAAGGAAGGGGCCTGAGGCTGTTAGGAATTGTGGGAGTTGAAGTCCAAAACACCCCAAGGGCCAACGTTTGCCCATGCCAAGATAGATGCACCCTTAAACATCAGCTATTTTAACCCAACTGTGTTTGAATGTAAGCCAGACTTAGATAATATCTACACCCTGGAAAGTTTCTTTATGCAGAAACATTGCTGGGGGGGGGGGGCAGAAAATGCTGTTTTTTGAGTCATTCAACAATATGAGAATTTTATCCCAAATCATAGCATTTTCTGTGCAGAAAATGAATAATCTTTCAGGATAGAACCATTATTTTCAGCACAGAAAAAGCAGTTTCTTGTACAGAATTTGTTTTTGGTGCAAAGCAATTACATGTCAATTTGTGCCAAATAGTGTCCAATGTGAAGATTCTTGTCATTTTGGGAATCCCCTCATTAAAGTTTCACAGCACTTGGAAAACACATTTTGGATATTTTAAACAGACACCATCTACACTGCCATACAATGCAATTTTGGAATTGAATCATTTGGTCAGTGTAGAACAGTAGTTCCCAACCTGTGGTCCGTTGACCACCAATGGTCCCCAAGAATGAAAATATGGTCTGAAACCTCACCATTACCGCACCATTGCCTCGAAACTACATGATGAGAGCAACTGGTCTCACAAAACCATCTTATAGTGCCAAGGCAACGGGGATGTCGGGATGGGAGAGGCTAACTATAAGCAAAATAAATAAATAAATAAATAAATAAATAACCATGAAAGATTACTACTATCACATCAGCTCTAGATTATTAAATATAGTTTTCTGTGGGTGAACAGATGGCAACTACTGGATGGCATATGTTCTGTATCATAAACTAGAGCTGGTGTGGTCTGTCCAATGCAATTTTCTGAATCAGCACTCCAAAAGACCAAACCAAATCTAAAGTTGACCAAAAACTGATTCGTAACTCTTTTGGTACTAATGCTGGAGAATGGTCCCTGGTCAAGTGGTCCCTTGTCAAAGAAAGATTGGAAACCACTGGTGTAGACTCATATAATAGGGTACAATGCAGTTAAGGCTATGCTACATGAGTCTAAGTAAAGGTAAAGGTTTTCCTTGACATTAAGTCTAGTCATGTCCAACTCGGGGGGGGGGGGTGTTCATTTCCGTTTCTAAGCAAAAGAGCCAGCGTTGTCTGTAGACACCTCCAAGGTCATGTAGCCAGCATGACTGCCTGGAGTGCCGTTATCTTCCTGCAGAAGCAGTACCTATTGATCTACTCACATGTGCATGTTTTCAAACTTCTAGGTTGGCAAAAGCTGGGGCTAACAGCAGGAGCTCACCCTGTTCCTCGGATTTGGACCACCAACCTTTCTGTCAGCAAGTTCGGCAGCTCAGTGGTTTAACCCCCTGTGCCACCAGGGGGGCCTTAGATGAGTCGCCAATGGCTATATAATGCAGTTCCAAAGTGCACTATATGGTAATATATGGAGCTTTAGATTTCTGCCTCTCTTCTAATTCCAAGGTGTCAAGTTCTTTTAGACTTTGTACAAGTTCATAAACCTCTTCCAAATATTAATGGCCAATCTTCCATTTCTAAATCATGCACTCCCCACTGAAAAGACTATTTCTATCCAATGCATGTCTATTTCGCTCATCCCCATCATTTAGATGTACAGTATTTTTAATTCCTTGCTGCCGCTGTATGAATGAGAGTGCGGCTTTGTGGACACAGATCTCCGTTGTCAATTTTTGAATGAGAAACAGTGAGTTTGTTTCAAAGGACATCATGGTTTTATTAGCAAATACGCAGCCTCCATCCAAAAGATTTCCATAGCAAAGGGTCGTCACACTGGGCTTGATGGAATATGAGCCTAACAAAACCCGAGCTGAATTTGGATTGTCAGCTGGGGAATTTCTCTAAATCTGATTTTCTAAAGCACCATGCAGGTTTAAGGAAGGAGGGGATTGGAGCAAAGCATCTTCAAAAAGCATATGCCATTCACATCGAAATGGGGGCCAGGCAGGATGCTATTTTGGGTTCGAGCTCTTATCCTGATGTGCTCCCAAAATGTCAAACATTCTCATCATCCAGCTGAACGAGCCAGCAATGCCCAGAAACACACTGCCTTAGGTGGCATCTACACTGCAGAATTAATGCAGTTTGACTCCATTTGAATTGGCAGTCAGCCAGGCTACGGAATCCTGGAAGTTGTAGTCTGGCCTTCGGGGCCAGGAAGGTGAAAAACCTTGCAAAATTACAACTCCTAGGATTGGATCATGAGAGTTTACAAGGTCTTTAATGTTCTCTGCCAAAGAGTGCTGGTGCCTCACCAAATTATAACTTCTATGATTCCAAAGCACTGAGTCATGGCAATGAAAGTGGTGTCAAACTGCATCAATTCTATGGTGTAGATAGCAGACATAAGAGTAATTGCAACTCCCCATAACTTCTCATTCTTGCATTTCAAGGTTACTCAGATCCACTACTTCATCTTGAATTGATGGCCTGTAGAAACCCATTTCTGCAATGTTACTATTATTCTTGTGGCTATTTATTTTATTTCGGGCACTTCTACCCCGCCCTTCTCAACCCCCGAGGGGGGACTCAGGGCGGCTTACACCGGCACAATTTGATGCCAACAATTCAACAAATAAATTACATAACAGCAATAACCACAGTAGTTAAAACAATCAATTAAAACAATAACAATTAAACAATTAAAACCAGTGGGTTAAACCACTGAGCTGCTGAACTTGCTAACTGAAAGGTCACAGGTTTGAATCCGGAGAGTGGCATGAGCTCCCACTGTTAGCCTCAGCTTCTGTCAAGCTAGCAGTTCAAAAACATGCAAATGTGAGTAGGTCAATAGGTACCACTCTGGAAGGAAGGTAACAATGCTCCATGCACTCATGCCAGCCACATGACCTTGGGGGTGTCTACGGACAATGCAAGCTCTTCGACTTGGAAAAGAAGATGAGCACCAACACCCAGAATCAGACACGACTGGACTTAATGTCATGGGGAAAACTTTACCTTTAGCTTTACCTAACAGCCAAAATGGTACAACCACGTCTGTAACTGTGCTTCTACACTGCAGCATTTATACAATTTGACCCCACTTTAACTGTCATGGTGCAAACCTATGGGATCATGGGAGTTATAGTTTTGCAAGGTCTTTAGCTATCTCTGCCAAAGAGTGCTGGCACCTCATTACCAGAATTCCTTGAGCCATAGCAATTAAAGTACTGTCAAACTGCATTGAATCTATAATATAGATGTGCCCCAGGAGAATGTACAGGTGTGTGAGAAAACGACAGCATTCTACTCCCATTGCATGTTTTGAAAACATTTTTTAAAATATGCAGCTTTAACCATCCATCATATGGCTCGAGTCTCTTCTTTCTTTCCTTTTTTTTGGAATGCAGATCACAGATAAATATGGGATGGGACAGATTTATGAGTAAACAGTCCAAGAAGAGGCATGGGCAGGGAAAGGTGGCTTTCCTTCAGCCTCCCTGCATGGTGGGAAGTAAACACCTTTCATTGCATCTGGCTGCATTGAGTCCAAGTGTTGGGATGGGCCAGACGTTGGCGAAGCGATGGCATCTGCCTCGGATGCTGCGAAGGGCCCTCCCAGCTCAGCAGCAACAAGATGGTGTGTGTTTTGTGTTAAATTAGTTCCGTCGAGCGCCGCAGCTGGGATGTGCCCTCAAACCACAGGTGTTCCTAAATCAATGACTCCATGACAATTATAAATTGCTTTTCATAAGCAGTAAACAAACAGAACCACAATAAACCCTGGCAAAGGGAGACTGGGAGAGATGGGGGGGATGGCTTCACTGAAGCAATACTTCAGCGCCACACTGTTCTGCTGCCCAAGCTCTTTCGAAAGTGCTTACTTTCTCATTTCAGGCAACGCCTCTTTTGTTTCCATTTGCCGCTGCTCTCTTGACTTGCTGATTCGGAGATTGCAGGAGGAAACTTTCCTCTCCAGGAGCTTCCTTACCATATCAAAAGCTCAACATTGTGCTGCAGAAATATGAAGGAACTGGGGGAAAAGCTAAAGTCTTTCTGGTGTGAATTTCATAGCACGCCTCCAGCAGAAATTGGGCCAAAATCTTCCTTTTTGGTCTTTCTCTTAACCTTTTCCAGCAGCTCTTTGCTCTTAATCTCATTGATGCTTTCCATATCATTATCGTTATGTGCTTTCAAGTCATTTCCAGCCTATGGCGACCCTAAGGTGAATTTATCACAGGGTTTTCTTAGCAAGATTTGTTCAGAAGAGGGTTGGCTTGGCCATCTTCCGAGGCTGAGAGAATGTGACTTGCCCAAGGTCCAGTGGATTTCCATAGTCCAACAAAGAATCAAACCCTGGCCTCCAGAGTCCAATGCTGAAACCAATAAATCACCACGGCTTTTCTATGTCATAGGAGGGAACTGGACATCTTAATTTTAAAGAACTGTCCAAGTTACTGAGTCTTATCCACTAGAGTTGTTCACGGAATTCATTTCTTCCATTTCCTCCATTTCTTTCGGTACCTTTGGTACTTCGGGAGCCCATAACAGTGAGGGCCCTCCCAGTGCGAAAACCCATCCGACAAAAAAAGCAAGCAGGAGCTGATCTTGCCTCCACTGCTTTTTGGCATCACAGTTTAATCTTTTTTTATTAATCCACCAGCAAATAAAAAGAAAACTCTAATTCCATGAAAACTACTCTCCTCTTCCAGGAGGTCATTGCTCTTCCTTATCTGGAAGTGGAAAGCCTCTTTAAAATGCCTTGGAAAGAGTGTGTGTATGGCTGCTAGCATGATACAGCCTGGGAGAGGAAGCGCAGGTGCCTACCTGCAGCTGAGTGCCTCTCCTCTAGAGTAGAAACAAATAAGAAGACTTCTTAAAGCATGCACCTGCCTGCAGCTGAGCGCCTCTCCTCTAGAGTAGAAACAGATAAGAAGACTTCTTAAAGCATGTACCTGCCTGCAGCTGAGTGCCTCTCCTCTAGAGTAGAAACAGATAAGAAGACTTCTTAAAGCATGCACCTGCCTGCAGCTGAGTGCCTCTCCTCTAGAGTAGAAACAGATAACAAGACTTCTTAAAGCATGTACCTGCCTGCAGATGAGTGCCTCTCCTCTAGAGTAGAAACAGATAAGAAGACTTCTTAAAGCATGCACCTGCCTGCAGCTGAGCGCCTCTCCTCTAGAGTAGAAACAGATAAGAAGACTTCTTAAAGCATGTACCTGCCTGCAGCTGAGTGCCTCTCCTCTAGAGTAGAAACAGATAAGAAGACTTCTTAAAGCATGCACCTGCCTGCAGCTGAGCGCCTCTCCTCTAGAGTAGAAACAGATAAGAAGACTTCTTAAAGCATGCACCTGCCTGCAGCTGAGTGCCTCTCCTCTAGAGTAGAAACAGATAAGAAGACTTCTTAAAGCATGCACCTGCCTGCAGCTGAGCGCCTCTCCTCTAGAGTTTGTGTCCTTTTTAAGGTCATATGCCGCGGCAATAAGAGCCGCTAAGAAGACCTTCTTCGCGGCCTCTATTGCGTCTGCAAAGAACCGTCCGGCTGAACTGTTCCGGGTTGTCAGAGGCCTTTTAAAACCCACCATCCAGGATGGGTGCCCTGATGACTCGGCAGCTCGCTGTGAAGCTTTTGCTCGGTTCTTTACAGACAAAGTCGCTTTGATCCGCTCTGGACTGGATGCCACATTAACGGCAGTCTCTGAGGATGTAACACGAGCATCTGCTTGTCCGATTTTGATGGATTCATTTCAATTGGTTCAAACCGAGGATGTGGACAAGGTGCTTGGAGGAATGAGAGCTACTACATGCATCCTAGACCCCTGCCCATCCTGGCTTCTAAAGGAGGCCAGAGGGGGATTGGCCGAGTGGGTTAAGGTGGTGGTTAATGCCTCCCTTCGGGAAGGCATTTTTCCAGCCAGCTTAAAGCAAGCTGTGATAAAACCGCTGTTGAAGAAACCATCACTGGACCCCACTCAATTGGTAAACTATCGGCCTGTTTCCAATCTTCCCTTTTTGGGCAAAGTCATGGAACGTGTGGTGGCCTCACAACTCCAGGCATTCTTGGTAGACACGGATTATCTAGATCCGGCGCAGTCTGGCTTTAGGCCGGGACATGGTACCGAGACAGCCTTGGTCGCCTTAGTGGATGATCTCCGTCGGGAGCTCGACAGGGGGAGTGTGTCCCTGTTGGTGCTTCTCGACCTCTCAGCGGCCTTCGATACCGTCGACCACGGTATTCTTCTGGGACGCCTCGCAGGAATGGGCCTCGGAGGTACTGCTTTGCGGTGGCTCCGGTCATTCCTCGAGGGTCGGTCTCAGAAGGTGTTACTGGGGGACTCCTGTTCTACCCCACAACCGTTGTTTTGTGGGGTTCCTCAGGGTTCAATATTGTCCCCCATGTTGTTTAACATCTACATGAAGCCGCTGGGCGAGATCATCCGGAGTTTCGGGGTCCGGTGTCATCTGTACGCAGATGATGTCCAGCTCTGTCACTCCTTTCCACCCGCTACTAAGGAGGCTATCGAGGTCCTGAACCGGTGCTTGGCCGCTGTAACGGTCTGGATGGGGGCGAACAAATTGAAATTAAATCCAGACAAGACAGAGGTGCTCCTGGTCAGTCGCAGGGCCGAACAGGGTATAGGGTTACAGCCTGTGTTAGACGGGGTCGCACTCCCCCTGAAGACACAGGTTCGCAGTTTGGGTGTGATCCTGGACTCATCGCTGAGCCTGGATCCCCAGGTTTCGGCGGTGACCAGGGGAGCATTTGCACAGTTAAGACTCGTGCGCCAACTGCGACCGTACCTTGGGAAGTCTGACTTGGCCACGGTAATCCACGCTCTGGTTACATCCCGCCTTGATTACTGCAACGCTCTCTACGTGGGGTTGCCTTTGAAGACGGCCCGGAAGCTTCAACTAGTCCAACGGGCGGCAGCCATGGTATTAACAGGAGCAGGGCGCAGGGAGCACACAACTCCTCTGCTGTACCAGCTCCATTGGCTACCGATCAGCTACCGAGCCCAATTCAAAGTGCTGGTTTTGACCTTTAAAGCCCTAAACGGTTCTGGCCCTACATACCTATCCGAACGTATCTCGGCCTATCAGCCCACCAGGACCCTAAGATCTTCAGGAGGAGCCCTTCTCTCCATCCCGCCTGCTTCACAGGTGCGGCTCGCGGGAACGAGAGATAGGGCCTTTTCTGTGGTGGCCCCCCGGCTTTGGAATGCCCTCCCTATTGAACTAAGATCAGCCACCTCGCTAATGGCATTTCGGAAAAATCTAAAAACTTGGATGTTCGAGCAAGTTTTTAACTAATTTCCGATGTAAGGTTATTTTGACCATGGACTTGCAACCAAGGATAACGAACTGAATTACGATTTTAACTATGAGATGTTTTCGACTTGTATTGGTGGCCCGATACTAAGTATGTTCATACTATGTATGTTTTATGTCTTGTATTTTGATATCTTATTTTATATTTTTAAGTGACTATTGTATTTTAACAAGTTGTAAACCGCAATGAGTCGCCGCACAGGCTGAGATATTAGCGGTATACAAGTGTATCAAATAAATAAATAAATAAATAAATAAATAAATAAACAGATAAGAAGACTTCTTAAAGCATGCACCTGCCTGCAGCTGAGCGCCTCTCCTCTAGAGTAGAAACAGATAAGATGCTTCCTTAAAGCATGCACCTGCCTGCAGCTGAGCACCTCTCCTCTAGAGTAGAAACAGATTAAATGACTAAAACGACAGGAAAGAGAACCTGGGAAGCCCCCTTCCCATAATGGATCATTTTGCACCCCAGAATGAAAACAGATATCTGCCCTCCCGATTTCGAGAGGCTCCCAAAAGTGATTGGGGCCCCCACCAAAAGCTGAGACATGAAACGGACTGCTCAAACCTATTATCCACAAAATAGATACAGCACTTTGGATACTTCCTTATGAACTCAACTCACTATGGCCAGACAGTAGCAAGTGGTTAGTGATAGCAAACTTCAATAATAAGCTATAGGCTGAAGGGATGGTCCATAGAGAAAAGCAACATACATATCCATAATGCATCAGATGGCTGAGTGAGAGCAGTTTATGGCACAAACTTGCTAAAGAGATAGCTGGTTGATGTACTACCTGCAAAACTGGTAATAAATGCACCAATTTGTAGACGCCTTTTGGTTAATAAACAAAACTACCAGGGCGGTAATTGGTCCGAAGGGATTTCGCTCCAAGAAGCAATTAAAAGGGCTGAGTGAAAAACTTACCATGTGGTCGAGGGATGCCTGGGAGGGAGCAAAACTGCTCTGCACAAATATCAAGCAAATGCAAACAACTGGGGGCAGGAAAAGCCATTCCAGAGGGGTTTGAGCCCAGGGGCTCTTGCAATTAGCAGAAGTAACACAGAAGTGAAGAGTTAAATTTCCTGCTCAATAACATGCATCCAGGAAAGGAAGTTAGGATGAGGCCAATTCTGGTTGGGACTTCAAAATGATGACTCTCAGGGCTTCAATAATGTGGGAAGCATTAATTTGCATGAACAGTCCTGTCTCCACATTCACTGGGGTTAGGGACAAAGGATCCCCATAAAAGTGAAATATTGCTATTTTGCATCTGAAAGAATGTCTCTATAGCAATGTGTAGATCTTCTAGCATGGAAGCCGATCACAGAATTGCATTAGACGATGGAGAGATTCCTAGAGAGTTGCTCTCTCTGGAAATCTCTCGGTCACTCTGCAAGACCAGAAGAAAACTCACTGGAGGAGCTAACACTTCCAAAAGAGAAAATCTTAATTAAATATATGTATAACCAAATCCGAAAAACTCAAGACTCCAAATATGGAAAGATGTCTGTATTATTAAAATCATCTCAATGTTGTTTTCCTTCCAAAATGGAGCATGTTTCCAAGATGGCTTGTGAATACACTATAGGATGAATACAGTTTGGCATAACTTTAACTGCCACCACTCAGTGCTGTGGAATCAAGGGAGGTGGGGTTTGGTGAGGCTGCATGATTAAAATCAATCTTTGGCCACAAAGATTGAAGAGCTTACAAAACTACAGCTCTCCGGATTCCATAGTATAGAGCAGGTATGAGAAAACCCAAGCCTGGAGGCCGGATGCGGCCCCTTGGGCTCTTTTCTCAGGCCCTCCTCTCTCACACCATCCTATTCTTCCTTCTTTCTTTCCTTTCTTCTTCCTTCCTTCCCTTTTGTCTTTCCTTCCTTCTCCCCTCCTTCCATTCTCTTTCACCCTTCATTCTTTCCATCCTTCTCTTCCTACCTTTCTTCCTTTCCCTTTTTCCTTCCTCCTTTCCTCCTGAGGGAGAAGAGAGGGTCAACAGGGAACATGAGAACCATGTTTCAAGATTTCAAAGGGTGTCCCATTAAAGGTGATTTTCTGCTGCTCTAGAGACCAAGGGCACAAGGGAGCAATGGGTTCAAATGGCAGGGAAAGAGATTTGACTGAAAAGATTAGGAAGAACTTCCTGGAGAGTGGCATAGACTGCCTTGTTGTGGAGTCCCCTTCTCTTGAGGCTTTTCTACAGAGGCTGTATCAGGAGTGCTTTGATTGTGCCTTCTTGCATGGCAGGAGGTTGGAGTGGAGGGCCCTTGGGGGTCTCTTCCAGCTCTAGGGTTCTAGGATTATACATCAGGTGTAGGCAATAGGGGGGCTAATGGATACACTTTTTCTCTCTCATCCACCATCTCATCCTGAGCAAGGCCAACCCTTTTGGGATCCAAAAGTTTCCCATCTTTCCTTTGCTTTCTGCCTCCAAAAGAGAAGAGGAAGGGTAGGAAAGGGAGATCTCCTCTCCTCAGCTGCATCTTAGCTTTCTCCCCACCACCATCTCAAAGAGACCCCCTTCCCTTCCCATACACCCCTTTTTGTGCAAAGGATGAGCCTCCATGGGGAGGGGTGTGTGCGTATTGGTATGTTGCAGAGAGAAAGAAAGAGAGCGAAAGTGAGAGGTGGGTGTGATAGGCGGGAAAAGCTCTCTTCCTCTCTGGGCAGCCAGTCCTCCTGGCTGGGAGGGGACTTGGGGCAAATCCCCTCTATCCCAGCCCACCCACCCCGCTCCAGTCCGCCATGTGGCCCCCAAGTTAGAAAGTTTGCCCAAGCCTGGTATAGAGCCATGGTGGAACCTGGATTCATTACACAGTGATGTTCCCTTCAACAAAAACTCTGTGGAACACCATTAACCATCATGCAGGTAGAGTACGATGATCAAGTCAATTTGATTTACCCATATGTTGCCCCACTATTCAATAATCTGTTCAATAAGTCTACTCTTTTGGGGACAAATCAACAGGAATTCAGGTTGCAACAAATATCTCTAGAAGAGAAAAAGTGATCTGGAAACTGGGCAGCCTGGAGAAAGAAATTCAAACATGAAGGATGTTGGAAAGAGCTGAGTATCTCTAACCTAAAGAAGGTCAAATTAAAAGAAGCCACCACAAAGCCTGGAAACAATTCATTTTTTAAAGAAAGATCATTTGTTACACCTGCCTAATTTATCGAAATGGTCCACAATGACTATAGAATCCATTATTTTAATTGTTAAATACCAGTGATATTATTGGTGAATCATGATCAATGGGTTCTCATTACTTTCCCTTGTTCCTGGCCCGCTTTCGTGGCTTAAATTATTATTTTCTTAATTCAGTGATTTCACAAATTAAACAATGAATGAATCAGCTAATTAATTTTGGGGTTTTTTTAAAAAAAGTCCTGGTGGTTTAACATTTAACAAATTGGATTTATTTAACCATTTTAAAAACGCACAGGGTAGCGCTAATGCTCCAGAGTCTCCCAGCTCACTGGGACATAATTACATCTGCAAATATCTGAAAGACAGTAATTTGAAAAGCAAACTTCTCTGTGGGAGACAGGAGAAGAAATCTATCACAACAGATGGTAAATTCCATGCCAGATGGGCAATGAATCCACTCCGGGTTTTCCTTTAAACTTTGAAAAAGCAATCCAAAAGGCATCACAACTATTGAGGGACTAGCACCCCTTCCACACAGCTGTATAAAATTCACACTGAACTGGATTATATGGCAGTATGGACTCAGATAACCCAGTTCAAAGCAGATATTGTGGATCATCTGCCTTGATACCTGTCCAAACTTATCTCCCTCTATGAACCAGTTTGTAGATTTAGATCTTCTGGTTAGGTCCTACTCTTGGCCCCATGGCCTCAAAGGTGCAGCTGGATCTTCTCGGTGGTGGCCCCACGGCTGTGGAACTCCTTCCTGAGTGAGATCAGTTCGGCCCCCTTCCTCCTGACCTTCAGGAGACAGCTAAAGACCTGGCTGTGGAACCAAGTGTTCGGCCAATCAATATTTAAATATTTAAAGTGAAAGTGAAAGTTGAAAGTGTAATGACCCAAGACTATTTATGGACAACAGCTATATCTTTATGTGATATGTGATGCTATTTATTTATTTATTTATTTATTTATTTATTTATTAACAGTATTTATATTTTGCCCTTCTCACCCCACAGTGGACTCAGGGGAGATTACAATGTACATATACATGGCAAACATTCAATGCCATAGATACACAACATATATAGACAGACACACAGCGGCTATTTAACATTCCAGCTTCATGAGGGTATTCTGGCCCCCAGGGGAGCTGTCACTTCACCATCCATTAGTGACAATGATAGAGGACTTCCTCATTCTTTTGCACACCTGCTGGAAATATTATGGCATCGTAAATTAGTTAAATTAGCCTCCCCGCATAAGCGGTGTCTAAATTTCCTACTTGATAGATGCAACTGTCTTTCAGGCTGCAAAGGTCGACAGCAAGCTACACAAATGGTCGAAAGCTCACTCCAACCCGGGCTGGGTGTTTAATAATGTTTAATGTTCTATGAGGGGAAGATCAATGTTGATGTTTTATACTGCTTTTATCAATGGCATTGAATTATTGCCAACACTTTGGATGGCCCTGAGTCCCCTTCAGGGTTGAGAAAAGTGATACTCAAATACTGCAAATAATAATAATAATAATAATAATAATAATAATAATAATAAGAAGAAGAAGAAGAAGAAGAAGAAGAAGAAGAAGAAGCAGGATAAACGTAGGTTTCGAACTGCATTAATCTGGCATCGTGTAGATGCATCCCTGGAATGGAAAGGCCAGGATGGTCCCATTGCTGATCATCTTTCTGTGCCATCAGACGTTTACAGACTAATAATTGTTGGGCTTTTAAAGGGTTTCCAAAATTGCTTTAAAGTTATCCATAGTACATTTCCTCCATCCAATGGGGCTGCTGACTATTAAGGTGGACCTGGGAAGTCTTACAGTAATATGGCACAATCTTGCTGCCTATAGAGCAGTTGTAGATTCACAATTCTAGATTACAAGATTGTAACTTTAAGACAGAATACCAGCCAATCACCATAATCATCAGCCAACCCACCTTCTTCTTTCCATCTCTAATATCCCAGCTACTCCTGCTAAACCAGGCCCTTTCTACACTGCCATATAATCCAGATTATCAAAGATCATCCACAATAACTACTTTGAACTTGATTATATGAGTCTACATTGCCATACAATCCAGTTCAAAGCAGACAATCTGGAATTTATAGGGCAGTGTAAAAGGGGCCTCAGAAAAAAGGAAGTAATTTCTTCTGAGGATGTCACACTACAAAGAGAGTTAGACCAAGGCTTTGAATCTGTGTCAGATTGGGAAATAGCAAGGAGATATGATGCCAGGAATAAATCAGCCAGATGTTCTCTTCCATTTATTTTTATTCCCGCCACACGGGGAGCCATTAAAGTTGCCATAAATAATGGTTAGTAGCAATTGTGTTGAAGATGGGAAGAGCTTTGTCAAATTCATGGGCGCTTTTAGGGTTCCCCCATCCACTGCTCACCCCAACACCTTCCTTTCTGAATTGGAAAAGATGTGAAGTTTGCACAATTTCTATTGATTTCTTGCACAAGGAATGCAGTTGTGGGTTATCAATGTTCAGAAGTAGGTAAGATGCCTTGACTCCTCAGAGCCAATCCTACCCAAAGCAGATCAGTCAGTTAAATAGTTGAATCTTCAAAGAGGCAACTGAGTTTCTCTTCTTTAGTATAATGACACATAAAGGAATCCTGTAGTACTTTTGAAACAACTGTGAATGTGGATAAACTGAATACTATTTGCTTTTACCTGGAATAAAACCTCTCTATGAATCTTTATGATTTCCAGGGTGACTCTATAGTCCGATTTCATGAGGAGTTGACCATAGATTCATATGAAGGAATTAGAGATTTCTAGATAAGTGTTCTTCTAGTGGAAGATGGCCACGGAGTTGCCTTGGAAGACCTAGGGATTCCTGGGAAAATGTTCTTCTGGTGAAAGCTGACCATAAAATTGCCTTGGAGGAGGAGATTCCTAGAAAAATCTTCTGACAGAAGAATCATCTGGTGGAGGACCTAGAACATTCTAGAGAAGTTCTCTCCTGATGGAAGTTGACCATAGCATTGCCCTGGAGAACCTAGAGATTCCTAGAAATATATTTTTCTGACAGAGATTGACCACAGAGTCATGCTGAAGGATGTGGAAATTCCTAGAGAGTGTTCTTCTGATGGAAGTTGACCATAGGATTGCCCTGGAGAACCTGGGGATTCCTAGAAAAGTGTTCCTAGATCATAGAAGCTCCCTGGAAGACTTAAGATTCCTGGCAAAGTCTAATCGAAGTTGTCCTGGAGGAACTAGAGCATCCTAGAAAAGTCTTCTTCTGACAGAGATTGACAATAACATCAAAATGGAGGACCTGGAAATTCCTAGAGAAATGTTCTTTGGGTGGAAGTTGACCATAACTCGCCTTGGTGATCTAGAGATTCTTCAAGAGCCACACTGAATAACCAAATTCGCAAGAGTTAGACCTGCAAATGTAGAGCCAACAATACATGTTCAAACACCAGGACATATTAAGAAAACGATTGTCCTCGAATCCTCCCAGGACTAAACAAAGTCTGCCTGCAATCTATCCTGTATGCACTTCCTTGGGATGGAGATCACTTCTAAGTAGACATTTCGGGGGAGAGCTCTGCAGTCATTGCAATAACACCACAATCGTAAAGATGACTCCTGAAAAGTGATGAATGCGTACGTCTAGCTCCCACATTCATAACTGCTCGACCGGATGCCAGCCAATATTATTATTTTTATTGGCTGGCATGCTGTTTCGTAGTTACAAGATCGTAAACTGGATTTATCATCCTGTTCAGCATTTAGAAAATTGTAAACTGGATTTATAACCTTGCAATTTTGAGGGTTTACATGTAAGGTTGTTAATAGCTGAAAATGAACCCTCCAAAATTCCTACCTTTTCAGCTAGGACGTACCCCCAAACAATGGGTTTCTGAGATGCTACAGTTCCCGGGGCCATAAAATGATTCATAGTGGGATGAGAAGAGACATTCAAAGAAACCTTTCAAGGTTCTCCTGATCTACTTGCCTTAAGGTGCCCCATTGTTTGGGAAAGTATGACACTCAACATATTCCAACCTATAACCATCATTTCTTAGCTACCATAGTGATGTTCTGCTGCTATAGTTACATCTGAAAATGTAGGAACTTGAGCATATTCCTTGTTTCATTGCATCCCACTTTCAACTGGTTGCAGAAATTAAAACAGGAAATCAAAAGCCATAACAAAAAAACCATAGCAAAAATTACTGCTATAATGCAATTGCATATAAGTCAAATTTGCCCTAAAAGTACCAGGTTCTGTCTGGTTCCCTCTTGGAAGTTAGGTCAGCCCTTGGATGAGAGACTGCTAATGAATACGAGTCCTGTAGATAATATTTCAGAGGAAGAAACCAGTAAAACTACCCAAACACCATTTTTTTCTTACAGATCTAGGGATACAGATTTCAATACCCATTAAAGCAGTGTTTCTCAACCTTCTGAATACCACAACCCCTTAATACAGTCCCTCATGTTGTGGTGACCCCCAACCATAACATTATTTCCGTTACTACTTCATCACTGTTGTTTTGCTATTGTCATGAATCGTAATGTAAATACCTGATATGCAGGATGTATTTTCATTCACTGTACCACATTTGGCACAAATACCCTATATGGCCCAATTTGAAAACTTGTGGGGTTGTGGGGAGGGGTTGATGTGGTCATTTGGGAGTTGTAGTTGCTAAGATTTATAGTTAACCTACAATCAAAGAGCATTCTGAACTCCACTAATGATGAAATTGAACCAAACTTGGCATACAGAATGCCCATGACCAACAGAAAATACTGGAAGGGTTTGGTGGGCATTGGCCTTGAGTTTGGGAGTTGTAGTTCACCTATATCCAGAGAGCGCTGTGGACTCAAACAATGATAGATCTGGACCAAACTTGTTACAAATACTCAATATGCCCAAATGTGAACACTGGTGGCATTTGGAGAAAATAGACCTTGACATTTGGGAGTTGTAGTTGTTGGGATTTATAGTTTAACTACAATCAAAGAGAATTCTGAACCCCACCAATCATAGAATTGGACCAAACTTCCCATACAGAACCCCCATGTCTTGTGAGCCTCCCTCCAGCCTCATACACTCTCCCTCGCCTGCACATGCGCACCATGATGCCATGCGCCAAGCACGCCTGATCTCCCCTCCCCACTTGGAGTCGCAGAAACAGCCCTCCCCTTGGCTGAGAGGCCAGCTAATCACAGCAGCGGAGGAACTTTGGTGGGAGGATACACGTTTGTTTCCAAAATGGAAGAGGACAGACGGAGAGATCTTCAGCCTTCTGTGCCAAATAAGTTCCTAAGGCCATCATAAATATATGTTTTCTGATGGTTTTTGATGACCCATATGAAACCTTGTGACTGCTTCAGGGGCTCCGACCCCCAGGTTAAGAAATGCTGCTTTAAAGGCTGAATTTAGAAACGAAAGAAGATTCACAAACACTCTCCATGCTTTGTGAAAAACATTTCCTACAAATCTATCTAGACACATAATAAAAGTGAAAATGTGTATGTGTGGATGTGGTAGAGGTGTCCACTTACACCGACCGCCTCCCGCCTCCACAAACAGCTACAACTCCCAGTGCTGAGGAGCCACCATAAGCACTCCCTCCTATGACATTGAAGGTTATAATGAGCTTCACATCCCAGTGTTTCTTTCTCTCTCCATTGGTGTGGTATTTGCATGGCCCCACCCACTGCCTCTCCCTCAATCCCTTCCTACCCTATCCTATGGCACAGCAAACAGAGGAATAGTTCACCTGCATCCAGAGAAACTATGGCCCCCACCGACAATTGACTAGGACTAAACTTAACACAGAGAAGCCGCATGACCAACTGAACATATGGCAGGGTTTCTGGGAATTGACCTTGTTTTTGGGAGTTGTAGTTCACCTGCGTCCAGAGAAACAGTGACCTTCACTAACAATGGACTGGGACCATACTTGGCATGGAGAAGCCCCAGACCAACATATTGCAGGGGTTTGGGGGAATGGACCTTGCTTTTGGGAGTTGTAGTTCACTGTTATCCAGAAAACACTGAACACAGCCAACATTGGAGCTGGACCAAACTTGGCACACAAATTCAACATGGCCAACTGTGTATACGGACAGGGTTTGGGGGTGATTGCCCTTGGCATGTGGGAGTTGTAATTCGCTCATATCAAGAGAGCACTGAACGCAGCCAACGCCAGATCTGGACCACACTTGGCACACAGGCCCAACATGGCCAACTTTGAATACTGGTGGGATTTGGGGTTATTGGCTCACAGTTTTTGGGAATTGTAGCATAATCACATCTTTATGCATTTTCTAATGAGAGCATTCATAAAATAGAGCTACAAATGACCAAACTGATATTACATAACACCCAAAAACAAACAATGCCTTTTTCAAATGGCCCAGCCACCACCAGGTCCCCAAGCTAGTATAGAATATGAGTCCTCCAGGACCAGAAGCTAAGCACCTCTTGGTTTTCTCTTCATTTTGATTGCTTACACTGTTTTTGCAAGAATCAACAATTGGCCCATCTCCAGAGGTTTGTTTTGTACAAGGGTCTGAATGGGAGATTTAAAATGGTACAGTCCAGGGATTATCAGGTCACATCCTGAACAGGTTAACATGGGAAGAAAGAAAGAAAGAAAGAAAGAAAGAAAGAAAGAAGGAAGGAAGGAAGGAAAGAGGCAGAGGGAGAAAGAGACTCCAATCTGCCGACCTCACATAAATGGTAATTTAAACCCAATATTTATCACCAGCTTTGCCCTAAAATCTCCAAACGAGTGATTTATTGAACATTAGCGCTAGCTCAGATTCAATAAATTTCACTTTTTACATCATTAGCATTAAAAGAAAGGGGCCATTTGTGCGAGTCAGCCAGAAATCTTCACTGGAAAGGGACTTTAAAGTCCAAACTCAGCTCAAGTATACTCAGAATCATGCTATTTGTATCCTAACCATGAGCAGTTTCATCCTGGCAGTTAAATTTACTTTATAAACAACCCTAAGTACTGGTTGTATCAGTCAAAAATGGGACATCAATATTTGTTGATCTTGTTGTTGTGTGCTTTCAAGTCTAATCTGACTCTATGGCAACCATAAGGTGACCCAACCATGGGGTTTTCTTGACAAAGTTTGTTTAGAAGAGGTCCATCACTGACTTTCTTTGAGGCTGAAAGAATGTGACATAGACTTATCATAGAATCATAGAGCCAGAAGAGATCACAGGAGCCATTTAGTTCAACTCCTTTAATTTATCATTTATTATTATTTACAGTATTTATATCCCTCCGTTCTCACCCCAAAGAGAATGCATGTATCTCCCGCTATGATCCACCTCAGAGTTTCCAATCATCGGGGTAGGCTCTGCTCTCGATCCCGCCACCCTCACAATTGGCGGGGACAAGAGGCAGGGCCTTCTCGGTGGCGGCCCCCTGTCTGTTGAATGCACTCCCCTGTGAAATAAGGGTGATTTCTTCTCTTCTCTCCTTCAGGAAGAAATTCAAGTCTTGGCTTTGGGACCAAGCATTCAGGCAGCTGGCTGAGCAACATCTGTAATGACTCATGAGAATTGTTAATTAAGAGACTTTGGACTGGAACTCTGAACTATGATTTAGATTTACAGACTCAGGCTTAGTTGTGTTAATATTTTAAGGGCCAATATTTTTAATGTTTTTTCCCCCTTTTAATGTATTTTTATAGCTGATTTGTTCATGTTAATTGTTGTGCTCTGTTTCTTTGTCGGCCTCTAATGACTGCCAATTGTAAGCCATCCTGAGTCCCCATTCAGGGGTTGAGAAGGACAGGATGCTCTAAATAAATAAATAAATAAATAAATAAATGCAGAGATGCTATACAGAACATACGTACAGCAAACATTTGATGCTGATTATGCAATTAACAAGGACAGACAAACACAAACAGAGATAAAGACAGTTTTCCCATTTTTATTTCCAGCATCTTTTGTAGGCTGTGCTTGACTCAGGCCACGAGGGAGGGTGGTGCTGTCACTCCATCTTCCATGCCAAGAAGCTTTTTTCCTCCTATCAATGTCCTTTTAATGGTGCATTTTTATTACCTCCCCACTTAAAGAGGTACCTATTTTATCTACCCGCATTTCTGCTTTCCATCCACTAGGTGGGCAGCTGAGCTGGGACTAACGGCAGGTGCTCACTCCAACCGGGCTTCAAACTGCTGACCTTCCATTCAGCAGGATTTTTCTGCAACACAGCCATGAAGCAGGAAAAGCACAATCAAAGAACGTCCAGCAGACTTCCATCCAGCCTTAGCTTAAAGCCTTCAAGGAAGAAGCTTCCACCAGGCTTCGAGGCAGAGAGTTCCACTCTTGAACAGCGCTTCTTATGGTCACGAAGTTTTTCCTAATGTTCAGGTGAAATCCCCTTGCTTGTCATTTGAACCCATGGCTCCATTGAGTCCGAGTCTCCAGGGCAGCAGAAAACAAGCCTACTCTCTCTTCCTTAGGATACCCTTTCAGAAATTTAAACATGGCCATCATGTCTCCTCTCAACCTTCTCTTCTGCAGGCTAATAATTTCAGCAAGTGGGTTTAATGGCTAAATGAGGAGTCACACCCTAGTCTCCAGAATCATAGGACAGCACTCAGACCACTACACCACTATGACTGACACCAGTATAGCCAACCTTAATTCATATTAGAAATCAAGTGTGTTCCTAACTTTCATGCTGCAGGCAAAGTGGAAGACAGTATTTATTTATCATATCAGAAGTGAACCAAGGGTACAGTTGTAATGTATTTAAAACAAACAAACAAAACCCACAAAGTTTGAAAACTTGGCATTATATTAAATGCCCTTTGACCAGTATTTGGCCACTTGGAGTGCCTCTGGTGTTGCTGCAAGAAGGTCCTCCATTGTGCATGTGGCAGGGCTCAGGCTGCATTGTAATAAGTGGTCTGTGGTTTGCATTTCTCCACACTCGCATGTTGTGGACTCTACTTTGTAGCCCCATTTCTTAAGGTTGGTTCTGTATCTCATGGATCCAGAGCGCAGTCTGTTCAGTGCCTTCCAAATTGCCCCGCCGTCTGTGTACTCAGGAGGGAGTCTCCCATTTGGTATCAGCCATGGATTGAGGTTCCAGGTTTTAGCCTGCCACTTTTGGATTCTCGCTTGCTGATGTGTTTCTGTGAGTGTCTCTGTAGATCTTAGAAAACTATTTCTTGATTTAAGGCATTGGCATGCTGACTGATATCGGAACAAGAGATGGGCTGGAGATGTCATTACACTGGTCCTTTCATATTGGCTGAATAGAGGTCGTGGTGGGAAGGAGGAGATGCGGCAAAAGGAGACCCCGAATTCGGCCTAATTCGGACCGCTTATCCATATTAACAACCCCCAACCAGTCTCCTAAGGTAAATTGGTGTAACCAGGTGAGTGGACCCTCCGGTTTGAAGGTGGTGTTGTTGAACGCCAGATCTGTCAACGGAAAAACGACCTGGATCCAGGATTTAATCCTGGAGGAGCGGGCAGATCTGGCGTGCATCACGGAGACCTGGTTGGATGAAGCTGGGGGCGTAAACCTCTCCCAGCTTTGCCCGCCAGGCTTCTCCGTGCAACACCAACCAAGAGCCGGAGGACGGGGAGGCGGGGTCGCAGTGGTCTATAGAGATTCCATCCATCTGACCAGGAGCCCCATCCCGCAGACCACAAATTTTGAATGCGTCCACCTGAGGGTGGGTGACCGGGACAGAATAGGGATTCTGTTAGTGTACCATCCACCTCGCTGCACTACAGTCTCCCTACCTGAGCTAGCGGGGGTGGTCTCGAGCCTGGCGGTGGAGTCCCAACGGCTTCTTGTGCTGGGGGACTTCAACATCCATGCCGAGGCAACCCTCACAGGAGCGGCTCAGGACTTCATGTCCGCCATGGCAACCATGGGGCTGTCCCAACGAATAACTGGCCCCACCCACTGTGCTGGACACACATTGGACTTGGTCTTCTGCCAGGGATGGGAGCAGGGTGGCGGTGTGGAGGAGTTGTCTATCTCTCCGTTGCCATGGACCGACCACTTCCTGATCAGATTTAGGCTCACTGCGCCCCCTAACCTCCGCAAGGGTGGAGGACCCATTAAGATGGTCCGCCCCAGGAGGCTTATGGATCCGAATGGATTCCTGACGGCTCTTGGGGAGTTTCCCGCCACCTCGGTAGGTGACCATGTCGAGGCCTTGGTCGCTCTCTGGAATGGGGAGATGACCAGGGCAATTGACAGGATCGCTCCGGAACGTCCCCTCTCAAGTAACCGAGCTAAACCAGCTCCTTGGTTCACTGAGGAGCTGGCAGCGATGAAGTGAAGGAAGAGGGTACTAGAGAGCGTGTGGCGCTCGGACCCAAGCGAGCCAAATCGAACACGGTTTGTGTCCTTCTTAAGGGCATATGCCGTGGCAATAAAAGCCGCAAAGAAAACTTTCTTTGCGGCCACTATTGCGTCTGCAAAAAACCGTCCGGCAGAGTTGTTTCGGATTGTCAGAGGTCTTTTAACTCCCCCTATCTCAGGTGGGAGCCCTGACAATTCGGCCACGCGCTGTGAAGCATTTGCTCGGTTCTTTGCAGACAAAGTCGCTTTGATCCGCTCTGGGCTGGACGCCACATTAAATGCAGTCTCCGTGGATGTGACACAAGCACCTGCTTGTCCTATTTTGTTGGATTCTTTTCAGTTTGTGAAGCCCGAGGATGTGGACAAGATACTTGGAGGAATGAGACCCACCACGTCCATCCTAGACCCCTGCCCATCCTGGCTTCTGAAGGAGGCCAGAGGGGGATTGGCCGAGTGGGTAACGGTGGTGGTTAATGCCTCCCTTCGGGAAGGCAAGATTCCAGCGAGCCTAAAACAGGCTGTTATAAAGCCGCTGTTGAAGAAACCATCACTGGACCCCACCAAATTTGACAACTTTCGGCCTGTTTCCAATCTTCCCTTCTTGGGCAAAGTCATGGAAAGCGTGGTGGCCTCACAACTCCAGGTATTCTTGAGAGACACGGATTATCTGGATCCGGCACAGTCTGGTTTCAGACCGGGACATGGTACCGAGACGGTCTTGGTCGCCTTGGTGGATGATCTGCGCCGGGAGCTAGACAGGGGGAGTGTGTCCCTGTTGGTGCTTCTGGACCTCTCAGCGGCCTTCGATACCGTCGACCACGGTATTCTTCTGGGGCGCCTTGCAGAGATGGGTCTTGGGGGCACTGCTTTGCAGTGGCTCCGGTCATTTCTGGAGGGTCGTACCCAGAAGGTGTTATTGGGGGACTCCTGTTCAACACCACAGCCGTTGACCTGTGGGGTTCCTCAGGGCTCCATCTTGTCCCCCATGCTGTTTAACATCTACATGAAGCCGCTGGGTGAGATCATCCGGAGTTTCGGGGTGCGGTGTCACCTGTACGCAGATGACGTCCAACTCTGTCACTCCTTCCCACCTGCTACTAAGGAGGCCGTCGAAGTCCTGAACCGGTGCCTGGCCGCTGTAATGGTCTGGATGAGGGCGAACAAACTGAAACTAAATCCAGACAAGACAGAGGTACTCCTGGTCAGTCGCAAGGCCGAGCAGGGTATAGGGTTACAGCCTGTGCTGGACGGGGTCGCACTCCCCTTGAAGGCGCAGGTTCGCAGCTTGGGTGTGACCCTGGACTCGTCGCTGAGCCTGGATCCCCAGGTTTCAGCGGTGACCAGGGGAGCATTTGCACAGCTTAGGCTCGTGCGCCAGCTGCGCCCGTACCTTGGGAAGTCTGACTTGGCCACGGTGGTACACGCTTTGGTCACATCCCGCCTCGACTACTGCAACGCTCTCTACGTGGGGCTGCCCTTGAAGACGGCCCGGAAGCTTCAGCTAGTCCAGCGCGCGGCAGCCATGTTGTTAACAGGAGCAGGGCGCAGGGAGCATACAACGCCCCTGCTGTCCCAGCTCCACTGGCTGCCGATTTGCTACCGGGCCCAATTTAAGGTGCTGGTGTTATCCTACAAAGCCCTAAACGGTTCCGGCCCAAAATACCTTGCAGACCGCATCTCGGCCTACGAGCCCACGAGGACCTTGAGATCATCCGGGGAGGCCCTTCTCTCGGTCCCGCCTGCCTCACAGGCACGCCTGGCGGGGACGAGAGAGCGGGCCTTCTCGGTGGTGGCCCCCCGGCTGTGGAACACCCTCCCTGCTGAAGTTAGACAGGCGCCCTCCCTTATGGCCTTTCGTAGGAGCCTGAAAACATGGCTCTTCGAGCTGGCCTTCAACTGAGTGCCATATCATTGGAAATGATGACCGGAATGGACTACGACTATGAAATCGACTATGACCCCAGGATATGACGAAGCGGATTTTTAGCATAAGTATATGTTATGTAGTAGTAGATTGTTGTGTACTGTCTTGATTTATTGTAAACTGTCTTTTCTATGTTGTTGTTCACCGCCACGAGTCGCCCTAGGGCTGAGAGTGGCGGTCAATAAGTGCAAGAAATAAATAAATAATAAATAAATACTTCCCGACAGATGTCAGGTGGTGCAATACCGGCTAAGCAGTGTATTTTCTCCAATGTTGTAGGGCGCAGGCACCCTGCGATAATGCAGCATGTCGCATTAAGAGCCACATCCACTGTTTTAGCATGGTGAGCTGTGTTCCACACTGGGCATGCATATTCAGCAGCAGAGTAGCAAAGTGCCAGGACAGATGTCCTCACTGTTTTATTTATTTATTTATTTGGAACATTTATATCTCATCCTTCTCAACCTCCTAAGAGGGACTCAGGATGGCTAACAACATGCACTATTCAGTGCCAGCATAGAACTACATAGCATAAAATACAGTTAAAACAAAAATCAAGACAATTATAAAATACATTAAAACAGTTCACCAGTTCAAATCATCATTCTAAAACAGCCCATTGCCGTCTGTTAAAAACATTGTATTCCCAGCAAGTCCATCTATTCTGCAAACACTTGATCCCACATCCAGGATTTGTGTTTCTTCTGGAAGGTCAAGAGGGAGGGGGCAGATCTGATCTTGTTAGGGAGGGAGTTCCACAGCCAAGAGGCCACCATGGCGAAGGCCCTGTCTCTCATCCCCATCGAGCACAATTGTGATGGCAGTGGGATCGAGAGCAGGACCTCTCTTGAAGTCCTTGATGGTTCCTAGAGGGAGATACATAAACAGTATCTGGTTGTGCCAATCAGTTTTCGTATGATATTGTTTCTAGCACCCACTTTTTGCTTGGTATTCAAGCAGTGCTTCTTGTAGGCCAGAGAATGGTCCAGGGTAACTCCCAGATATTTGGGTGTGCTGCAATGCACCAGTGGAATTCCTTCCCAGATAATCCTCAGAGCTCAAGATGCTTGTCTGTTCTTAAGATGAAAAGCACATGGAAGACAGTAGATAAATAAGAAGTCTGCATTCCAGATGGAAAGATTCAACTAAGGTTTCAATGGCTGTTGTGAGTTTGCAAAACCTGAACAGGGTTGTTGAAAAAATCAACAAGTCTCAGAGAGATTTGGAGGTCTCTCATTCATGGGGTCACCATAAGCTGAAGCCAAATTGATAGCAGATTAAAAAGCATTTGCCAAACAAAAAAAATCAACATAATGGTTCTTGTCTTGATGTTTACTGAACTATGTCTTAAAGCACAAAAGTACGCACATAAAAGCAAGAAATAAAGACAGGCTCTGTAAATTCACACAATTGCCTTTCTTCGGCTTTAGTGTTTATGGCATTGTGTTTGAATGCTTTGCACATCGGGGATGGTAATTTTGCACAATGTGGCACAAGGACACCACTGGAAGTGATGCACTAACAAGCTGGCATCCTATCCTTCATATGGATGCATATATGAACTCTGTGGTATAAATAGTATGAACTCCACAGCACACGTTATCTAATCTTCCCATGAATGTAGCCTGATCAAGAGATCTGATCAGCTCAGCCCCTGAGGATTTTTAATCTCCAGGAAGAACCCAATTTAAACAAATATTTTTTAAAAAATCCACTCATGGGTGAAAATGTGATTGGAATGATAGCAGGGCCTGGGTTGAATCTGAAGGCTAAGCAGATACCCTTTTATCTCAGTGATACTGAGAAGATCAAAGTCTGACTCCTTATCATACCAACGGCTCGAGCTCCGCTGCGCATCTGAAGCACAAATTGGCTGAGTCAACTTCACATCCCCTGTGTTCATACAACCGCGAGGGAAGTATAAAATGCTTCAACCGTCCAGAAAACAGCTGCGAGAGGGAAGAGAAGGGGAGGGGTGACTTCCATCTTTGTAAACGGCCTCATGTGGAGCAAAAATGACCTGAGTAAGTTTTGCAATGTTCGTATAGTTTGGGAAAGCTCTGTGCCCCAAATGTCCACTTAGAAGTTATCTCCATCACAAGTAAGTGCATACAGGATAGATTGTAGGCAGACCCAATCAATTCCATTTTGATAACAGCTGATAGAAGATATCCCAATGGTCTCTATAGTGTCGTCAGCTCTATCACTGTTTGGCTAGAAAAGCTGTAATATTATGGGTCCAGGGTCAACAACTAAAAATTATGGCTATATATAGTGCCAGTCCCAGAGAAAATCCTCTTAAACAACAAACAAGCTCTGGGTACATTCTGTGTTGGTGACATAGATCTCAGGCTGAATCGACACTGCCAAATAATGCAGTCTGAACTGGATTATATGATCAGTGTAGATTCACATAATGCAGTTCAATGCAGTTAAGCTGCATTATACAACACTGACCATATAACGCAATTTCAAACTGCATTATTTGGCAGCGTAGATCCAGCTTCTGATATGTCTGCATTAGAGATTGATGGAGCCCCCAGTGGCGCAATTGTGCCAGCAGGACTGCTGACCGAAATGTCAGTGGTTCAAATGCAGGAAGCAGGGTGAGCTCCTGTCTGTCAGCTCCTGCTTCTCATTCAGGGACATGAGGGAAGCCTCCCACAAGAAGGTAAAATCCCATGGACAACATCCTTGCAGATGGCCAATTCTCTCACACCAGAAGTGACTTGCAGTTTCTCAAATCACTCCTAACATGAAAAAAATAGATATTGATCATGTATTGTCTGAACAATGCATGATGATGGTGGAAATTGATAGCATTTATCTATTTCAACCAGTGATGTGAGCGGGTTAGATTTGAAAGCATTTCTTGGTGACCAAAGTTATTGCTAAAGTTCAGACTAAAACCCAGAGTGGATTCACCATCATACCATGCTGGCTTTGAGCTACTGTTTGGATACTCTGAAATCAACTAAGAGGGAAAACAATGAAGTCCCTCTGATTGTCCTCCATCTTGAACATCGTTTTTTTAAAAAAAAAAAATGAATGAGTTTGAAGATCTTTTGGAAACTCTTTCTCTGCCTGCTGAAGTAGGGAAAACAAAAGTGAAACAGAGAAAAATGTTTTTCACCCTCCCATTGAAAAGCCTTCTGGAGTTCCTAGGCGGAAGGAAATGATTGTTTAAAAAGAAGGCGAAGGGTGAAATTTGCGGCACCATCCTTTCCACCAAATGTATCCTCTTTAGTGTCTCTGACTCTAATTCATTATCCAAGGTCTTCACGGGTACAACGGTGCCTGAGCAATGTCCTTTGATGGCTAGGGAGCTCTTTTATTCATTATTCACACTCCTTTTTCTATCACCTACTGTGGCACCAGCTGGGGACAAACAAATACTACAGACGTGGCACTAGCACAAAAAAAATGCAAGCATGTATAATCAATCTTTCAAGAATTCTTTCATGATTTCCATATGGCTAAACCCCACCCCAGTTCTCTGCATGTGTGTGTTTTAACTTCTTGTTTTATACATTATTCTATCAAGTTGCCACCCATTTGCAGCTTCACGTCCTTTCCCCCTTCGTATACTCCACTGTGGAAATGGTTTCACTGGGTCCTCTTTGTTTTCTGGGCACAATTCAAAAGGCTGGTTTGCACCTTTAAAACCTTACAAGGCTTAGTTAGATACTCTAGATACCTGAAAGACCCAACATTTCCCCACTTCAGTGGTTCCCAACCTGTGGTCTGTGGACTACCAGTGGTCTGCAAAAACTAAAATATGGTCCATGGTCCCACCGTTACTACACCATTGCAATGAGAGCGACTGGTCTTGCGAAACCCTCATACAGTGCCGAGGCTTCTTAAATATGTTTTTCTGTGGGTGAACAGATGGTGACTACTGAATGGCAAATGTACTGTATTAGAAACTAGAGCTGATGTGATCTATCCAGTGGAATTTTCTGAATCAGGACCCCAAATCACCAAATCTAAAGTTGACCAAAAACCGATTCATAAACCTTTTGGTACTTTTGGAGAGCGATCCCTGGTCAAAGTGGTCCCTGGTCAGTAGTCCCTGGACAAGTGGTCACTGGTCAAAAAAAGGTTGGAAACCACTGCCTTATATGAACAATCTTGCAGGTTACAATCTACAGGGGAGGGATTTCTCTTGGTCCCATCAGATTCATTGTCACATTTATTGAGGTGTCAGAGGAGAGATCCATGGGCTTGGAAAAGCCTCCCAGGGCCATTCAATCCTACCCCATTCTGCAAGGCACCAAGACTCAATCTAATACAGGCATCCTCAAACTGTAGCCCTCCAGCTGTTTGGGCCTTCAACTCCCAGAATTCCTGACAATTGAACAAGCTCATTAGGGCTTCTGGGAGTTGGAGGCCCAAACAGCGGGAGGGCCGCAGTTTGAGGATGCCTGATCTAATAGGCACCATGGTGGCGCAAAGGATTAAACTGTTGAACTGTTGAATCTGCTGACCTAAAGGTTGGCAGTTTGAAGCCATGGTTCAGGGTGAGCTTCCACTGTTAGCCCTAGCTCCTGCCAACCTAGCAGTTCGAAAACAAGCAAATGTGAGATCAACAGGTACCGCTTTGATGGGAAAGTAATAAAGGTGCCCATGCTGCCATGCCGGCAACATGACCAGGAGGTATCTACAGACAACAGGCTCCTCAGCTTGGAAATAGAACAAGAGCACCTCCCCATGGCCAGAGGAGCTAGGGCTAACAGTGGAAGCTCACTGTTCAGAAAGCCAGAGATGAAAGAGAAAGCCTTTACCTTTGTTCTGTGTATTTATATGTCATTATCATTCCACTGTATTAAAGGCATTGAATGTTTATGCTGAAATCTGTTCTGAGTACCCTTCGGGAAATAGAGCAGAATATAAATAGTGTTATTGTTATTATTATAAACCCTCCCAGCTGATGGCCACCTAGCCTCTGTTTAAAAACCTCCAGAGTGGGAGACTCCACCCAACCAAGCCCTAAAAATGTTATAAATTGATAGTTATTATTAGAAGGCAAGGTCAATTTTTCGAAAACACTGCTATGTGTCACTACACCAATAGAAGACAAGCCAAGGTGCTTCTGAATATAACATACTTTCAGATATTCATACATAGCTCTCCTGTTCCCTCTTAACCTTCTCTTCTCCAAGTTAAACCTAGTCAGCTCTTTAAGGTGATCCTCATAGAGATTCGTGGTTTCTAGACTTTTTCCCATTTTGATTGCTCTTCTATAGGAGATCCAATGGCCTATCTCTCTTTTCACTTTCCACAAGCAGGTTAAGGTCTTTTTGAGTTTTAGCTGTACAGTAGTAAGGGGCCGCAGTGATGCAGCGGTTTAACTACTAAACTATAGAACTTGCTGACCGGAATGTTGGTGGTTAAAATCCACAGGGTGTGGTGAGCTCCTGCTGTTAGCCCCAGCTTCTGTCAACCTAGCAGTTCGAAAACATGCAAATGTGAGTAGATCAATAGGTACTGCTTCAGCGGAAAGGTAACAACACTCCATGCAGTCATGCTGGCCACATGACCTTGGAGATATCTATGGACAATACCAGCTCTTCGGCTTAAAAATGTAGATGGGCGCCAACCCCCAAAGTTGGACTCGATTAGACATAATGTCAAGGCAAAACCTTTACCTTTACCTACAGTAGTATGCTAGCATGGTGCCAAGGTTTGAGCATTGGATGACTACTTTGAAAACCAGAGTTCAGATCTCTGCTCAGACCTGAAGCTCCTGCTTGAAAGATCTCCATGTCCCAAGTTCACCTTCCCATCTACTCTGAATTCATCAGGGCACACAATGAGCGCAGACATACTGCTCTTTCTCCTTCGAAGGAAAGGTGGCATAACAAAGAGCGACAGGTTAAATGCCTTGATCTATGCAAAAGGCAATGGGGACAGACAACGCCATCTCGATGCGGCATCGGAGTGATGGTCATGGGGAGCGACGAAGGTGGAAGGATGCCTCTCTATCTGCCTCCCCGATGTCTTTCCAAAGGGGACAAAGGGGTGACCCTTTCATTAATGATTAACCACGAGGAAGGCTATTTTGAAACAGATCAATAATCTCTGAAAAGTGACACTTTTTGCCTCTGGTAAACCCAGGCCCCATCAAAGTTAAAGTTAAGGTTGCATTTATTTTCCTTCACCAAGGAAATTAAAAGGCTCCTTGGGTAAAACCTTGAAAGGGGAGAAAGAGAGAGGGAGCAGGGAGGGGAAAAATTAAATTTCTATTAACTACAATTACAACAGCCTGAGAATGACCATTTCCTGTTGGAAACCGGTCAATTTTAAACTATACATTTTAAATTGATATTTTGTAAGTTTGAATTGTCTTAATGTGTGCTTTAATCTTATGCGTATGTGTTTTAAAGGGTTATATGTTTTAATCAACTGTATTTTAATTATATTGTAACCCACTTCAAGTATTGTGATTTTTTTTCATGTCAGGATTGACTTGAGAAACTGCAAGTCGCTTCTGGTGTGAGAGAATTGGCCATCTGCAAGGACATTGCCCAGTGGATGCCCAGATTTTTGATGTTTTACCATCCTTGTGGGAGGCTTCTCTCATGTCCCCATATGGGGAGCTGGAGCTGACAGAGGGAGCTCATCCACGCTCTCCCCAGATTCAAACCTCCAACCTGTCAGTCTACAATCCTGCTGGCACAAGGGTTTAACCTATTGCACCATAGAGAACATTGGGATGATCAGAAATGTATATCAGTAAAAGTTTTGTTTCATTTTATTGTATAACTAGCTTATGTCCCCCTCATTGCCTATGTTCTTTAAAAAAGTCTTTTTTTATTTAAAAAAATGCAGAAGGTTGTGGGTGAACTACAACTCACATCATGCCAGATTAACCCCCTGAAACTCCATCAGTAGTTAAAGTTTGTCATATTGGGCAAGTTTGCTCTAGATAAAACATTGGTGGGCTTCAGTATGATCTGTGGCTGCAGGATAAACTACACCTCCAACCATAGTGGGTCAGTCCCCTCAAATCTCTCCCATAGGTTTAGTTGGTAATAGGGGTTCTGTGTGCCAAGTTTGGTCCAGATCCATCATCAGTGATGGTCACAGTGTCTCTGGATGTAAGTGAACTACAACTTCCAGAAATGAAGGTCAGTTTTCCCCAGACTCCTCCAGTATTTTCAGTTGGTCATGCTGGTTCTGTGTGCCAAGTTAGGTCCAGGGCCATCATTGCTGGGGTGATTTTTTTTTTGTTCTAAGGTTGCTATAAGTTGGAAAGAACTTGAAGGCACACAGCAACAACAACAATGGATGGGCACTTTCCCTTTTGTCAACAAATCCATCCCGAGCATTATGCAGTGAGCATAGATCCTACTTCACATGGGTGCTTCATCTTCTTCTCCTAATCTGTTCCCACTGGCACAGAGATAGCGCGTTCTCGGTTTGGTCTGACAGTGATGAATAAACAGCCCAATTCCTGCCGGAAAAGGAGGCAGTGCTGACAGGCAATTGCACGCCATTCCAAAACATAGCACAGGGTCTCCTTTCGAGGTGCTGCTTTTCATGGATGAGGCAGAACTGTAGCTACCCTCAGATCTTGAAAGTCATGGCCAAGATCCAGGAACATTTTTTCATACTATATTTACCATTGCCTTGAGTTTAAGAGACTATGGGGTGCACCTACACTATAGAATTAATGCAGTTTGACAGCACTTCACCTACCATGGCGCAATGCTATGGAATCCTGGGAGTTGTGGTTTTACAAGGTTTTTAGATTTCCCTGCCAAAGAGTGTTGGTCCTTCACCAAACTACAACTTCTAAGATGCTGTAGCATTGAGCTGTGGTAGTAAAATGGGATCACACTGCATTCGTTCTATACTGTAGTTATGCTTTATAGCAGTGGTTCTCAACCTGTGGGTCCCCAGGTGTTTTGGCCTACAACTCCCTTTTTCCACAGTTGAACAAGAGATCAAACCTTGGTCTCGTTGGTCTCCATGCTACACCATGCTACAGGCATTACTGAAGATTATCCCCATACTTTGGCTCTACTTTTCCCAATTCTCCATTCTTTTTTGAACTCTTCATCCAACAGAACTCAATCAGCAACTGTTTTGCGGCAGCGACAATGGCTAGGGGTCCCCATGTCAGCAGGGCACAGAATCCACAGCGGATACACATTCAGACTTATCCAAGATGGTGAATGCTATTCCTCAAGTGTCTCCAGCACCTTAGATAGCTCCTTTCCAGCCACTCAATGCCATAGTCTCTTCAGATCTTAGCCCAGTGGTGTCCAAAACATTTCCATCGAAAGCTACATCAGCTTTATGTTTGCCTTTAAAGGGCCACTGAATCCATGGATGGAGGATACATATATACAGAGAAAGTGCCAAATATATTTAAATATATATTTACATAATCATTGGTGCTTTTTAGTTTGTGTCCCCAGATGTTATTCAATGACAACTCCCATCGCTTCTGATTATCTACCATGTGGACTGGGGAGACTGGGAATTGCAATACCCTGAGATTGGGGAAAGGTTGAAGAACATATCCTATCCACAAGCCTTGTGTAGAAATTCAAATCCCACTCTCCTAAGGAAACACATGCAAACTGCAGCCTCCCAGATGTTATTGTATCACAGCTCCCATCAGCTCTAGTCATGATGTCCAATGATGAGGAATATAGGAGTTCTAGACCAGCAGCTGGAGGGTCACATAAAATGACATAAAAGACTGGATTTGGCCCATGGGCCTTGGGTTTGACACATGTGTCCTAGCTAAACACTCAAACTATGACACCATGCTGAAAAAAGTCACTCTCTGCTTGACCTCTACCTTCTCTCTCCCCAAACTTGGTTGGATTCCCGACATGCTCGTTCTTTGCAGACTCTCTCCTCTTTCTCTCTGAAAACTTTAGGCTCGAGAGGAAATAAGGAAGCATTAAGCCCCTGTTCAACATCACTAATTCCATCAAAGATTTCTCATTATTCATTGTTGGCAGTTTAATTTTCTCCTCTCTCCTTGCCTAGAACAAGCCAGGCCCTTAATTATTGACCTTCCCATCTTCCAAATATGGTGGATCCTTCCCACTTTCCCCCAGGAGCCTCGCCTGGCATGCAAATGACAGAGTCAGACAGCAAAGGAGGAGCTCGGCTGGTAGAGGACTGAGAATCCAGGCTGAAAGGCTTCAAGTCAAAACTACAGAAAATCACTAAAACAAAATCACTACCAATATCCTAAAATGTAACCATGATGAATGTGCCACCATACAAATCCAGTTGGACCCCAGCTCCCAACTCTCCCTGCCACTGCTAGGGTTGCAGTTCACCAGCCCAGCTCAAAGTATGGATACACGATTTGTTGTTTATTCGTTCAGTCATTTCTGACTTTTCATGACCCATGCCAGGGCTCCCTGTCATCCACTCCCAGCTCTTTCAAGGTAAGGCCAGTCACTTCAAGAATACTATCCATCCATCTTGCCCTTGATCAACCCCTCTTCCTTTTTCCTTCAATTTTCCCCAGCATCACTATCTTCTCTAAGCTATCCTGTCTTCTGATTATGTGGCCAAAATATTTCATCTTTGCCTTTAATATCCTTCCCTCCAGTGGGCAGTCAGGCTTTATTTCCTGGAGTATGGACTGGTTGGATCTTCTTGCAGTCCAAGGCACTCTCAGAATTTTCCTCCAGCATCACAGTTCAAAAGTGTCTATCTTCCTTCGCTCAGCCTTCCTTATGGCCCATCCATAGGTTACTACAGGGCATACCATTGCTTTGACTATGCCGATCTTCATTGCCAGTCTGATGCCTCTGCTCTTAACTATTTATCAAAATTAGTCATTGCTCTTATCCCAAGAAGTAAATGTCTTCTGATTTCCTGGTTGCAGCCTGCCTCTATTTGCCAGTTATCAATCAGTCTGGAAAAATTCACCTTGGTTTGGTGGAGTTGTAGGTAACCTACATCCAGAGAGTACTGTGAACCCAAACTCTGATGGATTTGGACCAACCTTGCACACATACCAGTTTACCCTACAGCCAGAGAGCACAGTGAACCACACCAATGATGCATCTAGAGCAAATTTGCCCAACATAACACACTTTAAGTACTAATGGAGTTTTTCAGAGTTAACTTGGTATGATGTTGTAGTTCACCCACAACTTTATGCATTTTGCACTACTGACTTTTTTCTTTTTTAAAAATAATTTTATTGTGGTTTTATACAGCATAAATTTAAAAAGAAAAAAAGGAAGAAAAGGGAAGAAAAAAATAGAAAGGAAAGGAAAAAGAGAGGGGGGGAGACAAAATGAAAACATTAAAAAATATTGTGTTGATCTTCGCAATCTTCATCTTTGTGGTTGTATTCTGTTCCTTCTATTTTAGTTTTTCCATTTGCTCCTTTTCTGCCTGATGTCTTGGAGTGGTCATTTTTTTCCTATTATTATTATTATTATTATTAGTGCTATCTACCAGCAGATATTCTTTAAATCTTCAAATTAATTTTAATCTCTTTCATGTAATCCATTACTAATGTCCAATCCGTTGTTTTCAAGTATCTGCCTTGCGTTTTTGCTACTAAAAAGGTCAGTTTATCCATACTCATAATATTGAGTATCTTGGCTATCCATAAGTCTGTAGAGGGTATTTCCTTTTGTCTCCACATTTTCGCTACTGACTTTTTTCAAATAACCTGGGCAACGCCGGGTACCCAATCTAGTTTTAAATAAAACTATTTAAAATAATACTGCCCGATATATTGAGGTCTCCTCCCATTTACGTTTGCCAGTGAGTCATTTATTTTCCTTCCCTCATTTGTTTTGTTCCCACTGTTCTGCAGAATAAGATCTTAAGAGATAACATTTATCATATCAACATGTGGATTACTTTCCTTCCATAAAAACTGGCGATAACAGGAACGTGGCATGAATCCTCTTATCTGCATTGAGCTTTGCTCTGCTTGGTTCTAGATTAAAAAATGCCAGAGAGTAGAAAAAGAGAGATTGGGCTAAAACACATCTTCTTTTCACTGCAAGACAAGCCAACATGAAGATGCAAACGGTCCTGGCTCTGAACTCCCTCCTTTTGACTACGATTGGAGGCCATCCATTGGCCCGCAATGAGAGGCAAGCCAAGGGCCGCAAATTGCTCTTGATCTCCTTCGATGGCTTCCGATGGGATTATGACCAAGACGTTGAGACGCCCAACTTGGACAACTTAGCCAAGGAAGGGGTGAAAGCAAAATATGTCACTCCTCCTTTCGTGACCATGACGTCACCGTCCCATTTTACAACCATCACAGGTAAGACCTTTCCATGTTCCCCGGTGATCCCTGTGTGCTCAATGACAGACAGCCGTTGAGACTGTACTTGCATCATGTAAACAGTCATCTTTCTACACAGTGTAAAATAAGAATGGAAGATTCGGCTGTGTTCCTGATCAGCTCCATCTTGACAATAGCCTGTATTGTTCACTGAGAACTGTCATTTGTGTTTTGCTATAAATGTCATAAATGAAGTACAGTTGAACCTCAGTTAAATGAAACTCAAGGGAAAAAAAGAAATCAAAGAAAAACATTTTAAATTTTTTAAAAGTTGTTTTTATAATACAGTAAAACTCTGGGCCCATCTAAACTGCCATCCAATGCAATTTCACCGTATTGAACTGCATGGTATGCCAGTGTAGACATATAATGTAGTTCAAATGCATTATGAAACTGCATTATATGTCAATTTAGATGGGACCAGATTTACATTAAGTTTTTTATTTGTTTTTAATTACTATATTTCAATATCAATAGCAAGTCAATATAGAATTTATGGTACGAAGTAATATGAAGTATTATTTTAGTTAAGATTATATTTATTAGTAACTCTCAAGCAACCAGAAACTACATTTATCTGGCATCTACCATTCCTGATGGGTGCCGGTTAACTGAAGCCCCTTCCAGTCAACTGAATAAAATCCCACGTTTTCTGCTTTGAACTGGAATATATGGCAGTGTGAACTCAGATAACCCAGTACAAAGCAGATATTGTGGGATTATCTGCCTTGATATTCTGGATTATATGGCTGTGTGGAAGGGCCCTGAGAGTCATAGAATCATAGAGTTGGAAGAGACCTCATGGGCCATCCAGTCCAACCCCTTGCCAAGAAGCAGGAAAATCGCATTCAAAGCACCCCCAACAGATGGTCATCCAGCCTCTGTTTAAAAGCCTTCAAGGAATGAGCCCCCGCTACACTCTGGAGCAGGAAGCTGAACAGCTCTCACAGTTCGGAAGTTCTTTCTAATGTTCAGGTGGAATTTCCTTTTTTGAGTTTGAAGTCACTTTTCTGCATCCTAGTCTCCAGGGAAGCAGAAAACAAGCCCGCTCCCTCCTCCCTATGACTTCCCCTCACATATTTATACACAGCCATCATGCACCCTCTCAGCCTCTTCTGCAGGCTAAACATGGCCAGCTCTTTAAGTTGCTCCACATAGGGCTTGCATAGAGTCTATTACATTATGTGCCCAGGGCCACCAAACTGATGTTATGATTCTGAGAGCTTCCTCTTAAATAACTAACAAGCTCCTGGATACACTCTGTTTGTTGTTGTTGTTGTTGTTGTTGTTGTTGTTAATAATATCCCACCACCATCTCCCCAAGGGAGATAACTAACAAGCTCCTGGATACACTCTGTTTGTTGTTGTTGTTGTTGTTGTTGTTGTTAATAATATCCCGCCACCATCTCCCCAAGGGGACTCAGGGCGGCTTGCATCAGGCCAAGACCAACAGTACAACAGAGCAAATATACAACATAAAATACAAATGGCAAAATATAATGAAAATAAAAATAAATACAGAAAACAATACAAATGAAAACATCAAACAATATAAGATCACAGTAATTGAATCACACACAAAAATCACAGTGGGCAGTGGGCAGGGCAAGTTGCAAAGATTAAAAGTTTAAAAACATGGGTGAGCAGGCCATGTAATGCATCTAGACAGAGGATCAGAGGGACAAAAATGAGGTTTAATTGCACTAGAAGATGGGATAAAGTGCTTCCGGGGGCATTTTATGCAGGGTTTGGTCAAGGTCAGGGATTACTGTTTATGGTCAGTATTAGTCACAAAGGTTTCAGATAAATATTGTCATGCATGCATTAGATATTGCCAACGCACACTTAGGGCCCTTCCACACAGCCATATAACCCAGAATGTCAAGGCAGATAATCCACAATATCTGCTTTGAACTGGATTATCTGAGTCCACACTGACATGTAATTCAGTTCAATGTGGATTTTATACAACAAAGGAAGGGGCCTTTGTTGTTTGCTTAACTCTGTCGTTCTATAAAATAGTAATCTTGGAATAAACTTTGGCCAAAATTGTTGGCTGTGTGTTTAACTTCCTGCTCAATTTTAGGGCTCATTCCAGCTCTGTATTTTATTTGGAAAATATATTACAGCTGATAAATTAGAGAAAATATGTTAGGGCTAATACCCAACAGTGGTTGTTCTAATTACCCTTCTGCTAAACCATCCATCTCCCAATGTGCCTACAGATTGCAATGAAAAACACACTGTGTGTATTTCTGTAAATCCACTGAATCCAGTAGTACACTGAAGGTACTGGTGAACAGTTATGTGCCATTCAAGGAAGTGCAACCACACAACAGGATGCCTATTGATTGAGTCCAACTAACGTAGAAGGAAATTGAGCAATGTTTCAACCCATTGGTAAATCCAGCTGGTTCAATAGCTCAGCACAGTTGAAACTAACAATAGGGGCCACCAGATTGGGGCATACTTCGCTTTGGAGATTCTATACAAGTTTGGATTTAGCCCTGAACCCATTACCCCATTGTATTAGGCCCATTAGCCTTCCTGGGGAGAAAATATATTTAGTGCTAAAGGCCTTGCATCTGTCTTTATGTTTGTCAAGGATAGGATTATCCGCACTTAGACAGCTGTAACGCTGGTTCAACAGGGACATCTGGAATATGTACATATTGATAAAGCGATCTTGGGAGATACTGTAATCTGCAACCTTATCGCAAAGTGAGAGATAAATTTTATAGAGTCCATGATCAAATCTTATCTTTAGGTTCAGAGGCCACAGAAGTGGCAAAGATCCTTTCTTTGTGGTTTGCAAAAAAAAGTCAAAGTTATAGACAAGGGAGACCTCTTATGAAATGAAAAAATCCCATTCCTAATAATAATAATAATAATAATCCCAGGTGACAGCAGGATTGAAGAAAAATAACTGGAAAAGCTGACAGGATATGAGGATTTAAAGATCGAACTGTAAATACTGAACAGGGGCACAGACAACAAAATAAACACCACAAGGGTGTTAACTCTTCCCTACGCTAAAATAATAATAATAATAATAATAATAATAATAATAGGAGGAGGAGGAGGAGGAGGAGGAGGAGGATTTAAAGATTGAACTGCAAAGACTCTGGCACAAGCCAGTCAAGGTGGTCCCAGTGGTGATCGGCACACTGGGTACAGTGCCTAAGGACCTTGGCCTGCACTTAAACACAAAATTACCATATGCCAACTGCAAAAGGCCATCTTACTGGGAACTGCACGCATTATTCGCCAATACGTCACACAGTCCTATACACTTGGGAAGTGTCCAAAGTGTGATCCAATACAACAACCAGCAGAGTGTCTGCTGTGGACTCATCTTGTTGTGTTTCTAATAATGATAATAATAATGATAATAATAATAATAATAATAATAATAATAATAGACTCTGGCACAAGTCAGTCAAAGTGGTCCCAGTGGTGTATACTGGGTGCAGTGCCTAAAGACCTTGGCCTGCACTTAAACACAATCAGCACTGGCAAAATTACCATCTGTCAGCTGCAAAAGGCCACCCTACTGGGATCTGCACACATTATTCGCTGATACATCACACAGTCCTAGACACTTGGGAAGTGTCCGACATGTGATCCAATACAACAGCCAGCATTATGATCTTGTTTGCTGTGTACTAATCTTGTTGTGTTTCATATAATACTAATTTATTGCATGAGTTTGATAAGAGTTTGCCTGATATCACGGTTTACTGAGTCCTGGGATTTGTAGTATTTGGCAGAGTAGTCTAAAGGCTTTACAAAACTACCTCTTAAGGATTCCATAGCATTGGACTTCAGCAGTTAAAGTGGTGTCAGAGTGCATTAATTCTACGGTGCAGTTGCATCCTTTGCCACTATCACCGCCTATAGTGCATTCACACAATACATTTAGAAACTTTGGATTATAATACAAAGCTATTTCCTTAAGTTTCCCTTTGAGTTTTCAAACTGAAAAACAGTTCTTTTTTTTCATAAAAGGCTGACTAAGTTCAACACTCCTCTAAGGGGGGGGGGGCGGGGGGAATCTGCAATGCAATTACATGTTTATATGCCCTCATTATTTACTAGGAATTAATTAAAGCAGACAGGCAGATATGCTTATATGCTTACAAGCCACCCAACAGGTTTTAATTAATATTCCCCCATTAAGAGGAACTTCCCATAAAGCAAATATATTACTCAGATAATGATTTAATTAGTATCTGAATGTGATTGGTTAAAAAGCATTATCTTTGCTACAAAATTAATTCTCAAATGCAATATACAGTGTGCTAGTAGAGTGGAAAGGTGAAGTCTTGGAGGGCATCTATACTGTACAAATAGTGAGGTTTGGCACCACTTTAACTGCATAGGATCATGGGAGTTGTAGTTTGACAGTTTGAAGTGGTTTATAACTTCAGAGAGTAGTGAAACTTGGGGGAAGGTGTTCCATACTGCCATATAATGCAGATTGAAACTCAAATAATGCAACTTAACTGCATTTAACTGCATTATATGAGTCTCTACTTATCACATAATGTAGTTTCCGTGTAGATCGAACTAGGGTTGCTACTGCCTTGAAAGCAGGATTGTCAAAAGGAAGTAGGGTTATTATTTCCAACTTCCATGTGATACAAAACATACTCTCCTCAAAACCCATGACAAATCTTGAAGCAGCCTCATGAGCCAGCACAGGAACCATGTGATATTCCTCCTCCACTATTTAATAGGACATCCAATACAGGCCAGGAGAGCAAGGGGGAACAGCAGATCAGGATGTGCGATTACAGCCTGTGCTGGACAGGGTCACACTCCCCCTGAAGACACAGGTTCGCAGTCTGGGGGTGATCCTGGACTCATCACTGACCCGGGAACTTCAGGTGTCAGTGGTGGCCTGAGACACTTTTGCACAACTAACATTTGTGCGCCAGCTGTGCCTGTTCCTTGAGATGCCAGATCTGGCTATGGCATACCTTGGTTACTTCCCACCTGAGCTACTGCAACGCTCTCTACGTGGGTCTGCCGTTGAAGATAGTTTGGTAGGTGTAATTATTTCAGAGACTGACAGCCAGTTTACTAACTGGAGCATCATACGGGGGGAGAGCCACTCCCATTTTACGGCAGCTCCACTGGCTGCCAGTCTGCTTCCAGGCTAAATACAAAGTGCTGGCTATTACCTATAAAGCCCTAAACGGTTCAGGCCCAGACTATTTGAAAAACCGCACCTCCACTTACAAACCAGTGCGAGCATTGCGGTCAGCGGAGGAGGCCCTGTTCTCAGTCCCACCCCCTCAGGCACAGTTGGTGGGAATGGGAGAGGAGGCCTTCTCAGTGGCTGCTCCCCACCTCTGGAACTCCTTCCCTAAAGAACTAACAATGGCCCCTTCTCACCTCTCCTTTAAAACCTTTTTAAAGACCTACCTGTGCAATCTAATTTGTGAAGAGGAGGAGGATTAGTATTCTTTACACACATTCTCACCTAGACATCTCAGCCTACTGTTGTGATATAATTTATTAGACTTTGAATGTATTAATATGTTTTGTTTTAACTGGTATTTAGCTTATCCTTGGTGTAAGTTCTGTTGTTTATAAGTTATATTTATTTTATTTTATTTCATGTTTTGTTATGACTGCTGTTTATTTGCTCTTGGCATTGAATTTTTGCCATTTTCGTTATACTTTGGAAACTGCCCTGAGTCCCTCTGGGGAGAGAGGACAGGGTATAAATATATTTATTATTATTATTATTATTATTATTATGTAAAGTTCCTTCTTTTTAAAATCTAGGCCGTTGGATGGAAGACCACGGAGTCATCCATAATATGATGTTTAACACCGAGACGCTGAGGAAATACAGCTACAAAGAGACACAAAACAAGACAGAATGGTGGGACAATGGAGTTCTACCCCTGTGGATCACAGCTCAAAATCAGGTATTGAACCAGGACTGCGGGTGCATCTACACTGAAGAATGAATGCAGATTGACACCACTTTGACTACCATGGCACAGTGATTTGTAATTTGGTGAAGCACCAGCACCCTGTGGCAGAAAAGGAGCTTGTAAAATCCCAGGATTCCATAGAGTTGTGTCACAGCAGTTGAATAATAATAATAATAATACATTTTTTTATATTCCACTCTCTCTCCCCAAGGGGACTCAGAGTGCAATACAACATACACAGGCATTCATTGCCTTCAATACAACGGAATAACAATGACATACAAATACAAAGGTAAGGGCTTCCCCTTTCATCTCTGGCTTTCTGGAGGAGGTGCTCAACTCTGATCATGGGGAGGTGCTCTTGTTCCATTTCCAAGCCAATGAGCCTGTTGTCTATAGACACCTCCTGGTCATGGCTGCATGGGCACCTTTATTACCTTCCCACCAAAGCGATACCTATTGATCTACTCACATTTGCATGTTTTCGAACTGCTAGGTTGGCAGGAGCTAGGGCTAACAGCAGGGGCTCGCCCCAACCCACTGCTTTGAACTGCCAACCTTTGGGCCAGCAGATTCAACAGTTCAATGGTTTAACCTGTTGCACCACCGCAGCCCCATTGAAGTGCTACCAAACTGCAATAATTCTACAGTGTAGGTGCTAGGTTGGCAGGAGCTAGGGCTAACAACAGGCGTTCACCCCGACCCACTGCTTTGAACTGCCAACCTTTAGGCCAGCAGATTCAACAGTTCAATGGTTTAACCTGTTGCGCTACCGCAACCCCATTAAAATGCTACTAAACTGCAATAATTCTGCAGTGTAGGTGCTAGGTTGGCAGGAGCTAGGGCTAACAGCAGGAGCTCATCCTGACCCACTGCTTGGAACTGCCAAACTTTAGCCCAACAGATTCAACAGTTCAATGGTTTAGCCTGTTGCACCACCGCAGCCCCATTGAAGTGCTACCAAACTGCAATAATTCTCCAGTGTAGATGCAGCCTGAATCTCTTTCATTCTGTTTGCTGCACAGCTTGCAAAGTTTGAATCTGCATTATATGATCAGTGTAGATCTATATAATGCAGTCTAACTGCATTAAACAACATTATATGGGTCTCCACTGGCCATATAATGTAGATTCAAATGGCATCAAAGGAATCCAATGTCACCAAGGGAATTCAAGTCTCGATCTCATCCAGAAAACCTTCTTCTTAGACCATCTCCTGTTCTTCTTGACATGAGAAGCTCTATGCACATTGAGTCCAATCCTGGCTGGGGAATTCCTCCTGTTTTTAATTCCAAAGCAAACAATTTAATAAAACTCTATAAAAATATAATTATGTAGAAACAAGAGGGTATTTACTGTTCTTGCCTCCCCACTTTATTAACATAATCAACTTTACTAGCAGCCGTAAAATCCCGATATTACCAGCTTTACTGGGGACATTATTTCTGGTTGTTACATCTCTTTCCCTTTTATTGCAACATTCAGAACAATTCTCCGTATTCCTGAGAAGTACAGAGATAGCTGGGAGTTTTGTCTCTATGGGGACTTTTTTGTCTCCCCCAATGCCCCAAATCATATCCTTGTGCTTTCACAGACTTAAATCCTTTGTAACCAGTTCTTGCCTTTCAGTCTAAGGACTGTTTGACAGAAGCACGGTTTAACCTCTAGCCGCGTGAACTTTTTAAAACTCCTTTCCCTTGTGTCTTTCACAGAAGCTTCACTCTTTAACCCCTGTGTGATAACTTTGGATGCATTCCCTCTTGCTAAGAGAAATAAGGAAAGGAGGAGGAAGTGAAGAGGGAAGAGGAAGGAGAAGAAGAAGAAGTGTTATTGTTAAGCTGCAAGGGCAGATTGTTAAGGATGCATCTACACTGTAGAATAAATGTAGTTTCATATTGCTTTAACCGCCAGGGCTCAATGTTATGGACTCCTAGGAGTTGTAGTTTTATTTATTTTTTTAATTATTTGCAGTATTTTTATTCTGTCCTTCTCACCCACATGAGGGCTCCCAGTGGTGCAGTGGGTTACACCCTTGTGCCGGCAGGACTGAAGATCAACAGGTTGCAGGTTCGAATCCTGGGAAAGCATGGATGAGCTCCCTCTGTCAGCTCCAGCTCCCTATGCGGGTCATGAGAGAAGCCTCCCACACAGATGGTAAAACATCAAAACACCCAGGCGTCCCCTGGGCAAAGTCCTTGCAGACGGCCAATTCTCTCACACCAGAAGCAACTTGCAGATTGTCAAGTCGCTCCTGACATGGAAAAAAAGCCCAAAGATTACAGAACACATATACAGCAAATATTCATTGCTGTTATACACTGACAAGATAGACAACTGTACATAGATAGAGGTATATAGGCTTTCCCATCTTTTGGCATCTTGGAGACTTATGCTGTATTCCGGCCACAGGAAGGCAATGTCACTCCATTTTCCTTGCTGAAGAGCTTTCTTTGTCAACTTCCTCCTTGATCAAATCACCACATTTTTCTGGCATTTCCTTGTGGGTGCTTTAAATACCTCTCTGATTTAAAGCAGTACCTATTTATCTACTCATATTTGCTTTTGAACTGCTAAGTAGGCAGAAGCTGGGCTAACCTGCAACCTGTTGATCTTCAGTCCTGCCAGGAGCTCATCCTGAACTGTCAACCTTTGGATTGCTGCAGATTTACTGCAGCAAGCGGTTAACCTGCTGTGCTAAGTCCAGCCCCAGTTTTACAAGAGTTTTGGCCTGCCAAAGAGTACTGGGGCCTCACCAAACTACAAATCCTAGGATTCTATAACATAGATACACAGCAATTACCCTGATATCTGCTGGAAGCCTAAGGATGCATCTACACCAGTGTTTCTCAACCTGGATGTCAGGACCATTGGAGGAGTCGTGAGAGGGTATCAGAGGGGTCACCAAAGACCATCAGAAAACACAGTATTTTCTGCTGGTCATGGGGGTTCTGTGTGGGAAGTTTGGCCCAATTCTATCATGGCAAAGTTCAGAATAATTGTAGGTGAACTATAAATCCCAGCAACTACAACTCCCAAATGTCAAGGTCTATTTTCCCCAAACCCCACCAGTGTTCACATTTGGGCATATTGAGTATTCGTGCCAAGTTTTGTCCTGATCCATCATTGTTTGAGTTCACGGTGCTCTCTGGATATAGGTGAACTACAACTCCAAAACACAAGGTCAACGCCCACCAAACCATTCCAGTATTTCCTGTTGGTCATGGGAGTTTTATGTGCCAAGTTTGGTTCACTTCCATTGTTGGTGGAGTTCAGAATGCTCTTTGTTTGTAGGTGAACTATAAATCCCAGAAACTACAACTCCCAAATGACAAAATCAACCCCCTCCCACCCCACCAGCATTCAAATGAGGGCGTATTGGGTATTTGTGCCAAATTTGGTCCAGTGAAGGAAAATGCATCCTGCATATCAGATATTTACATTACGATTCATAACAATACAAAATTACAGTTTTGAAGTAGTAACAAAAATAATTTTATGGTTGGGAGTCACCACAACATGAGGCACTGTATTAAGGGGTTCCGGCATGAGGAAGGTAGAGAAACACTGATCTACACAGTAGAGTTAACACAGTTTGACACCATTTTGACTGCCATGGCTCAATGCTGTGGAGTCCTGGGGTATTTCATTTGGTGAGATATATAGCCTAAGCCATCATTCTTCAACTGGGCTCCTTATTATATATGCAGAACCTCACAATGGTGCAAACGGACCTTGTCCTTTCTATAATCCTACCAACTTGGAGGGCTCTTTTAATTTTGTCCTCTTTGGAAAGTTGGATTTTATATCAACATTGACCTTTTCCCAATCCTGAAATGGCACATCAAATGTCAGTCAGAGCATTACGACTTCGCAGCCTTGGGTTAATGGTCTGTCATTAAATATACTTATACTATTATTGCTAATCATCATAAGGTCTGCTGTGCTGTTGTGAAATTCACTTAAGTGGGCACACAATAAATTATTGTAGAAAGCAATGGTTCCCATTTTAATAGGGTGTTTCAATACAAAATCAAGGAATGGTCTACAGCAGGCATGGGCAAACCTCTGCCCTCCAGGTGTTTTGGACTTCAACTCCCACAATTCCTAACAGCCTCAGGCCCTTTCCTTTCCCCTCTCAGCCACTTAAGTGGCTGAGGGGGAAAAGGAAAGGGCCTGAGGCTGTTAGGAATTGTGGGAGTTGAAGTCCAAAACACCTGGAGGGCCGATGTTTGCCCATGCCTGGGTTATCTCTTGGAGTCAAACCAGGGGACCATGTTTTCACACATCAAAAAGTAATTTCACCATCTGGGGATCATATGGCTGGACACCTTGTTGTTGCCTCTGTCGAAGTGACGTTACCAGTAAGGCTATGCTAAAGAGTTCAGGGGCCTGCCTAAACTACATATCTCAGGATTCCATAGCATCAAGCCATGCCAGTGCAAGTGGGATTATAATATCATAGATTTAGAAGAGACCTCCAAAGTCCACTCAGTCCAACCCTCTGCTAGGCAGGAAAAGCACCATTAAAGCACCCCCAATAGGTGGCCACCCAGCCTCCGCTTAAAAGCCTCCAAAGGAGGAGCCTTCACTGGACTCCAAGGCAGAGAGTTCCATTGCTGAACAGCTCTTACTGTCTTTCGGGCTGCATAGGTCGACAGCAAGCTAGACTATTAATGGTTGGGAGCTCACTCCAACCCGGGCTGGCTTTGAACTCATGACCTCTTGGTCAGTAGTAATTTACTGCAGCTGGCTACTAACTAGCTGCGCCACAGCAATCACTCATTTACCAGGTGCTAGCTGGCCGTTGGCGTCTTTTACCCAACTTTCTAACCATAACTTCTCTATTGCCAACCATAACTGTCCAGTTGCTGTTCTCTGCTCAGTCACATACCCACTCCCCTATATGGTCAATCATACTTATTCTTCCCTAGTGCCCTCTCAGTTTCAAACTGCATTATCTGGTAGTGTAGATGGGAACTCGGTCTATTTAAATAACTGTTTTGAATGATTGTAAAATATTTACAAAATGCCACACTGAGTTCCTGGGACATGCAGCAGGGTGTAAGTATATTAATGGATTATTTGTAACCCACTAAGTTTATTGCTTTTTAACTACTTTCTGTTCCGGTCAGGGGAAAAAAACAGCATCGTTCCACTATCCGGGAGGAGGCGGCAATTTCAGTGGCCAGACGCTGACCCGGAGCCTGGTTGAAGCCTTTGGTCACCCTGATGACAACGAGACCGAATGGCGAGAGAACATTGACATTGTCATGAACTGGTTCACCCAAGAGGACTTTGATTTTGTCACACTTTATTATGGGGAACCTGACAACGTTGGGCACAAATATGGTCCAGAGACAGAAGAAAGGAGGAAAATCATCCAGCAAATTGACCGAACCGTCGGCTACCTACTAGGCGCCATTGAAAAGCACAACTTGAAAGACACCCTCAATGTCATCATTACCTCTGATCACGGCATGACCACAGTCCAAAAGAATCCTCAAGTTGAGGAAATCATGTTGGCCAACTATATCAAATTTGCGGACTTGAAGTTTGACATTGTAGACTATGGGGGCTTTGGGATGATTCTCCCCAAACCGGGGAAAGAAGAGGAAATCTACCAGGCCTTGAAAAATGCCCACCCTCACCTGAAGGTCTACAAAAGGGAAGAGTTTCCTGACTATTTCCATTATGCGAAACATGAACGGGTCTTGCCCATCCTGCTTTATGGAGACCTTGGTTACAGTGTCAATGGGGTAAGTGCCACACCGAGATCAAGTCTCTGCACTCGCCTCTTGGTAAGGGTTCTTGAATTCTTAGGTTTTTCAGCAAATAATAATAACAGCACTTTATTTGTATTCCACCCTGTCTCCCCAAGGGTAGCCAGGGCAGATTTGAGCATTTGCAGACATATACAGACATAAGGCGAACATTCAATGCCTCAAAAAAAAATTTCGTGTCAGGAGCGACTTGAGAAACTGCAAGTCACTTCTGGTATGAGAGAATTGGCCATCTGCAAGGATGTTGCCCAGGGGATGGCCAGATGTTTTACCATCCTGTGGGAGGCTTCTCTCATGTCCCTGCATGAAAAGCTGGAGCTGACAGCTGGAGCTCACCCTACTCCCTAAGGTTCGAACCACTGACCTTTTGGTTAACAGTCCTGCTGGCACAAAGGTTTAAACCATTGCACCACCACGGACTCCTACCTCAAAACAATGAAACACAGATACACAGATAAAAGTAAAGGCTTCCCCTTCATCTCCAGCTCTGGGAGTGGTGCTCATCTCTATTTCTAAGTCAAAGAGCCTGCATTGTCCACAGACACCTCCTAGTTCATGTGGCCAACATGACTGTATGGTGCACTGTTTACCTCCCCGCCGAGGTGGTACCTATTGATCTACTCACATTGGCATGTTAGCAAACTGCTAGGATGGCAGGAGCTGGGACTAACAGTGGGTGCTCACCCCATCCCATGGATTCGAACCGTCAACCTTCTGGTCAGGAAGTTCAGCAGCTCAACGGTTCAACCCACTGCACCACTGCGGCCCCCTGATGAGGTTGTGCACATTCAACATAGAGGGATAACTCAGAAGGGGTTTGCTATTGCTTTCCTCTGAGGCTCAGATTGTGACTTGCCAAAAGTCACCAGTGCTGAGCTGGGATTTGAGCAGCTAAAATCTTACCACAACCACAAACCACTATGACACACTGCCTCTTAAAAAATGTCTCGGTCTTTCCTTTTTAACATCCTGGAGAGAATGCCTGGTAGAGTTCAGAGCTTCACCAGACTACAAAGCTCAGTTTTCAGTTGGATGTAACCATGGTAGTTAAAGTGGAATTGTAGTGCTATAATTTTCTTGTGCGAACAAGCCCCAGGAAACTGATAAAAAACAAATCCAAGTTTATTGCAGGAAAGTAGCCACTTTATCCAATTGTGTTTTCTCTTTGCAATCTTTCTGTCCCAATGTGCCCCCATGTGGCAAGCCGTCATACAGGCTGGAGATATCCAATGTGAAAGCAGAAATCCGCAAAACACAAAATGCAGACTTCCTCTTAGGACAGCACAAGGATCCTATGGAAATATTCCCTCTGCAAAAAAAAAAAGTAGATGATTCATGTTGCATCCAATTGTATCAGAGTTAGTCTGTGAATAAGATTGTTAAAAATATACTAACCTGGATATTCAGTTTTGTAAATGCTGTAGTGATATTGACTGTGAAACCTAGGCAAGCTTTGAGAGCAGGCTGTTTGGATGACCGGCTGCACTTAGGGTGCATCTACAGTGTAGAATTAATGCAATTTGATACCACTTTAACTGCTATGGTTCAATTTATGCAATCTTGGGCGTTGTTATGTGGTGAGACACCAGCATTCTTTTGCAGAGAATGCTGTAATATAAGGTAAAAGTTTCCCCTTGACATTGTCTAGCTGTGTCCGACTCTGTGGGGTGGTGCTCATCTCCATTGTCCGTAGAGGCCTCCAAGGTCATGTGGTCTGCATGATTGCATGGAGCACCATTATCATCCCGCCAAAGCAATACCTATTGATCTACTCACATTTGCATGTTTTCAAACTGCTAGGTTGGCAGAAGCTGGGGCTAACAGTGGGAGCTCACCCCACTTCCCGGATTTGAACCGCCGACCTTTGAACTGGACAGCAAGTTCAGCAGCTCAGCAGTTTAACCCGCTGCACCACTGGGGGCTCCACAGATATTGCTAAGGAGTTTTTAAAACAACAACTTCTGGGAATCCATAGCACTGAATCATGGCAGTCAAAGTGCATTAATCCTACACTGTAGATGCACCCTAAGAGATCTGTTATCTACAAAGTAGGATAAAGGACCACTTTTAACAGGGTAGGTAAAACAGCTAGCCCAAGAATATGAGGTCCAAATAAAGCTAAGGATCTTTTAAAATGACAACTCCCAAGTTTCCATACTATTGATCCATGGAAGTTGAAATGATGTCAAACTACATTAATTATAAACTCTAGATCAGGGGTCCTCAAACTTTTTAAACAGAGGGCCAGGTCACAGTCCCTCAAACTATTGGAGGGCCTGATTATAATTTGAAAAAAACATGAATGAATTCCTATGCACACCACACATATCCTATTTGTAGTGCAAAATACACTTAAAAACAATACAATCATAAAAATAAAATACAGTTTTAACAAATATAAGCTTATTAGTATTTTAATACGAAGTGTGGGCCTGCTTTTGGCTGATGAGATAGGGTTGTTGTTGCTGTGGTTGTGGTTGTTGTGTGCTTTCAAGTCTTTTCAGACTTAGTTTGACCCTGAGCGAGGGCCGGGTAAATGACCTTGGAGGGCCATATCTGCCCCCCGGGCCTTAGTTTGAGGACCCCTGCTCTAGATGCACCCTATATCCTGAAATAGAAGGAATTGCTTGCTGGGCTTTTGTCTTTAGTTGCCAACATAACATGGCTGGCTCAGTGGTTCAATGCATGGAAAACACTTGGATAGGAGGAAGAGATCACCAAGCAAACAATGCCTTGTGTCTATCCAGCATCATACTAAATAATAAAAGTAGTATTGTTTCAAACTTACCTTTGTTTCTAAATGCTGCTTTCAGGAATTGTCATGTGCAGATTCTATCTTTTTCTTTTTCCTTTTTTGGTGGTTGCACCAAAACGAAGATCTGAGAAGGGCATTAAACAGAATGTGGGGTGGGATTTTTTTATAAGTGCAGATTTACTACTTGGGGAGTGCAGAGCTGGCTTTGCAGATTTCTGGTGGAGCAACAGTGACATATAGTGGACAGATCAAAACAGAAGGTTCTTGCATTTGGCAGACTGAACTGCAAAGGGAGATAAAGTTTTGTTGTCTAAAAGCTGTATTCTAAATCAATTCTGCATCCTGCCTGTTTTCACCCAGGGCCCTTCCACACAGCCCTATATCCCAGAATATCAAGGCAGAAAATCCCACAATATCTGCTTTGAACTGGGTTGTCTGTGTCCACACTCAGATAATGTGGGATTTTCTGCCTTGATATTCTGAGATATTGGGCTGTGTGGAAGGGCCCCCAGTGCTAAAATAGTCTTTGTTGATTTGGACTTGTCCTAATATTACGAACTAGGGTCCCCTGTTAGGACTCTCCCAGGCCCTGAGTATTAAGGGCCAAGGCCTGAGATCTAGGGATGTCACAGAAGGTGGCCCTTGGGTTACAAGGGTGATGTAGTAGGTGGCATTCCACATGCTAAATTAGGAATTGGCCACAGTTGTACAGAACATGCCATTCAAATAGAAAACCACAAGTAATATTATATATGGGTATATAGATATAGATATATATCATTGCATACTTTCAGTGCAGTGCTCTTGCTCAGAGATTCCTCCTTTTCACTCTGCTGACTGGGGAAAAGAACTGCAACACCTATTGATATCCATGGTCACATTTGGCAGTAGCCCATTCCATAATTTAATTATGTGTTAATGGACCCTACGGTGGCTCAGTGGGTTAAACCACCTGAGCTGCTAAGCTTGTTGACCGAAGGGTCACAGGTTCGAATTCAGGGAGTGGCTTAAGCTTCCCCTGTCAGCCTCAGCTTCTGCCAACCCAGCAGTTCGAAAACATGCAAATGTGAGTAGCACTCCAGCAGGAAGGTAACGGCACTCCATGCGGTCATGCTAGCCACATGACCTTGGAGGTGTCTACAAACAACGCTGGCTCTTCGGCTTAGAAATAGAGATGAGCACCACATCCCAGAGTCGTACACGACTGGACTTAATGTCAGAGGACAACCTTGATCTTTACCTACTTAATTTTGCACTGAGCTTTATTTATTTATTTATTTATTTATGGCATTTCTACCCCACCTTTCTCACCCCAGAGGGGACTCAAAGCGGCTTTACATACAGGCAACGATCCAATACCTTAAAACACAATGTACACTTAAATAAATATTAAAATAGAATTTAAAAGTGCATTAAAAACAATTGAAACATTTAAATAAAACAATACATTCAGAGTTAAACACGTAATCCACAAGCATAATCTGGGACGTTCCAATGGTTATTACACATTGTTCCAAGTCGATCTATTGCACAAGTTCCAAGTCGATCTATTGCACAAGTTCTCTAAAGACTTGGTCACAAAGACATGTTTTCGCTCTCCTGCAGAAGGTCAGGAGGGAGGGGGTTGATCTAACATCACTGGGGAGGGAGTTCCACAGCCAAGGGGCCACCACTGAGAAGGCCCTGTCTCTTGTCTCTGCCAATCGCACCTGTGAGGGAGGTGGGACTGAGAGCAGGGCCTCCCCAGATGATCTCAAACTCCACAGTGGAGTTTATAGAGGGAGATAAAGTTTGGACAGATAAAAAAGTAGGCTGTAGATGGAACCTAAGAAAGCTTCTCAGTATGAGAAACCATGGATACGCTCATTCCTTTTCCTGTCTTCCCCTTTCTTCTCTTCTCTTTCAGAGATTTATCATCTATGTTTACAAAGGAGACCACGGATTCGACAACCAACACATGGACATGAAGATCTTCTTCAGAGCTTTTGGTCCAGATTTCAAGAAAGGCTACATAGCAGAACCTTTTGATAGCATCCACATCTACTCCTTAATGTGTGAGCTTCTACGAGTTCAACCAGAACCCAGCAACAGCTCTCTGGCATTCACACAAAACATGCTCCAGGTTCCAAGGAACTACCTCCTTCCCATCATTGTAAGCAGCGTAATGGGTGGCCTGCTTCTTCTGATCCCCATTGCAATCATAACACACAACTGCATTCAGAAGAAGAAGAGGTAAGACGTTTATCCTTCTCTGGTTGGTTCATTGAGGGCACATGGGCATGAGCCCATTTCATTGGACCTTGGGATTGCACTATTCTGGCTTCTAGAGGCCAAAGACTTGTTTGAATAGGATATAAAGCCATCATTGAGTGAGAAGTCACTCCTGGATGTCTACATGACATCCAGGGACTTCTAGTCCATAATGCAGAGTAAACCAGGCAAAAGCCTAAGGAAAGTTGGAGGATACTCTGGAGTTTGGGTGAGAAAGATCTTGGATTCCTCATAGACAAGTTAAACATGAGCCAACAAGGTCATGTGGCAGCTTAAATAGCCAATGGGATTTTGGCCTGCATAAATTGAAGTGTAGTGTCTAGATCCAGGGAAATCATGCTACCCCTTTATTCTGCCTTGGTCAGACCACACCTGGAATCACACTGTGTCCAATTCTGGACACTGCAATTGAAGGGAGATGTTGACAAGCTGGAATGTGTCCAGAGGAGTGAGCCTAAAAGGATCAAGGGTCTGGAGAACACGCCATATGATGAGCGGCTTAAAGAGCTGGGCATGTTTACCCTGCAGAAGAGAAAGCTGAGAGTAGACATGATGAAAGCCATGTATAACTATGTGAGGGAAAGTCATAGGGAGGAGGGAACAACTTGTTTTCTGCTGCCCTGGAGACTAGGACACGGAACAATGGCTTCAAACTATAGGAAAGGAGATTCTACTAGAACATTAGGAAGAACTTTCTAGCTGTGAGAGCTGTTCAGCAGTGGAACTTTCTGCCCCGGACTGTGGTGGAGGCTCCTTCTTTGGAGGCTATTAAACAGAGGTTGGGTGGCTATCTATCGGGAGTGCTTGGAATGCCAAGAATTTTCCTGCTTCTTGAGGGGGTTGGACTGAATGACCCACAAGGTCTCTTCCAACTCTATGATCCTATGAACTCCAGAGCAGATCCCCATGTTGAGCATAGTGTGAACATGATATATGATCAGTATCCATAAGGAACTGACCACCTAGTTGTGCTGGAAGACCTAAAGAGTCTAGATAGGTGTCCTCTCAATTAAAAATAATAATGTTAATTTGCATTTTTCCACTTTCAGGGAAATCCTTTGCTTCCTAAACCTCTGCAAAAGTGGAGGGCCTGCTGCAGCTTGTAGCATTCTGGTGTCTCTTTTAAATAACTGTTTTGATTACTTTTAAGTAAACAGAAAAATACAGAATCACTTTTTAAAGCTCTAGCTAAAACCATCATAAATTACCTTCAGAGTCTTGGAATAATTGGGGATTTTTTTAAAAGTATATTTCCAAGTTCTGGGTCAGTGAACATCATTTTGTTCATTTTGCAAATCCAAGTTTCTTCATTTTCTGTGAAAATATCTGCATCTTCACAAATCACAACCTCCCTCCAAAATGTCAATAAAACACCGGAATGCTCATTTCCCGGTCATAATTCAGTTGTGATTCATTCACACATTGATTATTCAAGAAAGAAATATCAATGCAAATGTTATGAAGCTGTTAGGCAAAATGTCCTAGTATAAGCAACATGTATCTGTACAAAACGTTCCCATGGATTCAACCACTCAACAGCTATGAGGGCCACGATTTAACAAAAATATTTTTTTCTAGAAGATTTCATGCAATTTTCCTTGGCGTTGAATATGATGGAATGGCAAAACCATGTCTTAAATTTGTCACACTGCAAAATGCACAATCCATGCCATGGGAGCACAATAAAAGCTCCAACTTAAGTTCCCCTTTAACAACAACAACAACAACAACAACAATACAGTTTACTAATATTCTGCCCTGTTTTCCCGAGAGAACTCAGGGTAGATTACAACATACACAGATAGGCAAATATTCAATGCCTTTGTATAACAAAGACATACAAATACACAGAACAAAGGTAAAGGCTTCCCCTTTCATCTCCGGCTTTCTGGAAGTGGTGCTCAACTCTGGCCATGGGGAGGTGCCCTTGTTCCATTTGCAAGCTGAGGAGCCTGTTGTCTGTAGACACCTCCTGGTCATCTTGCCGGCATGGCTGCATGGGTACCTTTATTACCTTCCCATCGAAGCGATACCTATGATCTCTTCACTTTTGCATGTTTTCAAACTGCTAGGTTGGCAGGAGCTAAGGCTGACAGTGGGAGCTCACCCCAACCTGCAGCTTTGAACTGCCAACCTTTAGATCAGCAGATTCAACAGTTCAACTGTTTAACCCATTGTGCCACTGTGACCCCTTTTCTCCCCTTTGTGGACCATTTGCCTCCAAGCACTCCGATTACTTGTTGTATTTATTTATGAATATTTGCATAAATATTTCAACTCCAGAATTGTTCACAAAACTAAAAACATTCAAGACTGAGTGCCATCTGAGGTCTGAGTATTCAATTGTAGGTTCTTCCAGCTTTCAGTCTCTATAGAAAAAAATGAAATCCTAATTAAAGATAGAGTAGCAGATGTTTTAATAAGCAAATCATCTATCTTTAGTTTTGGGGTAAAAAAAACCTAGAAACAAATCAAACAATCTGTTAGCAAGCCACATCGAAATGCACTAACAGTGATGAGATGCAGCCGTTCAGAACATGTTTTCAAAGTTTGCACATATGTTTGTTCAGTTTTGTAGCTTTTTCCTTGTTTGTTTCCATTGTTTTGTGGGCTGTGAAATAGGAAAGCAGGCAGGCTTTTCGTAAACAACCTGAGCAGAACGAGTTCTATAAAATCTCCTTTTTAAAAAAAAGTGGTTTTCGTTGTTTGTGCTACTTTTGGCCTGTATAAATGCAGTTAGCAAAGTGATCTGTTAGAGATATCAGATCACAAAAAGATGGGTCCCTAAGCTTGAGATGGGCTGTATCCATAACCATATAGGCTTGATGGAAGTACTTCAACTACATGGAGACATAGGGTATATCTACACCAGGCTTAAGGGGCTGAGAGGAAAAAGAAGGGGGGCTGAAGCTGTTAGGAATTGTGGGAGCTGGAGTCCAAAACTCCTGGAGGGCCAAATTTTGCCCATGCCTGATCTACACTATAGAATGGATGCAGTTATACATCACTGTGGAGTGCTGCAGAATCATGGGAAACGTATCTTGATGAAGCACCTACTCTATGACAAAGAATACTAAAAATGTTGCAAAAATACAACTCTCACGCTGGCTTCAAACTACAAGAAAGGAGATTCCATCTGAACATGAGGAAGAACTTCCTGACTGTGAGAGCCGTTCAGCAGTGGAACTCTCTGCCCCAGAGTGTGGTGGAGGCTCCTTCTTTGGAAGCTTTTAAACAGAGGCTGGATGGCCATCTGTCAGGGGTGATTTGAATGCAATATTCCTGCTTCTTGGCAGGGGGTTGGACTGGATGGCCCATGAGGTCTCTTCCAACTCTTTGATTCTATGATTCTATGGCCATGGAGTCAAGCTGCATTAAGTCTACAATGTAGATGCACCCATAACATTTTGATATGGAAGTCTTTCCACAAGCAAGATTTAAATGCCATCACCTCCATCTCCCAAATGTAATGTTAAAGTTGTGTTTGAATACAAAATGTGTTGTTGAAGGCTTTCATGGCCAGAATCACTGGGCTGGTGTGAGTTTTCCGGGCTGTATGTGCATATTCCAGAAGCATTCTCTCCTCACAGCCTCTGAGGATGCCTGCCATAGATGTGGGTGAAACGTCAGGAGAGAATGCTTCTGGAGCATGGTCATACAGCCTGGAAAACTCACAGCAGCCAATTGAATACAAAATGCTAGTTCAATTGTGTTTGATGTTGAAATCCTTCTGTTCCATGCAGACGAAAGAATGAGCCGCCTGAAGAAGTGAAAAACACGGAGCTGCCATCTGTTAGTTTGTGATGCCACATCTCCATGTCCAAAGGAGACAACTTGAACTTGGAAGAAAGTCCTCAAAAGCTTTGGGAGGTTAAGAGTCCTCTGCAGTGGCGGAATGGGATGTCCCTTCAGGCTATTGAGAGATGGGAGTCCTTTTGTGAATTTTTGAAAGACCGTCCCTTGTACAGCTAACAATTCCAACCAAATCCCAGCTCCTGTGTCACTTTCTAGGAATGCTTGCTAAGGCGACCATGACAATAGATGGATGTGTGGACCACTTTCTAATTTGAGTGTTGGACATCGGGGGGGGGGGGTGTTCAAATAAACAGCAAATAGCAAACAACTTTGTCTGCATGTAATGATTGACTCAGTGTTTACAAGGTGCAACGTAAACTCAACAAAAACGTTTTCTGATCCACTTCCCATGGTCTCCTGCTCTGAAGTTGGGAGAACATAAACAGGTTTGGGGTGCTGTGAGTTTTCCACATTCCAAAAGCATTCTCTCCTGACATTTCACCCATATCTATGGCAGGCATCCTCGGAGCTTGTGAGGTCTGTTGGAAACTAGGCAAGTGGTGTTTATAAGCTGTGGAGTAATGCCCAGAGTGAGAGAAAGAACTCTTGTCTGTGGGAGACAAGTGTGAATGTTGCAATTGGCCACCTTGATTATTTCTTTATTTACATCATTTTTATCCCGCCCATAACAGCCTGAAGGCGACTCAGGGCGTACAAGTCAGCAACAATTAGATGCCATATGTAAAAATACATACATCGATAAAAAGCAAAAAAAATCACAATACATTTAAAAACCATAAAACAATAAATTATAAAAATTATAAAAACTGTGTCTTCTTGTTCAAATCCTCAACCGTTCCATCGTCTTAGCCATTCCTAGTTCATTTTCCGATTGGAGTTTTTCTGGTCATTCTGTGGTTCCAAACGCTTGCTCAAAGAGCCAGGTTTTCACTCTTTTTTGGAAGGTCAGGGGAGGGCAATCTAATACCCCTAGGCAGGAGAGTTCCACAGCCGAGGGGCCACCACAGAGAAGGCCTTGTCTCTCATCCCTGCCAGACGTGCTTGTGAAGCAGGGGGATCGAGAGCAGGGCCTCCTCAGAAGACCTCAAGTTCCTGGAAGATTCATAGAGAGATATGTGTTCAAATAGATAAACTAGGCCCGAACTGTTTAGGGCTTTATAAGCCAGCACTTTGAATTGTGCCCGGTAGCAAATTGGCAGCCAGTGGAGCTGACACAACAGCGGAGTTGTATGCATTGAATGGCCTTTCACCTCCCAACAAAGGATTCCCCCAGGCAGGAAGCAGCCAGGCTTTGAAGCTGCAAGTCCAGAGTTGGATGAAGTACTTTGGCTACATCATGAGAAGAAAGGAGAGCTTAGAGAAGACAATGATGCTGGGGAAAATGGAAGGAAAAAGGAAGAGGGGCTGACCAAGGGCAAAATGGATGGATGGCATCCTTGAAGTGACTGGCTTGACCTTGACGGAGCTGGGGGTGGTGACGGCCGACAGGGAGCTCTGGCATGGCCTGGTCCAGGAGGTCACGAAGAGTCTGAAACGACTGAACAACTGAACAACAAAGAGCTAGATCAAATTCATTAGGAAGGTGATATAATGACTAGGTTCTTGTGGGTTTTTTCGGGCTATAGGGCCATGTTCTAGAGGCATTTCTCCTGACGTTTCGCCTGCATCTATGGCAAGTATCCTCAGAGGTAGTGAGGTCTGTTGGAATTAGGACAATGGGTTTATATATCTGTGGAATGGCTGGGGTGGGGCAAAGAGCTCTTCTCTGCTGGAGCTAGGTGTGAATGTTTCAACTGACCACCTTCATTAGCATTTGAAGGCCTGGCTGAACCTGGGAAAATCTTTTGTTGAGAGGTGTTAAGAAGTGCCTGGTTGTTTCCTCTCTGCTGTTTTGCTGTTGTAATTTTAGAGTTTTTTTAATACTGGTAGCCAGATTTTGTTCATTTTCATGGTCTCCTCCTTTCTGTTGAAATTGTCCACATGCTTGTGGATTTCAATGGCTTCTCTGTGTAGTCTGACATGGTGGTTGTTGGTGTGGTCCAGCATTTCTGTGTTCTCAAATAATATGCTGTGTCCAGGCTGGTTCATCAGGTGCTCTGCTATGGCTGACTTCTCTGGTTGAAGTAGTCTGCAGTGTCTTCCATGTTCCTTGATTGGTGTTTGGGCAATGCTGCTGCGTTTGGTGGTCCCTTTGTAGACTTGTCCACAGCTGCATGGTACACGATAGACTCCTGCAGAGGTGAGATGATCCCTCTTGTCCTTTGCTGAACGTAGCATTTGTTGGATTTTCTTGGTGGGTTTGTAGATGGTTTGTATGTTGTGTTTCCTCATCAGCTTCCCTATGTGGTCAGTGGTTCCCTTGATGTTTGGCAGGAACACTTTTCCTCTGGGTGGATCTTCATCTTTACTCTTGTGGCTTGTTCTTGGTCTTGCAGCTCTTCTGATGTCTGAGGTGGAGTATCCTAATTCCAACAGACCTCACTACCTCTGAAGATGCTTGCCATAGATGCAGGTGAAACATCAGGAGAAATGCCTCTAGAACATGGCCCTATAGCCCGAAAAAACCCACAAGAACCTAGTGATTCCAGCCATGAAAGCCTTCGACAATACACTGATATAATGCATTTTGCAAGGGCATAATATGGCACTGTAGATCCACCCTTAGCCCCATCTGCCCTGCCATTATAATGCAGATTGAACTGCATTATATGGTCAGTAGAGACTCACCTAATGCCTGTTGAACTCCATGGAGTTGGATTATCCATGGCTACGGATTTGAACGGTAGAGGGAGCAGGAGCTCAGCTTTCGCTTTGGTGCCAAAACTACATTCCTTTCTCTATGGTGGAATGATACACCCACATGGTGAAGAGAAGCCCCCTTCCCATTGGCTTGGCTTTTTTGCCCGGGTCAAAGGAAAACCCCAGGGCGCTCTGCACATGCCCCGAAGCCCCTTGGACTGGGTGCCAAAAGGGGCAGGAGCCCTTGCGTTTGGCCACGCCGCTTGGTGGCAACGTAATCGTTGGGCTGGGCAATGCAAGGAGGCGGTGCGAGGCAGGAAGCACCTCGGATGGAGGAGCAGCCCAAGGGGCCCGAGCCACACGAGGAAGAGGAAGAGGAAGCTGGGATCGGGAAGCTGGCGTTCCGTTTCCAGCGGGGCTTCCTCGCCGCCCAGCGCCTTCCCCACTTCCCTTGGGCAGTGAGTGCGCCACAGCCATGCGCTTTTACGCACAGAGGGGGAGTGGGATGGGGACACTGGGGAGGGCGGGGCTTGGGGGCTTGGGGGCGGGGCTTGGGAAGAGGGATGACTTGGGGGGGGGGGGGTCTTAGGGTTTGTCCTCATCATCCCTTTCCAGCTACAGAAGCCAGTCAAGTCTCCCAATCCTGTCCTAGGCGCATTTCCCCAAAAGAGTGCCAATCTTGTGTTGTCCAGCGTCCAAGGTTTTCATGGCCGGAATTGCTGTGAGTTTTCAGTGCCCTATGATCATGTTCCAAACAAAGAATGCCCCCAGACAACAACAGCCAGGCTTTGCAGATGCCAGGCTACTCAATGCTAATCAAACTTGCTAATTGCAAGATTCACACTTGCTTCAAATACACAAGAGTTCAATGTATTGTCGAAGGCTTTCACGGACGGCATCAGTGGGTCGTTGTAGGTTTTTTGGGCTATATCGCCATGATCTAGAACAGTGTTTCTCAACCTGGGGGTCGGGACCCCTGAGGGGGTCGCGAGGGGGTATCAGAAGGGTCGCCAAAGACCATAAGAAAACACAGTATTTTCTGATGGTCATGGGGATTCCATGTGGGAAGTTTGAGCCAATTCTATGGTTGGTGGAGTTCAGAATGTTCTTTGATTGTAATGAACTATAAATCCCAGCAACTACAACTCCCAAATTACAAAATCAATCCTCCCCCAACCCCACTAGCATTCACATTTGGGTGTATTGGGTATTTGTGCCCAGTTTGGTCCAGTGAATGAAAATGCATCCTGCATATCAGATATTTACATTATGATTTTTAACAGTAGTAAAATGACTGTTATGAAGTAGCAACAAAAACAATATTATGGTTGGGGGTCACCACAACATGGGGGACTGTATTAAGGGGTCACGCCATTAGGAAGGTTGAGAACCACTGATCTAGAAGCATTCTCTCTTGACGTTTCGCCTGCATCTATGGCAGGCATCCTCAGAGGTTTTGAGGTCACAACATCAGGAGAGAATGCTGCGGGAACATGGCCATATAGCCCGAAAAACCTACAAAGACCCAAACAAGAGTTCTTTCTCCCACCCTGGACATTATTCCACAGATAGATACACACACACTCACACATCCCACTTACCTCATTTCCAACAGACCTCTGAACTATGGATGCCAACCAGAGATGCAGGCAAAACGTCAGGAGAGAATGCTGTGGGAACATGGCCATATCCCGAAAAATCTACAACAACCCCAACAAGAGTTCTTTCTCCCATCCTGGACATTATTCCACAGATACACACTCACACCCCACTTACCTCATTTCCAACAGACCTCTGATAAACCTCTAAAGATGTGGAGACCAAAATCCACTGATTGTGGTAATGTGAAAATAACTAGAATAACTCAATGAATATATTACAAATACACATATCAAAAAGCCAGGACTGTCACATTCACATTAAGTAGAAACAACTGGTTCTTCTCTTGAAGTGTAAAACTGGTCTCCACAGTTTTAGGGGAACCCATTTTTATTTTTGGTAAACCTCTAAAGATGCCAGCCACAGATGCAGGTGAAACATCAGGAGAGAATGCTGCAGGGACATGGTCATACAGCCCGAAAAACTCACAGCAATCCAGGACCAATCTTCCAAGGATGTATACTAGACCTCCTCTTTTCTGGCTATCCAAAATGTGACAGCTTCAATGTAGGGATATTGCAGGCATGGGCAAACTTTGGCCCTCCAGATGTTTTTGACTCCAACTCCCAGAAAAAGTTCTGGGTTGTGGTAGTTGAAGTCCAAAACATCTGGAGGGCCAAAGTTTGTTCATACCTGGCATAACCACATATGTGTTCTTAGCGGTTACAGGGAACTTACTGTACCTAACAAACACATGGAAATGTTTCCTGCTGCCAGTTTAACATCTACGAGCCAGTTCAAAACAGTTGTGCATTTTTTGCATGCAAATTGGTTCCAGCTCCTCTGCCTTGGTTCAAGCCCAGGTTCATTGCGCCCATGGGTAGACGGCCTAATGATGGATTAAGGATAGTGTTTCCATATTAAGCCTTTACTCCAGAAAAAGGGATTATCTGGTGTATCTTGCAGACAGTGTTAGCTCTGGGAGAAGTGCCAAGAAAGGTCGTGGACGATTTGCCCTCAGAGATGGCTGGGATATTAAAGAGTTCTGGGTTGCAGTATATCAGAATTGGTAAAATATAGAGGCTATCCCAGGCATGGGCTGACTTGGGCCCTCCAGGTGTTTTGGACTCCAACTCCCACCATTCCTAACAGCCTCAGGCCCCTTCCTTTAAGCTTAAGCGGCTGAGGGGGAAAAGGAAATGGCCTGAGACTGTTAGGAATGGTGGGAGTTGAAGTCCAAAACACCTGGAGAGCCCAAGTTGGCACATGACTGGGCTGTCTCTTGAAGGCAAGGCATAGGCCCTTGTGACACAAGGGTGCCAAATTCCATGGAGTCTAATTAAAGTCCCATTCCAGTGGGGCTGAAAAGCCACTCCAGGAATTGGATTCCCTTAAAGCAACTATCTGGGTGCTGAAATTGTGTGAAGAGTATTGTTCAGATCATTGTGTGTCTTGTCTTCTAGGATCTGGAAAAGACGCTGAAGACTTCAAAGGATTCCTCGTCGCTGCTGACTATATTGCAGGAGGCAAGTTATTTCTTGCATTATTTCATTCTCAGTCTGCAACAATCCACACAAAAAATATTTGGAGGGGATTAAGATTTTTGACTGAAGTATCTCATTGCATAAGAAAGCCCAATTTGCCAATGAAAATTGCACATTTTAGTCCTGTCATGCACGCTGGTAGTGGCTGATGGGACCAATGAAATCTAGAGGACCACATGGTCCCCTCTCAGGCCTAGAGCTTAATTGGATTTGATGTTGCTGATGTTCTCCTTGGCGATCTCATTCTGCAATATTAATTTCTTGTCCCAACGTCTTTAATAATTTCAGACTGTTCTTCATCCTCTCTGCTTGAAGTACCCTCCGTCGGTCAAGTACAGAAGATGCTTCTTATCAGAGCTCATTAAAAAGGTAGGATTGTGCTTAGCTCTGCCCTTTGTGGTCTAACCATCTCCAGAATAGACTACTGCAATGTGTTCTTTTGGGGCTCTCCCTTGAAAGAAATACAGGATCTGTCCTGCATTCAAAATGCAGTTGCCTGACCTCAGAGTAGCTCCATCCCATGAAATCCCTAGTTTTGTAGTTTTGAGAGGGACTTCAAAAAATTTCAAGGCAGTAGACTAAAATTCTCCAGCAGTAGATTCTTAACCGTTTGCCGGACAACAGCTCCTCAGATTCCATTACTATTATTATTATTATTATTATTATTATTATTATTATTATTATTTGACCAGTAATATGACTATTTCAAAATACAACATGAATAAAAGACAAGGTGAAAAGGAGAAGACAGCAGCTGACCTTCTATTGACAGTCAGAATCTTATTTTCCTGGTTCTTCTTTCAGGAAATGTGCTCTTTTCTTGATAGCTTTCAGAATAAAAAGGCTTACTCTGATTATAGTGGATCTTTCCTGTCCTTGCAATTACAATTCCATTCCAATTAAAGTGACATAAAATTGTTGTAATTGTACAGCATGGATTTATTTGTTTATTTTTTAACATTTCAGAAGCAAACCGAGAATACAGTTATAATGTATTTACAAACTACAAAGTTAAAAACTTGACATTGTACTAAATTTCCTTTGACCAGAAGCTGGCCACTTGGAGTGCCTCTGGTGTCGTTGTAAGGAGGTCCTCCATTGTGCATGTGGCAGGGCTCAGGCTGCATTGTAGTAAGAGGCCTGTGGTTTGCTTATCTCCACAGTAGCATGTCGTGGATTCCACTTTGTAGCCCCATTTCTTAAGATTGGCTCTGCATCTCGTGGCGTCAGAGCAAAGTCTGTTCACCATCTTCCAAGTCGCTTAGTTTTCCATGTGCCCAGGAAGGAGTCTGTCTACATCTGATATCAGGCACTGATTGAGGTTCTGGGTTTTAGCCTACCACTTTTTGACTCCCGCTTGCTGAGGTGTTCCTGCAAGTATATATGTAGATATTAGAAAGCTATTTCTTGATTTATGGCATTGGCTTGATACCTGAAATCTGAACAGAGGATGGGCTGGTGATGTCAATGCCTTGGTCCTTTCATTACTGGCTGCTACTTCCCGATGGATGTCAGGTGGTGCAATACTGGCTAAACAGTATAATTTCTCCAGTGATGTTGGGCATAAACATCCTGTGATAATGAGATATGTCTCATAAGATCCACATCCACTGTTTTAACATGGTAAGATGTATTGTATACTGGGCATTCATGTTCTGCAGCAGAGTAGCAAAATATAAGGGCAGATGTCTTCACTGTGTCTGGTTGTGATCCCCAGGTTGTGTCAGTCAGCTTTTGTATGATATTATTTCTAGCACCCATTATTTGCTTGATAGTCAAGCAGTGCTTTTTGTAAATCAGAGCATGGTCCAGAGTAACTCCTGCAATTATTATTATTATTATTATTATTATCATCATCATCATCATTATCATCATCATTATTATTTATATCTCCCCGAAGGGACTCAGGATGGATTCCAATCACAAAAAAGGCAAACATTCAATGCCTGAACATAACAACTAATAGACACGTAATAACAAAAATTAAAGTCCACAGCATAGAAAAACAAATTATAACTTAGCAAATTAGAATACAAATGCTCCAGTGGGACTCCTTCCCAGGTAATCCTCAGAGCTCGAGATGCTTGTCTGTTCTTAAGATGAAAAGCACACATCTGTGTTTTAGATGGATTAGGAATCAGCTGATTTTCAATGTAATAGGCAGTAAGAGCACCTAAAGCTTCAGAGAACTTTGGTTCAACCATTTCAAGGCCCCCTGCTTGAGCAGTGATGGCACAATCGTCAGCATAGTCAGCATACAGTGTGGATACATAGGCCACAAATTAACTCTGCCTCTTTTCCTTAGCATGAAGCTACAGGGGCTGAACCACTGGATCAAATCTACGAATCCCTTGGTGATGTCTTAAATGCCGAAGAAACTGCCCAGTTCTATAAAAGCTACTTACTGGTAAGGCCTTCTATATAATTTTTAATCTAGTGGGGGCACATCCTCTATGTGTCTTTTCATACCATTTTCTTCTGCCATCCACAAAATCATAATAAAGATGCAAGTATAGATGTTGGGAGATGTCTGTATCTTGCACTGCTACGTCTGCACTGCTACACTTCTTAATGCAAGCCCCCTACTCTCCTCCCCCCCCCCCAAAAAAAACTATTCGAGTTTCATTCCCCCAAAATAACTATTTCCAAATTGAGGGATTCCATGAAGAACCACAGTTATTTTCCTTTTACTGGATGCTCTGTGAAATGTCTGGATTTACTTGGGACATCCTAACAAGCAAACTTCTTACAGCACATCCAGCTAAAGGAAAATATCAGCAATCATCCTGCCAATCTTTCCTGGGGAAGTTGACAAAGGACTTGTAGAGATTTCTCAAAGAATGTTTGAATCAAATCTGTAACTAATATAACCCACAAACATTACTTCTGAAAATGTGGAGACTGGATGGCCATCTGTTGGGGGTGTTTTGGTGGTCATTCAGGATGGTTGCAGGTTGGACCTTAATCTGCCCATGTTTCTTGTAGCCCTCAGGAGAAGCCATTACACTGGGTGAGAGCGTGGCCATTATTTCTCAGGGAACCACTGGCCTCATGACGTGGGATGCTGGCCTTTACCTGGCGGAGTGGGCACTGGAGAATCCTGCCATTTTCACTAACAGGTGCATGCTGCATTCTGTCCAAAGCTTGGAAATACAGGATCAATGGGCAAGCCAACCTCATGCATTTGTTCATGTTCTTTCTCTTTCCTTTTTATTATTTTTTTATTTTAACTTATTTTTAGGAGTATTTTGGAGCTAGGAAGTGGGATAGGACTCACGGGGCTCGCCATTTGCAAAGCTTGCCACCCGAGCAAGTACACGTTTAGCGATCACCACCCCTGTGTTCTTCAGCAGCTTTTGGAAAATATCCATTTGAATGGTTTTGCCCCAGATGTTTGTGGCTGCAGTCCGGCAAAATGGGATACTCAAAAGGCAGAGCTGACAGGATTCAAGGGACCCAAAGTCTCTGTAACAGAACTTGACTGGAGCCTGGTTACAAAAGAAGAGCTTGTGGGGCTGTCGTCCGATGTCGTCATTGCCGCTGGTAATAATAATAATAATAACAACAACAACAACACTTTATTTATATTCTGCCCTTCTCACCCCAAAGGGGACTCAGGGCGGATCACAGCACACACACACACACACGGCAAACATTCAATGCCGCTTTTGTATAGACAGTACACAGAAAGACAGAACTTAGTGTCCTTCCTTTTTGGTCACCCAGCATTTTCTGATCTTCTTTCTTTATGGCATCATAAAACACTTCCCCCACTTTTAGCGGTACCTAATTTTTCTAATTATAGCTAAAGCTGCTTTCGAATTGCTTAGGTAAACAGTGAGCAGGGCTGACAGTCGACCGCTCATGCCGACCCGGGGCTTCGAACTTGAAAACTTCAGTTGACAGATCTTCTAGTTGCTGGTGATTTATCAGCGGTGCTAAACCTCCAGCCCCCTTTGATGGTAAAATGCTTCTTACATTTCACAGTTGAAAACAGGAGCATCTCTGGCCAGACAATGTCAAATGCTTGATCAGAAATACTAAAATGTGTTAATGAAGTAGTAAGCACAAGTTGGAGAATGGTTGTGAGAGTCACATGCATTCACCCGTGCCTGTAAACATAATCCCATAGCATAAAGTCAGCTTACAACATTGTAGCTTTTTGGGGGGGGGGGGGGGTGGCAATCATAATATTTTTGAAAAGGAAAAATAATGTTATATCCTTTTGGCAAATGTGAACATCTGGAGACCACCTTTTGAAAACAACTACTCATGAAAAAAACATGACCTTGTTAGAAGCCAACCCTTTGAACAAGTGATATTCACAAGCATTCATGTAATGGCACACAGGTAACTCAGCTGTCAAACCGATGAACCATGTCTTTGAACTGCCAGAGACAAAGACATGCCACTGCACAAAAAAACATATATTTGGCTAGCAGAGTTTTAAAAATGTTTATTTGAAGTTGAAATTGCCCAAAACATATACTCTCCCTTGATAATATGTTTTTAATGGTTTTATAACATTAGGTTGAATGTTTTTAACTGTACTTTTATGAATGTATGGCATCAAATTCTGCTAATTCTGTAAGCCGCCTTGAGTCGCCATAAGGCTGAGAAACGCGGGCTACAAATACTATAAATAAATAAATAAATAAATAAACATCTTAGTTTAAAATATTCCCTCAGAGTTTTAAAAAAACCAAAATCTTCTTTAAAAAATTACATATCTTGTTTGCTCATAAACATCCTGTATTAATTCAGCATACAGGCACATCTCTTATCAACGTTCAGTTATAGATAGGATGTAGTCTCTCTGTGTTGAGAACAAATGGTATCCTTCTTAATCAATAGTCCATAGTCCAGATAAGTATACATCTTATGAAAGTCCAAACTGTATAATTATACTTACTCATTCTCAAAGCAAACATACAGTAAACTGTTCTTGCCTAAGTCCAAATGACATCTGCTTCCATTGCAGTCCAAAAACATACTTATTCCACTGAAGTCCAAAACATATCTGTTAACAAAATGTAATCTTGAGTCTGAACATGCTCAGTACAATCACCTCTCTGTAGCCCCTCCCTCACCAGAGAGGTCAATCAAACTGGCAAATCAACATATACATACAGTACAGGGTAGCAAATATATACATTAACAAACAAATAGTGAAAGCTTGGAAGGTTGCTATTTCCAACAGTAGCTGTTGGATAGGTTGGCAACTTAGGTCTCAATTTGTTTTGGGCGTTGCTTCTTGTTGATGCATGCTCTCATGTCGTTTCTAACTTATAGCAACTCTAAGATGAGTCGTGGGTTTTCTGGGGCTGAAAGAGTGTTACTTACTCAGTGTCATCCAATGGGTTTCCATATCACAAAAGAGAATCAAAGCCTGCACTTAAATCCAGTGCTCAAACCACTGCACATGCTCTCTTCCCAGAAGTGGGGGGTTTTCCTTGGGATGTTGCAGCCTTTAAAGAATCACAACTGGAAGCATATATCTTACCTTTGCTTTGCACGTGCATTTTGTATGTCTGTTGCCAGTACAAACAATAATAGCAGTTGAGGTCTACCTGTCAGGATCACTGTATCAGCCTGGGACTGGCTGCTTTGGTTCTCTGCCATAAAGAAGGGAAGAGGGGGGAGGGAGGCTGGATACTGTTGGGAAAGGTAGTGTGGATAAGACATCTGTTTTGAGATGGAAATTGAAACTGCAGTTACCAGGCTGTGGGCACAGTGTTTGGCCACTAGGGAGCGGATGGGAGTTGGGGCTGGTATGTAGAAGAGGTTTGAGCAGGGAAACTTTAGAACGGTCTTTTTAGGATTGTGAAAAGAAGGACTAAATCACTTATCTCTAGTGTTTTATTGTTGTGAACTTGATTTTAACTCCAAGATCTTCCAGAGTCTGACATTACCAAAGTTGCCCAGGGTTTCTTGTCTTTTTAATTCTGTTATTTCTCCCATTCTTCCCTCTTGAACATCCCAAATAGATGTGGTCTATGATCCAGAGCTCATGCATGCCCTTATCAGAGTTCTGCAGAAACTTCCCAGTGGTCCTGATGGCAAAAAGGCCCCAGAAGTCTACATCGCTTTTACAATCCGAAATCCAGATACTTACCATTGCTTCCAAACCGAACTCGGTAAGTGGCATTGCAAGTCAGTTCAATATTGTTTCATTGTTCTGTGGCCATCATCAGGAATTGAGCTTTAAAGCCATTGCCCACCCCCCCATTACAAATCTGCCCCCTCCCATGGCATTTTCCTAAAGTCCTATGACTAAAGCGTCTATTGTACCATTGAGAAGTTGGGATAAAGAGCATTGTAGAAATATTCCCTGAATATAACAATTTTCTTCCCTCCCTCTCCTTGCAGATAAAGTTGGGATCAGATGGCAAGCTGTTCCTTGCTCACAGAAGAACATTTTCCCTTATGACCCTCATGCCAAGATAACTCTCTTGAGGTTATTTATTTAAAATTCATGTTTCACTCTGAATCATTTCAGCAAGATAAGCAGCTGCTGTAATTCATATCTGTTATCATTACGATATGCATTCCATCAGCATGTGTACATCTGTTGAAACTAAAGGGAACAACTTTACAACATTGTTAACTCATGCTGCCTCCTCCATTGCAAAACAGCCTGAAAGGGAAGAATGATCCATGGCAGGGGTTTCCTTGGCATCACAACCTGCAGGAGGAGATCCCTGTGGTAGGAAGGACAATGGCTGGTGATTGGACAGTTTAAAGAGTGAATCTGTTGCAGAGACACCCCTTGGGAGGGCACAGTCTAGGAGGAAATGATAATGTGGATATGCAGATGTGTCCCGGATTAACTTAAGTGTCCAATTCAGTGTGAAACAAAAGGGTGCAAGACCCAAAAAGACAAAGGTGAAGATGCCAAACAATCAACGGCTTGGCTGCCTGTATGGAGAATTAATGAATTCATATTTGCTGAGGCCCCTCTTCTGCAGGAGTGGCACACTTTCAGCCTCCAGTTGAATGAACAGACATCCTGTGTTTATCCTGGTGACAAAGAGGATATCTATTTGCACATACACACACACACACAAGTTTTGATATTTATTTGGCTTGGGAAACAGCTGGAAGAGTCCTTGCTGTGATTTCCCTTCCCAAGGGATTGTACAAACTGAGGGCATGAGAAGGTAGATGCCCTCTATATACATTTTGATACTTTCACTTGATACAGTTTAAACATGTTATACTTTTAGGAATTGACACAGTACATAAAAGATACAAGTTACACAAAAATCATTGTTGATACATTTTATTAAGAGGTTGGATATGATAGAGTTTTTAGGGTACATCTGCTAGATCAATTTTGGAACGTCTAGTCATCTGGACACTTCACAACTTTGGAGCCATGGAAAATGTTTTTAAAATAAAGGAAAAATCATATATATTGTGTAGAGTCGTTTAATGATCTATACATCTTTGTGTGTGAGGTGCCGTAGCTTGACAACAATGGCACATAACCACCACAGTCTCAACAGGTGTTTCAATTTGAAGTAAAGTCAGTGTCAGTATGCTGCAGTGTGGAGTCAGACTGTATTGAAACAATGTTCAGTAATGTATTAGATGGAAGAGAGTGTTAGTCTGCATGCAACAGAGAAAAGACTGAAACAATGCTTTAGAGAACTTACTGTTTAAACTCTCAACCAATAAGAAATGTACTTGTATGCTAAATACATGAAGTTTGGAAGTAAATCAACTATGTTACTTTTAATGAAGATTACCTATTTTTGGTCTCGTGAGGGCATTATTTAAAAGCAATATATTTTATGGGAGAATAGATATATTTTGGCAACTGAAATAATACTTTTATTGATCTACTATTGGTATGTCTTTGTGCCTAACAGTTCAGAAAGATAACTAGGTATATCAGTCTAACAACGGAGAAGCCTAATTTGCCTTACATGAATGCTAGTAGATATTTATCACCTAGGAAGAAGATTCACTCAAATGAATCATAGAATCAAAGAGTTGGAAGAGACCTCATGGGCCATCCAGTCCAACCCCATTCTGCCAAGAAGCAGGAATATTGCATTCAAATCACCCCTGACAGATGGCTATCCAGCCTCTGTTTAAAAGCTTCCAAAAAAGGAGCCCCCACCACACTCCGGGGCAGAGAGTTCCACTGCTGAATGGCTCTCACAGTCAGGAAGTTCTTCCTCATGTTCAGATGGAATCTCCTCTCTTGTAGTTTGAAGCCATTGTTCCGCGTCCTAGTCTCCAGGGAAGCAGAAAAAAGCTTGCTCCCTTCTCCCTGTGGCTTCCTCTCACATATTTATACATGGCTATCACATTCAGCCTTCTCTTCTTCAGGCTAAACATGCCCAGCTCCTTAAGCCACTCCTCATAGGGCTTGTTCTCCAGACCCTTGATCATTTTAGTCACCCTCCTCTGGACACATTCCAGCTTGTCAATATCTCTCTTGAATTATGGTGCCCAGAACTGGACACAATATTCCAGGTGTGGTCTAACCAAAGCGGAATAGAGGGGTAGCATTACTTCCCTGGACCTAGACACTATGCTCCTATTGATGCAGGCCAAAATCCCATTGGCTTTTTTTGCCGCCACATCACATTGTTGGCTCATGTTTAACTTGTTGTCCATGAGGACTCCCAAGATCATTTTCACACGTACTGCTCTCGAGCCAGGCATTGAAGTCTCATAGCCTCCCATCAGGGCCATACCCAGAAAAAAAGAGTTAAATGTTCACTCTTTTCAGAAAGATCATACTTTACAAAAGGGTTATGGTGATTCCAAATAGTGTGAATGCCAATTAATCCCCAAAAGGATCATGCTTCCAAAAGGCTATGGAGATGTCTGGTTTCCCAAAAGGTTAGGGTCTCTAAAAGGTCATGCCATTCCAAAATGTATGACTGGAGGGAACTGGGTGGCTTTGCTGGTCTCTTCCAACTCTGTGTTTCTATGATTCTGGGTTGAACCAGGCACAACCCCATTTTAAGGGAAGCTGTATCGTTTAGTTTGGAGATCCATGGAAACAAGGGGCTGCCTCTTGCCCTTAGGAATCCATTCTGCAGTCCTAATGAAAGGAGTCCCAAGGTGGCATGCTGATTCGGACACAGGGAAGAATGAGTGTCTTGCCTTGCCTTGCCTTGCCTGGCATTATGAGATCAAAGTCCTGGCAGTTCCAGAGGACTCTTGCTGGGTGTTCTTGCCTGCCTTTTGTGCAAACAAGGCAAGATGGAGTACCAGGTTGTCCCTTCTCTTTTCCCTTTGGGGACAAAGGAGGCCTGTGTGAAGCCCAAAGGGGAAAGAAAGCTACCTTGGCACAGAGGGGTAAAAGTGTCCTGTGCCATCAAGAGAAAACAGACTTTTCTGGCCTTTCTCCCCCAAGCCATTCTCCCTGGCAGAGAAGTCTCATAGTCTCCCATCAGGCCCATATCCAGAAAAAAATCTGGGAGGGGTTGAAACTTTTTCCCCCTGAGATGACTTTTCAGGTCTGTGTCTCCTGGTGTGTCATCTCAACAAGACCTAGAAATTACCATAATTGTGCAAAGGTTCTTCTTAAGTAATAGGTCCTGAATCAGTGTGTTGTTGAAGACTTTCATCGCTGGAATCACTGAGTTTCAGTAAGTTTTTCAGGCTATATGGCTATGTTCCAGAAGCATTCTCTCCTGACATTTCGCCCACATCTGTGGCAGGCATCCTCAGGCGTTGTGAGGTCTGTTGGAAACTAGGAAAATTGGGTTTATACTAGATCTGTGGAATATCCTAGCTGGGAGAAATAATTCTTGTCTGTTTGAAGTAGGTGTGAATGTTTCAACTGACCACCTTGATTAGCCAGACCTTGAAACTGCTAGGCCATTAAATGCTAATCAAGGTGGCCAAATGAAATGTTCACACCTAACTCCAACAGACAAGAGTTCTTTCTCCCACCCTGGACAGTCTACAAATATATAAACCCCATTTTCCTAGTTTCCAACAGACCTCACAACTTCTCAGGATGCCTGTCATAGATGTGGGCAAAACATCAGGAGAGAATGCTTCTAGAACAGAGCCATACAGCCTGAAAAACTTACAGCGACCTCCTGAATCATTGTTCCCTTTTTAAGTCAGGTTTTTTTTTCTGGCCACAAAGGACAATAGTTTCCAAAATTGGCAAAGTTTCTTTCTGTTTTCTTCTTCCTTATTTTTATGTCCCTTATCATGATGATAGGTTACATCTAAACATTTTCCACTGTGATGTCCATTGAAGACGTATTTTGCATTTTCCCATTGCACAAATGATTTAGCAAGCAATGCTCCAACATGCTGATGTGCACCTTAACCCCGAACTTCTCCAAACACCACACCGTACTTACAGAGCGCACCTTGTACATGAAATGAGTAGGCTAACTAAGGAAATCTGCTGAACCATTTGGGATGAAATCTTAGTTGCCTCTTCTTAGTTAATATCCCTTAGGTGGTATAAAGTTTAACAAGATTCAATTTGACAAGACGCCATAATAATGTATATCAGTTTTAAATGCTTATTTATGTTTATGTTTTAGTCATTGCTTATTATGTTCTGGAGTTCCTGGTGGCACACCGGATTAAAGTGCTGAGCTGCTGAACTTGCTGACTGCAAAGTTGGTGGTTCGAATTCAGGGAGTGGGGTGAGCTCCCGCTGTTAGCCCCAGCTTTAGCCAACCTAGCAGGTTGAAAACTTTGAAAAATGTGATTAGATCAATAGGTACTACTCCAGTGGGAAGGTAATGGCACTCCATACAGCCATGCCGGCCACATGACCTTGGAGCTGTCTACGGACAACACCAGCTCTTTGGCTTAGAAATAGAGATGAGTACCACCCCCAGAGTTGGACACAACTAGACTTAATGTCAAGGGGAAACATTTACCTTTACCTTTATTATGTTCTATATTTGTGGTTTGATTCTGCTCATTTTGTATTGTATTTTTAGCATGCTAGAAGCCACTTTGGGTCTCTCTGTGAGAGAAAAGCAGGATATAAATAACAATTTAGTATTATTAATATTATATTATTATCCACAGGAAACACTTAAGCAGCTGAAGGGGGAAATGAAAGGGCCCGAGGCTGGTTAGGAATTGTGGGAGTTGGAGTCCAAAACATCTAGAGGGCCCAACTTTGCCCATGCCTGTCTTAGGCTTTACCTCACAGTTGTGGATAGGCCAACTTGGTCACTTCCAGTATGTCAGCTATTGCTGCCATTGCAATGTAAATTGGTAGAAAGGAAGGTAATGATAGTGTGAATCATCACAATTTGGTTGTAATTGTGCTTTCAGTTCTGGAGGGTCTCTAAAATTTGCTTCTCATAGATCCACCAGTGGTGCAGTGGGTTAAACCGCTGAACTGCTGAACTTGTGGATTGAAAGGTTGTATGTTCGAATCCAGGGAGCAGCATGAGCTCCTGCTGTTAGCCCCAGCTTCTGCCAACCTAGCAGTTCAAAAACATGCAAATGTGAATAGATCAATAGGTACAATCTGCTGAAGCATTTGAGTGCCAGAAATGTATTCATTGCTTACTTGCTTGGAGGATGCATCAATAAAAGTCTAGTGAATGGATCAGGAGTCCCCAGTGGCACCGCAGGTTAAACCGCTGAGCTGCTGAAATTGCTGACCGAAAGGTCGGCAGTACGAATCCGGGGAGCAGGGTGAACTCCCGCTGTTAGTCCCAACTTCTGCCAACCTAGCAGTTCAAAAGCATGTCAATGTGAGTAGATCAATAGGTACCGCTCCAGCGGGAAGGGGACGGTACACCATACAGTCATGCTGGCTACAGGACCTTGGAGGTGTCTACGGACAACGCAGGCTCTTTGTCTTAGAAATGGAGATGAGCACCAACCCTAGAGTCGGACATGACAGGACTTAATGTCAGGGGACAACTTTACCTTACTTTTACCTTTATACTTGGAAGGAGGATTTGGTTAACCAGTTATGAGTAAACCAGGATTATTCTTGACCTGAATATTTTGTTGTGGTTTGAACCCCTAAACCGCCCCCTTGGCTACAGGCTTGCCTTCCATGCAGCTTTCGCCCTTCACCTGAAATGACCGCTGACCATGAACGAAGGGAGGAGCTAAAGGCACCAAGGGGAAGAGGGGGGGACAGAAAGCACTTTGCAATAGCTTTTGGGGGAGTCCATTGGCCACTCTCTGGCATCTCCCCCTCCCAGCCACCCTTTGCATTTGTCTTCAGGCGCCTGAGCTGGAAGAGGTCCAAAGGGGCGGCAGCTGGCAACTTTCCTCTAACTCGGGCGGGGAGGGCATTGGAGCCTCTCTCTCCCTTTCCTGGCTTTTCTGACGCTCCTTGGGATCCTTGCCCCTGAAGCCAAGGAAGAAAAGAGATCCCGCCTCGCCTGCTGAAAAGAGACTCCAATTTAGATACTAGAAAGAACTTCCCGACGGTAAGACCCTGTTATATGCTGCCTCGAGGTCTGGTGGAGGTTTAGAAGGAGAACCTGGATGGCCATCTGTCGGGAGGGCTTGGATTGTGCCCTCTCACTGCAGAGTTGGATTAGGTGGCCCTTGGGATCACTTCCAGCTCCCTGATTGTATAGCTGGATCTCCACTGCCACATAATGCAGTTTTAGAATGCAGATTGAACTGGAATATCTGAGTCTACACCAAACTTGGGCCCTCCGGGTGTTTTGGACTTCAACTCCCACAATCCCTAACAGCCGGTAGGCTGTTAGGAATTGTGGGCGTTGAAGTCCAAAACACCCGGAGGGCCCAAGCTTGCCAATGCCTGGTCTACACAGTTATATAATCCATCTCAGTGCAGTTAATCAGTATTCTGAAACAATATTTATGTAGCTGTGGAGATCCAGCCTATGACTCTAAGTTGTAGGAGACCAAAAACATGCAGTTCAGTGTCAAGTTGTGGCCCTTTCCAGTTATTGGGGAACTATATATCCCCTCTCCAACCCCAAAGTGGGAGCCAGAGGACTAGCAGCAGTAGCAGAGTCATTTCTGTTCTCTGTGCTGGAAATGTCAGCCCAAGCAAATGTTTACTGTACTCATAATGCTGTTTCCTGCACAGGAAATGGCTAGTTATTAGTTAAGGTGCCTCTGTACACTGGAGAGAGAATGCAGTTTGACACTTTAGCTGCCAACGCTCAATACTATAGAGCTGGGGTTTGTTTGAGGCAGTAGCACTTTTGGGCATAGAAGGCTAAAAATCCTTAGTAATAATTATAATAATATAATAATAAACTTTATTTATACCCCGCCACCATCTTCCCCATCTTCTCCAGTTAAGTCCAGGGAGGTTATCCAGGAAAGTCATGCTACCCCTCTATTCTGCCTTGGTCAGACCACATCTGGGATCATTCTGTGTCCAGTTTTGGGCACCGCAATTGAAGGGAGATGTTCACTCTAAGCTGGAATGTGTCCAGAGGAGGGCAACTAAAAATGATCAAGAGTCTGGAGAACAAGCCCTATGAGGAGTGGCTTAATGAACTGTTTAGAAGAGAAGACTGAGAGGAGACATGATGAAAGCCATGTATCAAGATGTGAGAGGAAGTCACAGGGAGGAGGGAGCAACCTTGTTTTCTGCTGCCCTGGAGATTAGGACACAGAACAATGGCTTCAAACTACAAGAAAGGAACTGCACCTGCATATTAGGAAGAACTTCCTAACTGTGAGAGCTGTTCAGCAGTGGAACTCTCTGCCCCAGAGTGTGATGGAGGCTCTTTCTTTGGATGCTTTTAAACAGAGGCTGGGTGGTCATCTGTCGGGGGTGCTTTGAATGCAATTTTCCTGCTTCTTGGCAGGGGGTTGGACAAGGTCTCTTCTAACTCTGTGATTCAATGATTCTATGAAAGTGGTGCCAAACAGTAGTCATTCAACAGTATATATCAGGCATGGGCAAACTTCAGCCCTCTGGGTGTTTTGGACTTCAACTCCCACCATTCCTAACAGTCTCAAGTCTCTTTCTGGTGTAGATGTAGCTTTAGTTTCTGCCCTCAAACACTTTTTTTCTGCATTTCATGTATTTTTCGTATGGTAACCTCGGTGAAGATTCCCATCCATCTCTCCCAGGCTTTTCAACACTCATTTTTATAATAATAATAATAATAATAATAATAATAATAATAATAAATGTCCAAGTTTGTCAGCTGATAAAAGAGTTGCAAGCAATCTTTAAACATGTGTTGTCAAAGGCTTTCATGGCCAGAATCACTGGGATGCTGTGAGTTTTCCAGGCTGTGTGGCCATGTTCCAGAAGCATTCTCTCCTGATATCTTGCCCTCATCTATGACAAGCATCTTCTGAGAGTTATTTCTCCCACTCTGGAAATTATTACACAGATATATAAACTTCACTTGCCTGGTTTCCAACAGACCTCACAATCTTTAAGGATGCTTGCCATAGATGTGGGCAAAACGTCAGGAGAGAAGGCTTCTGGAACATGGCCATACAACCAGAAAACTCATAGCAACTCAGATCTTCAAACAGTTTGCTCAACAGTGGCATAAATCCTGGTTGTGCAAGTCCTATAAGGCATGAATGCTGAAACTGTAAATAAATCAGCAGTTCCTTGTCTAAATGTGTGGATTTGCACACTCTTACCAGTGGACAATACCCTTCTATTTCCAAATTCTCAAAAGAATAGCTCAGCACCATCCATGGACCCTGGAACTGTATTTCAAGCTCAGTGTTGGCAAGCAGGGGTTATTCATGTTGCCTGCTTGCAGGGGAAAAGGCCCTTTTACCCCATGCATTATCATCCAGCCATTCAAAGTGAAACCTGCTTCCATGTACAGTGTGTTCTTAGATATCTCCTCCATGTTTCTCCCAGAGAAACATTTATTAGTTCTGGGACAACAGATTTAATATTTCTTGATGCTTAATCATTTAGTATACAGTGTTTGTGATTGAAAATGCAAGTAATCTCAACTAAATTGGAGTCTCCCAGGTTCCGTTTTGCTAGATCTCATTTCAGAGGACAATAAGTCCTCTTAGATCAGAGTTATCCAATCCATGCATCATGGCACATTAGTGTGTCGCCTGTAGTCCATGGGTGTGCTGTGTGAAAAATGCCCCTCCCACCCTTACAAACAAAGCCTGATACTCTTTCAAGTGTAGGTACTGTTACAACTTTTGTTTGCACAATTTGTTGATTGGGTTGCTATAATTGCCACTAAAATGGATAGGTTTCTAATTCAGAAAAGAAAATCTGTTGACAGCTATGTTAGTGATGAACCACATAGAGTGACTATGAAGGAACTTCCCAAGAATCAACTGTAGTACATTAGTGGAAAGGAAAACATTCCAAACCTAACAGTAAAGATTACATGAAACTTATATAATAATGATGATGAAGATGAATTTATTACCCATCTCTCCCTGTGGCTCGATAAAGTATAGTATGATACACACACACACTAGCTTGGGTACCCAGTGTTGCCTGGGTTATATGAAAAAGTCAAATTTTTAATTGTACAAAATGCATAAGATTGTGGGTGAACTACAACTCACATCATGCCAGGCTAATCCTGAAAAACTCTATCAGTACTTAAAGATTGTTATATTGGGCACATTTGCTTTAGATGCATCATCGTGGGGTTTCAGTGTGCTTTCTGGTTGTAGGGTAAACTACAACTCCCAATATTATGAGTAAGTCCCCACAAACCTCTCCAGTAGGTTGAGTTAGTAATGGGGGTTCTGTGTGCTAAGTTTGGCCCAGGCCCATCGTCAGTGGAGGTCATGGTTCCTCTGGTTTTGGGTGAACTACAACTCCCAGAAAGGAAGGTCAGTTCTCCCTAAACCCCTCCAGTAATCAAATTTCAGCATATCAGGTCTGTGTGCCAAGTTTGGTCCAGATTCATTGGTGTTTGTGTTCACAGTGCTCTCTGGATGTAGGTGAACTACAACTCCCACAAATCAAGGTTAATTTCCCCAAAAACCCTCCAGTATGTCTTCTTAAACCAAGGGACTTAACCTTTGCTCAATGTTGGGATCCCAAAAAAATGTGACAATAGCAAAAGGTTTCTCAATGCCAACCATTTGCACAAATCTCCACAGGCAGGGTTTACAGTTGTCTCTGCAGATAATGCTTCATAAAAAGAAATGTCAGGCTGTTTCATAAACTTGCAGATTCAGTAAATGATGGATTATTATACCTATTTTATATACCTATATTTCCTGAGGTCATGTAAATATTTCTTAGGCAGAAAAGGGATCACAAGTGGGAGAAGTTTAAGAAGCCCTGGTTTGGACCACCAGTCTTCCCACTGCAGATGTCATGACAGTCCAGCTGTGCTGAACCTGGTTCACCATCACTGGACTGCCAGCCTTACCATCCTGCAAGAATTCTTGTTACCACAGTGGCCAGAAGTCATTACATGGCTGGTGTCAGTCTGTCACTTGTCACTTGGAGTGCCATTGGCCAGGGCACCAGAGTGACAGATGAGGAACCTCCTCCTCCTCTCTCCCCGTCTCCAATTGCCTTGTTGCTTCAGCTAGCATCACTCCAGGAGATGGGCAACCAATACTAGCCACATCGTGCCCACTGAATGCCAAAATTATGAGAAAAGGCAGCAAACGATGTGTCCCTGGGAAACATGGGTAAACAGTTAGAGCCAGTCCCATCTCAGAAGAAACCCAGTTGCTTAAATGGTTGCAAAGTTGAGGTTTGCTCCTTTTTCTTGAGGGTAATTTGGAACAGCATGCACTTTGTGCTAACAAAGTTCAAGGCTTTGCTAAATGACCTTGAAAGAGATTTGAATCCAGGGAGAGTGTAGATGAGCTCCCTCTGTCAGCTTCAGCTCCCCATGCAGGGACATGAGAGAAGCCTCCCACATGGATGGTAAAACATCAAAACATCCAGGCGTCCTCTGGGCAACATCCTTACAGATGGCCAATTCTCTCACACCAGAAGCAACTTGCAGTTCTAAGGTTGCTTCTGACACACAAAAAATGACCTTGGCCTGTGTTAACCCAAATCAGCCCTGTATGTCACTTGGGGCCCTTCCACACAGACATATAACACAAAATCAAGGCAGGAAATCCCACAATATCTGCTTTGAACTGGAATATATGGCAGTGTTGACTGAGATAACCCAGTTCAAAATAGATATTGTGGGATTTCCTGCCTTGATATTCTGGGTTATATGTGTGGAAGGGCCCTTAGACTGGATCTACACTTCCCCATATCCCAATATCTGATCCCATATTAACTGCTCTGAACTGGATTATATGAGACTACATTGCCAAATAATCTAGGATAATCAGATAATCTGGAAGCAGATTCTGGGATATATGACAGTGTAGATCCAGCCTTAGGTGCCATTCATTCATCTCCTTTCAAAATAACAGGTTAGTGTATTTATTCTTTCAGGTGCAGTGGAAGATATTGCCTTATTGCCTCAGCACCAGTGCAGAATTCACAACCAATCTCTAGCCCAGTTTAGGTATTAAATGGTGAGGGAGAGGGATGCCATCCTTCCTTCATATTAGGCAGCAAAATGTCTTGGGCCAGCCCTGGTCTTGTAGTTCTCAAGAATTTCAAAGATTCTAATGTTCTCCTTTGGAAACAATGTTGTTGCAGAGAAACAGAGCAGAGCGATACATTCTCAAGTTACCCCACAACCAAGTGCAATGAAGACCTTGTTGAAATGTTTCTGGAGCCTCCACTTTCCTCGCACATTCCTTCACCATTCCAGGAGATCCCTGGCCTCTCTAGTTATCCCAGACTTCGAAGATATAAGTCGGGGCAAACAGGAAGTGCCGGAGTATTTCAATTTTGCAAGTGATGTTCTGGACCAGTGGACACAAGTGGAAAAGGTACGGTTCCCATTTCTTTGGTCGCAGGGCTGTGGTGGAGTGGAAAACAGGACACTGGTGTATTAGGTAGGATGTTGTGATTTGCTTGGAACTTTGCAGCGTCTTTGGCTTGACTCAGTTATGGACCCCGCAAACTCAGAGGCTGCATGAGGATTGGGAATGCCTCTCTCTCTTGTCATCTGACATCTGCAAGCAAAGTAATTTCATCCCATGATGTAAGCTTCCTATCTTTAACTGCCCTTAGTTCCCCTTTATAACATTATGCCTCCTAGAAAGCAATAATTGCCATGAAAAACTTTGCACTGTAGAAAGTACTGGGACACCTAACAGACAGGAATTTAGTTCCAGGGTCATCTGTGGATATTGAAATCCATACATGCTCAGGTCCCATTAGGTACCACAATTATAGTGATATATCAAATGGCAAATCTGTGGTTTGCTTTTTGGATTTGGAGAGGGGAATATTTTCAAGTTGCGGGTGGTTGAATCCATTACTCAACATTTTATATGGTTTTAATCTGCTGTGCTATGTTACTGTTAATGAAGACTACTTGTTTTTGGTCTTTTGAGAGCATGATTTTAAAAGCAAATACATTTTATAGGAGTAGATGTTTTGGGGCAGCTAAAACAGCACTTCTGGAGATCTGCTATATATTTTATGCATTGGTTTTCCCTCTGACTAACAGTTCAGAGAGATAACCAGGTATATCAACAACTGAGAAGCCTAATTTGCCTTGCATGAATCTAAGTGGATATTTACCACCAAGGAGAAGATTCACTTCAATGGGTATTTAACTCTTCTCAGTAAGATCATACTTTACAAAAGGGTTATGGTGGTTCCAAATAGTGTGAATGCCAATTCATCTCCAAAAGGTCACACTTTCAAAAAGGTTATGGAGATTCTGGTTTTTCCAAAAGGTTATGATCTCTAAAAGTCATGTCTTTCCAAAACAAGGAGGATCACAATAACATTGAACAACCCAATAAATGTAAAAACAGCAATTCAAAACTTAAAAACAATTCAATATTGTGTCATAGATATAAACTGAAACATAGTTAAGGTAACTAAAAATACTTGTGCAATTAAAATTGCATTTCAAACTATCCTCCCCGACTCCTTCCAAAACCTCTCTAGCAGTGTGCCTCCCATCCTTCCATAATGGCCTGCTGGCACAGAAAGGTCTTGACCTGCTTGGCTTTGAGCTCTTCAAGGGAGGGCTGCCTCTTGGGTCCCTTCTACACTGCCATATCATCCACATTATCAAAGCAGATAATCTACATTATCTACTTTGAACTGGATTATATGAGTCTACACTGTCATATAATCCAGTTCAGAACAGATAATATGAATTATTTGGCAGTGTAGAAGGAGGCCTAATAATAACTTAGCAGACTGTTGGGGAAAAGGCATTTAACAGGGAGATGGTGCATTTTTCACAAATCAAATATGATGTGTTGTTACATTGCTTACCTTGTTTTAAATACCATATTAATGGTCGGGTTTGAGGCTTGTGGTGTGAGAAATCATTCCCAACCTACCCTATAAAGTACCCACTTGGATGAGAACTATGCCTGCGTGAATTGTACTTGGATGCAGGAAGCAGGCAGGCTTTGAAGCTGCAAGGCCATCCAATGCTAATTAAGATGGCCAATTGCAACATCTACACTTGTCTGAAACAGACAAGAGTTCTGTCTCCCACCCTGAACATTTCATAGACATGTAAACCTCACTTGCCTAGTTTCCAACAGGCCTCAAAACTTCTGAGGATGCCTGCCATAGAGAGAATGCTTCTGGAACATGGCCAGACAGCCCAGAAAACTCACAGCAATCCAGCCATTGTTTCACTTCCAAATGAACTACTTGCATGAGAAGATATACTAGATACCTCCTATTGCAAAAACAAAGGCTCTGATTTGCACCAGCATAGAGTTGCAGACAACATTTTTTTAGCTCGATAGCTGTAACAATATAGGAGACTACTACTAAGACAATTTATCCAATTTACATGTAAATAAGTCACTGTGTCAGCGTGTTTTCCTTTCTTCCTTCTTGTTCCTAACTCCTTGGTTTATCTATTAGGCTGGCAAGAGGCCTCTAAACCCAGCTTTCTGGTGGGTGAGTGACCAGAAGGAAGAGGCAAAGTGGAGTTTTGAGGAACTGGGACTCCTGACCCGAAAGGCAGCCAATGTCCTTACAGGATCGTGTGGCTTGCAAAGAGGTGACAAAATCATGGCGGTTCTGCCACGGATCCCAGAGTGGTGGTTACTTAATGTGGCCTGTATGCGAACAGGTCAGTAAATATGTAGATATTGAGGGGGCAAACAGTGCATAAAGTCACCACATTCTTGTGTTATCCATTTCATCTCTTGTATCTTGGTATCATGGTTAGTTTGTCCCTGAATTAAAATACATTTGCTGTTATATTCCCAAACAAAATAAATTATATTTGTGGAAACTCCCAGTAGAATTGCCAGTTGAAATTGGGAACTGGGCTGCTCTCCCTTGAATGAGAGAATGACAATCAATGAGGGCTAACCTTCTCTCTTCTCCACCATCATTAAAGGAGAAGAGTCTTCACTCTCAGCCCCCTTCTACACTGACATATAATCCAGATTATCAAAGCAGATAATCCACAATATCTGCTTTGAACTGGATTATATGTGTCTACACTGCCATATAATCCAGTTCAGAGCAGATCATTTGGATAATTTGGATTTTATATGGCAGTGTAGAAGGGGCCTCAGTAATGCGGCTTAACGAGCTGGGCATGTTTAGCCTGAAGAAGAGAAGGCTGAGAGGGGATATGATAGCCATGTATAAATATGTGAGAGGAAGCCACAGGGAGGAGGGAGCAAGCTTGTTTTCTGCTTCCCTGGAGACTAGGATGCGGAACAATGGCTTCAAACTACAAGAGAGGAGATTCCATCTGAACATGAGGAAGAACTTCCTGACTGCGAGAGCCGTTCAGCAGTGGAACTCTCTGCCCCGGAGTGTGGTGGAGGCTCCTTCTTTGGAAGCTTTTAAACAGAGGCTGGATGGCCATCTGTCAGGGGTGATTTGAATGCAATATTCCTGCTTCTTGGCAGGGGGTTGGACTGGATGGCCCATGAGGTCTCTTCCAACTCTTTGATTCTATGATTCTATGATTCTATGAATGTGGTCCAAGCAAAGCACTGTCTCTTCTCTTTCTGTCTTGCCTTTCTGGTGAAGGGGAAACACACTCCACCAATGTCACAAATGTCAGGCAATTGTCAAACACATTTCTGTGATGTAATGTAAAATAAACCATGTGTAGTTCATGTTTGATCAGCCCACACACTGCCTTGCCAGAGAAAGAAAAATATGCAGGTGAACGGTAAAGAACAAGTAGTTTACTCTTCGTAGTTCGGAACAACATATGTACAATGTGATCACTTGCATCAACTCACATAATGTCCTTTTATGAGAGATTTAAAATGATCTTTCTCTGTCCATGTGGACTCCTTCACCAACTCATGAAGTGAGAGTACACTCCAAACCCTGCCTCTCTCTGCTTCTCTCTGTCAGCAACTGCTCAGCTGAAGCATGAACAAAAATGGAACAGTATCCAAAAGTCCCAGGTTTAGCCTGCTCCCCAGTCATTGCCTGAACAATCAGCTTCATGCATCTTATTTTTACAGTTGACACACACACACACTAACTGATTTCTTACATGCTCCAACAATCTCTGTGTATAACTGTGCAGAACTATTTTGAGCAGAATTCATCTGCGTGCTTTAGTGTATCCACATTGCACAGTTATTGCTATTTGATACCACTTTAACTACCATGGTTCTATTCTGTGGTGTCCTAGGTTTAGTAGTTTCACAAGGCTCTCTGGGTACTCTACAGAAGATGCTGTTCTTCAAGGTATGTATTGGTGAGTTGCAATGTAACTCGCCAGGAGCATCTCTGTCCTGTCTAAATTAAGTTTCAATTTGTTTGCCCTTCTCCAGTCCCAATACTTACTGGGTCTCCTAGGCTACAATCCATAATTTTACCCTTGCACTACATTAGAGAGAAATTACGGAATGAACTTTGCTAATGGTGCTCTCATCTCATTCTCATCTTCTTTTCTAGGTGTTGTTTTCATTCCGGGAACATCCCAACTAACAGCAAAGGACATTTCCTATAGACTCCAGGCCTCCAAAGCCAAATGCATTGCGGTCGATGATACTTTGGCCCCTGCTGTGGATTCCGTTGCGTCTGATTGCAAGTTTCTGAAAACCAAACTCATTGTCTCTGAACGTGGCAGGGATGGATGGCTGAACTTCAAGGACCTGTTCCAGTAGGTGTTCCAGGAGATATTCCATTGAATGAGCAAGAAATAATTGTGATGAATCCACCCACCACACTGTCTCTTTCATTCTGGCTTCAACTGTGTGCCATGTGCACTCTGTTCAGGGAATGTCACAACAGAAACATAGTGTTTTATACTGTTAAAAAAACTCTGTTTGTCTTTGTTCCTTTTTTAAAAAGAGAGAAAAATATTTCTGATGCTTAACACAAGTTGCTGGAAACACATGGCATGGTTTCATGCATGTAATGTGCAAGCCTCATAAAGGTGCTGTGTCTTGCATGCTGATTACTTAAGTCCTCCTTGTTTTTAAGAACAGCGCCTGACAAGCACGACTGTGTGAAGACAAAGAATCGGGACCCATCCCTCATCTATTTCACAAGCGGAAGCACAGGATCACCCAAAATGGTGGAACAGTCCCACTGCTTTGGGATTGGATTTGCATCCAGTGGCAGGTAATGTGCGTTGAACACATTTCTTTTTTCTCTTATTTTGATCATGTCTTTAGGAACCTCCAGTGGCACAATGGATTAAACCCTTGTGCTAGCAGGGCTGCTGACCCAAAGGTCAGTGGTTAGAATATGAGGAGTGGAGTGAGCTCTCGTCTGTAAGCTCCAGCTTCCCATGCAGGGACATGAGAGAAGCCTCCCACAGAATGGTAATACTTCCAGGCATCCCCTGGGTAACGTCCTTGCAGACAGCCTATCCTCTCACACCAGAAGCGACTTGTAATTTCTCAAGTTGCTCCTGATACGAAAAAAATCATATATTTCCCCCAATGAATTCAAGGGTGGTGGACGTGGTTCCCTTCCACTTTATCCTCACACCAAGCTTTTGAGGTAGATCAGATTGAGGCCCCATCTACACTTCCATAAAATACAGGTGATCTGCTTTAAACTATTATATATCACGCTGGATTTACACTGCCATATAATCCAGATGATAGAAGCATATATTCCACACCATCTGTGTTGAACTCGATTATATGAATCTACACTGCCATATAATCCAGTTCAAAGCATTTAATGTAGAATTTATATGGCCTGGCAGTGTAAATCCAGCCTCAGTGTAAACTCATATAATCAAGTTGAAAACAGATAATCTGGGATCAGGTTAAACCCTTGTGCCAGCTGAACCGTTGTCCTGAAGACCTGAAGTTCAGCGGTTCAAATTTGCGAGACGGAGTGAGCTCCCATTTGTCAGCCCCAGTTTCCCATGCAGGGACATTAGAGAAGTCTCCCACTGGATGTTAACAATCCGGGCATCCCCTAGGCAACATCTCTGTAGACTGTTATGATAATTTGGTTATAATTAATTGCTATTGTTTTAACTCTGTATGTATTTATGGTTTTATACTGTGTTATTGATTTGTGGCATCAAATTGCTGCCTTTGTTAGCTGCTCTGAGTCTTGCCCCCTGGGGGGATTGAGAAGGGTGGGGTAAAAATGCTGTAAATAAATAAATAAATAGAGGGCCAATTCTCTCACACCAGAAACAACTTGCAGTATATTCTCAATTCGCTTCTGACACAATATAAGATACTGGATTATATGACAGTGTAGATCCAGTGAATTTTGTGATTCTCTCTGACTCCCTATCTTATAAAAATGTTGGGATATAAAATAAATACTGTAGCTACTGGGATCTGACTTCCCCACATGGACTCTACACTCCTCCTTCAGCTTTCACTGAGATTTCTAAGGTCAATGTGCAAAGCTTTTGCTGAATCATCCTGTAATCTGCTTTCCAGAAGCTGGGTGCCGTTAGTCAACATTTTAGCTTCAAATCCGGTATTCTCTCCTCAACAGGCACTGGATGAATCTGGGTACTTCCGATGTATTTTGGAATACATCAGACACCGGGTGGGTGAAGTCAGCCTGGAGCAGCCTTTTTTCTCCATGGCTCAATGGATCGTGTGTGTTTGTACATCACCTGCCACGGTTTGAGCCTGCTGTCATAGCAAATGTAAGGAAAAATAATGTGCAGATGAAATATGTATTTATTTACATGCTTGTATTTATTTGGGGCATATCTATTTCCACCATTCAACAAAAAAAACCTTTCAGGGACATCTTACAAGTCCTTAACAATTTGAACGTTTCCTGCTTTCCAGTTTACAATCTAAATAAAGCATAGCACATAAAGAAAAAGTAAATGGCAAAGGGAGCAGCAGATGCAAGCTCTTCCTGTCTCCTTCTGAGGCCAGTTAGAACTTGGATGGAGGACTTCTCAACAGCCATTGGGCCAAGACATAATGAAGCTGTTCAATAATGATAACAACAACAACAACTGTTCAATAATGATAACAACAACAACAAGCCTGCTTTTCTCTGCAAAGGAAAGTGCAGTTCCCTTTTCAAGAACGGTTCTTTGCATGCAAATTACCCCAGGTTCAAATCCTTGGCATCTCTAGGCTGGGAAAGACTCAAGTCTGGAAATATTGTTCTAGGATCCCAGATGGTCTAATATTCTGCTTTAAGGCTGTCCCTTACACTGGCCAACACACATTTTGGTGCCGCAAATGTTAGACCTGTTTCTGGGTATATTTGGCTGACTGATTCCAAACATGACATCAGCTTTCCCCTATCAGCTCTTGTTTTTGAGATACAGAACATATGCCATATTTTCATCTACTCATCTATAAAAAAGCATGGTAACCATATGATAAAGAGCTGATGTGGTTAACCCAATGCCTAAAAGCCAAGACAACATCCTGACTCACAAACTGAGTTTAAGAAGCCAATGGATTGTCAAATCCATCATGAGTGGCAGACTGGACCAGGTGTCCAATTGCCCAATGGCAAGTGGGCCCCTTAAGCATTAGGCAATATCTTTGCCTAATGACCTTTTAGTAGCTTGAACATATAATAGAAGTTCCAAACTTATGTTACATTGATATTGTAATAAATCATTTTTCAAAGATACTTTATATTTAAGGATATAAGCAATAACTCTGAAAAATAATTCTGATTCAAGTCATGTGAGCCTGACACCTAATAATAATAATAATAATAATAATAATGTATTTATTTATTTATATCCTACCTTTCTCCCCGTGGGGACTCAGAATGGATCACAGTGTAAACAGATACTGGCAAACATTCAATGCCTTGTTACAATACAATGAGACACAGAAACACAAACAAAGGCAAAGGCTTCTCCTTTCATTTCTGGCTTTGGAGGCAGTGCTCATCTCTGACTCCGGGGGAGGTACTGTTCTCCATTTCCAAGCTGAGGAGCCGGCATTGTCACCTCCTGGTGTGTGACCATGGAGTTTCTTATGCCTTTAACACTAAAGCATTTCCTATTTATATACTCACATTTGCATGTTTTTGGACTGCTAGATTGGCAGAAGCTAGGGATAACAGCAGAAGTTCACCCCGTCCCGCAGATTTGAACTGTCAACCTTCAGGTCAGCAGCACAAGAGTTTAACCCATTGTGCCACTGCAGTCACCTACATTATATAGGCTCAGATCTTTACTATCTATATAAATAAAAATGTAATGTTCGTTTGTGGGATTAACATAACTCAAAAACCACTGGACAAATTGCCACCAAATTTGGACACAATACACCTATCAGGCCAATAAGTGACCATCACTCATAAAACACTTTAAAACATAGCAGAAGAGACTTTAAAAGCCAAAAAATAAAAAATACATTACAATGCATGTGCAAAACCACATATATACCGGGAATGTTGCGCAGCTGGCTGAGTGTTAGCTGCATTAAGATCACTCTGACCAAAGGTCATGAATTCGAAGCCAGCCCGGGTTGGTGTGGGTTTCCAACCAATTGTGTAGCCTGTTGTCGGCCTTTGCAACCCGAAAGACAGTTGCATCTGTCAAGTAGGAAAATTAGGTACCACCTTAAAGTGTGGGGAGGCTAAATTAACTAATTTATGAGGCCATAAAAAAAGACTCCAGCAAAGCACTCCAGCAAAAAAGCATGTGGGGAATGCGGAAGTACTTCATCAGTGTTGCAGATGGACGATGAAAGCGACAGCTCCCCTGGTGGCCAGAAAAAGTTAAATAGCCTCTGTGTATGTCTGTATATGTTGTATGTTAAAATTGGCATTGAATGTTTGCCATATATGTGTACACTGTAATCCACCCTGAGTCCCCTGCGGGGTGAGAAGGGCGGAATAGAAATGCTGCAAATAAATAAATAAATAAATAAATGCAAACACACATATATACACACACACAAAGAACATATATACATATATACAGACTGGGCCACAGCAACACGTGGCAAGGGACGGCTAGTTTCTTATAAAAATTATATAATAGCCTTATAGTTGTGCATGGGCCCCCTTGAGTTTGTTTCAAAATAAAAAAAGCTATGAGAAAAGCCAAAGGGAAGTATAATTACTGCAAACACTCCAAAATACATTTTGCAATGAGGAAAATCATAGAGAAAAAACAAACAGCAATGCAGACCTTCAAATGATTCTGAATCACCCTGTTTTCTGTTACTATTACCTTGTGAAATTGATATTTTGCATAACTGTGTATAATGGACGTTATATATCCATCATGTTCACAAATAATCTTGTATGTCATTCATCCCGTGAATATATAGTCTATGCTTTATTGTTGGCAAATGCTGTGTTACAAAGGCAGCATTTTACAGTTCAAGTAATGATTGTACCTCCCTTTCTCTATCTAGACGCTCGCCAAATACCCAGTCACTACTTTCTGCACGGCTCCCACTGCATACCGGATGTTGGTTCAACATGATCTCAGCAGGTACTGCAGCTTCCTCAGATTCTTGAGCTTCATGGTTTAGCTCTACTAGCACTCAAAATTTTGATAATTGAGGGAAATGTGTTCATCTTGCCTGTATTGCACATACTCACACATATGCTGTAATCCTGGCGAGGCAGTAAATAACTCAGAAAAGAACGGTTCACCTGAGGAAAGTGGTTATGGAGCAGGACCTGGTTATGCAAGAGATTATACAAGCACAATGCACACAAACAAATCCAAAGGTCATCCTCCTAGAACTGGGAAATCACTAATTGCAGTCATTTCTTATCTAGGTATAAATTCAAGAGCCTGAAGCACTGTGTGACTGGAGGGGAACCCCTCATCCCTGAAGTGTTTGAGCAGTGGAGAAAACAAACAGGGCTGGATATCTATGAAGGATACGGACAAACGGAAACAGTAATGCTCCTATTTATTTATTAAGAGCATTTCTATTCTTACTTCTGAAGAGGCACTCAGGATGGCTATCAGCAGACACAATTTGGTGCCAAACAATATGCAACATAAAATACATTTAACCTACATTAAAACTTTTTATTTGGCATAGCAGAGTCTCATCCCACTTGGAAATCAATTGTTTGGATCCAGTATTTAAAGACGAATGCTTAAGAATGGGATAGAATAGGAAATACAAGCAGGTGTAGATGCAAATCATCTTTGTACAATCAGCGAGTGAAAATTGGACAAAGGTGAGATGCAGGAATAGGTGTCTTGTTTCAGTGGGGCAGGGAATCCACTCTGGATATTTATTCCAGATTTCAAAGGAGGTGTCCACATTGTAAACCCTATTCCCAAAATAGGTTCAGCACTTTTAAGAATTGGATTTATTCAACACTTCAGATGGCTCCTTGTATTGGTTACTTTCTGCCAAATTTTATGCTGCAAGTTTTGCAGTTCAGGTCCTGCTGATTATGGGAGGAGAGGAGCTGGTGATTTCCATGCCAAAAGGAAAGCAGCTCAAAGTATGAACTTTGTATGAACTTCAAAGGAGCTGTCTAGGATGTTGAAGCCCTGTCCCTAAATGAATCTTGGACAGTGTTTTCTTATCACTATGGCATGGCCTGAATGTGCCGTAATGAAAATAACGCCTAGTTTTATCAGTCCATACACTATCTTGCCAGAGAAAGAAAATATGCCACAAAGATTATCAGTAAAGAACAAGATGTTTACTCTTTTTTAATGCAGAGCAACATATATGCAGTGATGTGAACAGTTGCATTGATTCACACAATGTCCTTTGAGAGAGATTCAAATGGTCTTTCAATATCAATGTGGAAGATCTTCCAGTAGCTCATTTAGAAGGACCGCATCTCTCTATGTAAACTCCTGCAAAGCTCAAGCCTTAATATGTAACTGCTGCCAAAACTCCCAGTTTCAGCTAGCTCCCCAGGCGTGGCCCAGTCAATTAGCTTCGAGCTTTATATTTTCAGTTAATACACTCACCAGCTGATTTCTTGGAGCCCCGGTGGTGCAATGGGTTAAACCCTTGTGTCGGCAGGACTGAAGACTGACAGGTAGCAGGTTCGAATCTGGGGAGAGCACAGATGAGCTCCCTCTATCAGCTCCAGCTCCCCATGCGGGGACATGAGAGAAGACTCCCACAAGGATAGTAAAACATTAAAACATCTGGGCATCCCTTGAGCAACATCCTTGCAGACGGCCAATTCTCTCACATCTGAAGCAACTTTCAGATTCTCAAGTTGCTCCTGACACACACAAAAAATCTAATTTCTTACATGCCCTAACACTGCAGTTATTCTTTATCTTTGTGGAGTCATCACTGTCTCTGCCGAATAGGACAAGGCACAAACAACACTTGCTATTATTTCTCACTCCTCTCTCTTTGCTCATTCCTTCGGTGTGAGGAGGGAAGGTCAAATGGATGGTAAAAGCAGAACCTGTGTTGGGAACCTTCAGGAAATGGCCTGGGGCGCCCTAGTGAGATATGAATACCATCAGCTGTTAAAAATTCCACCACTAGATGTTGGTCTTACTCCATGCCATCTTACCATTGTCCAAAACCCCTTTATAGTGCTCTATTTTGTGAATGTTCTATATCAAAAAGTTCTATAATTCAATTCCCAGAACAGCAAGACGTCCTACATGTGTCCTAGATCTGATACAAATTTGGATTGTGCCCTTCAATATATTTACTTCTTCCTAGTTCATGTCTGGCAACCACTTGGATTGCTGAGCTTTCTGGAAATTCAGCAATGAAAGAATCCAGACCCTTAAAGATCATCCAACTGTATTGATGTTTCTTTCTCTTGCAGGTTGTCATATGTGCTAATGTAAAAGGAATGAAAATTAAAGTGGGATCAATGGGAAAAGGATCTCCACCATATGATGTCCAGGTACAAAGACAAATATAGAGTGATCACATTAACACCAGTCCAAAAAAGTCGGGCAAAAATATTACGATACTTCCTGGATGTTTTGTTAGTAACAAAATGCCTTTTCTATGGTGAGCAGAGTGTGTCCACTTGCCACTTCCCTGCTGTGTCCAAGTCAAGCAGACAAGAACAACAATAGCTCTCTGGTAGAGGACCGATTAAGCATGCAGAAGGTCAGAGTGAATTCTTAATATCTCCAGGTGCCGTTCGAAAGAAACCATGGATAGTTGAGACCAGTCGTGTTAGACTTGAGGAGGAAAATCTTGAGCCATCCAAAAATTGCAAGAAGCATACCCAATGGCAAAGTGTTGGGCAAGTTGTAGCCAGAAGGCCAATATTTTCCCACCTGTAATGCAGACATTGGTGATCCCACCTCTATGGAAGATTCATGTTCTCACCATTGACTGTCTTCTGCAGAACATTAATAAGAAGCATTGGATACTTAACTAACCCTTCCTATATGGTCCCTTTTCTCCACATGAACCATCTTTAGACATTCCATTTTAGGTTGACCAAAAACACAAGGAAAGAGAATACTAGTCCCATGACTCCATCACCTTTACCATTGGCCTGTGTGCCGGAGGAACTCCTTCCTCCCTAGAGAGCTCCATGCAGTTCAAATCTTGGTTAGTCAGCATTTGAATATCATATGGAAAGTCCCCCTACATGTGGCAGGCATGATGGAAATGATGTCGGATGAAGCGGTGCTGGTATACTCCCCCTCTTTACACAAAAAATAGACTGCCTAAAGTGAGCCATACTCAATATGGTTTCCATTTTTTTAGTATGGTGAAAACCTCATGGGCCTCATTAAATGACATGTTGGGCCAAATTCGGTCCACAGACCTCACTATTGACATGTGTGCTATGAATGTGATTTTCCTGCTTCTTGCCAGGGGTTGGACTTGATGGCCCATAAGGTCTCTTCCAACTCTTTGATTCTATGTGTGGACTATGCAGTTTATGGATGATGGAAATTGTTATTCAACTTACCTGAGAAACCATGTTTGTACACCACTGGAGTAATGAGACCTTTGGAACAAACCAATCCGTTTCTCCCTCTACTTTAAGAGCTTGGCAATAGACACTGAGAGTCAAGTCATTCTCTGTATCCACAATCCCTTTATCCACAGAACCAGTATCTAGTTTAATGTATCCCTGTTCAACAAAATATCACTTCTGTAGACATTTTTGGATGCTCCAAACTAGTTGCAAATGTCCTTCATTTCAATGGGGTTCCCTACTATCTGAAGTTTCACATATCAACATGAAGTTCACATGTCAATGTAACCCTTGCGGATATCGGGGTTGTACGTGATTTGCATGATATAGGTAAAACTCATCAGCTGCATTGTAGGTGAAATTTGCCATGTTTTAATTTTCTTTCTTCCTAAAGGTTGTGGATGACCAAGGTAATATTCAGCCTCCAGGAAAAGAAGGGGAAGTCGCCATTAAAATTAAACCGGAGCGCCCCTTTTGTATTTTCTCACAGTACTTGGTAAGCTTTATTTTAAAGTATCACAATTAGAGATCCATATACTCCTGATTTTCACTCTGTTGTTGTTTGAAGCTGATAATTTAATATGATGGCATTCACTATGTAGAAAAGTTTTGTCTCAGAAATGTGCAGGCTCCAACCATTTATAGTTTGAGCTGCATGCTGAAAATGAGCCTGTTTCTGAGGTTTACTGCATTGTTTACTACAGACAGATTGCTGCGGTATGACACTCAAAGCCTGTGTTTCCCCAGCCCACCATCCTACCAATGCCAATGCTGATAAAATATTTGCAGCTAGACTGAGAATAAGAAGAAAAGGGAGTTGTGTAGCCATACAAAGACTGTCTAAAAAGGGAGCTTGTTTATCATAGGCTTTGTTAATTAAGGCATGCATGTGGTATGCTTGCAAAATTAAGATCACAGCACTCTGTAAACATTTTGTATACTTATTTTATAAATAGTCATGGTATATATATATATATATATATATATATATATATATATAAAACACACACGGCTGTTATGTTATGTTATCAGCTGCTTCGGTTTGCAGTATGACTGGGAACAACAGTTGGATTTTGCTCATCGTTTGGACTTCCGATGAATTGCTTCTAAAAATCTCCCAAATCAGATTCCTTCTGTGAAAGGAATTCTTTCATAGGAATTCAGAAGAGGGCCATTGTCAGAATTGCATTCGGTCAAGCTCCACACCCTAAAAGGGGCCCATTGCCAACTCCATGAGTTTCCTCCCTTTGCTCCTTTCGCTATCTTACACAGCACCAGGCTTCATTTGTTTTTGGCCTCTCCCTTGAATGGGAGGTCTAGGCAGACTGGTCAAAATAACAGCGTTTGTACATTGTACAGCGTCTACACTGCTCTGCTTCTGGATCCAGATTATCTGTTTTGAACTAGAGTATATGGCAGTGTAGACTCATATAATCCATTTCAAAGCACATAAGCCATACAACCCAACAAATTGGGTTGTATGGCAGTGTAGATCCAGCCTTAGGATTGTTGTTATTATGTGCCTTCAAGTCCTTTCAGACTGAGGGAGACCAAGTCTAAAGCAATGGTTCCCAACCTGTGGTCTGTGGACGACCAGTGGTCCCCAAGAACTAAAATATGGTCTGCAGACTCACCGTTACTACACCATTGCAATGAGAGTGACTGGTCTCGCAAAGGCCTCTTATAGTGCTGAGGCAACAGGGATATTGGGAAGGAAAAGGCTGACTGCCCATGAAAGGCACAACAACAAGCCTCCTGACTGCTCCTTCTCCTCCTCCTCCCTTCCCCTGAGTGGAGCCGTTCCATGTGGAATCTAGAAGCGGGGGCACCTTGGTGTCTTTGTTTTTAGGTCTGTTCCTGGGGTTATTTGGGGTGCTGATTCAGAAAATTGCATTGGATAGACCACATCAACTCTAGATTATTAAATATGATTTTTTGTGGGTGAGCAGATGGCGACTAATGGATGGCATATGTTCTGTAACAGAAACTAGAGCTGACGTGGTCTATCCAATGCAATTTTCTGAATCAGCACCCCAAATAACCCCAGGAACAGACCTAAAAAAGAAAGACACCAAGATCTAAAGTTGACCAGAAACAGATTCATAATCCTTTTGGTACTAAGATTGGAGAGTAGTCCCTGGTCAAAGTGGTCCCTGATCAAAAAAAGGTTGGGAACCACTGGTCTAAAGTTTAGGGTGTGGGAATGGCCGACTACATCTTACCCACGGGCCTTGGTTTGGGGATCCCTGCTGTATACCAACAACAAATCACCTTCTTCTGAAGATGCAGGGGAAACATCAGGATAAAATGTTCCTAAAACACAGCCATACAGCCTAGATACCACACAACATCCCAATAACTTTCATCCTGGGTCTTGAGGCTCAATGGCCCAAATAGATACCTCACTAGGCATCAAGTTGAACACTGTGGAAATCATATTTGGTTGTTTCCAGGATAACCCTGAGAAAACTGCAGCCACTGAGCGCGGGGATTTTTATACCACTGGAGACAGAGCGATTAAAGATGAAGAGGGCTATTTTTGGTTTGTCGGGCGGTCGGATGATGTCATTAACTCCGCCGGGTAGGTTCACTTGAGCTGGCTTGTTGACTTGCTGGTAGTTTGCTTGCAGGCCTCTTTGCTGTGTTTTCCCCCAAAATAATGATTGCATTCTCTTTTAGGTACCGCATTGGCCCCTTTGAGGTAGAAAGCGCTTTGACCGAACACCCAGCAGTGGCTGAATCGGCTGTCGTCAGCAGCCCAGATCCCACTCGAGGGGAGGTAATCATGGCGATCCAATAATTCTGCAAATTCAGTGTAGACACAGCTTGGGGATCTCTTGCATGCAGCATGCCATTTTAATTTCGGTAGTTAATTTCATATCACTCGGGGGAAAGCATAACAAAAGGTCTGGGGATGTGCATAACATTTGCATATTCTAATTTATAAGTACAGCAAGTCCCTGAGTTACAAACATCCAACTTTAAAAAACTCATAGATAAAAATAGAGACGAGACCACAGGAAGTGAGAAAATCTACCCCTTGGAAGGGAAATTCACTCCTGGAAGAGTTATGCTCATGGTGAAAATGTGTATCCACTGAGGCTTTATCACCAATCTCTGTTTCCGTAACAAGCCACATTTCCCAAAATCCAATTGTCAAGGGATAGAAAGTGAGGCAAAATCTTTTGAACAGGAACACAGACAGTAAAATAAACACCACAGGGATGCTAACCCTTCCCTGTGCCATCCAAAGCACGTTCTCTCTCTCTCCCTCTCCCTCCCCCTCCCCCCCCTCTCTCTCTATATATGTATATATATGACTTGAATTGCATTTTAAAAAGTGCCTGTTCCAACTTACAGACAAATTCAGCTTAAAAACAAATCGACAAAACCTTTTTTATTCCCAACTTGGGGACTGCCTGTATAGATTAACATTTGCACAGGTTGGATATCCTCTATTCAAAATGTTTGAGATCAAATGTGCTTTTTTTTCAAACTTCATATTTTTGTCATACTTCAACTTATATTTGCTTATATTGTGTGTACATAACGAGGGGCCTCCACACTATGATATTTTGTTGCAGGTTTTCCTAGTCACCACTAACAATAACTATTACACCAATGCTATAAGAACCAAACTTTTTCAAAGCCTGTTTTGTCTTAATGAGTACGGTTTGCTTCTTGCAGGTGGTGAAAGCCTTTGTCATCTTGTCGCCAGCTTTTTTGTCCCATGATCCAGAAAAATTAACCAAGGAACTCCAAGATCATGTCAAAAAGGTTACTGCTCCCTACAAATATCCCAGGAAGGCAAGTAACCGTAATCTCCCTCCAGTTGAAGCAGCAAAATTGTAGCATCTGGGATAAAAATGGAAGTGCCTATTGAAATATGAGGAGAGAGGTGTTTCACTGCCCCCCATTTACACTGCCATTATAATGCAAATTGAACTAGGTTAAATGGCAGTGTAGACACATATAATTGAATTCAATCTGCATTATATGAGTCTACAGCAGGTATGGGCAAACTTGGGCCCTCTGGGTGTTTTGGACTTCAATTCCTACAAATCCTAACAGCCTACCAGCTGTTAGGAATTATGGGAGTTGAAGTTCAAAGCACCTGGAGGGCCCAATTTGCCCATGCCTGCTCCATAATAATAATAATAATAATAAATAATATTTTATTTCTTACCTGCTTAAGTGGCTGAGGGGGGAAAGGAAGGGGCTTGAGGCTGTTAGGAATTATGGGAGTTGAAGTCCAAAACACCTGGAGGGCCCAACTTGCCCATGCCTGCTCCATAATTATTATTAACAATAATTTATTATTATTAATATTATTATTATTATTATTTCTTACCCGCTTAAGTGGTTGAGGGGGGGAAAGGAAGGGGCTGAGACTGTTAGGAATTGTGGGAGTTGAAATCCAAAACGCCTGGAGGTCCCAAGCTTGCCCATGCCTGCTCTATTATTATTATTATTATTATTATTATTATTATTATATTTCTTACCTGCTTAAGCGGCTGAGGGAGAAAAGGAAGGGGTTTGAGGCTGTCAGGAATTGTGGGAGTTGAAGTCCAAAACACCTGGCAGGCCCAAGCTTGCCCATACTTGGTCTACAGTGACCATATCATGCTGTTCAAACTGCATTGTAAAGCATTGTAGATGGGGCACTGTTGTAGGAGACAGAACCACAGAGTCATAGACTTAGCTCAACTCCCTGCTGGTACAGGAATGCACAGCTAAGGCATTCCTGGAAGGTGGGCATCCAAACTTCCTTTAAAGACCTTGGTGGTGGGATCGAGAGCAGAGCCTCTCCAGCTGATCTTAAACTTCATGGTAATCTGGGTTAGAATCGTTTAGGGCTTTAAAGGTTAAGACCAGCACTTTGAATTGTACTTGGTAGCAGATCGGCAGCCAGTGGAGCTCAGATAGCAGAGGGGTTGTATGTTCTCTGTATGCTGTTCTGGTGAGCAACCTGGCTGCCAACTGTTGGACTAGTTGGAGCTTCTGGGCAGTCTTTAAAGGCAACCCCACATAGAGTGCATTGCAGTAGTTTATTCAGGATGTTACAAGAGCGTGGACCACCATGGCCAAGTCAGACTTCCCAAGGTACGGGCGCAACTGGCGCACACGTTTTAGTTGTGCAAAAGCTCCCCTGGCCACTGCCGAGATCTGGAGTTCCAGGCTCAGTGATGAGTCTAGGATCACTCCCAAGCTGCGCATCTATGTCTTCAGGGGGAGTGTAACCCCGTCCAGCACAGGCTGTAACGCTATACCCTGTTCAGCCTTGCGACTGACCAAGAGGACCTCTGTCTTGTCTGGATTCAGTTTCAATTTGTTTGCCCTCATCCAGACCATAAAAAACATTATTTTTGTTTTGTTGGGTGTTAAAGAACTTGGAAGGTGTCAAAATGGGGGCTTAGAGCTGCACCCAAGTTGTGGGGTTGCCTTTTGCCCACTTCGGAGATTCACATTCAATTCTTCAGTGTGTTGTTGTAGGCTTTTTGGGTCATATTGCCATGTTCTAGAAGCATTATCTCCTGACGTTTTATCTGCATTCTCTCCTGACGTTTTACCATTAGGATGCTTGCCATAAATGCAGGCAAAACATCAGGAGATAATGCTTCTAGAACATGGCCATATAGCCCGAAAAATCTACAACAACCCAGTGATTCCAGCCATTAAAGCCTTCGACAATACAATTCTTCAGTGAGTTATGAACTTCATTGGTGATCTTGGCTAAATCTTTCTCAGCCTGAACTATATCACAAAATTGTTGTGAGAGAATGTCATATTCCGCTTATAGGAGTAAAGGCAGAATATGCACATGTGTGTGTGTGTAGTAAGAGATGTTATGCTAATGTGACTGAGGCCATGTCTACACTGCTACTATAATGCAAATTAGGATGCATATAATCCAGTTTAACTGCATATAATGCAGTTCAATATGCAGTGCAGATGAAGCCTGAATTGGCCTTGTGCCTAAAATATTTTTTTGCTTTCCCAACGCAGGTTGAGTTTGTGCAAGAGCTGCCAAAAACTGCTGCTGGAAAAATTCAAAGGAGTGTATTAAGAAAACGAGAATGGGGTCAAGTTTAGTTTGAACAAACATTTGCCAAGGAATGACTTTCTAACAATGGACATTTAATTTGAACGCACCACACAAAAGTTCAAATGGTCAAGCAAATAGAAACTAACCACAGCTGAATTCCTCTCTGGATTTTGGAAACGGGAGCCTCTGAAATACTCCACTGATCTATTTTTAACATTTCTAAGTACTTTGGGGTGTGCGTACAGCTTGTCACAACTTGCATGTCTTTCTTTCATGGTTTCCACCTCTTCTTAAACAACCATAGTGTCAGATGCAGAATCCTTTTTCTGTCTCGGAAATAAGCTCACATGAAGCAGAAAAAGCTTTATTAAAGACTAATGGATTACTAGCTACCACCTCACTGTTATTGTCAGAACTAGGGAGATTTGAACACCAAATAAATGAAGGGGGAGATTGTTGTTGGCATTTTTGGGGAAGTTGTTATGCCTTTTAGTGTTCTATCAAAACCTAGCCTCTCATAGTTCGCTCCTGTCCTCTTCACATGGTGTCTTGGAACTCCTTTGGAGACCTCTCCAATATAGATAGATGCATGGTGCATGGATACACTTGCAACAAAGGTTCATGTCATTGCATGAAGATTCCTGATATGTGCTATTTTGCTACACAGAAATAAAGCTGAGCAGAGATGGGCAACCACGCTTCTCCAGGTACGTGTCCAGGCCATGACTCTCAAATACAGAAGGAATTTCCAAACTCCAGGAGGAATATGTACCAAGAATTTCCAAACTCCAGCTGTTTGTTGCCTCCAAATCCCAGAATTCATGACAATTGAACAAACTGGCTAGGACTTCTCGGAGTTAGAGGCCCAAACAGCTTGAGGGCTGGTGTTTGATGATGCTTCATGTATACAAACAGTCCCAGATCTAGCCAAATGGTCCAGCAAGATGCCAAAGACTCAAAAGGAATATGCAAGAGGGAAATCCAACTGTCCGTTCCAAGGTAATAAGGTAAAGGTACAGGTTTCCCCTTGACATTAAGTCTAGTCGAGTCTGACTCTGGGGGCTGGTGCTCATCTCCATTTCTAAGCCAAAGTAGATGTCTTCTAGGTCATGTGGACTGTGTGGAGCGCCATTACCTTCCCACCGGAACGGTACCCATTGATCTACTCACATTTGCATGCTTTCGAACTGCTAGATTGGCACAAGCTGGGGGTAATGATGGGAGCTCACCCCACTCTGCAGATTCAAACCACCAACCTTCCAGTCAGCAATTTCCACAGCTCAGTGGTTTAACCTGCTGCGCCACCATGGCTCTTCCGTTCTAGGGCCAAGAGCCAATTACCATTAATATCCAAGATGCAAGGTTGAGTCCACAACTCCAAATTCAATGTCCAAAGATAGTCCAGGTTCTAGAGAGAACTCAAGATCAAGGGTCCATGGTCTTGGCTGACGTTGCCACCAGCAATCAGGTATCAAACTCCTGTCGCTTCAATCCTACTTTCACAGGTGTTACCTGTTGCTGGCTCTCTTCTCATCTAGCCTTAGTGACTTGCACACTCCTTAACTCAGCAAATGCAGAAACGTTTAACTCTTCCGCAGCCTGCTTAGCCGCAGTCTCTTGTATTCAGTCAGTAGGCTCAGTAGTCAGAGAATCATAATCATTGCTTCGATGGATGTTCCTCATATCATGGCGGAAGGAGTTGCTGTTCATTACTGCCAAGCCTTCTTCCAGCAATCCCTCATCCATGCTCTCCATGCTGCCCATGTCAGGATGGGTGGATTATAACTCCCAACAGCCATAGCAGTAAAATCAATCATAATTGTCAGTGGGTTAAACCTTTGTGCTGGCAGAACTGATGACCGAAAGGTCAGCAGTTCGAATCCAGGGAGAGCAGGTTGAGCTCCCTCTGTCAGCTCCAGCTCCCCATGCAGTGACATGAGAGGGACATTCTCCCACAAGGATGGGAAAACATCAAAACATCCAAGCGTCCCCTGAGTAACATTCTTGTGGACAGCCAATTCTCTCACACCAGAAGCGACTTGCAGTTTCTCAAGTCACTCCTGACATGGAAAAAGAAGGTATATCAACATTTGTGAAAAAATCCAAAATTTGATCCCATTTTGAATAAGTGACAGTCAACCTGTGGCACATGCCTTTAAGTCACTTGCCACTTGTGGAGACCTCACAAATTGCAAGTAATGCTTAGGCAAGAACTACTCCAAAACCCCATCTACACTGCCATCTAAAATCCACATTATTTGCATTGAACTGGATTATATTGCAGTGTAGACTCATATGATCCAGTTCAAGACAGATAACCTGGGATCAGATCCTGGGATATAGGGCTGTGTAGATCCAGACTAAGTGCTTCTGGCCATTTCTTCCTTGAAAGAGCAGGCACCTGGTATTTGTTGATATTTGCCCATCCAAGTACTATGTTAAGTTGATCTTACTTAGCTTCTAAGACCAGACTAGTTACAACTGAGGTCCTACTTCTATTCTTCTCTTTCTGGAAAATTGTGATTCAAGGGCCCCCTCTACACTGACTGTTTAATGTAGCTTCAAATGGTACTGATGAAATTGGTGATATTGTGCAACTGACTCCTGAGATTCAATATGATAACACAAACTATGGAGCACTGATGTGCGTCAAGGGCTTCCTTTCGCCCATGTCCGTGGGAGTTTGTTGCCTGGCCACCAGCTTTGAACTGCATTAAATGGTCAATGAAGATGGGACCAAAAGGGGAAGTCATAGGGAGGAAGGAGCAGGCTTGTCTTCTGCTGCCCTGGAGACTAGGACGCAATGGAACCATCGCTTCAAACGACAGGAAAGGATATTCCACCTGAACATTAGGAAGAACTTCCTACCTGTGAGAGCTGTTCAGCAGGGGAATCTCTGCCTGGAAGTGTGGTGGAGGTTTTTAAACAGAGGCTGCTGGATAGCCATCTGTCGGGAGTGCTTTGAATACGATTTTCCTGCTTCTTGACAGAAAGGGGTTGAACTGGGTAGCCCGCGAGGTCTCTTACAACTCTATGATACTATGAATGTGTCCAGAGGAGAGTGACTCAAAGGATCAATGGTTTGGAGAACAAGACCTATGAGGAGCGGCTTAAAAAGCTAGGCATGTTTAGCCTACAGAAGAGAAGACTGAGAGTGTCTAGATCCAGGGATGTCATGCTACCCCTCTATTCTGCCTTGGTTAGACCACACCTGGAATACTATGTCCAATTCTGGGCACCACAATTGAAGAGAGATATTGACAAGCTGGAATGTGTCCAGAGGAGGGTGACTAAAACGATCAAGTGTCTGGAGAACAAGCCCAATGAGGAGCAGCTTAAAGAGCTGGGCATGTTTCGGCTGCAGAAGAGAAGGCTGAGAGGAGACATGATCAGGGCCATGGATCAAGATGTGAGGGGAAGTCATAGAGAGGAGGGAGCAAGCTTGTTTTCTGCTTCCCTGGAGACTAGGACGCAATGGAACAATGGCTTCAAACTACAGGAAAGGAGATTCCACCTGAACATGAGGAATAACTTCCTGACTGTGAGAGCTGTTCAGCAGGGGAACTCTCTGCCCTGGAGTGTGGTGGAGGCTCTTTCTTTGGAGGCTTTGAAACAGAGGCTGTCGGGGGTGCTTTGAATGCAATTTTCCTGCTTCTTGGCAGGGAGTTGGACTGGATGGTCTGTGAGGTCTCTTCCAACTCTAAGATTCTATGATTCTATGAACTTCCTGACTGTGAGAGCTGTTCAGCAGTGGAACTCTCTGCCCGGAGTATGGTGGAGGCTCTTTCTTTGGAGGTTTTTAAACAGAGGCTGGATGGCCATCTGTCGGGGTTGCTTTGAATGAGATTTTCCTGCTTCTTGGCAGAATGGAAGTAGACTGGATGGCCCATGAGGTCTCTTCCAACTCTAGGATTCTATGATTGAACTGCTGACAGGCATTCAATGACCACCTGAGAGTGGTGGGTGAGTCCCTTCCCTCTCAAGTCCACCTTGGGCTCCAAGAATCCCGTGGGCACCGATTCTGGGGGAGATGCAAGTACGTGCTTTGCCTCTTGCCAATGTTTTGAGAGGAGGACTTTGTTTCTGGCTCTAGCAACGTAGCAGCCTTTCTTCTCTCCCTCCCTCCCTCCCTCGCGAGGAAGTGGGCAGGGACTTCGAGTGGGGAGGGAAGAGAAGCGAAAAGAAGGGAAGGAGCAGAGGAAGGCTGCAGAGAACTTCATCTCCCTTCTTCTCCGTTGCTTCCTGACCACAGGACAGCTCCACGCGCCCACTCCAGTACCCACTCCAGAACCCGAGCAGGTAACCCGCGCTTCTCAAAGCAGTTGGTGGCCTTCCTGATGTGCTGCTAGCCCCCTCCTGCGATTCCTAAGCAGGCGTCCAGCTGTTTTCTGAACTTCACATTCCAGGAAAGGAGAAGCCACCTGAGCGTTAGGAAGAACTTCCTGAGCATAGGAGCTGTTCAACAGTGAAACTCTCTGCCTGGAGTCCAGTGAAGGCTCCTTCTTTGGAGGCTTTGGAACAGAGGCTGGATAGCCATCTGTCGGGGGTGCTTTGATTGTCAGAATTGGCAGGATGGGGTTAGACTGGATGGCCCTTGGAGTCTCTTCCAGTGCTGTGATCTTGGAGAATCCTTGGTTATATGGGAGCTGAAATCCAGAATGGATAGAGGACTGGAGTTTGGGAATGGCATACAGGCAATTAGGCTCCACTTCCAATTGCTTTGGCTCCATAACAGGCATGGACAAACTTAGGCCCTCCAGGTGTTTTGGACTTCAACTCCCACAATTCCTAACAGCCGGTAGGCTGTTAGGAATTCTGGGAGTTGAAGTCCAAAACACCTGGAGGGCCCAAGTTTGCCCGTGCCTGCTCCATATTATTATTATTATTAATATTATTATCAATAAATAATTTTATTTCTTACCTGCCTTTTCTCATGGCTCTAGGCAGGTTACAGAACTATTAAAGCACATAAACACTGCAAAAACACCACAAATACACATATTAAAACATACCTCTATAAAAGCCACACACCTGGGAGTTGTAGTTTTGCAAGGTCTTCCACTCCCCCCCACCACCACCACCACCACCACCACCAAAGAGTTCTCGTGGTGCTTTGGCAAACTTCCCATCCCGGGATCCCATAGCGTTGAGCCCAACAGTTAAAGTGGTATCAAACTGCATTAATTCAGGAGTGTGGATGCACCCCTGGAAAGCTTTGGGTGTTGCAGTTTATCGGCATCTGTTGCCCATATTCAGGCAGAATGATTCCTTCCAAGGTTTTCCCCCCCAAAATGTTAAATTTAAAAATAGACACAAATACAAAGACAACAGCAATACTAAGAAACATATCTAACAACATGCCTAACAACAGAGACATACCTAACAATAAACATATCAAACTACACAACGTACCGTACATCTCAGTGATGCAATGGGTTAAAATCTTGTGCTGGCAGGACAGCTGACTAAAAGATCAGTGGTTCAAATCCAGGGAGTGGGGTAAGCTCCCATCTGTCAGCTCCAGCTTCTCATGCGGAAACATGAGGGAAGCCTCCCAACAATGGTAAAACATCTGGATGTCCCCTGGGCAATTTCCTTTCATGCGGGAATATGAGGGAAGCCTTCCAACAATGGTAAAACATCTGGGTGTCCCCTGGGCAACGTCCTTGCAGACGGCCAATTCTCTCACACCAGAAGCAACTTGCAGTTTCTCAAGTCACTCCTGGCACACACAAAAAAGTACATCTCTATGTCACTGGACTAATTCTAAGAATGGATATATATATATATATACACATACTAGCCATCCCCTGCCATGCATTGCTCTGGCCCAGTCTATGTATATGTGTTTTCTTTATGTATATGTATGCATATGTGTGTGTATATATTTGTGTATATGTGTATACACACACACACACACACACACATATATATGGGGGTTGCACATGTGTTGTAATGTCATTTTTGTTCTTTGACTTTTTACATCCCTTCGGCTGTGTTTTTCAGTGTTTTTATGAGTGATGGTCACTTGTTGGCCTGATAGGTGTATTGTGTCCACATTTGGTGTCAACTCGTCCAGTGGTTTTTGAGTTCTGTTAATCCCACAAACGAACATTACATTTTTATTTATATCAATATAGGAAAGACTTTATGTGCCGCTTTGGAAATAGAAACTGCTGAGATATGGGTTCATGTTAAAAGATGCAGAAGTAAACTATTCTTGGGGACATATGGCGGAAGAAAAAAATTACTAAATTATCAAGAAACCGAAAAAAAGGGGAAGCAAGAAATCCACGTTCAAAACCAGTGTATGCATATATGTTTGTAGTTTAGACTTCCTCGGTCTCTCAATGGAAATATTTGTGAGGCTTCCAAGGGTTAAGCGACAGAGGGGCCAAGCAATGGCACTGCGCTCCCATCTCCGGTTTCCTACAGGCCTCAGATTCCTAGCCCTGCCTTAAAGGGAGAGAAATGCCGTGTATTTTTCATCCAGATAGGAAAAAGGGACAGAGCTATGCTGGGAATGGAAGCAGTCCAGGAGGGAAAGATTTGCAGCCTTTCACTTTGCAATGCGAGCAATTTGCAGGGTGGAGTGGATTCTCATTTGGAAAAGCAATTATTCCAGAGCCGGAATGGAGTGTTTTCCCCTGAGGAATTCAAGCTAGAACAAGCATGGGCAAACTTGGGCCCTGCAGGTGTTTTGGACTTCAACTCCCACAGGAATTGTGGGAGTTGAAGTCCAAAACACCTGCAGGGCCCAAGTTTTCCCATGACTGAGTTAGAAGGACACTCCAGTAGTTTACAAACAGAGGGCAGGGCTCTCTCTCTCTCTTAAAAGTCCATGAATGGGACAGAGTAAATTGCATCAGCACTTCAGAGCAAAACTTGGAGCATTTCTAGCTGGGGAAAATTCTAGCTGCTCAATGCTCACGCTGAGCCAAAACTAGGCAGTTCCAGTTTCCCTTTCCACCCTTGGGGATGTTCTGCAGAGAACCAAGAAGCAATTGCAGGGGAAAGCAAGAGAGAGTTCTGCGTGGGAACAACCGCTTTCCTTAAACTCAGCTCCCTGCAGATGTTGGACTACAAATCCCGTTCTCCCCATCTGCAAGACCCTGGGCCAAGTTGGAAGAGGACTATCATAAATAAGTTGGAGGAAAACTAGTATCTATCTATCTTACTTAGGAGATCCCTCGTAGCTTTAGGATGATGGCCTTCCAGATATAGTGTCTTGGCAGTGGGTCCATAGGTGACTGTCGAGGATGATGGTCTTCCAGATGTAGTGTCTTAGCAGTGGGTCCATAGGTGATTGTGGAGCGCTTTTCTTGATCCACATCTTCTCCCGCAGTGAGGACATCGATTTCCAGACAAGCATGACTACCTTCCCGCAGAAATAGTACCTATTGATCTTCTCACATTTGCATGCTTTCGAACTGGTAGGTTGGCAGAAGCTGGAGATAACAGCAGGAGCTCACCCCACTCCCCAGATTCGAACCGCCAGCCTTTCGGTCAGCAAGTTCAGCAGCTCAGCAGGTTAACCCACTGCTCCACTAGGGGGTTAACTACAAAACCATAATTTTGACTCCCAAACCTGTCCTTGATTTATACATCATTCATTCAGTGAGTATTCGGAACTAACAAATGCATTTGGGACATTGTTTATGTGCCAACATCGCTTGATCCAAAGTGCCATCTTAAATGTCCCATTTCCAATAGGTTGTGACAAACTTCCTTGCAACAAGCCATTGTATATGCGATGGCCAATGTTTACCTATGTATTTTCTTTGAAGAGATTCAAGAAAAACAGCAAAAATAGGTGTTTGTGGAGAGAGGACTCTAACTTACTTACTTACTTACTTACTTACTTACTTACTTACATACTAATGCGATCCCTCATATCTCGAGGAAGATGGTCCTCCAGATGTGGTGTCTTGGTGGTGAGTCCGTAGGTGGCTGTGGAGCCCTATTCTTGATCCGCATGTTCTCCAGCAGTAAGGACATTGGTTTCCAGATGGAAGGTGGTCCCAGTCAGGGTTGGCTTGATGCACCTTCCTCTTGGCACGTTTCTCCTTTTCACCCTCCATTCGTGCCTCTTTGAATTCCACAACACTGCTGGTCACAGCTGACCTCCAGTTAGAGTACTCAAGGGCCAGGGCTTCCCAGTTCTCGGTGTCTATGTCACAGTTTTTAAAGTTGGCTTTAAGTCCATCTTTTAATCTCTTTTCCTGTCCACCAACATTACATTTCCTGTCCTTCAGTTTGGAGTAGAGTAAATGCTTTGGGAGACAGAGATCAGGCATTTGGACAATGTGGCCAGTCCAGCGGAGTTGAAGCAAAGACCACCAGCATTGAAGTGATACTCTTCTGCCATCTATCTACCTATCCACATAATAAAAGTGAAAAAAAAACGTATGTATATGTGGCTGGGGTGTCCACTTACACAGACAAGTTCCACAAATGGCCACCACTCAGGAGACACCAAAGGACCTCCCTCAAATGACATTGCAGTTTATAGCGAGTGCCATGAACATGTCCAAGAGCCCTGCCAATGTCAACCACAAATGCCATACTGCCCACCACCCAAGTGAAGTATTTTATACGGGGACAATTTCATCCTAGATTTTATGTGTTTCCTCCACCACAGTCATCCCAGTGTTTCTTACTCTCTCCATTGGTGTGGAATTTGCTTGACCCTGCCAACTGCTTCTCTCATATCCCTTTCCTATTTTTTCTATGGAACACAGCAAACAAAGGAATTGATCAGCAACTGAACATATTAGAGAGGTTTGGAGAGAATTCACCATGATTTATAGGAGTTGTAGGCACTGGGGTGTATCATTCTCCTGCAATCTAAGAGCATTCAGAACTCCACCAATGAGGGACCTGGAAAACCCACATCACCATAAATAAGTTGGAAGAAGACTATCATAAATAATCCGGATGAACTATCATTTATAAGTTGGAAGAACTATTATAAATGATTTGGAGAAAGAATATCATAAATAAATTGGAGGAAGGCTATCATAAATAATCTGGATGAACTGTCATTTATAAGTTGAAGGAACAATTATAAATAAGTTGTAGGAAGACTTATCAAAAATAGCTCCACTCACAGTGGACAGGTTGAACTACAGATCCTACCATCCCCATCTGCAAGGCCAGGTTGGAGAAAGACTATCATAAATAAATTGGAGGAAGACTGTCATAAATGATCTGGATGAACTATTATACATTGGAGGACTATTATAAATAAGTTGGAGGGGAAAGATCATAAATAAGTTGAAGGAAGACTATCATAATGAATATGGATGAACTATGACTTATAACTTGGAGGAACTATTATAAATAAGTTGGAAGAAGACTATCATAAATAGCTCTGCTCACTGCAGATGGGTTGGACTACAGATCCTATCATCCCCATCTGTGAGGCCAGATTGGAGGAAGACTGTCATAAAATAGCTCAGCTCCTTACAGATGGGTTGGACTACAAATCCCACCATACCCATCACCAAGGCCAGGTTGGAGGAAAACAACTATATGTTGGAGGAGGGCTACCACAAATAGCTCAGCTCCCTGCAGCTGGGTTGGACTACAAAGCCATCTGCAAGGAAGACTGTCATAAATAGCATCATCTGTGAGAACCAGACAGTGAGAACCAGACAGAGAAATAAAATAAAAAAAAAATAGAGATAAAATCCTAAAATTAAAAAGTGCTACACATCAGAATGATAAGGGTAAAAGTGCTTCATTTACTCCATTGTGGTGACATAGGAACTCTTGGGGAACCAATTGCTTCCTACAAATAGAACAGTGGAACAATAGTGTAGTAAAAGTTTGTTCTGAAAACTGCTATCAGTGCCCTCTAACTAGTTATTCCCTGCCCTCTGCTCAGTAGGGCACAATCTCAGGGAAGGGGGAAATAACATTCAAACTTTAGCCATTGGACTTTACTTTGGGCGATATTCTCCCAGATAAATATATTACAACCTTTGCCCTGTAAATGCAAACAGTTCCTCTGTTGATTTGCCCTAAGAAAGGTTCCAGTTAGAAAACTACAAAGCCATAGAATGGGAGAGAAAAAAAGAAACTTGGCTTTTACTTTTATTGTTGTTGTTATCATTATTACACTGGCCAACAAATATTTTGATGCCTCCAATGTTGTCCCTGTTTCTGGGCATATTTGATCTGCTGATTCCAAAAGCGGCACCAGTTTTCTCCTTTTGGCTCTAGTTTTTGAGATACAGAATATATGCCGTCTACTAGTCACCCATAGAAAACCATAATAAGCATATCTAAGAAACGAGAGCTGATGTGGTCTATCCAAAGCAATTTTCTGCTTCGCTGCCTCAAATGATCCCAGGAACAGCCCTAAACACCAAGAATTTTTTATTGTTGAGCTGTGTTGTCTACTTATATGGGGGTTTTAAATGTATATAGTCTGATTTGGTACACTAACGTATTTGGATGGAACATAACCAGTGAATACCAGGAGCTGTAGGCTGTGTTTCTGGAAAATATTCAGAGGTAGCAAGACCATGTCTGAGTATTCCTGGCCTAAGAAAACTCTATGAAATTAATGGGGTTTTCATAAGTCAACAGAGGATTAGAAGGCACATGTTGATAATTTTTTTAAGGTGAGCTGTCTTTTTCTGAAAGCTTCAAAGAGAGGTATTCCACCCTTTTTTGCTAGAAAAGGGTATACAAGGGGGTTTGGAGTGGCTGCGGGTCATCGAAACAACCTGGAGAGCCACATAGGAGCCCAGGGTTTCTTGCGGTCTTGCCTTTGTATGTGCTGCAGGATTCTTTCAAGAGCAGATAAGAAGCTTTAGCGGGGGGGGGGGGGGGGGGGTCTTTTAGACCAGGTGGAAGACAATAGGGAGGTAGTCTTTTGAATCTATCTTTATTTTGGTAGATTGCCCTTAACAAATGATTTGCTCTGATACCTGATGCTACCTCTGAAGAAATTAGGTCAAAGGTTCCCAAAGTTTGGTGTGTCTGAATTGATAACCAATTCCTGGCTTTTAGATAGGCAGTGAGGACACATGGGCACATCCAGTTGTTGGCAAAGGGCATCATTCCCGTCCTGTTTTAAATTCCTTCTTCAGTTTACTATAAACCAAAAATGAGCTGCGGTGGCTTAAACCCTTGGGCTGCTGAACTGCTAATCTGAAGGCTTGCAGTTCGATCTGCGAGATGGGGTGAGCTCCCGTCTGTCAGCTCCAGTTCCTGCCAACCTAGCAGTTTGAAAACATGCAAATGTGAGTAGATAAATAGGTACCACTTTAGTGTGAAAAGACAAAGAGATACTCCAAATCTTGATGCCACATAATCAGGAGATGACAGTGCAGGCACCTTCCCAGAGCCAGAGATGAACACTGCCTCCAGAATCCGGAAATGAAAGGAGAAGCCTCTGCTTATGTTTGTGTTTGCATGTCTCATTGTATATGATTGTAAAGACACTGAATGTTTGCTATGTATGTAAATGCTGCAGTCCATTCTGAGTCCCCTATGGGAGTAGGGCGAATATAAAGAAAATGTTTTGTTGTTGTTATTGTTATTATTATTATTATTATTATTATTATTATTATTGTATTGTCGAAGGCTTTCATGGCTGGAATCACTGGATTGTTATAGGTTTTTTAGGGCTATATGGCCATGGTCTAGAGGCATTTCTTTTCCCTGACATTTCACCTGCATCTGTGGCAAGCATCCTCAGAGGTAGTGAGGTATGCGGTATAGGGAAGCTAATGAGGAAACACAACATACAAACCACCTACAGACCCACCAAGAAAATCCAACAAATGCTACGTTCAGCAAAGGACAAGAGGGATCCTCTCACCTCTGCAGGAGTCTACCATGTACCATGCAGCTGTGGACAAGTCTACATAAGGACCACCAAACGCAGCATTGCCCAGACACGCATCAAGGAACATGAAAGGCACTGCAGACTAATTCAGTCAGAGAAATCAGCCATAGCAGAGCACCTGATGAACCAGCCTGGACACAGCATATTATTTGAGAACACAGAAATGCTGGACCACACCAACAACCACCATGTCAGACTACACAGAGAAGCCATTGAAATCCACAAGCATGTGGACAATTTCAACAGAAAGGAAGAAACCATGAAAATGAACAAAATCTGGCTACCAGTATTAAAAAACTCAAAAATTACAACAGCAAAACAACAGAGAGTAAACAATCAGGCACATCAAATCACCTCTCAAAGAAAGATTCCCCCAGGCACTTCCAAGCCATTAAATGCTTATCAAGGTGGTAGGTTGAAACATTCACACCTAGCTCCAGCAGACAAAAGTCCTTTGTCCCACTCTGGTCATTCAACAGATATACAAACCCATTTTCCTACTTCCAACAGACCTCACTACCTCTGAGGATGCTTGCCATAGATGCAGGCGAAACGTCAGGAGAAAAAAATGCCTCTAGACCATGGCCATATAGCCCGAAAAAAAACCTACAACAACCCATTATTATTATTATTTAAAATTAAAATAATCCCTCTATGTGTCTTCTTTGGAATCTCAGATCAGTTGTGTTTTCTAGGTTGTCTCTGCTTGGGGAAATTTTGGAACATCAGTTTGGACTGATGTTGGGCAATTTTAGGGCAGTACCCCCAATCATTACATTAGGGGGTGTTTGAAGATTTCTGGGTGGACTTAAGGGACTCCTGTTATGGTTCCCAAGTGCCCTATGCAACCCACATCTCACACTTTGTCCACTCCTGTTCTAAAAAGACTCACAATTCCTGCTCATAGTCTACTGTGTCAGATACTTTTTGGTATCTTGAGATAAATAATAATAATGTTGTTGCAGAAATCCAAAGTATACCGACACACCCAGACTACCTTTGTGAGCTGATGCTGCAATGGCCCTGCTGAAATACTTCTGGAGATTGCGACCCCCTCGCCTGTCACTTCATCAAAGCAAGAGATGCCTCACCTCTCCAATCGTCTCACACTATGACGCCATAAATTTGGGGGAACAGGAGGTACCCGAGTACTTCAATTTTGCAAGTGACGTTATGGACAGATGGATGCAGATGGAAAAGGTAAGGGTGCTATTCCTTTTGGGAAAAAATAGTGAAAAAGCAGGTCATTCAGTGCAGGCAGCATACAGATCTCTCCTTCAACACAGAGGCTTCCTTTCCCGATGCTCCTGTGTTCCTCATCATTCATGTGCCCTTGCTTTCCCATTAGCTACCCTTCTCTTTGACTATTGGTGACAGAATTCCTGGTTAAGATGGTATGAGACTCTGTGCATTGCATCACTGGTTACCAATCTTATTTGTGCCAGGATGGAACAACGCCCCTGAACCCAGTCTTCTGGTGGGTAAATGAACAGAAAGAAGAGGTGAAGTGGACCTATGAAGAACTGGCCGTCTTGTCCCGAAAAGCAGCTAATGTGCTTACTGGTCCGTGCGGCTTGCAGAGAGGTGATCGACTCCTGATGATTCTCCCAAGAATTCCTGAGTGGTGGTTACTTGTTCTGGCTAGTATACGGACAGGTTCGTAAGTATTACAGGAGAGAATATTCTTTGTCACTAGTCAGGGCTTCCAGCGCCGTGGGGCAGTGAATAAATACTGAATTTGACCCTAGTTCCCTGGATAGATTCCATGTTTAATGGAATCTATCCAAAGTGCTGAAACCTGTTCTCTAAATAGTTTCAGCACTTTGGATAGATCCTGTAAAATCGTGGCCAGTTAACACTTCCCAACAAATGATTCCCTCCAGGCAGGAAGCAGCCAGGCTTTGAAGCTGTAAGGCCATTATATGCTTTTTTTTCATGCCAGAAGCAACTTGAGAAACTGCAAGTTGCTTCTGGTGTGAGAGAATCGGACGTCTGCAAGGACATTGCCCAGGGGACACCCAGATGTTTGAAGTTTTACCATCCTTCTCTCATGTCCCCGTATGGGGAGCTGGAGCTGACAGAGGAAGCTCAACCTGCTCTCCCTGGATTTGAACCAGCAGTCTTGCCCGCACAAGTGTTTAACCCATTGCGCCACTGGAGGCTCTATTAAATGCTAATCAAGGTGGCAAATTTCAACATCCACACTTGCCTCAAGCAGAGAAGAGTTCTTACTCCCACCCTGGATGTTATTCCACAGATATATAAACCTCACTTATAGAATCATAGAATCAAAGAGTTGAAAGAGACCTCATGGGCCATCCAGTCCAATCCCCTGCCAAGAAGCAGGAATATTGCATTCAAATCACCCCTGACAGATGGCCATCCAGCCTCTGTATAAAAGCTTCCAAAGACGGAGCCTCCACCACACTCCGGAGCAGAGAGTTCCACTGCTGAACGGCTCTCACAGTCAGGAAGTTCTTCCTCATGTTCAGATGGAATCTCCTTTCTTGTAGTTTGAAGCCATTGTTCCGCATCCTAGTCTCCAGGGAAGCAGAAAACAAGCTTGCTCCCTCCTCCCTGTGACTTCCTCTCACATATTTATGCTTGCCTAGTTTCCAACAGACTTCACAATCTCTGAGGATGCCTGTCATAGACGTGGGCAAAATATCAGAAGAGAATGCTTCTGGAACTTGGCCATACAGCCCAGAAAATCCACAGCAACCCAGTGATTCTGGCCATGAAAGCCTTCAACAACACATCCTGTAAAATGTTTCCCTAAACCTGGAGAGGTTGCTGTAAAACCAATTTAGATTTACCTCTCTCAAGTTCCAGACCACTGGTTATCTCAAGGTTGCAGAGATACTCGGAGAGAACAGAACAACTTAGAGGAAATGGGCTGTGGTCAGAATTCTGTTGGTTACTAATGCATGTGTAAGTTATTTAACAGAGGCAGCTGATATTTGTGGAAGCAGAATAGCACATGCAGTGGCACCATGCATGCAAGTATTCGTGTGCATGTACAAGTATTCATGTGCAGGCACAGACAACATTGGTGCATGCACGTGTGCATTCAGTTGCACAGAGGTTGCACCCTCAGCTGATCATCCACCTAAGGTTTCACATTTGCAACATGAATATGAATATGCTCCTAGATCTGAATATGCTCCTAGATGTTTTACTATTCTTCCTGATCATAAGAGCTGTTCTGCAGTGGAATATGCTGCCTCTTCACAGGGTGGTGGACTCTCCTTCTTTGGATGTATTTAAGCAAAGGCTGGATGGCTATCTGTCAGGAGTGCTTTGATTGTGTTTTCCTGCATGGCAGCAGGAAGTTGGACTGGATGGTCCTTGGGGTCTCTTCCACCTCTTGGATTCCATTATTCTAATACTGAGAATTGGGTAATTCTCCCCAATAATTTATCAGAAATATACTTCCTGTCTGCCATTTTTAAAGTACTTAATGAATTTATTTTTTTAATCGTGTCAGAAGGGAATTGAGAATATGCTGCAAATTGCTTCTTCTTGTTTTTTGTTTGTTTGTTTGTTTGTTTGTCATGTCAGGAGAGACTTGAGAAACTGCAAGTCGCTTCAGGCGTGAGAGAATTGGCCGTCTGCAAGGATGTTGCCCAGGGGACGCCTGGATGATTTTTTTGTGTGAGAGAATTGGCCATCTGCAAAGATGGTACCCAGCGGACCCCTGGATGTGTTACCATCCTGTGGGAGGCCTCTCTCATGTCCCTGCCTGAGAAGCTGGAACTGACAGATGAGAGCTCATCCCATCTTTTAGGTTTTTGCGACATTGGATTTTCCCGGCTTGGTTTCCTGGCTTGGCATGTTAATTTACTGTTAAATGAATTTGTTGATGATTTGTAAAATGTTTTTTTAAATGCTTTTGCTGTTTTAGTTGTAATTCTTATGGTATATATGTTGTTAGCATCATTTGATGCCTAAGTGAGGCCGCACCGAGTCCTCCTTGTGGGGAGAAGGGCGTGATAGAAATGTACGAAATAAAAATAAAACCTTCAGGTCTTTAGGTCAGCAGTTCAGCCGGCACAAGGGTCTAATACATTGTGCCAACCGCAGCTCCGAATGAATTGATCAAAACCATATAGGGTTTTATAGGTCACAGTCATTTTGCCCAGAAATTGACCAGTGAAGCCGTTTCAACCCAGGATTTGTGTGATCCCTGCATCCAGTCTCATAGCTGCAGCATTTTGAACCTGCCAGACTTTCTGAACACTTTCCAAAGGTTGTCCACATATGGAGTGCAATGCAATAATCTAAGTGGAATGTAATTAAGACAGATGTTACTGTGGCCAGATATGATATCTCAAAGGACTGGCAGAGCTGGCATACATATTTGAATAGTGCAAACACACTCCCGGCTAACACTGAAACCTGGGCCTCCATCAGGATGCCCAAGCTATGAGCCTGAGATTTCAGGAAAAGTGTAACCTTATCCAACACAAGCTGAATCTCTATTCCCTGATCTGCCTTTGACTGTCCAGAAGCACCTTTGTACTGTATGATTTGGTTTAAGTTTCAGTTAGTTTTTCCTCATCCCATTTATTCCAGACCAGCACCCCTGAGTCATAATCTAATATTTTTCCCTGCAACAGCTTAGATGGAAAACACTAAATGATCACTGAATGAGCATCACTAAGCATGGAGACTGGGTACTTCTTTCTCATTTCATTCACCTGCTTCTTTTCCAGGCATTATTTTCATTCCAGGGACGTCCCAACTAACAGCAAAAGACATTTCCTATAGACTCCAGGCCTCCAAAGCCAAAGGCATTGCAGTCAGTGATACATTGGCCCCTGCAGTGGATTCAGTTGCGTCCGAATGCAAGTTGCTGAAAACCAAGCTTATTGTGTCTAAAGATGGCAGGGATGGCTGGCTGAATTTCAAGGAACTTTTGCAGTAAGTATTGTAAAGTTAATGCATAACCAGATGTGGCCTTCAAGCATTTTGGACTATTGCCACCATAGGCTGACCTTACCATTGACCATGTTGGGTGAGGCCAATCAAAAGTCTGGATCACACTTTTGTGTGTTTGTGAATTAGAGCAATTAATGAAGATAGATATATTTGTAAAATGTTATATGAATAGCACATATGAAAGTTAACAAAATTAATCAAGGAATACAAACACGAAGAAAAGAATACTCTGTTTTAATCTGAATTTATTTTCCCAAGAGAAAAGGGTCAGGGATTGTTGTAGAAGCCACAAGCCTTCTAGATATTCACAGATCTACTATTAGATCATCTCATCTAGTATTTTGTCTGTTATTTATATCAGATTGTTTATTTGTTTGTTTACAGTATTTATATTCCGCCCTTCTCACCCAGCAGGGGACTCAGGGCGGATTACAGTGCACATATACATGACAAACATTCAATGCCATTAGACATACAACATATATATACAGACAAAGGGGCAATTTAACATTCCAGCTTTCCAGGTTCATGAAAGTATGCTCAATTCCAGCCACAAGGGGAGATGCCACTTCACCGTCCACTTGTGACACCAAGTCCTTGATGGAGTACATACTCATTCTTATGTACACTTCTGGAAGGTTTTGTCGTGTTGTAAATTAATTAAATTACCCTCTCTGCATAAAGCGGTACCTACATTTCCTACTTGACAGGTGCAACTGTCTTTTGAGCTGCATAGGTTGTCAGTAAGCTAGATTATTAATGATTGGGAGCTCACTCTGACCCGGGCTGGCTTCAAACTCATGACCTCTTGGTTAGTAGTGATTTAATGCAGCTGGCTACCAACTAGCTGCACTACAGCCCGGTCCAGATGGAATTGCCCTCTATTTTCCTACATTATCCTTTCTCCCTGTTTTGAAGATGAAGATACCATTCACATTCCCGCAGTCTTCTGGCAGTTTAGATTGTTACTGGAAGAACAAGACTTTTTGTTGTGTTTCAGCTAAAGGCTGAAGATGAGGGGATTGTTCAGTCAGAGGTTGTGAGGAATTATGAGCTTTCCAGTGTAGGAAATGGGGGGATTTTGGATCATGATTCTTTCTGGGAGGATAGGTCTGTGTCTGGTCAAAAAGAAACAGCTTCAGAGCATGGAGGAGATGGAGATGCTTTGGCATCAGAAGATAGGGAAGACCTTTCCCCTGGTCAGTCCTTGGCAACAGAAGATAAGGAGCTGGAAGGGAAAGATCTTTCTCCTGGGAAAACACCTGAGGTCAGTAGGAGTATGAGACTCAATCTCCAAGAGGAAGGAGCCAGGTTACGGAGGTTACAGAGACTCCATGAGAAATCCTTGAAACAGACCAGATGTCAAAGGCATGACTTCATGGCTTGAGGACCTTAAATTAAAGTGTTGTTTACTGAAAGGGTTAGAGCAGGCAACACTGCGTTACCGTGTACACCTTGGGTCTTGTTCTCATTCCATGTTCAAGTCTATGTCTAAGATCTTTGGGGAAGTCTTGTGCTCATCTTAATAAATTCATGTTTTGGAAGAAGTTCCTGTGTTCCTGGTTATGGATTTGATTCCTGGTTTTTTCATGTTCCTTGTCACTTTTGAACAGAACTTTGATGTGTGGAGCATTGCCCTTTGAAAGCCTTTTTCCTATTGCTTTCTGGACATCGCTTTTTACATTGCCTTTTGCCTTTTTATATTTGCTTTCTTCAATAAACTGTTTAGTCAGTACTACTGGACTCTGTGTGGTGTTGGGTGCAAAGGTGAATTCAGACCAGAGTGCAACACTTTTGTTGAACTGTGTGGAAACCAAGGGTGGGCCCGTTCAATATATGTCCAAACTGTGGGTGTGACTAATGTACAGGAAATATGAGTTTCAAGCAAAAATCCAATGGATTTCTGCCAAGGGCTCCTGATGCAGACTTCCACTGCTGGAAAATGTGCCAGAATTGAAATTATGAAATAGAAATCCATTATGCAAGTTACATGTTGTTTGTCGATGTTATGTTTTTTTAAGGGCTGCACCTGCTGATCACAATTGTGTTAGAACAAAGAGTGATGACACTTTAGCCATCTACTTTACCAGTGGGACCACAGGGACTCCCAAAATGGTGGCACATTCCCACTCCTGCTATGGCATTGGATTGACAACTATTGGCAGGTAACGTCTATTGACTATTTTCACATTCTGTGATACTACATTTGTGACTGATACTGATACTGATACAGTTGGGAACAGGAGATCCCATGAGATGAGAGGACATTTAGACTGACTTGAACATTGACCAGGTGAATGAAACATTCAGGCTGAACACAGCAGAGTCCAAGGTTGGCAAGCCAGAAAAAGGGATGGGCAGTTGTGACCCTCCCAGAGTTGTTGGACTTCTGCTCTCGGCATCCTTCAGCTTGAGCTGTACTAGCTATGACTAATGGAGTTGCAATCCAAAAATATTGGTGTGGGGAGTGTACTGTTGTATACTGCAAGTTACAGCATAGCTTTGAGAAATTCCATATCCAAATAGTAATCTGAAGGGCTGATTGATTATTTAAAGATAATGGATATTTAATTAAAATAAACTCATTAAAATTAATGAGATTTGTACAAATTGTAAATAATCAATCACAGTTCATTAGAGACTGGATATGGGTTTACCTTCCATTTTGGCAAAAGCAAACAATTTGAACAGACCTCTGAGGATGCCTGCCATAGATATGGCGAAATGTCAGGAGAGAATGCTTCTGGAACATGGCCAGACAGCCCGGAAAACTCACAGCAGTCCAATTTCATTTAAAGTATCTCAGCACAGTAAAATATCTTTTACAATAATAAAACAGTTTATTACAGAACCAAAAATAAAGATCTAGAAAAGTGCATGGACAACTAAATGAGTCTCTCTGAAGGGACGGCAGAAGCATCTCAATGAACATTTAATTACATGTACGGAAGGAGGCAGGGCAGGGCTCCTGAAAATGTGATTCCTAAGAGATTATGAAGCAAGGCAAGCTACTGAAAAACTCTGACAAGATGAAGGAAGATAGCTGTTCTCTCTTAACTTCCAGCTTTCAGACACAGATGAAACATGGCTAATGCCTTACAAGCAGAGGTCTAGGGAAGGACACATGGAGCACCAACTGAAAGTTGAACCATAGACAGTAAGAGAGAACCAGTACCTTGTGGATCCCCTGTCTTCCTCCGTAGCTTCTTCGGAATTAATGTAATATCCAGCCTTGCAATCCTATTGCACCACAACCAAATGAACCTCACAAACTACAACATGGTCACTAAGGCCTCCCCTACCGATCATAGCAAAGGGGAGGAACTATTCTGAAGAAAGAGGTGTTTCTCAGGGATTCTGTTTCTATTTAATTTAGAGTATTCCACACCAAATGTAGCAATCTTGAACTTGGCTTGGTAGCAGTGGTTACTGGCGACCTCCATCTTAGTGGCATGGAGAAAGTGTTTCAGGAGTTAATCCAAACTTCAAAGGAGCTGTCCAAGTTGCTGAATATAAGGTTCAGATTTAAAGTTGAAACCGATTTCACCATGCACTGAGTAGGAAGCCATGGATGTAAATAAGCGCTTTGCTCAGACCTTCCAAGGAACATGGAGGACAATGCAGGGATTGCTGTGGAGTGGGCTGAAGTGCTGATTTTCGCTACCAGGTCTCTTTGTGAATCCTAAATTGGATTTGCAATAGTGCAGAGTCCTGCAACTTTTTTCCCAGGAGTCTGTTGCTGTGAGCCAGTTATTGACTAAGAGACATTATTTTCCCCTGAACAGGAGCTTCATGAATCTGAGCCGTTCATCTGTATTCTGGAACCTATCAGACCCAGGATGGGTAAAGTCGGCCTGGTGCTGTTTGTTTACTCCATGGATTAATGGCGCATGTGTCTTTATACATCACTTGCCGGTGTTTGACCCTACAGTTGTATTAAATGTAAGGACACCTGCTGAAATCCAAGATGCCTGTTCCAATTTAAACTGATTTGTTTAGAGCATAAGAATCACCCCCAGTTTATCCCATAGTGTCTCCAGGTACAATTGGGAAATACTCTGACTTAGACCCTGGAAGGTTCATATGAGAGTTTTTTAAGCTTCAGAAACACTCCAAACAGCTTTACAGAAATATAAAAAGATATATTAAAAAGAGAAACTAAAAACTACTGAATGGAATTAAAAATAATGAAATCGTAGCACTAAATGGGTTTGTAGCCCTAAATGAAATTGTTGCACTAAACTTGTGGAGAGCTATGTTCAGATCTTTTGGTAGCTCATTTGAGTGTCTCTGTCTCAGGGGAAGGAACAGACAGCCCCCGTCAAGAAAACCCCATATATGCAATGCCTTAAGGTCACCATAAACTAGAAATTACTTGGAGGCACAGAACAGCACACAATACTTCAAAAGCAATGGTCACTAAATGTTGTGGGTTCCAGTTTAGCATATCTTTGAAGGGAGTTCTAGAACCTGGGAGCAGCTGCCAAGAAAGCTCTCTTGCTTGTTCCAACTAGCAATATTGTGAGGGAGACAGGACAGACAAAAGGCTTCCTCAGAAGACTTCAAAACATAGGCATAGGAAGATGGCCCTTCAGTGATGGTACTTTTGTTTCTTCTACTAGACTCTTGCCAGTTATCCAGTCACCAACTTCTGCACACCTCCTACTGGATACCGGATGCTGGTACAGCATGATATCACAAGGTATTTTTCATCATGTGACTCACAATACAGCTGGCTCTCCACATCCACAAAAGCCAGAAAATTCAAATACAATTTAGGGCAAGGCCCCTAAGTGCTCCCCATACTTTCCAAGCAGGCATCTGGGGGAATCCTTGAGTGGTAGTGTGCACAAAAAAAGTATCAATTCCTCCTGTTGCTTCCTCCCTCCCAAAGTCTGGGTCCATGTAAATATTCACATAGCAGCCCAACTTCAAGAAGGAGATCGATTGCTTCTTCTGCCCACCTCTGCCCACCTGGGGCTGCTGTGTGCACATCCACATTATCACCCTGTATTCTCTGGGTTACTTATCATCCCCGACCTGCTCCACCCAATGGGTACAACGTGGCTAGTGTCCCTCACTCATCACCTGGAGTAACACTACCTGGAGGAACAAAGCAATCAGAGAAGGGAGGGGTGAAAAAGTGGCTGATTCCTCCTCTCCCCTCTCCTGACTCACTCTGGCACCTTCTGGCCAACATCACTCCATGCGATAAGTGACGGACACTAGCCATGTTGTGCCCGATGGCCATGACAATGATAAGAACAGGAGGTGGTGGTAAAAGTGGCTATCTGGTGAAATCAAACCAGGTTCAGCACTGATGGGTGGGCCAGACTCCTTCCTGTGTCAGCAATGACGAGAGGGGTTGTGGTCAATACCACCCCAAGCCCGATCTGGAATTCGACACTCTGGATCAGTCCAGGAATAAGGTGTTGATTCTTTTGCAGGACTGTTGTGAGTTTTATTCTTGATATTAGTAATTTTTAATTATGTTTTTCTTTTTTATCTGTGACTTCCTTTTGTTATACATGTCTGTGCTGTGATCTTGTTAGTGTAGACCAGGCATGGGCAAACTTGGACCCTCCAGGTGTTTTGGACTTCAACTCCCACAATTCCTAACAGGCAGTAGCCTGTTAGGAATTGTGGGAGATGAAGTCCAAAACACCTGGAGGGTCCAAGTTTGCCCATGCCTAGTCTACACTAACAAAGGCTGTTGTTGTGTTGCGTCCATATGTAGAGCCACCCTAAGACACAAATAGACTCTGATCTGTTCCAAATCAATGTAGCAATGTAGAATAAATTAATTAAGAAGATATTAATCTACTGTCATAGATCTGGCTAAATTTAACCAGAGGTACTAGTCACTATAACCACAGATTGTTTTTAATTAGATTTCTAATTGCTCAGAAAGCCCATAAACACGTTGCAATATTTCAGAAAGTTATCAGCTGGTTTGTTTTTTAAAATTCCATGTTAATTTGGCAGTCTAGGCGAAGTCTCCAACCTTCACCCTCCATTTGTTCTATCTTTCTCATTGTTGTCTTGCCTTGTGTCATTGTGTTATATAAGTGCACATGCATACACCATACATCATACACATACCCCTAGGAATGTCTGCTTCCATCACCAAGAAACATTTTATCTCCATCGAACTCCACTGGGGGACCATTTCATACTCCTGCAGGTTCAGAAGGTCAAGGCTAGAAATCCTGCCAAGAAAACCCTGTGATAGTGTTGCCTTCAGGCCACCAAAAGTCAGAAACAACTGAAGGCACACAACAAGGCAATCTATTCTATAACATTTTGTTGCAAATTTCACTCATGGCTTTACTGAGGTTTGTAATCTTTTCGTGTAGGTACAAATTCATGAGTCTGAACCACTGTGTGACAGGAGGGGAAGCACTCAACCCAGAAGTGTATGAAAACTGGAAGAAACAAACTGGCCTGGATATCTATGAAGGATATGGACAAACTGAAACAGTATGTATCTTCATTTTGGCACCCCTTTGGCATAAGCAAACCCATGGGGTGGATGCAGCCCCTTGGGCTCTTTCCTCTGGTCCTCCTCTGTCTCCCTGTCCTCACCTTGGGGATGTGGCAGCCGACCATGTTCCCAAGCTGAGAGGAGGGCTGAGGCAGAGATTCACGGCTGCTGAAAGCTCTCTGGAGTAGAAAAAATTAGGGTGGAAAAATGCATGTTTGCTTGAGAATATTGTTATTCTGATGTATTCGTTATTCTTTCTTTATATTGTTTTCAGTTTAATCTTCTAAATCACCTCAAGCTCTTAGTGCCTGCAGGAGGTATTTAAATGCAATCTTTGAAACCAAACCATACTTCACATGCTTTCCATGTTTTTTGGTATTAAAGTGGAAATGTCCACTCTTCCACCCCATTCATGATATAATTCTTCCCCCTCTTTTTTTTTTTTTACAAAGGAAGCAACAAGTAATTTTAGATATTTTCTTCCAACTGCAAGAGAGCTTTCAAAAACCACGTGCTTTTCAAAAGCTGCTTGCAGTCTGGGACATATTCTGTGCAAAATTCATGTGATTCTTTTGCACAGAAAACAGCAGAAATTGTTGCACTCTAGCCTTGAGACACCTTTTCCCCATCATCACACCAGAGTCCATTAGTTCTAACTACAGCAGTTTATTAAAAAAGCATGTGCAAAAGGAAAAAAAGAACATTTCCCAATAATCAGAAGAAAAGGTGCTATAAAATAACAGTAGACCATAAACAAAAGAACAATAGTCCAAAATAGCAAGATATGTGAAGTCAAAGAAGTCAAGATCACAAGCATAAATCCATAAGCATGAAAACAGGAACTTTTCCAAGGCAAAACTCTTTCAGGAACATAGGCAAACACAGGAGACTTGAATAATGAGCTTGAGAGCAGAAACAGGAACCTGACTCTATGGCAATGTTGTCTGCTCTGGAGACACCAAGTAAACAACACTTAATTTAAGCTCAGGTCCAACCAAGAAGCCATGAGATCATTCTTCACACACCTAGGTTTCAAGGACTTCTCACAGAGTCTTTCTGAACACCTAATTATTGTGTTCTTCACTCCCTCCGTGTGGAGACTTAATCTGATATTGCGGGGAAACTCCCCATCAGCTGAAGGCCTATTCCCAAGAGAAACGGACTTTTCCCCCATTGCAAACATTGAAATCCCAAACATCTTCTGTCTCATCTTCAGCTGTCGGCACTTCTCTCTGATCTGAGGTCTGCAATTCACTCTGTTCACACACAGACTCCTCGGTGGGAAACCCATCATCCCTTTCATCCTCTGAGAAATCCCTAGCATCTTGCTGCTGAGCCCCAACAGAAATATTACTTTCAGTGCAGAAAAACCTGCACTTTTTCTGAATCCCAAATTGGGACTCAGTCCCAATTTTCAGCATGTCCTGCTTGGGAAATGGCATTTTCTGTCCAGAGAAAAATATTTCTGCATAGAAATACTTTCTGCTGAGAAATTGCTGTTTCCTATGTAGAAATTTCTGTTTTCTGTACAAAATAATAATGTGTGAAATTTGTAAAGAATACATCACAAACTACAAAGATTCTCATCACTCCAGCATTTTTCTCATCAGGGTTTCTCAACATTCAAAATGTTTTTCAACCATTTTCCAAATATGTTTAAATATTCCCTCCTTCCTTTTGCACCAGATCATTTAACTAAATTACTCTTATTCTGTTTCAGGTAGCAGTATGTGCAAATATAAGAGGAAAGAAAATTAAACCAGGTTCCATGGGAGTGGCAGTTCCACCATATGATGTTCAGGTAAAAGAACAATTGCAAATTTGCAAAATCTGTATCCATCTCAAGATTGACAGGGAATAATATGGAAATATGCATTACCCTCCCAGAATGTTATTGTGACTAGGGAAATATCCATTGCTCTGAGATAGAGGGAAGCCATATTTCAGAAACCCTGGATACCAAATCCTATTAAAATGTTGTTTCAACAGATTATAGATGATGAAGGCAATATCCAGCTTCCAGGGACAGAAGGAGATATTGCTATCAGAATCAAACCAAAGCGGCCATTTTGTCTTTTCCAACAGTATGTCGTAAGTAATCATTTTTTCAGTTCGGCCATTGAATGCTTGCAACATATCAGCCCCTTCACTTTGCAGTAGATCTGGTGATGTTTTCTTTGCTGAAGTTTCTCAGATGTGGAACTATTTGTAAATTTTGCTCATTTAAATTTCTAATTATATTTTACTATAAAAGGGGGACATTCTATAGCAGACCACACAATAAATTTGAAAGCAGGGGCATGATGCAAAGTGAAATAATGGGCATCACTACACAGCTGCTGTAGCCCACATCTCTTCATTGATGACTTTGCCAACTATCAACTATCTTCCATTTATGATAATCTAAAGTATGACCCAAAATGGGCTCCCTGTAGCTCAATGTTGGAGTCCTGAAAAATTTTCTAAATGCCACCTGCTGGCTATTTTGGACATTTGCATAAATCCGTTGTGCAGTGTTTACTGTGAACTCTGCAAAAGATGCTTCATTAAAAGGAAAATGAGCCTGTTTCGCTAGTCTTACAAGTGCTGATTTTTATCAGTTAATGTTTGGTCTTTATTTGTATTTTATATACCTACTAGCTTGGGTACATGGTGTTGCCCAGATTACTTGAGAAATTCAATTTTTTAATTGTACAAAATGCATAAGTTTGTGGGTGAACTACAACTCACATCATGCCAGGTTAACCCCAAAAACTCCATCAGTACTCAAAGTTTCTCATGTTGGGCAAGTGTGCTCTAGATGCATCATCAGTGGGGTTCAATGTGCTCTTTGGCTGTAGGGCAGTGGTTCTCAACCTGTGGGTCCCCGGGTGTTTTGGCCTACAACTTCCAGAAATCCCAGGCAGTTCACCAGCTGTTAGGACATCTGGGGACCCACCGGTTGAGAACCACTGCTGTAGGGTAAACTACAACTCCCACCTATAGTGAGTCAGTCCCCTCAAACCCCTCTAGTAGATTCAGTTAGTCATGGGGGTTCTGTGTGCAAAGTTTGGTCCAAGTCCATCATCAGTGGAGGTCACAGTTTTTCTGGTTGTGGGTGAACTGCAGCTCCCAGAAAAGGAAGATAACCACCCCCCCCCCAAAAAAAACCCTTCTGTAATCAAATTTGGAAGTATCAGGCATGCATGCCAAGTTTAGTACAAATCCATCAGTGTCTGGGTTAACAGTGTTCTCCAGATGTAGGTGAACTACAATTCTCCTAAATCAAGGTGAATTTCCCCCAGATGCCTCTAGTATTTTTTGCTGGTCATGGGGACTCCGTATGCTAAGTTTGGTCCAATTCCATCTTTGGTGGAATTCAGAGTGCTCTTAGATTGCAGGTACCTACAACTCCTATAAATCCCAGTACCTACAATTTCTATAAATCATGGTGAATTCTCCCCAAACCTCTCTAGTATGTTCAGTTGCTGATCAATTCCTCAGTTTGTTGTGTGCCATATGGGGAGAGTCAGAAACACTGAAATGTCTGTGGTGAAGGAAACACATAAAATCTAGAATGAATTTTTTCCCGTATGAAAGCTTTCACTTGTTTGGTGGACAGTGTAGTGTTTTTGGAGGGCATTGGCAGGGCTCTTGGACATGTTCATGGTGCTCACTACAAACTGCAATGTCATTTGAGGGAAGGCCATTGGTGTCTCCTGAAGAGTGGGAACTATAGCTGTTTGTGGAGGCAGGAGCTTGTCTGTGTAAGTGGACACTCCAGCCACATGCACACATACACATTTTCACTTTTATTATGTGTAAAAATTTATAAACATCCAACATGCAAATTTGGTTCTATGAATGAAGATAATGTACTTAAAAGGATATTTTGTATGTTCTGCTGCTATAGATAAGTACTTGTTAAGTACATTTTCAAAAATTTATTTCATACCCCTATGTACAGGGGGTCACAAAGTTTAAGAAGCCCTTTTTATTTTGTGTCAAAAGCATTGAATAGAATGTTGTAAAGCAATGCTTTGGGTTGGAAAGATTAGCCATTTACATGAAACATTGCCCATGGGACACCCAACTGTATTTACTCAGTCTTCAAGGAGGCTCTTTCCCTGTTCCCCTGATCAGATGCCATATGGCACACAGAGCATGAAGCTGAAATGAAGTCATCCCAAAGGGCAGGGCATCCTGTCTGACTACCCCCAGCCATCCTCTGTCTCTGTCTATCTATCTATCTATCTATCTATCTATCTATCTATCTATCTGGTGGAATATGAAAATTCTGCCTCACCGTACTCCTTTGTCTTGAGGTGTCAATTGAATGTTATGGAAATCATATCTGATTGGTTCTAGGATAACCCTGAGAAAACTGCAGCCAGTGAGCGCGGGGATTTTTACTCCACTGGCGACAGAGGGCTTATTGATGAAGAAGGCTACATTTGGTTTGTTGGAAGGTCGGATGATGTTATTAATTCCTCTGGGTAAGTTCCCTTGAGATGAGTTTCATTTGGAAGCTTGCTTGGTTGGTGTGCATTTAGCCCCCAGTAGATCAAGGAATGTCTGTGTCCTCCCTTAGATACCGTATTGGCCCCTTTGAAGTGGAAAGTGCCTTGATCGAACACCCAGCAGTTGTCGAATCTGCTGTTGTCAGCAGCCCAGACCCTGTCAGAACAGAGGTAATGAGAAACAGCTCGCTTCCCATTCTGTCCCTTCCCCAAGTTGATTCTTGATGACGTTCTCAGAAAACAATGGGACCTGAGTATCTGCTTTACTCCTGTAATCTTGCCAGCCCAAGGGCCATCCCAAGATGGTTCATTTCTGAGAGAATGCAGAATTATTTCTCTGAGTTGTTAATACTTAAAATTGGCATCCTACAGGTGGTGAAAGCTTTTATAGTCTTGTCTCCGAATTATACATCACATGATCCAGAAAAGCTTACCAAGGAACTTCAAGATCATGTAAAAAAGGTCACTGCTCCCTACAAATATCCCAGAAAGGCAAGTATCCTCCTGCTATTTAATAGAAAGGTTCATAGAATTTTAGAACTGGAAGGGAGGGAAAGGGCTATTTTGTCCAACTCCTGTTATACAATAATACTCAATTAAAAGACTACAGAAAGATGTACATCCAACTTCTGCTCAAAGTCTCCCAAAGACAGAAATTCTAAGGCTAAGGCCACATAGGTTAGCTAGTTCAACTCCATTCTGCCCTGCAGGAAAAGCACCATCAAAGCACTCCCGACAGATGGCCACCCAGCCTCTGTTTAAAAACCTCCAGAGAAGGAGCCTCTATCAGACTCCAATGCAAAGAGTTCCACTGTTGAATAGCTCTTTTTACAGTCAGGAAGTTCTTCCTAATGTTCAGATGGAATCACCTTTCCTGTAATTTGAACCCATTGCCCCATTGAGTCCTCCAGGACAGCAGAAAAACAAGCCTGATTCCACTTCCTTTCAAATATTTATACGTGGCTCCTCTCATGTTTCAACTCAACCTTCTCTTCTGAGGTTAAACAGACCCAGCTCTTTAAGATGTTCCTCAAAAGGATTCATGTTCTCCAGACCTTTGACCATTTTAGTTGTTCTCCTCTGGACATCTTCCTGCTTGTCCATATCACTCTTAAAATTGTGATGCCGAGAATTGGATACAGCATTATTCCAGTTGAAGTGTGACCAAAACACAATAGAGGGGTAACCTGACTTCCCTTGATCCCGAGTCAATTTATTCCACTGTTGAATGGCTCCTAAGATGAAAAAGTTCTTCTTAACATTCAGGTGAAATCTCTTTTCTTGTAATTTGAGTCCATTGATTCATGTTCTAGTCTTTGGAGAAGTAGAAAACATAATGTGCTCCATCTTCCACATGGCATCTGAATGTCCATCTTCCACGTGAGACATGTGTAAACAATGAGTCTTGGCCCACAGGGAAGTCAGTGTCAGAAATGCGGGGAGGCAGCATTGTGCCAAGAAGGACAAAAAGAAGGAAAGAAGGAGAGCAAGAACAAACGTATCTTGCATCCTGATGAGGACATGGTCAATCAAACTTCATCCCAAAGAACTGGGGGAATTTGATGTGGTGAAGGCTCTTTCTTTGGAGGCATTGAAACAGAGGCTGGGTGGCCATCTGTCGGGGGGTGCTTTGAATGTGATTTTACTGCTACTTTGTAGGGGGTTGGACTGGATGGCCCACAAGGTTTTAACTTGTAATATGGTAAATTTCAATTGAACGTTAGAAAAAACTTCTCTCCAAAAATAGTTTTTGGCAATGGAATCAACTGCCTAGAAGATGGTGGGATCTTCTTCTCTAGGACCTTCAAAAATGCTGGACAGCTGTCTGTTGGGGGTTGCTTTACCTGGAGATCCCATATGGAGCTGCAGGTTGGACTCAATCACCCATGTGTCTCATTCCAACACTAAGTTTCTGTTATTCTATCCTCTTAGAAAAATAAATATAGCTATTTAGATTCCAGAAGATTAACATGAAAACTCAACCTTTCACTCACTTTTCTATTGGGGTGATGAGACACACATCCCAGCAGCAAGGCTAACTGATGAGACTGCCCAATATTATGTCAAATCATTGGTTCCTCTAGACCAGTGTTTTCAACTGTGGCAGACATTGAATCTTCAAGGCTTCTGGTTGGATTTCTTCTTGATCTTCTCAGGCAATCAATAGTCTTCTTAGCTAGTATTCAATCCACATTCTAACCAAGTCTGATCTTGCTTAGCTTCCAAAAGCCAAACAAGACTAAATGTATTTCCATTGCTTTGTTTTAACTGCTTTTGGCTCTGAGTCCAAGAGGATATTCAGTATTTTAGAGTTGTCAGCTTTCACCCACAAATCCTTTTGGATCCAAAGTGGATCCAAGATAATGGTTCTAAAGTAAAGCTAGGTAGATCCAGATTCCTTCAAAAAATTTGGCTCAGATTTTTGCCATTTATTGTTAAGACAACAACATTGGTGTTGAGATGGGATTTGGGAAGTCCATACTGAAGTGAACCATTAAACGTATCAGGTGAACCTTGGATGGAATAGTGAGGAAGAAAACCATAATCCTGAACTTATTCATGGAAAACCAGGGTAGAAATGTAACTAAAGAATAAATTGAAAATTGATTCTCTTTTTTTTTTCCTGACACAGATTGAGTTTGTCCAAGAACTACCAAAGACACCTACTGGGAAAGTCCAAAGGAATGTATTAAGGAATCGAGAATGGGGGAGAATCTAGCTTCAGATAAGCATTTGCAAATGATGGTTCTCCTCATCCCTGCCCTTGTCTATTGAGGTGGATAATTCCCCACTAGTTTCTCAATTTCTGATATCTTTTTCAAAGAATTTTGTTCTAAAAATGCTAAGCAGAAACATTGACACAGTCAAGAAAGAACTGTACTTTTGACCCACAGATACTCCTAGAATAGATCTGAAATTCTCCCAGGATTCATGATTTCTGCCTTAAGATTATGGACAATTGGTGGGTATTCTTTGCAAAATAAAACCAAAACATAGGAGGAAAGATAGGCGCACGCTGGGGAGAGGAGGCATTGGAGACAGGAGGGAAGGCAAGGAGACAAACTATTTGAACAAAACATATAGCATTGTTCGAATAGATAACATTAAATCAATACTTATGCAAAAATATACCTTTTACCTCTGAGAAAAGGGTTACCTTGAAGGCTACATAGAGGCTGAGGGGACAATTTTGTCCCATTTCTGCCCTGTTTGTAACATCTTAAACCCAGAAGATGCTCTCTTAAAGACAAGAAATGGTATTGTCAAAGGCTTTCATGACCGGAATCACTGGATTGTTGTAAGTTTTTTGGGCCATATGGCCACGTTCTGGAAGCATTCTCTCCTGATGTTTCAATTGCATCTATGGCAGGCATCTTTAGAGATTGTGAGGTATGAGACAAGAAATTCTCAGGACATGCCATGGAAAAGGCATCCTCTGGACCTAAAATAGTCTCGTTTTCACCAAAAATGTGTCAATAATGCTAAGGAGGATGTTGGAAGCATTTGAAGATACAAACCATATTGATATTTTCTTTCTTTCTGGGAGTCTGGCTCTCCAGTGCATCCTCTAACTACCAGTAGTTGCCCACCTTTGCCCTATAATAAATAAGACAAGAAGCATCAATATCAATAAGTGTCAAAGGCTTGGATCATCTATTATGGCCTATGTTATGTAACTTTATGGATACTTAACTGTGACATGATATTCTTCTGAAACTGTGAAAATGCTTAAGGGGATACCAGCAAGTGCCTTCATGAGCATCAAGCTGTACCAATATACAGGGTTAGTCAAAATGCATAGGCCAATAAGCCATTCAATTGAATGGCTTATTGGCCTATGCATTTTGACTAACCCTGTACATCAGCTCTCCTTAGCTAGGGCTTTGATGCACATCACTGCAATGTGCATCAGTCTCATTGTGCATCCGTCCCAATGTTCATCCGTTACTTTTCGAGCTTCCCTATGCAGTAACTTGGTGGCAGTCCCTTGCTGAATATGGATCTTATAGAACTGCGGACATAAGTACACTTACAAAGTCCCACATAAGCTATGAAGGTGTTAAGTCCCGCATATACTTTTGGATTATTTTTTAAATGATGGCTCAAACAGCATCCAGTGCTCTAAAATATTGAAAATAAGCTCTGCTCCTGAATGTAGCCACCTTCTTGTCTCCTTTCTTGTCCTGTAACCAAAATAAAGTGTATTTCATAAGATGCCTACTCAAAGTTTAATGTGAATTGCAGGTCAAGTGTTGTCAGGTTTCTAGCTTTCATCTTGTTGCTCAAGGATAGGGAAACCTGTGGCCCTTCCATCAATCTCTCATCTTCTCAGCGTGGGTTGTATTCTGTTCAGTGCACAGGGAAAGCAAGATTACATGAGGATCATTGAGTGGAAGTGGCTGGCTCATCCCCAAGCTGACCTGGTTATTCCAGACCTCCAGTTCTCAAAAGCCTTTTGTCAAATCTCTGATTTCATTGTCTTTGGACTTATTGTATGATGCCGTTATTCCACACCATTTGCATTATCAGCAATCGTGGCCATTTACTGACATGATGACCATCGGCATTGCACCTCTACTTACCAGACCATTGCAATGCTATGACAGCCTGTAGTCCTGTTGCTGCACTTTGGGTTAGCAATCTGACTCCCAACTCCCACAGTACTGTCACTTTGGATTTTTAAAAGCTTATTTTGTAAAAGCAACTTTACAATGCCAGTGAAGTTTGCGTTTTTACAAACACACACACACCTTCACCTGAAGTATTAGTGCAAAAGGGCAGTGAAGGGGAGTGGGAGGCAATTTCCCCATCCCATGACAAAGAAAACGGCGATGATATATTGGTTCAAAATCTACTACAAAGAAAACAGTAGGCAGAAACATGCAGTTTTCTGACGGGGCCGGAGGTCTAGTACAGCTGGTAAATCATCAGCAATTATAAGATCTATCATCCGAAAGGTTGCAAGTTTGAAGCCCCGGGTCGGCATGAGTGGCCAACTGTCAGCCCTGCTCACTGTTTACCTAAGCAGTTCGAAAACAGCTTTAGCTGTAATTAAAGAAATTGGGCACCGCTAAAAGCGGGGGAGGTGTTTTACAAAGCCATAAAGAAAAGGAAAACCAGAAAATGCTGGAATGAGGAAGTGCTGACAGCTTTTCCTGATAGAGGATGGAACAACAGCACCTCCTGTAGACTCAAGCCCAACTGTCCATGGCATTGAAACAACACTGTCTTCTGTTCTGTCTGTCTGCGTCTATACAAACGGCATTGAATGTTTGCTGTGTATGTGTATTTGTGATCCACCCTGAGTCCCCTTCGGGGTGAGAAGGGCGGAATGTTGTTGTTGTTGTTGTTGTTGTTGTTATAAAAAGACTGTATGAGAGAAGCGTAATGGTATGAAATAATCAGATAACATGGTTTTGCCTTAAATATTACATGCAATTACACCATGGAGGAAGGTCTTCTGAGAGGGCCCATACCAGGCTCACCAGCTGAAGTGAGGGACTGAGGGCAGCCCGAAATACTTGCCCCCGAGTTGCTTTGCCAGGCACAAGGCTGGACACTTCCTGACCCGTTGGCAAAGAATGTGTCCCGGTGCCTCCTCTCCCCGGTGTCTATCTGTCTTTCCTATTGCCATGCCTCCTGTCTAAGGTGTGCACCTGCCTCCCTGCCTTCCCTTAAAAATCTCACATATAAAGGGGGTCACAAGTCAAATAACTTTAAGAAACCCTGCCCAAAGTCATTGTCTTTAAGGCAGACCTTGCACAACTGGGGATGGACTTAGTACAGCAGGTTAAACCACTGTGCTGCAGAAAAATCCTGCTGATCAGAAGGTCAGCAGTTTGATCCTCGGTTGGGGTGAGCACCTGCCATTAGCCCCAGCTCACCTGCTCACCTAGCAGGTCGAAAGTAGAAATGCAAGTAGATAAAATAGTACCACTTTTAGCGGGGAGGCAATAAAGGTGCCCTTAAGGACATCAATCAGAGGAAAGCTCTTCAGTATGAAAAATGGAGTGACAGCAACCACCCCATCCCCTCTGTGGCCATAGTCAAGTACAACTGAAAATAAGATGGGAAAAACTGCCTTTACATCTGTTTGTGTTGTCTGTCCTTCCTAATGGTATAATCAGCATTGAATGTTTGCCGTATGTGTGTTCTGTAAGTCACTCTGAGTCCCCTTTGGGGTGAGAAGGGCGAGGTATAAATACTCTAAATAAAATAAATAAATGTGGAAGTTTGTAATCTCCATCCCAATGGAGAAACAGAAAGACATCTTTCTGTCCCAATGGAGTTGCAAAATTCCAAGAATTAAAAAAAGACAAAGAAAAGAAAAATTACAGTATTTCTTCAACTGTAAGATGTCACCGATTGTAAGATACATCCTAATTTTAGTGCAACCACCCCCAACAAAAATCCATAAAAGACACCTGTGACTCTAACACGCACCCCATTTTTTGAGATGTTTCTCTAGGCAAAAAAGTGAGTCTAAGAACTGAAATAATACAGTAATGTGAAAGTGGAAAACATGAATGACTACTCAGGTGAACATATCACAAAGGAAAAGTCTGACTGCCAGTGGAAGTCTACTGCCAGTTGATTACACAAATGAGAATCAATTGGTAGGAAAATAGCCTCGATACATTCCCTGCGGAACACATCACTGGCACAGACGATGAGATTCAGAAGGGGGTAAGATCTCACCTGGAGAAGCTTGCATCTAGAGGTCATCAAAAAGAAGGAACAGTGAAAATGCTTGGGAAAGTTTTCTAAAATATTCAGGATGCATAGTTAATGCATAGAACTCATGGGATCCAAGCAAAAGGTGCAAAGGCTCATGTCATCGCTCCTGTTGAGGCTCGCATAGCATGTCAGAGACGGGGTTTGTGACGGAATGAAAATCATGCATAGCTCACTTCTTACCAATCCACAGGCTGTCTTGTTAGATAAAAGATATGCCACACAGATTATCAATAAAGAATAAGGTGTTTACTCTTTGTTATGCAGAACAACATATAGACAGTCAGGTGAACAGTTGCATTGACTTAACACAATGTCCTTTGAGAGAGATTAAAATGTTCCTTGAGTGTCCATGTGAAGGATCTTCCAGCAGCTCAGAAGCAGAAATACAATAATAATAATAATAATAATAATAACAACAACAACAACAACAACAACAACTTTATTTTTATACCCCGCCACCATCTCCCCAAGGGGACTCGGGGAGGCTTATATGGGAACAAGCCCAAAAATTGCAGATTAAAACAAAAGTTTTCAAATCAATCAAATAAAACATAACAGAATACACCAATATCGTACAAACTATATCATGGCTGAAAACAGAATCGGAGCTGGGTCTAGGATGATGTGAATATATATACTAATATATACAAAAATATATTAAATTGTATATATTAAGCTGATTGGTTGGGATACGCCCAGGATGCTAGCTGAGCCTGGGAATTTTGGCAACAGTTACATGTTTAGGTCTTCTGTACAGGAGCTTGTACAGAAGACCTAAACATGTAACTGTTGCCAAAATTCCCAGGCTCAGCTAGCATCCTGGGCATATCCCAACCAATCAGCTTTGTGCTTTGCATTTTTTTCAGTTAACACACTCACCAACTGATTTTTACATGCTTCGAAAGAGTTTTCTCCTTTATGATAAGGTCCTAAGCTGAGATCAGGGGCTATGGATGGGTTTTCCCATCCATAGCAAGGATTGGGTTTATAGTGGATAGACAGATAATGAATTGCACATCAATTCATGTGATAGGAATGTTCACTAAAGGCCCTGCTTCAATGCAAGTTTGCTATCTTCCTGTGATAAAGTCCTTTATCTTAGTTTTTCTTAGTCTCTTTTTCAAAAACAACTGCTTGTTCGATTCTCCTGTTTTCTCTTTTGCATGAGGATGTCCAGAAAGTTGCAAAGAAGTAGGAGAAGCTTCTTTCTATGGGAGTGAGGAGAGTCCAAGTTATAGCTCTGTCTTCTATGAAAAGGCATGGGTAAACTTCAGCTCTCTCCAGATGTTTTGGACTTCAGCTCCCGCAATTCCTAACAGCCTCAGGCCCCTTCCTTTCCCCCCTCAGCCGCTTAAGCGGCTGAGGGGGAAAAGGAAAGGGCCTGAGGCTGTTAGGAATTGCGGGAGCTGAAGTCCAAAACATCTGGAGAGAGCTGAAGTTTGTCCATGCATGGGCTAGAGCAATTGGAGTTTAGATAGAAAGAATGTGCTACGTGTGATACCTCTTTTCTTCTCTATGACCTCCCCCTTTGCTCTCCTATCTAAGATATACCTTTTTGTGTATCCAGGTATGGTAATTAGACCATGTGATCCTGGGCAGTTCTTGAAATCAGTTGTAGAAAGCCTCCCCTCTTTTCAGTCTCTTTCGGACTCCTTCTTCTCCAGTACTTCATCTATACTTTGCTTCTCCATTAAGGAGCTGGTGAGTTAAAAATGAAACTCTTCCCTTTATCCTTAGCTAGTTAGGATGTAGGCTTGTCATGCATACTTAAATGTAAAAGGCATTAGTTAACTCTTCAAAGCTTGCAAACAGAAACAGCCTGCTTTGTTCAGTTCAGAGAAGCCCCATGAGATTGGGGCATGCTTCTCTGCTCTGCAAAAGGAAAGCTCATTCCTAACAGTTTTTCAGGTTTCCCCCCAAAAGGACTGATACTTAGAATCATAAGAGTTGGAAGAGACCTGGTGGGCCATCCAGTCCAACCCCATTTTGCCAAAAAGCAGGAAAATTGCATTCCAAGAACCCCTGACAGATAGCCACCTAGCCTCTGTTTAAAAGCCTCCAAAGAAGGAGCCTCCACCACACTCCGGGGCAGAGAGTTCCACTGCTGAACAGCTCTCGCAGTCAGAAAGTTCTTCCTAATGTTCAGGTGGAATCCCCTTTTCTGTAGTTTGAAGTCATTGTTCTGCATCCTACTCTCCAGGGCTGCAGAAAACAAGTTTGCACCCTCCTCCCTATGACTTCCCCTCACACCTTGATACATGGCCCTCATCATGTCTTCTCTCAGCCTTCTCTTCTGCAGGCTAAACTTGCACAGCTCTTTAAGCTGCTCCTCATAGGGCTTATTCTCCAGACCCTTGATCATTTTAGTCGCCCTCCTCTGGACACATTCCACCTTGTCAATGTCTCCCTGAAATCGCAGTGCCCAGAATTGGACACAGTGTGATTCCAGGTGTGGTCTGACCAAGGCAGAATAGAAGGGTTGCATGATCTAGACACTATGTTCTTGTTTATAAAGGCCAGAATCCCATTGGATTTTGTAGTGCTGCATGACGTCGTTGGCTCATGTCCACCTTCCTCTCCACGAGGACTCCAAGATCTTTTTCACATGTCCGGTTGTCAAGCCAAGCATCATCCCCCATTCTGTATCTTTGCATTTCACTTTTTCTTCCTAAGTGGAGTATCTTGCCTTTGTCTATATTGAACTTCATTTTGGTAGTTTTGCCCCATCATCTCTCAAATCTGTTCGGATCATTTTGAATTCTGCTCCTGTCTTCTGGAGCATTGGCTATCCCTCCCAATTTGGTCCCGTCTGCATGGAGCAGCTTAGAAATGCCAATTTTGTATCCAACTGTCAACAAAGCAGTGTTAGTGGCTACTTAGCTCCATACATTCTTTCTGCTATTACGAGTAAGACCATTAGAGGGTTCTCTAGAACTGCTGTACAGTCGTCTGTAAACCCCTGGATATTCATGCTTCTAATCAGAACCATAAGATATTCTAAAGGTTTTATCTTTTACCTTTCCCCTATCATGTGGATAGGCCTCTACAGTCACTTACAGACCCACCACCTAGATTCTACACTTCGAAGGCAGTCATACTTGGGCCACGAGGGATCACCTATGCTGCTGCTGATGATATGATGTGGCATCATAATTGATTACCAGTCTTCCTTCTGATCAGTCTTCCATGCAACCACTTAATCAATATTCAGTTGATGTCTCCAGCCACAGAAGCATCAAAAGTATACAATATGTTTGAAAGCCATCCGAACATCACAAATGGCAGGCCTCATTTCTCTGACCCATCTTCTGCTATCAATGGCCCTAGCCTCATTCTCACCCTCTTCCCCACAAATAACTACTATTCCACTACTGAGTGATCAAGTGTTCCAGCAGTTTTAACTTAGGGAAGGTCATCCATCGACTTCTCCAAAGTGATGCTAGAAGAGCTCCTAGAAGATGAGAAGGTGGGGCATTGACACACATCGAACACAAGGCACTTGCCATCCCTCATTGAACCTCATTCAGCATCAAATGGCTCAAAACGCCGGCTTCCATATCCTAGGCCAGGTTTTCTCCTTGTCTTCATAAGGCCATGGTTCCCAACCTTTGGTCCTCCAGGTGTTTTGGACTTCAGCTCCCACAGTTCCTAACCATTGGGAATATGACTGGTATTTCTGGGAGTTGAGGTCCAAAACACCTGGAGGACAAAAGGTTGGGAACCACTGACATAAGGAGAGAGAGTAACATAATATTCCAGTCTCTACAAAGAGAAAGTTAGATCCTCCTCCTATGTCCTGAACTTACATTGCTCTCTGTAACAATGCAGCATATTTAAGGAACCCAGACCTTTTATGCAGACAAACAGGTCCTAGTCATTTTTCAGTGGGGCTTGCCTAATACCTACGTTCCACTCACCAACAACAAATTAATTCTTCCAGTTGTGCTATTCTGCAGAATGTAACCAAAGTTCAGCTATGGCTGGAATTGGGGAAGGAACTGGAAGAAACTAGTTTTACTCAATAGACCTCACATGAACTTTGTCTCTCTTGGGTGATTAGAAAAAGACATTTTGACTTTCTGATGGTTCAATGCATGTAAACCATATTTCATACACAATGTTATTAAAATATTACAATTACCTTCAGGCTATATGTAGAAGGTGTTTAGACTTGGATACCATGCAAATATCCCAAAATCCAAAACACTTCTGGTCCAAAGCATCTCAGAGACATGATATTCAATCTGCAGTATTTTTGTGATTTGCTGTCCACCTAAAATGTAGAGTTTTCATGGACACATCAAGTTATTCGTATTTAGAGTTGAAGGACTAGGGACATGGAGTTTTTTTCATCTCTGAAACTACTAAATGTTTCCTTAACATCCTTAATGTTTGTCTTGTATACATTTCCCTCCTAAAATGTGGGCGAAAAGGAACAAACAACAAGTGCTGAAGGTCAATGTACTCTCACATTCTACTGAACATGTCAATTATTAGATGATGCTGTCATTTAGTAGCTTGCCCCAGTGTATACTTTGAACTGTACCAAACATTTATTTTTTTTTACCATTGAAGCACATACCAAAATCAGAAGATATACTCAGTAGGTTTAATTTTCTCCAAATGATCATTGTCATGTATTCCTGAAGCCACGGATCTAATGAAGACGCTGTCCCTGGAAGTCACTGGCCAAGCTTCCTAACTAACGCATCTTGCAGGTCAGTACCATGAACAGGTGAACATTGGTTTCTCATTCAATTGCAACAACTGAGAGTGCAGTCAGATCAAAATACAATTTTCTCTTAAGCCAGTGGTTCTCAAGCCTCTTAATGCTGTGATCCCTTAATACACTTCCTCATATTGTGGTGACCCCCAACTTTAACATTATTTTGTTGCTACTTCATAACTGTAATTTTGGTACTGTTAAGAATTGTAATGTAAATATCTGATATGCAGGATGAATTTTGGGTTGCTGTAGGTTTTTTGGGAGCTATATGGCCATGTTCTAGAAGCATTCTCTCCTGACGTTTCGCCTGCATCTATGGCAAGCATCCTCAGAGGTTGTGAGGTCTTCGACAATAGGATGAATTTTCATTCACTGGACCAAATTTGGCTCAATACCCAATACACCCAAATTTGAATACTGATGAGGTTTTGGGTGAAATTGATTTTGTCATTTGGGAGTTGTAGTTGCTGAGATTTATAGTTCCCCTACAATCAAAGAGCATTCTGAACTCCACCAACGATGGAATTGAACCAATCTTGGCACACAGAACTTCCATGACCGACAGAAAATACTGGAAGGGTTTGGTGAGCATTGACCTTGAATTTTGAAGTTGTAGTTCACCTACATACAGAGAGCACTGTGGACTCAAACAATGATGGATCTGGACCAAACTTGGCCCGGATTCTCAATATGCCCAAATGTGAACACTGGTGGAGTTTGGGGAAAATAGACCTTGACATTTGGGAGTTTTAGTTGCTGGGATTTATAGTTCACCTACAATCAAAGAGCATTCTGAACCCCACCAATGATAGAATTGGGCCAAACCTCCCACACAGAACCCCCATGACCAACAAAAAATACTGTGTTTTCTGATGGCCTTTGGCGACCCCTCTGGCACCTCCTCGCAACCCGCAGGTTGAGAAATGCAGTCTTAAGCCATCTGATGAGGCTCCCAGCATTTGCCAACTAGTGTAGTCAAGAACTCAAGGTGCGTGATGAAGCCCATTTCCTTGTTTCTGTTTCCTTGATGGATTATAGAGTTTCCACATTCTCTCAAATTATTCAAATTCTACATTCATATTCAGGGTGACAGACTGTAAGAGAACAGGCTGGACTAGATTTCAAAAGGAGATGACAGATTGATGTTTCATAAATAGATGTACATTAGGTGATGTGATGTCAACCTGGTGATGAGATTTAGAGTAAGTAGAGAGAACAAGGCAATAGATACAGAGAGAAAATAAATCCTGCTAAGTTTTGCCCCGATATATCTTCCCTTTATCATTCATAGTATCTAAAGGAGGGATACAACCTGGAAGTTGGAGAGAGAAAGCGACAGGGAGAAGGGTTGGTCTAAATCTTGTGTCTGCCAATTGGCTTAGGCAAGTCTTTATCAGCCTGACTAGCCTAAAGCATATAAACCATGATAGCCCTGTGAGATAGGTCAGGCTGAGCTTCATTACTGAACGTGAACTAGAACCTGGATTTCCAAATCTCAGTCCAACATTTTTATCCCCTAAAGCACAGCCAACACCTTTCGTAGTTGGCATCTTGGATCCTTCGTATTTAATCTTCACCGGGAAGGAGAAAGAATAGAAATCTTCAGGTATTTAAATTTCACCAGTGCTCTCCATTAGTACAAAGACTTTTAAAATATGTTTTGCCTGGCATTCTGTGTTGTCTGCGAATGGGATCTTATGGTTGGGTTATTAGCTCCATGCATTTTTCTAATTAGGGTTTATGTGCTTCTATGGCATATTGTAGTAATCTGACATGGTAGTAGATTTTTTTTTATCATGTCAGAAGTGACTTGAGAAAGTCGCTTCTGGTGTGAGAGAATTGGCCGTCTGCAAGGACATTGGCCAGGGGTCGCCAGGATGTGTTACCATACAGTGGGAGGCTTCTCTCATGTACCCGCCTGGGAAGCTGGGGCTGACAGATGGGAACTTATTCCGTCTAGTGCAGTGGTTCTCAACCTTCCTAATGCCATGATCCCTTAATACAGTTCCTCATGTTGTGGTGACCCCCAACCATAAAATTATTTCCTTTGCTACTTCATAACTGAAATTTTTCTACTGTTATGAATCATAATGTAAATATCTGATATGCAGGATGTATTTTCATTTACTGGACCAAATTTGGCACAAATACCTGATACACCCAAATACTGTTGTGTTGATTTTGTCATTTGGGAGTTGTAGTTTCTGGGATTTATAGTTCACCTGCAATCTAAGAGCATTTTGAACCCCAGCAACGATGGAATTAGGCAAAACTTGGCACACAGAACTCCCATGACCAACAGAAAATACTGGAAGGGTTTGGTGGGCATTGACCTTGAGTTTTGGAGCTATAGTTCACCTACATCCAGAGAACACTGTGGACTCAAGCAATGATGGATCTGGACCAAACTTGGCACGAAACATCAATATGCCCAAATGTTAACATTTGTGGAGTTTGGGGAAAATAGACGGGATATTTGGGAGTTGTAGTTCTGACACCCCCTCGCGACCCCCCTAGGTGTCCCAACCCCCAGGTTGAGAAACACTGCTCTAGTGGATTCAAACCACCAACTTTCAGGTCAACAGTTCAGCCAGCACAAGGGTTTAAACCATGCACCACTGCGGCTCCTATGGTAGTGGATATAATGCCCTCTTATCATGGTGCAGACCACCTTCTTCTTCTGCAAGAGTCCCATGCATGACAAAAAAGTTGCATCAAGACAATAAATGTATCAAGAACTCTGAATGCCCCTACATCTCTGTATTAGTTGCAGTAGCAGTAAAAGCATTGATATTCCTGCAGTTTTAATCACTGACTTGTCTGCTATACTTTTCTTGCAGTTTACAATCCCAAAGGTCTGGATTTACTAATGTTGTTGCAAGACTTTATTTTTCTACCATGAAGACATTAGCAAAATCTCACATTTTCAAGTTCTGCTGGATACTTCGAGGGCCACATCAGCCCTTTCACGGACATCCCAGGTTTCTTAGCTCTCCCATTTTTGCACAATACGAAGCCGTAAGACAAGGAAAGCAGCCGATCCCTGAATATTTTAACTTTGCAAATGATGTACTGGATAAATGGTCACAACTTGAAAAGGTGAAATTATTTTCCTTATTTCTAAAAAACACATATGGTCTTCTCTTTCCTTCTGAAAGGCCATTATATACAAAATGGACAGAGAGAGAGAGAGAGAGAGAGAGAGAGAGAGAGAGAGAGAGCAGTGATAGCCAATGTAAACACATAGGTCCAGACAGTCACAATGTGATTTGGAATCAGCTTGGTAATTATGAAATTTCTAGGTAAATATTCTGGGGGGAAAAAACTTCAGATCCTTCCAAAGTTTTCCTCTAGGCTTGTCAAGCTTGATTGGTTGGCTGATTATTTAGAAATCCAGCAGTCCTTGGTGTTTGACATCATCTGCTACCTGATCATTTTGGTAGAAATTACTCTCCCCAAGATGCTAGAGCATGATTGCCAGTTAAAGTAGACAATCCTAAGTGAGATAGCTGACTGTTGAAGATAAATACATGTTCCTTTTTCTGTGATAATAATAAGTAAAGGTAAAGGTTTCCTCTGACATTAAGTCTAGTCGTGTCCAATTCTGGGGGGACACGACTTCTGCCCATTTCTAAGCAGAAGAGCCAGCATTGTCCATAGACACCCCCAAGGTCATGTGGCCAGCATGACTGCATGAAGCGTTGTTACCTATTGATCTACTCACATTTGCATGTTTTCAAACTGCTAGGTTGGCAGAAGCTGTGGCTAACAGTGGGAGCTCACCCCGCTCCCTGTATTCGAACCACTGACCTTTCAGTCAGCAAGTTCAGCAGCTCAGCAGTTTAACCTGGTGCACCATCGGGGGCTACAGTTAATAATAATATACTTTATTTATATTCCACTCTATCTCCCTGATGTGACTCAGGGCAGATTACAGAACACCTATACGGCAAACATTCAGTGTCATTATACAATTAACAAGGACAGACAATTCAGAAACAGAGGTGAAGGCTTTTCCCGTCTTTTTCCATTTCCGGCATCTGGAGGCTGTGCTCGACTTTGGCTACGGGGGACAGGGTGCTGTTGCTCCATCTTTCATGGCAAGAAGTTTTGTCCCCTGTAGACGTCTTGATCAAGTCATCGGCATGTCCTTATGGGCGCCTTTTATTACCTCCCCGCTTTAAAGCGGTACCTATTTATCTACTCACATTTCTGTTTTGGATCTGCTAGGTGAGCAGAAGCTGGGACTGATGGTGGGCGCTTACCCTGACCCAGGCTTGAACTGCCAACCTTTCGATTGGCAGTATTTTCTGCAGCTTAGTAGTTTAACTTGCTGTGCTAAGCCATGCATATCTCAGTGACTGGGCAATGGTGAGCATGCAGAACTTTGCAGATTCAATCCATGCCACCTCCAGCTCACAGGTAAAAAAGTCCGAAATCCAGAAGATGTCCAAACAGGGAAGATGTCACCAACAGAAGAATGCTCAATCTGGTCATCTTTTAGGGGAGATCTAAACAAATCATGCCAAGAGAGAACCACGATAGTTCCGTCTTACAGTTGTCGTAAGTTGGAAATTAGTTGGAGGGATAGAACAACAAATAGACATGAGTGTCAAACACAGAGATGACCTTTATCCTTAAAGGCATATTCCAGCTGCAGCTGCTTCCAAATAGGAACTGGTCCAACTTTTAACTCTGGCCCAAAACACAGGTGAACTGTGGAGATTCAGGGAAGCTTGAGGCATTGTGCACCTATTCTAAATTGTGGGATAAGGATGCATTAAGGCAAATGGACCATGAAAGTCATGTGAACACTACAGAGTCCATTCACTTCCTATGTGGCCTGTGTAGATGGGCCCTCAGATATAAATGTAGTTGGAAGAGGATGGTGGCATGAACTCTGTACTAGCTCTAAACAAAATAAAACCATGCTTCCTTTCCTCTTTCTCATTTTTTTAGGATGGGAAGAGACCTTCCAACCCAGCACTATGGTGGATCAATGGAAGAGGAGGTGAAGTGAGGTGGAGCTTTGAGGAGCTGGGACTTTTATCCAGGAAATTGGCCAATGTACTCTCGGACCGATGTGGCCTCCAGAAGGGAGACAGGGTTTTGGCCATTCTACCCCGGATTCCTGAATGGTGGTTGGTGACCGTGGCTTGCATAAGGACAGGTTAATATAAATATTGTGAAAATTAGATGATGATTAGACTAGGAAAGTGCTTTAGTCGAAGTTTAGAGAGATGGGCCAAAACTAACAAAATGAAGTTCAACAGGGACAAATGCAAGACACTCCACTTAGGCAGAAAAAATTAAATTTAAAGATACAGAATGGGTGATGCCTGACTCAATAGCAGTATGTGTTAGAATGATCTTGGGAGTTCTTGTGGACAAGAAGATGAAGACGAGCCAGGAATGTGATGCTGTAGCTTTAAAAAACCAATGGGATTTTAACCTGCATGAATAGGAGTCTAGTGTCTAGATCCAGAGAAGTCATGCTATCCCTCTATTCTGCCTTGGTCAGACCACTTTACCTGGAATCACACTATGTCCAGTTCTGAGCACCACAATTTAAGGGAAATGTTGACAAGCTGGAATGTATCCAGAGGAGGGTGACTCAAGGATCAAGTGTTTGGAGGACAAGCCCTATGAGGAGCAGCTTAAAGAGCTGGGCATGTTTAGTCTGCAGAAGAGAAGGCTGAGAGGAGATATGAGGGCCATGTATAAATATGTAAGGGAAAGTCATAGGGAAGACAGAGCAAGCTTGTTTTCTGCTGCCCTGGAGACTAGGACACAGAACAATAGCTTCAAACTACAGAAAAGGAGATTCCACCTGAACATTAGTAAAAAATTTCTGACTGTAAGAGAGAGCTGTTCAGCAGTGGAACTCTCTGCCTCTGAGTGTGGTGGAGGCTCCTTCTATGGAGGCTTTTAAACAGAGGCCGGATGGCCATCTGTCGGGGTACTTTGAATGCTATTTTCCTGCTTCTTGGCAGGGGGTTGGACTGCATGGCCCATGAGTCTCTTCCAACCCTATGATTCTATAAATCTACGATTCTAGGATGCAGAACAATAGTTTCAAATTATAGGAAAGGAGATTCCATCTGAACATTAGGAAGAACATCCTGACTGTGAGAGCTGTTCAGCAGTGGAACTCTCTGCCCCTGAGTGTGGTGGAGGCTCCTTCTTTGGAGGCTTTTAAACAGAGGCTGGATGGCCATCTGTCGGGGGTGCTTGGAATGCTATTTTCTTGCTTCTTGGCAGGGGGTTGGACTGCATGGCCCATGAGGTCTATTCCAACTCTATGATTCAAAAGTGGCTCTTGAGCACAATTTCCAGAGTGTCGGCTGTCATAGTCCAAGAAAAGAAACATTTCTAAAATTTGAGCTGAAACATGAAAATGACTGGCCAGGCTCTACATTTCTTCAAGGACCAAAAGAAAGTGATGATCAACAATAAATGGCTGACTAGATCTCCAGGAGTAATGGTGCATCTGCATTAACCACACAAATATGATCATTGCTCTTGTAGGAATCACTGTTATGCCTGGTACGACCCAATTAACAGCAAAAGACATCCAATACAGACTCCATATGTCCAAGGCCAAATGTATAATCACCACGGATGCATTGGCACCTGTGGTGGACTCCGTCACAGCTGAGAATCATGACCTGAAAACCAAACTGATGGTCACATCTGATGGCAAAAGAGAAGGTTGGCTGAGCTTCAATGAACTGCTCAAGTGAGTAGATTTTCTTGCATGCTTCTAGCATTATTGCCACAAGTTTGCACTTCTTCAGACAAAACAACAAGATGATGCAACCACGCAAAAATCGTTATGAACTCAGATCCAATTTTTCTTAATGGGGCACTGGACATCTTGGGAAAGGGATAATCTTGAACTGAATATCAGGACATAAGGAAGGTAAATAATACTCGATTTCTTCCATTCTGAGACTCACTTATTTCCTATATAAACATCTCCAAAGATGGTGTGAGTCAGAATTGTAGATCTATATGTCTTTTTGTTGGTGGTGGTACTGAAATTAGGGTGCGTCTTTTAATCGATGGCATCTTACAATTGAAAAAATACAATATGCTTCCTCACCTCCTTGTGGAAACAAAAGGACAGGATCAGAATTCAAAATTACCTTAGCAGACAAAAGAGATGGTCCCAAAATGACATTTGTTTCAACACAGAGAAATATAAGGTTAGAACCAACTGGAATGTGTCTGGAAGAGTGTGACCAAAATTGTAAAATTTCTGGAAACCATGCTCTATAAATGGGTATGTCGTCACGTGGAGAAGCAAACTTTAAGAGCTGGCATGAGAGCTACATTTAAATATTTGAAAGTATGTCGTATTTTAGATGAAGCTTTTTTTCCCCTGGTGCTCCAGAGACTAGGAGATAGCAATGGAATCAAATGGCAGGAAGAGAGATTCCACTTAAACATTAGAAGAGGCAGGCAAGAAGTAATAATAATAATAATCATCATCATTATTGTTATACTAGAGCTCTCCAGTGCAGAATTCTAAGCAGGCCTTCCTAAACTGCCAGTCCCAGGTTTCCATAGGATGCAACCATCTCAATTGAAGTGGGATCACAGCATTATGATTGTCGATGGTGAAAGGGTAACAAAAGAATAGTGCTTCCATGTTTAGATGCTAAACTTAGATTAATAATCAATCAATCAATCAATCAATTAATTAAACTTTATTTATATACTGCTCTATCTCCCCGAAGGGGACTCAGGGCAGTTTCCAAGTAACATCACCAAAACATACAGAGTAAACAGATTACTGGTAGTTGGAAATAGCAACCTTCTTGAAGCCTCCACTGGTTATTTGTTTGTATATAATTCAGATTGCTTACTGAATTGTATATGTGTGTATTGGTATGCAGTGTTCCTTAACTCTTTGTTTTGTGTGGGGCTGCAGACTGGGACTGTTCAGGACTCAGATTCCATTTTAGATCTCAGACTCCATTGGATTTTCAGTCTAGACAGAGACTATTAGACTCTCAGAACAGAGAGATGCTTTAGACCAGGCATCCTCAAACTGTGGCCCTCCAGATGTTTGGGCGTCCAACTCCCAGAAGCCCTAATGAGCTTGTTCAATTGTTAGGAATTCTGGGAGTTGAAGGCCCAAACAGCTGGAGGGCCACAGTTTGAGGATGCCTGCTTTAGACTATGGACTGTTGATTATGAGAAGGATGCCCTGTGTTATCTGCATAAAAAAACTACTTCAAATTCTATGTGTAACTGAACTGATAAGCAATGTACCTGGATGCTGAATACATGAAGTTTGTGAGTAAACCAACTATATTACTTAAAAAAAATTAGGAAGAACTGTGTGGCAGTGGACTATGCTGCCTTGGAGTGTGGTGGAATCTCCTTCTTTGGAGGCTTTTAAACAGAGGCTGGATGGCCACCTGTCAAGAGTGCATTTGATTTTATATTCCTGCATGGCAAAGGGTTGACTGTATGACATTTGCAGTCTTCAAACTCAATGGTACTGTGATTCTATCCTAACCCTAGTAATGTTCTTTTCCACACAGAGAGGCACCTGCTGAGTTCACTCCTGTACAAACAAAGGTTCAAGATCCAATGGTAATTTACTTCACCAGTGGGACTACAGGTTCTCCTAAGATGACAGAACTTTCTCAGGGGAGTATGGGGTTGAGACCCATCATCAACCCAAGGTACCTGAACAGTTCTGGGAAAACCAGATAACATGTCTCACCATTTCAGAAAATTCTAATCATAGCATATTATTCTTGTAAATTCAGTCTAAGACACATAAAAAGCCTTATGGAGAACATTACTGTATCCAAAGAAAATATATATCTACTAACTAGCTATGAGAATCACCTCATATATCCTATGCTTCCAGAGTTACAAAACATGAAAAGAGTGTGTTGGACTCATCTTTGACTATTTGTCTGCTTAACTACAGGATTTAGTGAGTTACTTCTTGCTGGTAAACAACCCTGAGAATAACTGGTAAAGTTTATTGATTAGTCCACTGACCATATCAACAGTAAAAGACAAAAACAAAAAAATACACAAATAGACACTAATCACTGTCCTAAAACTCCTGTAATAGTGAACTAACATACATTAAAACACAATGAAAACTTGATTAAGTTAAAAATTAAAGATAATTAAAAATATAATCATTAATGAGAATGACTGATTTCAGAAGGAAGTTAAGTAGATAATGGGTTCTGAATTTAATCCAAAATCTGTATTGTGGTTGCAGGAGAGATGTAGTGGGCACTGCCATCTTCTTCTCCTGGTGGCACATTCTCTCCATAATTCTTGCTTTGAGAGTGTCCATCCAAGGGACCAACTGGCACTGTTGTCCATCCAGTTAGACTAGGAAGATGGATATAAATGTATCCTGGTCCCATTCCTGTCCAGTTGGAAATGGCCTTACCAACACACACACACTTACTCTCACCACCACCCAGCCTTATGCATAAGTTGATATAGTTTGGTCTAATCCTGTTGTCTTCTTTTCTGTGTCACAACTTTAGAGGTTGGTGAACTGGCTTTGGGGAATCAATTTTGAGGGACAACAGAATCTATATGTCTGTCTCCCTGGTTTTGGGAATCTCCTTAATCTTGGGGAAGTCATTCCTAAATCGTTCCCAGGTATCATGGCTTAACATTGGATGCCAAAGAACCCCCATTAGGTCTTGGGCCATTGTACAATTTGTCTACCATTCCACAGAACATGGTGAATTCAACACCACTGAGTCCAGCATGTCGGCTATTAATTACAATTGGTCAACTTTCATAACTTGTTACTGACCTGACACATGCACCATGATACCTTTTAGTATAACTTGTAAGAACATTGAACATATCTCATCAGCTACAATCCAACCAATTATAGCAATATACAGCTACTGAATTCTAATTGTAGGACATCAGGGTTGTGTATTCATTAGGTATGAATCTCCAAACTTGATGCCACAGGATATAACTGTTGGGAGAGTCTTTGTTTAACAATAAAAGTGCATCTCGGTTTTCTTTCCACTGTTTATCAGATACTGGCTGGACTTTTCGCCTTTGGACATTATGTGGTGCACGGCAGATACAGGCTGGGTGTTGAGCTGTCTGGGCGCTCTATTTGATCCGTGGGTTTTGGGATCCTGTGTCTTTGTACATAATCTGCCAAAAATAGAATCAACAACTATCCTAAATGTAAGATGACCATTCGAATGTATCATTCAATCTGTGGGCAGTAACAAGGAGGTGTCTGTTCCTCAAACAATGTGAGATTGAAGGTGCTGTTGATACAGGAATAGTTTTGAAATACCTCCCTTGCCCTCCTCCCCTGCTTTCTACCAGTCAGTAAATTGCCATTCTTGCTGAAGCTGAATCAGCTAAAATGTGGAGTTTGGTGGGTTAAAGGACAGTCATGCTGCAGTTCCACTTGACAGAACTTTATAGTATGTCTTCTACTAACTATTAAAGGTACAAGAGTCTCATCTCATATTCAGCACAGGAATGCTAGTCCTGAATTCTTTCAGTTGATTCAGGGAAGATCTTAGCAAGGAAACAAGCAGACAGGTGTTTTCTTAGAATGTTTAAATGTATTTGATGGATCTTCTGTAGAATTTAGACCATGTTTCAGCATAACAATGTATGGATTTTTGTCTGATGGGTTCACAAAGGTACAGGAGTATAACTATAGCCATATGAGTCCAATTATACCTAGACCAGTGGTTCTCAACTTTTGGGTCCCCAGATGTTTTGGCCTTCAACTCCCTGAAATCCTAATAGCTGGTAAACTAGCTGAGATTTCTGGGAGTTGTAGGCCAACACACCTGGAGACCCACCGACTGAGAACCACTGACCTAGATGATAAATGAAACTTTAAGCCAGTGGTTGTCAACCTGTGGGTAGCCAGGTGTTTTGCCTGATAACTCCCAGAAATCCCAGCCAGTTAACCAGCTGTTAGGATTTCTGGGAGTTGAAGGCCAAAACATCTGGGGACCCACAGGTTGAGAACCACTGCTTTAAGCCATCTTGAGTGTTGTCTTGTTCTCCTTCTTGAGGGACCATGCTCTTCAGGATCATTCTTATAAATACCATTTTAATGCCAAAGGAAAGTAAAGGCCAGGAGGCAGTGGTGGAAGGACAAAACTGTATGTGCTCCATGATCTGCCCTGGTCCCTATAAAATGTGGTAGCCCACCACACTCAAATGCAGAGAAGTATGCCACCCTGACCACAAAAAGATTCAGTTCTTTTGCAGCTGAAATGGATAGCTGCCATTTTGCCCTTTGGTTTTGATGGCCAGATATTGGGAGCTTACCTTGATCTTAAAAATATAAGAACTTTGCTGGATTAGTTAGAAGTTTAGTCTAGGCATTCTAATCATACTAGAATTAGTCACACTGGATTAGTTAGAAGTTTAGTCTAGGCATTCTAGTAGGCCACAGGATGTCCATGTAAAGCTCACCAGCAGACAGGAGTGTAGCTGTACTCATAGCTTCATGCTCCCCAATAACTGGCCTAGAGAGACATACTCCCATGGTGATATTTAGCCATCCTGAGCAATGGCCATTGATGGCTGTAATCTCCCTAAACTTTCCTTTTAGCTGTCCTGATTCTCCCACCATTCAGTTATAATAGATAATAGATGGAGCTTCCGGTGGTGCAGTGGGTTAAACCTTGTGCTGGCAGGACTGAAGACCGACAGGTCACAGGTTCAAATCCAGGGAGAGCGCAGAAGAGCTCCCTCTGTCAGCTCCGGCTCCCCATGCGGGGACATGAGAGAAGCCTCCCACAAAGATAGTAAAAACATCCCAAAAAAACATCCAGGCGTTCCCTGGGCAACATCCTTGCAGACAGCCAATTCTCTCACACCAGAAGCAACTTGCAGTTTCTCAAGTCGCTCCTGACACAAAAAAAATTTATAATAGATAACTCTGGGTTCAGATATAAATAAGGTTTCCTCCTATTCACTTTCTGCGTGCCATGAATTATTCAACAGTCTTTCCTATTGAGAGGTTATTTTCCTAATATGAAATTAACCATCTGTAAAGATGTTTCTCCAATGAAATGGAATTATCTGAGAGTGAATTGAAAAGGCATTTATCTAAATATATGAGATGTGCACCTGGCAAGTCTTTTTTGTATAAGGTTCTCAAAAGCTTAGTTGATCACTACTGCACAAACTTTGTTCACCTTTTTATTTTATTTAAAACACATTAGACTCTCTCGCGATTTCCCATCACCGCCATGCTGGGAGCTCCCACCTTGTTCCGTATGTTGGTGCAGAATGATCTGAGCAGGTATCTTGTGAAGATGTTTTGGAATAATTATCATATCAATAAGCATTTACTGACTCAACCCTGTGATTGTCAGTGTGGTTGTTGAACATGGTAATTCTCCCATTCAAAATGGTGATTTCTAATCCCTGTATTGAATCTAAGACCTATATCATGATCCAAGAAGTCTTGCTAAGGCTGCATTCTGAACAAGCGATGAATGGTTCTCAATGGCAGGGAGAGAGATCTTCCTTCTCAGTGGTGTCTTCACCACTGATATTCAGGAAGTCTGGGAAATACAGTTTTCTTCTGAGTACATAAAATCTTCTGTATATTGGCCTGGAAACGTAGAGACAATTGTCTAAGGGTCCTGTGCCCTTGCATTAAAGTTGCCAGATAAAATGGGAGAGTTTTCAAGGATGTTGTGCCCATTATTGGCAAGCCATGTGAATGGATCAACCAACCTCATTGGAGGATGAGGTTCACCGATAAAATACTGGAAAGTTCATAAAGATTAGAGCTTATCAATGTGAGATGGAAAACTCATAGGGATTGGAATTCATTGATGGGGTGGAAGGTTTATGGAAGCAAATGTAGGTCCCTTCTACTCTGCCATATAAAATCCAGATTATCTTTTTTTAACTGGATTATATGGCAGTTGCAATAAAGAGACTACTGCGACTACTAGGAATGACAGATATGGCCCACAAAGGCCTTGAGGGTTAAGTGACACTCACACCCTCACACACAAGGCAGGACAGTGTGATGCTACCACTATATTATATTTTTCTTTGCTGCCACCAATTTAAGGCTTCTTCTGCTGCCACCATTTCTTGATTCATAGGCCACCTCCTTCACTAGAATGTTTAAAAAGACACAGGAACTCTTCAGGCGAAATAAAACAAGAATAGTACAGATACAGTGGTTTCAATAAGTTGTCAGGCTTTACTTCTTGAGGATAAAGGTCTTATAACTTGAGCTCTTTAATGTTCCACACACAGGAATACAAGCAGGTTATTCTGAACCTTTTGAAACCTCTTTCCACACCAGCACTCTAACACTATAGAGGCCTAACTATATCTCTTACTCCTTCTCCCTGAAGGCTTCAACTATTTTCCTCAAAGAGGTATCTTTTAACAACAGTTCCCAAAACTCTTCCTTCCTTCCTTCCTTCCTTCCTTCCTTCCTTCCTTCCTTCCTTCCTTCCTTCCTTCCTTCCCCTTCAAAACTCCCAACTAACTCTTTACCAGCCAAACTATGGCTGTCTTTGCTCCTTCCTTTCCCTTTAGCTCCACCCATCTCCAGTTGCTAAGATCCAAATTCAAAATTTCAAGAAGCAATCTGTGGATGGACAAATCTATCAGTAATTGCTCCCACAATCGATTTTTTTTTATTCCAAATATGAAGAAATTTGCAAACTTCAGCAAAAAAAAAAAACCTGTTAAAAACAAAGCTAAACAATTTTCTCACTTATCTCTAGCTATAAATTCATGAGCCTGAAGCAGTGCATAAGTGCAGGGGAAGCACTAAACCCTGAAGTCATGGAGCAATGGAAAAGCAAGACAGGACTAGACATCCACGAAGCCTATGGACAGACCGAAACAGTAGGTCCATGTTATTTATTTAGTCTTAACTCTACTACATCGTTATTTTCTGGGTTCTTTTAATGTGAACTTAAACTGCATGCATGCCTCTCCTAAAATATTTTCTCATCATAGGAATTTTTTTTACATAATCCCTAAAATAGGCATTTTATTTTGCATGTCCTTTTGATATATTCAGATTTTACAGACCAAAATAGCAACACATTAGAAAACTGTGCTCTCCAAAAGGGAACTTTGTTCAGATCCAGAAAATGCGAATCAGGACTAGTTCGCTTTAAAAAGTGAAACATCCCAAATTCTCCCCTGTTCCAAAGTTACATGTTTTGTTTGAGCACAAGATAAGAATAAAACTGAATAAAATAATAAGTCTCTTTATATCAGGGCTGCAAAATTTAACTTAATGGTCTTTGCTCTCAGTTCAGAGTCCTTGACTTTCTCTCCAGACTGCTGGAAAAGCATTCTGTTTCAAACAGCTTGAACTGCTTAACCTAAGAAGAACTTTATTACGGCACATCGGTGCATCAATTATTGTCCTCCTTCAGAATTATGATTTACTAGCCATCCCCTGCCACGTGTTGCTGTGGCCCAGTCTTGTGTATATGTGTTTTGTGTGTGTATACATATATTTGTGTATATGTGTATATAGGTGTGTTTGTTTTTATATGTGTGGTTTTGCGCATGCATTGTAGTGTGTGTGTGTGTGTGTGTGTGTGTGTGTGTGTGTGTGTATATATATATATATATATATATATATATATTGGACACAATACACCTCTCAGACCAATGAGTGACCATCACTGATATAAACACAGTAGAAGGGGCTTAAAAAGCCTTATATATATATATATATAAGGCTTTTTAAGCCCCTTCTACTGTGTTTATATCAGTGATGGTCACTCATTGGCCTAAGAGGTGTATTGTGTCCAAATTTGGTGTCAATTCGTCCAGTGGTTTTTAGGTTATATTAATCCCACAAACGAACATTACATTTTTATATAGATTTAACAGACAGGCAAATTGAAAAGATTATTCAACAGTGGTTTGTTGTTTATGGGAGACGGGCAGCCCTGCTCCTGGGTAGACTACTGAAATTTGAAAGCTAACCAGGAGGTAGATAATATTTAAACCAGAGGAACTTATAGAATCATAGAGTTGGAAGAGACCTCACGGGCCATCCAGTCCAACCCCCTGCCAAGAAGCAGAGAAATCGCATTCAACATACCCCTGACAGATGGCCATCCAGCCTTTGTTTAAAAGCCTCCAAAGAAAGAGCCTCCACCATATTCAGGGAAGAGAGTTCCACTGCTGAATAGTTCTCACAGTGGGAAAGTTCTTTCTAATGTTCAGGTGGAATCTCCTTTCCTGTAGTTTGAAGCCATTGTTCCATGTCCTAGTCTCCAGGGCAGCAGAAAACAAGCCTGCTCCCTCCTTCCTATGACTTCCCCTCACATCTTGATACATGGCCCTCATCATGTCTCCTCTCAGCTTCTCTTCTGCAAGCTAAACATGCCCAGCTCTTTAAGCCGCTCCTCATAGGACTTGTTCTACAGACCCTTGATTATTTTGGTTGCTCTCCTCTGGACACATTCCAGCTTGTCAACATCTCCCTTCAATTGTGGTGCTTAGAATTGGACACAGTGTGATTCCAGATATGGTCTGACCAAGGCAGAATAGAGTGTTAGCATGACTTCCCTGGATCTACACACTATGCTCCTGTTTATGCAGGCCAAAATCCCATTGTCTTTTCTTTTCTTTTCTTTTTGCCACTGCACGACATTGTTGGCTCATGTTTAATTTGTTCCCCACAAGAACTCCAAGATCTTTTTCACATGTACGGCTCTCGAAACAGACATCATCCCCCAGTCTGTATCTTTGCATTTCAATTTTTCTGCCTAAGTGGAGCATCTTGCATTTGTCCCTGTTGAACTTCATTTTGTTAGTTTTGGTCCATCTCTCTAATCTGTTCAGATTGTTTTGAATTCTGCTCCTGTCTTCTGGGAATCTCCTTTCTTGTAGTTTGAAGCCATTGTTCCACATCTTAGTCTCCAGGGCAGCAGAAAACAAGCCTGCTCCCTCCTCCCTATGACTTCCCCTCATATATTTATCCATGGCCCCCATCATGTCTCCTCTCAGCCTCCTATTCTGCAGTCTAAACATGCCCAGCTCTTAAAGCCGCTCCTCATAGGGTTTGTTCTCCAGACCTATGATCATTTTAGTTGCCCTGCTCTGGACACAGGCAAACTCACTTCATATGTCTCCGTATATTATACAGTAATGTTCTTTTAATCAACAGGGTATGATCTGTGGAGTTCGCAAAGGGATGAAGATTAAGCCAGGTTCAATGGGAAAGGCATGTGCACCATATGATGTTCAGGTTAGTGAATACAAGTAACTGGCTCGTGTTGGTTTTAAAAGTATATATTCTGTGATGACCAAAATAGCATAATGTACAGCACAGTTCCCATGAAACTATAGATACTGGTCCTGTAGATATGGGGGTTACCATAAACCATGAAGGATAAATTCATCAGTACTCATCCCAGTATTAGAGGCATTATTATTATTATTATTATTATTATTATTATTATTATTACCCACTTGACCTTGAGGTTTATGAGGGGAGCAATGCTATTGCCTTCATCCCCTACTTGTAGCTTTTCAGTAGCATGGGATCACTGGATTAGACAATCCTTTGGTCTCATCCAGCATTTTTCAACCTGGGGGTTGAGACCCCTGGGAGGGTCACGAGGGGTCTTTCACAGGGGTCACCACAGACCACATATATTTCGTATGGCTTTAGAAACCCCTTTGCCAGAGAAGGCTGAAGATCTCCCCTCCTGTCCTTCTCTTCTTTTTTGGTTTTGATGAACTACAACTCCCAGAATTTAAAAACAGCCCCCCCCCCCAGCCCCACCAGTATTCAATGCTAGCCATGTAGGTAGTGTTCCAAGTTCAGTGCAGATCCATTGTGGGCTGGGTTCAGAGTGCTCTTTGATTGTAGGTAAACTATAAATCACAGAAATTACAACTCCCATATGTCAAGTCTATTTCCCCCAAACTCCACCAGTGTTTACATCTGGGCGCATTGAGTATTCATGCCAAATTTGGTCCAGATCCATCATTGTTTGAGTCCACAGTGCTCTCTGGACATAAGTGAACTACAACTCCAAAACTCAAGGTCAATGCCCACCAAACTCTTCCAGTATTTTCTGTTGGTCATTGTAGTTATATGTACCAAGTTTGGTTCAATTCCATAGTTGGTGGAGTTCAGAATGCTCTTTGATTTTTAGGTGAACTATAAATCCCAGCAACTACAACTCCCAAATGACAAAATCAATTTCCCCCAGAATCTCATCAGTATTCATATTTGGGTATATCAGGTGTTGGGCCAAATTTGGTCCAGTGAATGAAAAATCATCCTGTGTATCAGATATTTATATGATGATTGATAACAGTAGCAAAATTACTTTTATGAAGTAGCAACAAAATTAATGTTATGGCTGGGGGTCACCACAACATGAGGAACTGTATTAAGGGGTTGCAGGATTAGGAAGGTTGAGAAACACTGGCCTGATCCAACAGGGCTCTTATATCCTTGCATTAATGCTCTCTTCTTCCAGATTGTAGATGAAGAAGCCAATATTCTGCCTCCTGGAAAAGAAGGAGAAATAGCTATTAAAGTGCAACCAGAAAGGCCGCTGGGACTCTTCTCTCGCTATATAGTAAGAAACATGTTTTTGCTCCTAAAAAAGCTGAAAGGTTTTTCCCAGGATAGTCAAAGACAGTAGACCTAAGACTTCATCAGATGGGTAGGGGTGAAAGCAGAGAGAGCCATCTTACCCAATGTGTTTACCAATCTTCTGGGATGACCACCCATCCCATGTCCTTTTTTCGCCTTTCCCTGACTCCCCGCTTTCTCCAGTTTGGAGTCAGGTAACAGCCGACTCCTGGCTCCATTTCCATGCATTTAGGGAAGGAAGTGCCACAGAGTCTCACCTGAAATGCCCTTGTGTCATGTGTTGGCATCCGTGGGACTCCCATAGGGGCTCCATTTCCGCAGTGCAAGGAAATGGAGTCCGAAGGCTGTCTGATGAAGTCCTTAACTGGGATGAATGTGTCTTCAGAGGTTTACCTTGGAAATTTCATCAGAGTTCAAACAACACTAACCAGTGCAAACAAGAAAGATGCACACAGACACCAAGAAAAAATGGTATTTATACGTTTGTAAAAGTGAAAGGAAGAGAGGGACTAGGGAACGTGGTGTCACCAGTTCGAAGGACATCTGATACAATTTAGCTAGGAAGTTTGCATGTTTTTGTGGATGGGCCTAGGATCTATTCCTTTTGCTTTCTAAACATAATTCTTTCCTTATTTATAAATGAATGCTCATTCAAACACTACAGTGTTCCAGGACATTGGAGAGCCGGGTGGCAAAGTTGGGTTTTACTGGAGTAGGAGGGGGAGTGGTGCCAGGGCACATCAGGAGAGATGTGTGTGTGTGTTGTGTGCCTTTTAGTCAATTTTGACTTATGGCAACTCTGAATAAGCAATTAGGCTTATACATTCGGGGTAAATCTTGACCCGTTTCATGTCCCGGCTTTCCGTAGGTGCCCGATCCATATTTTAGGAGCCTCCCAAAATCGGGAGGGCAGATATCTGATTTTGCTCTGGGGTGCTGAAAGATCCATTTTCTATTGGCCCGTTAAGAGTGGGGGGGCTTCCCAGGTTCTCCTTCCTGTCATGTTAGGCATTTAAGTTGTTTTACTCTAGAGGAGAGACACGCAGCTACAGGCAGGTGCATGCTTTAAGGAGGCTTCTTGCGTGTTTCTACTCTAGAGGAGAGGCTACAGGCAGGCATGCATGCTTTCTGGGCTTGCATGCCACACACGCAGTCTCTCTTTCAAGTTCTTTCTTGCTCTAGAGGAGGCGCTTGGCTGTAGGCAGGCGCCCGTGCTGGGTCTGCACACCATATACGCACTCTTTCTCTCCAAGGCAAGGAGGCATGGAGCACCACATGCTCACAAAAGTAGAAGGGAAACCGATGATCGGCTCACGCTTGCTTTCATGTGGAGCTGATTTTCGTATCAGGAGGGGAATTCCAGTTTTGTGCTCCCAAAGGTAACGGAGAAATCAGAGGCACTGCAGGTACTGAAGTAAATTGGATTCATGCACAACTCTATAGGCAACATATCACAGAGGCTTTTTGGCAAGATTTGTTCATAGGAGGATTGGCAGAGTATGGTTTCTGTGGCCAAGCAGAGATTCAAACCCTGGCTTCCAGAGTTGTGGTCCAGTTCTTGAGAAACTAGATCACACTACTTCTTTACATGCTTATACCTATGACATACTGGTGACCGATTCCAACTTTTTTTGAAATTTCTTCTGTAGGACAACCCTGATAAAACAGCTGCAACAATACGTGGAAGTTTTCATATTACAGGGGACAGAGGAGTGATGGATAAAGAAGGGTACTTTTGGTTTGTTGGAAGAAATGATGACATCATAAATTCTTCAGGGTTGGTTTCTTTGCTTTGCTTTCCCCCTTCCCTCCTTCCTTCCTTCCTTCTTATAATTCTTTATGTCATGCATCTGTGACACAAAAATCCAGAGGTGACTGATGTGAATGGAACAGTCTGTTCTGGGTTCTAGTCTTAACTTTAAGGCTGTTGGTCAAGTTCTTGAAACTATGCCAAGGTTGGGCTCTGTACATTGAATAGTCCAAAGGTCAGAGGAAAACTTAAACTTATTGTCCTATAATTTAAACTAAAATTCATCATCCTAATGACATGGGAACCACCCCTGCAACAAAATTGTCAAAGCAAAACCATGAAAATGTTAGTTATCCTACAATATCCTATTATATACAACTCCCTTCCCAATATAACATTTCCATCACTGTAAGAAAATTCACAGAAACGTGAATTCAAATTAAACCCACAATATTCCCCTCCTCCAAAAAAAACCCCCAGCAATATTTAAATACAACACTATTTTATTCTCCATCTCAACACTAAGGCCTCATCTCACTAGAGAATGGAGCTCCTGGTGGCGCAGTGGGTTAAACCCCTGTGCCAGCAGGACTGAAGACCGACAGGTCACAGGTTCAAATCCGGGGAGAGGCAGATGAGCTCCCTCTATCAGCTCCAGCTCCTCATACGGGGACATGAGAGAAGCCTCCCACAAGGATGATAAAAACATCAAATCATCCGGGCATTCTCTGGGCAACATTCTTGCAGACAGCCAATTCTCTCATACCAGAAGCGACTTGCAGTTTCTCAGGTCACTCCTGACATGACAAAAAAAAAACTAGAGAATGAATCCACTTTAAATCCGGTTTCTGCCCCCTGCAGAATTCTGGGGTTTGTCGTTTATGGAGGAGCCTTTAACAGCCTCACTAAACTACAAACTCTAGAATTCTGCAGGAGGCAGAAACCAGATTTAAAGTGGATTTATTCTCTAATGCAATGAAGTAGTCACTTAGCGAGTGGAAATTCTTGATGCAAAAGGATCAGGCTGGATCTACACTACCATATAATCCAGATTATCTGCTTTGAACTGGATTATATGAATCTACACTGTCATATAATCCAATTCAAAGCAGATAATCTGGATTTTATGTGGCAGTGTAGATGGGGCCACAGTCAATATTGGTGGGCTGCAGCTCCCATTAGCTCCAGCAAGCTTAACCAGTGATGATGGACAATACGAGTTAGATCCCAACAAACTATGCATTTCGCACCCATTAAATCTTACTGGTTAAGAGTCATTTACACCCTGGATACTGTCTCTCCCTGACTAAACTGTTGATAATTTTGGGTTTCTGTCCTAGGTATCGTATTGGGCCATTTGAAGTAGAAAGCGCGCTTCTAGAGCATCCTGCAGTAGCAGAAGCGGCTGCAATCAGCAGCCCGGACCCACTCCGAGGAGAAGTAATTATAATCTATGACAATTTTTTAAGAATATAGCCCTACACATACGTCTGTAGAGTATAATATGTGATGCAGCAAGTAAGTTAGGATGGCTGAGACCCAGATCCAAATTATCTCTCAGCCATAAAGCTCACTGGCTAACTTTGGGCTGGTCATAATCTTTCCTGCCTCCAAGGCTTGTTGTTCTTATAAAAGCAGGTTTGTGTACTAGAGAATACAAATGATTGCTGGAATTCCAATCCCGAATTGTCCATGTAGATGGCTAAGATAGTGGCCCCTATGCTTTCTGATGGTTCAGCAAACACAAACGTTGTTTCCTGCACAAATAATTTTTTTAAATTTATGAAACTACCTTAAGGCTATATGTATAAGGTGTATGCGAGACACACATGAATTTTGTGTTTAGACTTGAGTCTCATCTCCAAGATACTACAGATATCGTGTGTGTGTGTGTGTGTGTGTGTGTATCGGAGGCTCACTGGTGGTGCAGCGGGTTAAACTGCTGAGCTGCTGAACTTGCTAACTGAAAGGTTGGCAGTTCGATTCTGGTGAGCAGGATGAGCTCCTGCTATTAGCTCCAGCTTCTGCCAACCTAGCAGTTCGAAAACATCCAAATGTTAGTAGATCAATAGGTACTGCTTCAGCAGGAAGGTAACAGCACTCAATACAGTCATGCCGGCCAAATGACCTTGGAGGTGTCTATGGACAACGCCGGCTCTTCAGCTTAAATAGACCTACTGAATCAAGGTTAAGTTGTAAGTCAGTAAAAGTGTATGGCAACATACTCTTTTGTTGGAATGGCAATATACACTTATGCTCCACTCATTCAGTTTTGTTCTAACTGAGACTAACAATTGAATGTAGGCATTTCTAGACAATTTTATGTGACTTCTGGGTAGGTAGCAATTGTACAAAAGTAGTAAAGGGAGGATCTTTATTACTCCAGTTATTTGTGTATCTGGTTGCAATGTTCAGCACATACATGCCAGAATCCAATTAGTGACACCCAAGTCCACCATATGGCTGCATTTGTATTTTTTATGTTTGTAGAGCCTGATACTCTCTTCCTACAGTTATACATCCACAACTACTATATATTCACTCTCCCAATGCAGGCCCACATTTAGTGCTACATAGAGGCCATGAAAGTCTCCTAAACTCCATTTACGAGTAAGCAGCCACTGGGATTAACTGAGGTCCATTCCCCTATAGATCTCTGTCGATCTCAGCAGCTGCTTTTTGGTAAGTGGAGTTTGGAGAGGTCACACTAATGTTCAATACAGAGCAATGTTGTTATGGTGCTACATAGTTAAGTAATAGTCATAAGACTCTAGCCAAAGTCAGTATGGTCTGGAGACAGGATGGAATGTAAAGTGTCAAAATGCAGATGATTTGGCCATGTTTTATTGTACCAACTCTGACTTTTTAGGTAGTGAAAGCCTTTGTGGTGTTGTCTCCTGGCTTTGTGTCTGGAGATAAGGACAAATTAACCCTCGAACTGCAGGAACATGTCAAGAAAGTGACAGCGCCGTACAAATATCCAAGAAAGGCAAGTACCAGCAGAGAATTGTTCAAAGAGATTGGCCTTTATTGACTTTGGTTCATTCACGTGTCACCTATATAATGTACATTCATTCATGTGTCATCTATATAATGTACATTCCATTCCATTATTCAGAAAATTGCATTGGCTAGACCACATCAGCTCTAGTTTCTGATACAGAACATATGCCATCCAGTAGTCACCATCTGCTCACCCACAGAAAACCATATTTAATGATCTAGAGCTGATGTGGTAGTAGCAACCTTTTGTGAATAGTCAGTCTTTCCCCTCCCAACGTCCCCATTGTCTCAGCACTATAAGAGGGTTTCGTGATACCCAGTCGCTCTCATTGCTGTGTAGTTTTGAGGCAACGGTGTAGTAATGGTGAATCTGCAGACCATATTTTCATTCTTGCAGACCACAGGTTGGGAACCACTGGTCTTGAGAAAGGGAATGAGTTTGGATAGGCCTTGAAAAGAGGGGGTTCCAGTGTTTCAGGAGTGGACAACTTTGACAATTGTGGAGACTATTTTTCTGCCCTGAGATTCTTTCAAAGCTACACAAAGATTGCCAAGATATTATTCAAACCAAAGATTAAATGTTCAGGAGTCAGTTTGTGGTTTCGTAAAAGTTGTATACATATGGATTTATTTTAAGTTGAACGCCGAGCGAGTAACCTATTTACAGTCTGAATTGTTGCTTCTAGAACCCTCTAGATGATGGAGTTCATCTTTTTTTGGCTATAAGAAGGGTTGTCCAGGGAGCTGGAAGATCTTATCCTCACTCTTGCCATTTCTTAGCAATAGGTGACTCCAATTACCCTCCCATTAACTCTGATCTTTTTGCCGAGCCTGAAATTCACAGTACCAAAAAGTAACCCTTGTTACATAAAGAAAAGAAAAGAAAATGCCACAATTCCTTATTTTGTTTGTTTCTTTGCTAGATGGAGTTTGTCCAACAGCTGCCAAAGACAATCTCAGGAAAAATCAAACGGATTGAACTGAGGAACAAGGAATGGGGACGAGTTTAATGTCTACAACAGATGGTTGGAATGGCCGCCAGCTTTCCAAATTCGATGGACATTTATTTGAGGCCTACTGGTACTAGGATGGCCTCTTTTATGGTTGAACTTGGACCATCAGAAACATGAGCAGAACGGTCAAAACCATTATGGCAGTGTTTCTCAACCTGGGGGTTGACAGTCCTTGGGGGGGGGGGTCACAAGGGGGTGTCAAAAGTGTTGCCAAAGACCATCAAAAAACGCAGTATTTTCTGTTGGCCGTGGGGGTTCTGTGTAAGAAGTTTAGCTCAATTCTATCATTGGTGGGATTCAGAATGCTCTTTTATTGTAGGTGAACTACAAACCCCAGCAACTACAATTCCCAAATGTCAAGTCTATTTTCCTCAAACTCCATCAGTGTTCACATTTGTGCATATTGAGTATCCATGCCAAATTTGGTGCAGATCCATCACTGTTTGAGTCCAAAGTGCTCTCTGGATGTAGGTAAACTACTACTCCAAAACTCAAGGTCAATATCCACCAAAACCTTCCAGAATTTTCTATTGTTCATGAGAGTTTTGTGTGTCAAGTTTGGTTCAGTTCCATTGTTGGTGGTGTTCAGAATGCTCTTTGATTGTAGGTGAACTATAAATCCCAGCAACTACAACTCCCAAACAACAACATCAATCTCCCCAACCCCATCAGTATTCAAATTTTGGCATATCAAGTATTTGTGCCAAGTTTGGTCCTGTCAATGGAAATACATCCTCCATATCAGATATTTACATTACAATTCATAACAAGAGCAAAATTACAATTATGAAGTAGCAATGAAAACAATTTTATGGTTGGAGGTAAGCACAACATGAGGAAGTGTATTAAGGGGTCGTGGCATTAGGAAGGTTGAGAAACACTGCACTATGGGGTCCTGGAAGTCCAGGATTTTGAAAGGCTAAACCAGTGCCACTCCATCCCAATAAGGATTCCCAAATGGAACAATAATACCTTAGCAATAGTTTCAAGGGCTTTACAGATCTCTCTGTTGTTAGGCAATTGATGTAGCATCATCTTAAATCAGTTTCAGCTTCTGCAACTAAAAACACCAGACTAGATCTTTCAACTGGACCAAGTTCATACCACAAGAAATCAGTTTGATTTTTTTTCCAAAGAGACAAAGTTAATTCTGGATCCCATGTGCCCGATTACTCGACTCAATTCTTCTTTTCTGTTTTCAACAACTTTCCGTAATACACTTTGTCAAGAACAAATCCCACCAAGCAAACTTTGTATCTTTTTTATTGGCTTGCCCGTTTAGGGAAAATGTGTTGTTTATCTGAGTTTCAGCCAAGCATGGGATAAAGTTCCATAATATTTTGATTATCAAACTGATTAAAATCAGAGTACATAGAAATCCCAGCAGATGGATACATCACTGGTTGGAAAACTGTGCTCAAAAAGTTGTCAATAATGCCTACACTGTATTGTCGAAGGCTTTCATGGCTGGAATCACTGGGTTGTTGTAGGTTTTTTCGGGCAGTATGGCCATGGTCTAGAGGCATTCTCTCCTGACCTTTCACCTGCATCTATGGCAAGCATCCTCAGAGGTAGTGAGGGTGCTTGCCATAGATGCAGGTGAAACATCAGGAGAGAATGCCTCTAGACCATGGCCATACAGCCCGAAAATGCTTCTAAACCATGCCTCTAGGCCATGGCCATACAGCCCTACCTCTGAGGATGCTTGCCATAGATGCAGGCGAAAGGTAAGCTACATGATGGGTCCGTCCCCTCAAATTCCTGCTACATGCTCTGTGCTCTACGTGGGGTTGCTTTGAAGACTGTTCAGAAGCTACAAATGGTCCAATGGGTGCCAGCCAGGTTTCTATTTATTTATTTACTATGTTTATATCCCATCCTTCTCACCCCAATAGGGGGGACTCAGAGCGACTCACAAAAGGCAGCAATTCGATGCCGTATATATACATAAATACAATAAAAATAAACATATGAATTAAAAAATAAACATACTGCTCACTGAAGGGAAGGATATTAGAGGCAAAGATGAAGTACTTTGGTCACATAATGTTTGGAGAAGACAATGATGCTGGGGGAAATGGAAGGAAAAAAGAAGAGCCAACCAAGGGCAAGATGGATGGATGGTATCCTTGAAATGACTGGCTTGACTTGGAAGAAGCTGGGGGAGGCTACAGCCAACAGGGAGCTCTGCCGTGGACTGGTCCATGAGGTCACGAAGAGTTGGAAGCAACTGAACAAATAAACAACAGCAACAACATGCATTAAAACTCAAAAAACAATCAACATTAAAACAAATATTAAAATCACATTATCCAGAGTCAAATCCAAGGCCATTCTATTAGTCCTTTCACAATTCCATATACCCATTTTACACTAGCTTTTAAGCCAAAAGCTTGGTCCCATAACCAGGTTTTAACTTTCTTCCCAAAGGTCAGGAGGTAGGGGGCTGCTCTAATTTCGTTGGGGAGGGAGTTTCATAGCCGAGGGGCCACCACTGTGAAAGCCCTGTCTCTCAACCTGTAGGTCCCTAGGTGTTTTGGCCTACAACCCCCAGAAATCCCAGTCAGTTTACCAGCTTGAAGGCCAATACATCTGGGGACCCCCAGGTTGAGAACCATTGTTCTAGGGGCTTCTTTCCTTTCCCTCCCAGTTTCCTTGCCTTCAATCACAGAAGTCCCAAACCTGCTAGGCACTAGAACATACTGTAGTTGTTTTTTGTTTGTTTTTTTTAAAGGGGGGAAACAAAGTTAAAACAGTAAAACAGTAGCACAATTCCAAAAGCCAAGATTACTATGAAGGAGAAATGACAGAATAAAACATAGTGGGTTTTTTTCATGTTAGGAGTGACTTGAGAAACTGCAAGTCACTTCTGGTGTGAGAGAATTGGCCGTCTGCAAGGACACTGCCCAGGGACGCCTGGATATTTTTATTTTTTACCATCCTTGTGGAAAACTTCTCTCATGTCCCCACCTTGGGATCCAGAGCTGAGAGAGGGAGCCCATTCGCACTCTCCCTGGATTCAAACCTCCGACCTGTCAGTCTTCAGTCCTCCCGGCACAAGGATTTAACCCATTGCGCCACCAGAGGCTCCTAACAAAGTGGTGAGATGCTATCTTGAAATTGTGGTATTCTTAATGACTGAATTGTTGTAATTAATTATAATTACAATGCCAGGCTCATGAAGCAGAATTTTGGGAGAAAATTGAGCATTAATGCTCAGTAGGAGACGTCCCATAGGAACGTCCATGATTCTTCATCACTGAAGCAATTCAACACAGGCAAATTTAACAGCTCCAGTCCTACATGTTTTTACCTACTTTCTCCCATTTTCATCTACATCTGAAGCTCAGAAGATACTTTCTAACCAGCTCCAGTTCCCTACATTTCAGAGTCAGTTCACAGGAGAGAAGCAGAAGTCCCCTTGTGTCGTATAATGGGATCCATGTTGCTTCATCTATGAACTGTTTCAGAAGTGTGTGGAAATGGTAAGCAGGAGGGGAATCTTGTGACGTGGTTTCTTATACAAAAAATTGACACAAGGCGTTATACGCCCAACTACGTTGCATATGGGATCCCTAGTATTTCCATGAAGAAAATATGGCCTTTGAGACTGATGAGGACTCTCCTGACCTGAACACAATGCATACCTCCAGCAGGCACCTCATTGCTTCAGCTGCCCCTGGTGCTATAGGATCATTGGAGTCAAATAACTGGAAAAAAAATATTTAGCTCTGAAGCAATTCTCAAATATCATGATCCTGTGGCCAGTCAAGGAACCAGTCAAGCCAGTTGTGACCATATGTGCTTATCTGTCAAAGACACTGAATGGGCCAAAAGGCAATTGACCAGTCTGGGAGAAAGAGCCTGCTGTTTTGGAGTCATTTCTTAGAGGGTGCATCGTGTGAGCAGACCATCACACTTTGGAGGAGCCGAAAACACACTGGAAACTGAGCTCACCAACAGGTTAGATGGGTCAAATTATTTTATAAGTTCCAAATTAGCATCTTGACTGGTGCTTTATCATGATTGCTCTATCATCCGAGTTGGAGAGAGAAGGAGGTGGACGTAGTGTTCAACAGCCCCCAAAATACAGTGGTCTCTGCAAAATTGGTATAAAGAAGTCTGAATTCTTAAAATATGACTTCTTGCAGTTTGTTCATTGGTAAGATTGAATAGTACTTCACCTCACCAGGCTGTAATGAGAGGAATCAAGTTGCTTGCAGACCATTTTCCACATAAGATACAATGTCTCTAAGAATTCACTTACCAAGTCCTCAATGACTTGGTTTCTAGAGATGGTGAAGCCCGGTGGCTTCTATGCCAGTCAACCTGCTCTGCACTTCCTGATCGAGCTTTCCAAGGTGCTGAAATCTTTCCCCTAAATCAGTGGTTCCCAACCTTTGGACTTCCAGATGTTTTGGACTTCAACTCCCAGAAATCCTTGCCAGCTTGACAGCTGTTAGGAATTGTGGGTGCTGAAGTCCAAAACATCCAAATGCCCAAAGGTGGGGAACCACTGCCCTTAATAGATTTGGCACCTTGAAAACTTCAGTCCAAAACTCGGAATGGAGTCCCTACTCTAGTGGCTGGCCATAAACCATCATCTATCTACAGACCTAAGAATGAGTTCTTCCTCCTCTGCTTTCAATGAGTCATGTTCATATTATAATGGCACGTATTTCAGTAAGACTGGTGTTGAAGTCCATGGTTGAGAAACAATTATTATTATTATCATCATTGTTGTCATCGTCATCCCTCTGGAGATACACAATGGAGTAAACTTATTCATGGGGATAGGGGGTATCTAGAGACTACATTCTTGTATCCATCTTTTAAAAATGTTTATTAGGTGTGTTATCTATTGAACAGGGCCGCAATGGCACAGCGGGTTAAACCTGAACTTGCTGACTGGAAGGTCAGCAGTTCAAATCAGCTGGATGGAGTGAACTCCGGCTGTTAGCCCCAGTTTCTACCAATCTAGCAGTTTGAAAACATGCAACTGTGAGTAGATCAATACGTTTCGCTTTAGCAAGAAGGTAATGGTGCTCCATGCAGACATGCCAGCCACATGATCTGGGAGGTTGCTATGGACAATGCTGTCTCTTTGGCTTAGAAATGGAGATGAGCACCACCACCCAGAGTTGGACATAACTAGACTCAGTTTAATGTCAAGGGGAAACCTTTACCTTTATTGTATCTATTGACCACCATGAGTTCTTATAGGCAGGTAGGCAAGAAAACAATACAGATGATGATGATGATGATGATGATGATGATGAGACTTCTTGCAGTTTGTTGCAATGCCAAGTTCATGAAGCAGGTTCATGTAATATGACTTCTCTGGATGTAGATGAACTACAACACCAAAACACAAAGTCAATGCTCACCAAACCATTCTAGTGTTTTCTGTTAGTCATGGGAGTCTGTGTGCCAAGTTTGGTTCAATTCCATTGTTGGTGGAGTTCAGAATGCTCTTTGATTATAGGTTAACTATAAATCCCAGCAACTACAACTCCCAAATGACAAAATCCTTTTTTTTTTTAGTGATGGTCACTCCCTGGGTTAGTAGGTGTCTTGTGCCCAAATTTGTTGGCAATTCGTCCAGCAGAAAATATCTTTTCTATTGAGTTCAAACACTTATTAACTTCTATAAAAGGTCCAACCTACAGGCTTCTGCCAGTTTATTTATTAAGAATGAGTAACCACTCAAAATGATGAGTTCCAACAGACCTCTGGCCTAAGTATGGACTTGCTTCTTGACCCCTCATTCTAAGGTTCTGTACACCTCAGTGCCACCGGAGTCCATTTTAGTTCAAATGTTATTGATTAACCAGTACAAAATTCTAGGTTGTAAATGGGACTACAACAAAAATGTCAGAGCATGGAGAGATTTTGTTCATTTTGTTTCAGCCAACCATGACCTCATATTCCGTGCCTCAAATATTTATTTTATTTATTGAGAGGTAAGAGTTACAGCCATAGGGTTAAAGCCTTCTGCCACCATAGCACAACATATAACTATAACGACTTCATCACACGTAATAAAATAAGCGTTCCTACACTTTTAAGAAACGGCTACTGACAGAGCCCATCACATGCCACACACTTGTTCCATGGGTTCCAGATATTTCACCATTTCTAAAGTGTGGGGTTTTTTTTTACCTATACTTACTAAGTCAATTGGGAATCGACTTATTTTTCAATTCCCTTTGAAGAGACAAGGAAAAAGGCCCAATTTAACATGTGATGGGAATACCCATCACATGTTAAATGTGGTGGTCATGTGAAATTACTTTAAAATTTGGGAAAGGGTATTTAAAGAAATAAGTGCAAGAATAAAAAATTGAGATAGAGAAGGCTAAACTGCTGTGCTGCAGAAAAATCCTACTGATCGAAGGGTCGGCAGTTTGATCCTGAGTCAGGTTGCGCACCCACTGCTAGCCCCAGCTCACCTGCCTACCTAGCAGGTCGAAAGTGGAGATGTGAGCAGATAAATAGGTACTGCGTTTTGCGGGGAAATAATAAAGGATATTGATTGGAGGAAAGCTCCTCGACATGGAAGCTGGAGCAACAGCACCCTCCTGTGGCTGGAGTCGAGCACAAACTCCAAGACACCAGAAATAAGATGGGAAAACTGCCTGTATCTCTGTTTGTTTTGTCCATCCTTGTTAAATTGTATAATCAGCATTGAATGTGTGTCTGTAAGTCACTTTGAGTCCCCTTTGGGGTGAGAAGGGCAGGGTATAAATAATGTAAATAAATAAATAAGTACATTACTTATGCCTGACAATATAATTACCTCACAAGAGGAGATGGCATTGGTCTCTAACCTACTAACAGCTGCAAAATTATCAATGGCAATTTTTTTGGAAAAAGAAAACATTTAACTAGAAGAATGGTGCAGAGAAATTTGGAATATAGCTGTTAATAACAAGTTGATTTGCGATATAAAAATTAAAAAGGGAATATCGAAACAAACAGATTTTTGGAAAATACGAGGAAAATTTATTGAGTATATCTTTAATGAGGGAAAGGGGTACAAGCCAGCAACAGAAGCAATGAAATTTTGGACTTGTGAAACAAGGTTTTGTGTGTGTATTTGTGTGTGTCAGGAGCAACTTGAGAAACTGCAAGTCGCTTCTGGTGTGAGAGAATTGATTGTCTGCAACGATGTTGCTCAGGGAATGCCCGGATGTTTTGATGTTTACCATCCTTGTGGGAGGCTTCTGTCATGTCCCCGCATGGGGAGCTGGAGCTGTCAGAGGGAGCTCATCTGCACTCTCCCTAAATTCGAACCTCTGACTTGTCGGTCTTCAGTCCTGCCGGCACAAGGGTTTAACCCATTGCACCACCGGGGCTCCACTTGCCAGGTGATGAATGGGAATGTGAACATCTTGTATATATAGATAATTGCATTTTCTATTCACTCTCAGATAATTCCATAATTCTACCATCCTGATACAAGATGAGTTGGTTGGTCCTGGTAAAGGTAGCACGAAATAAGGGTGGGGAGGTATAATAATAATAGTAATAATATAAAAATAAAACATGTATAAGTAGATCAAAAAGGTGTAATATGGATACATGTAGCATTAGTTGTAACCTGGGAAAGTTAAAAATAAGATAAGTATACTTAAGGTGTGTTTCAATTTTTTTACTGTTGATTTGTGTAAAATAGGGTATACTCTTTTGACATCTGGAATACTGTGTCCAATTCTGGGCACCGCAATTTAAGGGAGATGTTGACAAGCTGGAATGTGTCCAGAGGAGAGTGACTCAAATGATCAAGGGTCTAGAGAACAAGCCATATGAGGAGCGGCCTAAAGAGCTGAGCATGTTTAGCCTGCAGAAGAGAAAACAGAGGAGGCATGGTGGCCATGTATAAAGATGAGATGGGAATTCAAAGGGAGGAGGGAGCAGGCTCGGTTTCTGCTGCCCTGGAGACTAGGACATGAAATAATGGCTTCAAACTACAGGAAAGGAGATTCCACCAGAACATTAGAACTGTGAGAGCTGTTCAGCAGTGGAACTCTCTGCCCTGGAGTGTGATGGAGGCTCCTTCTTTGGAGGCTACTAAACAGCGGATGAATGGCCATCTGTCAGGGATGCTTGGAATGCAATTTTCCTGCTTCTTGGCAGTGGGTTAGACTGGATGGCCCACAAGGTCTATTCCAACTCAATGATTCTATGATTCTATGATAAGATATTGTAAAAAGGGGACATGGTGTATACTTATACATTTTGATTTATAAATCTAAAGATTAAAAAAAAAGAAGTCACTAAAGCCAAAGTGGGCAAATTGTGACCCTTGAGCTTCATCAGTTCCCAGGGTTCTTTACACATCCCTTGGGCTCTCCAGGCTGCCAAAGTCCAGGCCCTCACACAGGTCTAATTGCCCTTTCATCTGATACACTATGACCCCCGTTCCTCAATTTATCCCACATTGTTATGGTTTTTATTGTTAACGGCTTTGAGTGTCTTTTGGCAGAGAAAAAGCAGGGTATAAAAACATAATAATAAACTAAAAATAATACCCTGGAAAAGCAAAATGTGGATAATAGCAAATTTATTGAAATGAATGAATTCTGCTGGAATAGAATCTCTCATCATCGCCATGAATTTGCTAGGTCATCCAACATGACTTTATGGGACTTTCCTGCAGAAGCAGAGCATAAAGTAGCCTGGAGGGCTGAGAGAGGACATATGTTGTTAGATGCAGGTAGATGAAACCATTGGTCTTGGTTCTATAGGTATGGGGAGGGGGTCATAGTTTACAATCCTAATGTTGTTGAGCAACAGCACTCTCCTCCCCAAACGCTTATGATCAATATACACTTCAAGCAAGAAATATGGTTTATTTGTTTATTTTTAAAACATTTTTCGCTAATACAGAAAAGGAAGGGGTCTGAGGCTATTAGGAATTGTGGGAATTGAAGTCCAAAATACCTGAAGGGCTGAAGTTTTTTAAAGAAATATCTCAGAAATTGCAGAATATTTCAAATATTTTCATAGGCAATCACTCATGGCAGAGTATGTTTTGCAGGTGGCCTTACTCTAGAAAAAGTGTGACCACTTGTTGTCCACCAATAGGATTCTAACTCAAATTATTGGACTAAACGTTCTCTGTATTCTCCGAGTTCAGCAGACCACTATACAAGCAATTTATGTATTTATTGTGTCAGAAGGGAATTGCAAGTACAGTTATAATGTATTGTCGAAGGCTTTCATGGCTGGAATCACTGGGTTGTTGTAGGTTTTTCCGGGGTATATGGCCATTTTCTAGAGGCATTTTCTCCTGACGTTTCTCAGAGGATGCTTGCCATAGATGCAGGCGAAACATCAGGAGAAAATGCCTCTAGAACATGGTCATATAGCCTGGAGAAACCTACAACCACACAGTTATAATGTATTTAAAAACGCAAACAAAGTTAAAAGCTTGGCATTATACTAGATTTCCTTTAACCAGAAGCTGGCACTTGATGCGTCTCTGGTGCCGCTGTGAGAAAGTCCTCCATTCTGCATGTGGCAGAGCTCAGGTTACATTGTAGTACATTGTCTGTGGTTCGCTCTCCTCTGCATTCGCATGTCGTGGACTCTTCATTTCTTAAGGTTGGCTCTGCATCTCGTAGTGCCAGACTGCAGCCTGTTCAGCGCCTTCCAAGTCACCCAGACATCTGTGTGTCTAGGAGGGAGTTTATTTATTTATTTATTTATTTATTTATTTATTTATTTACTGTATTTATATCCCACTCTTCTCAGCCCTTGGACGACTCAGAGCGGTTCACAATAGCAAAATTCAATGCTCAAAACAGTTACAAAACATTATTAAAAAGTTACAAAAACTTAAAACAATAGCATGATAAACAATCAATTAAACATCATATAACATCTCATTATCATCTCATGGAGTTTCTCATCAGGTATCAGCCACTGACCGAGGTTCTAGGTTTTAGCCTGCCACTTTCGGACTTTTGCTTGCTGAGGTGTTTCTTTGAGTATCTCTGTAGATCTTAGTCAGCTGTTTCTTGATTCAAGCCATTGGCTTGCTGGTTGATATCCAAACAGAGGATGGTCCGGAGATGTCAATACCTTGACCCTTTCATTACAGGCTGCTACTTCCTGATGGATGTCAGGTGGTGCAATACTGACTAAACAGTATAATTTCTCCAGTGGTGTTTGGTGTAGACATCCTGTGGCAATGCAGCATGTCTCATTAAGAGCCACATCTACTGTTTTAATGTGGTGAGATGTATTCCGCACTGGGAATGTGTATTCAGCAGCAGAGTAGCAAAACGCAAGGGCAAATGTCTTCACTGTGTCTGGTTGTGATCCTCAGATTGTGCCAGTCAGCTTTTGTATAAAATTATTTCTAGCACCCAATTTTTGCTTGATTTTCAAGCAGTGCTTCTTTTAAGCCAGAGCATGGTCCAGGGTGACTCCCAGGTATTTGGGTGTTCTGCAATGCTCCAGTGGGATTCCCTCCCAGGTCATCCTCAGAGCTCGAGATGCTTGTCTGTTCACAAGATGAAAAGCATATACCTGTGTTTTAGATGGATTAGGAATCAGCTGTTTACATCCAAGCAATAATCCATGCTGATTTATGATCAGTTTTAAAATGGAGAAGAAGAGCCTTGCTGTCCATTTCAAACATTTATTAACTGGGGAGGAAAGGAGAAAGTGTGCCTTTTGTAAATCAGCATATCTCCAGTTGAAAGTTAACGTTTGATAGTGGGAAAAGGATCTACTAATGTACAGCTACATTTTAGTGCATTATTTTCTGGTTTAAAGTTAATGGTTCATTTATGTATGAAATACATACTATTCGACTTTCTTTAAATCCTGTGGTTTTCCTTTCGGTCTGCAATCAATCTACTATCCAGAGAGTGGAAACTTCCAGTCATCCGCTTACATATGAACAGGTAGATATTCTGTATTCTGTTTCTTGCGATTTAGAAAAACCGGATAGTGATAAAAACTGAGAGTCTTGTTTTTCCAAGAGTGCATCTATACCACTTTAACTGCCATGGCTCAATGCTATCGGATCATAGGAGCTGTAGGTTGCTTGGTGAGGCACCAGCATTTGTAGTAGAGTTCTGTGTGCCAAGTTTGGTTCATTTCCATCATTGGTGGAGTTCAGAATGCTCTTTGATTGTGGGTGAACTATAAATCCCAGCAACTACAACTCCCAAATGACAAAATCAATCCCACCCCACCCTCCACCCCATCCCACCAGTGTTCAAATTTCAATGTATTTGATATTTGTGCCAAATTTGGTCAAGTGAATTAAAATACATCCTGCATATCAGATATTTACATTATGATTCATAACAGTAGCAAAATGACTGTTATGAGGTAGCACCAAAAATAATGTTATGGTTGGGAGTCACCACAACATAAGGAACTGTATTAAGGGGTTGTGGCATTAGGAAGGTTGGGAAACACTGATTTATGATCTAATGAAGACGATAATGTTTTAAATTTAAATGTCTAGATCAAATGGAAAAAAGAAACAAGACTTATTGGAAAACATGGATATTCCATGGTCTCAACTGCAACCCATGCCATATGGATTAATTGGCCAATGAAACATACAAAAGTAGATACCAGGGTTTACAAGACTTTTAGCCTTCTCTGCCAGAAAGCGCTGGTGCCTCACCAAACTACAATTGCCAGGATTCAATAACATTGAGCCATGGTAATTAAACACTATTGGGGTGGTGAAGTTGTTTTGGGGTGTGGGTAAAATGAACTATGGATTTATTTTATTTTTTTGTCGTGTCAGGAGCGACTTGAGAAACTGCAAGTCGCTTCTGGTGTGAGAAAATTGGCCGTCTGCAAGGATGTTGCCCAGGGGACGCCTGGATGATTTAATGATTTGTGGGAGGCTTCTCTCATGTCCCCGCATGAGGAGCTGGAGCTGATAGAGGGAGCTCATCTGCCTCTCCCCGGATTCGAACCTGCGACCTGTTGGTCTTCAGTCCTGCCGGCACAGGGGTTTAACCCACTACGCCACCGGGGGCTCCATGAACTATGGATACTGAGTCCTTACACCAGGGGGTTGTACTGTAATGGATGCCCCCGCTGGAGTTGTCATCACATGTAACTTCTTCAGTTCCCTATTCTCTTAGGAGCCCCAGTAGTGTAATGAGTTAAACCCTTGTGGTAGCAGAACTGAAGACCAACAGGTCGAAGGTTCAAATCCAGGGAGAGCGTGGATCAGCTCCCTCTGTCAGCTCCAGCTCCTCATGCGGGGACATGAGAGAAGCCTCCCACAAGGATGGTTCAACAGCAAAACATCTGGGCATCCCCTAGGAAACTTCCTTGCAGATGGCCAATTCTCTCACACCAGAAGCGACTTGCAGTTTCTCAAGTCGCTCCTGACACACACAAAAATTAGAAAGCTGGAGGAGTTTGAGTTCCTACTTATGAAAACACAATGGATGTAGACAAAATACCTAATTTCATTGGAGTGTTATTTACTAGTTCTCAATCAGCATCAGCCCTACTCGTTAATTCATGATATCTGGATTTGTTGTTTAACAGAATTTGGGATTATCCTTCGACTCTTACTACACGGGAAGGGATTTGTGTTGGCTGAAATGAAGTTTCTATCTAGACTCCCAGTCTTAAAACCCACCTTTGCCCCCAAATGGCCTTATCAAATCAAAAACCAAGCCTGCAGTGGATCACCGTCTCTGGACTTCTCAGACTATGAAGATGTGCCTGAGTATTTCAATTTTGCCAAAGATGTGCTGGATAAATGGGCCCAAAAAGAAAAGGTATGGCATTGTCAATATTCTTTAAGCATTCTGATGTCATACATAGATAAATAAAAAAAGAGTACCTTCACAATAAACTTGAGCAAATCTCTCCCATTTTGAAGTATGTAGTACACAAAAGATGTAGGAACATTGGAAACTTCCTTATACCAGGGCACACCATTGTTATGTCTAGTCTGATGTCTAGCTTCCAAGATGCCAAAGATGGGAAGACCTATATATACCTCTGTCTATGTACAGTTGTATGTCTTGTCGGTGTATAACAACATTGAATGTTTGCCGTATTTGTGTTCTGTTATCCACTCTGAGTCCCTTTCGGGGTGGGAATGGCGGAACATAAATACTGCAAATAAATAAATACATACATACATAAATGCATAAATAAATAAATATTGTCGGCCCTGACATGGTTTCCATAAGTATTGTATTTCATCACATAATAGTCACACTTTCCTCCTTTTCTCATCAAAAAAGAGGTGATTCGACTATTATGTGAGGAAAAAAATCTGCCTATGATTCTTTAATTTCTGGATTTTTAAAAATAAAATGCCTTACCTCTGAAAAGGGAGGAGGAGGAGGAATATTTCAGCCTGAAACAAACAGCTCAATTAAAAAATAATTAAAACAGCAGAGCCATTTGGTGTTGACTCTCGCTTCCTTTCTTTCTCTGAAGTCAAGGCAGTTAAAAAACTGTGAAGTGGAGGTCTTTGAAGCCCCATTCTTCTTTCCTCCATTTCCACTCCAGGGCAAGGAAGTTTTAAAAACCTGAAATGGAGGTCTCTGGAAATCAGATCTTCCCTCCATCCTCCTTTCTCCAAAGAACGCCATTCTAGGTTTTGTAAACTGCCTTGCCTCAGAAGGAGGGAAGAGGGAAGAGTGAAGCTTCAGAGACCTCCATGTTATAGTTTTTAAACAATCATGCCTGTCAAGAAGGAAGGAAGGAAGGGAAAATCAGTCCCAAACGGGGTGCGACTATTATGTGAGAGGAACAAAAATATCATTTTGGCACCTATCATTTTATTATGAGAGCCCTAAGCACAAAGTGGGATATAAAATAATAATGGATAAGTAGAATTAGGGGGTTAGATTATTTATTATCCTTAATGCACATATATTTTCTTTATATTAAGGAATATAAGAACATAATGAAAGTCATCCATATTTGAGCAGTAGTAAAATGAGATTTTGGAACCCAGAGCATTGTTTATTTATTTATTTATTTACTTTATTTGTATACCGCAGTTTCTCAGCCCGTAGGCGACTCAACGCGGTTAACAACAAGAGCAAAAATTCAATGCTAACAACATACACTATTTAAAAACAATTAACACCGTAATATACTAAGTAATTACACATCAATAGACAACACATTAACATCTCGTAACTAGAATCATGACCCAACTCGTCATCCGTAATTCCGTTTTCCTATATTCATTATCTTGTCACTGCTCAGTTATTGACATATTTATTTATTTATTTATTTATTTATTTATTTATTATTTACTTTATTTGTATACCACCTTTCTCAGCCCGCAGGCAACTCATAGAAAAGCATAGAAAGTTTGCATGAACATACCTGTAAAATTGCCCTTAAAAATTCTGAAAGTGACTAGAAATCATTATTTCTTTCATCCTAATCAAGGAAACTTGCTTTGACTTCTGTTGATTAGTCTCTGGGCACATCCACACTGGGTGGAAAGTGCGCAAGCTCCCAGGTATTTGTTGAGGGCATCCAAACGATTTCACCACAAAGCAGGAAAACACTGCATTGTGGTGAGATTATTTGTTAGCAGGAAAGAAGCAGGTCTTCTTGAAAGACCCGTGTCTTTCCTGCTGTGGGCAGAGTGTTGACTGCCTTTTCAGAAGCCCTGGGACTTTTGAAGGGGGCATCCACACAGCTGTCTCACATTTTCCGGGCTGAATCAGACCTGGGAAATGCAAGAGGGCTGTAACGCCCTCCCCAAACCCCCCTTTAAAAATAAAAGAACTTATCTGACTTCCATTTGCATGTTGCCAGAGCTCTCCTGGTGTGTAGGAATGATGTGCCAGGAGAAAGGGGGAGAGGAAAATCACTCCTGACCCCACCCTTTCTCCTAGCATGACATTCCTAGGCACCAGGAGAGTTCCAGCACCATGCCAATGGAGGCCAGGTGAGTTCTTTTATTTGTAAAAGGGGGTTGGGGGGTTGGGGAGGGGGTTAGCATGTACAGTTGTTCTCCCGGAAGGTTCTGGGAGCGCATCTACACACTTATCTGCAAAAGCCCTGGCTTTTGCTGCTACTGTATGGACTACAGTCTGCCCTGACCCAGGATTCTTAAACCCAGGTTGAAGCGAACTTTACCACTGCCCTCTGCCAAAGTAGACCCATTGAATGAGTTGATGAATGGTAACTTCCGTTGATTCAATAGGTCTACTCGATTTGTAAATAGCAATGGAATCCAGGCCTTTATTTTTACCTGCTACATTACCGATGTGATAGGGATCCATCAAACTGCTGCTACATCCCAAAATAGTTAGTTAAAGATAGCTACATTATTTATTATTTGTTTTTACTTTTCCCCAGTTCTATTAATGGAAATAAAACTGGAAAGTGGACAGACCTAGGACCAATGCTGTGAATGTTTGATGCCAAGTGAAAACATTTTTATAGGCATTTTTAAGGGGGAAATTATTCATATTTATTTTTCTAGCTAAAATACCATAGTTAAATGTTGTGGAACCACTATTCAGATTCTAGGCTGTTCTTATTGTACTGGATTTTCAAACTTTATGTCCATCACGCTGAAACCATCTTTGGAATAAAGATGGGGTTTAGAAACTTTTAATGGACCGTGGCACAGCAGGTTAAACTGCTAAGCTGCAGAACTTGCAGACCACGAGGTCGGTGGTTCAAATCCGCTGAATGAGGTGAGCTCCTGTTGTTAGCCCCAGCTTCAGCCAACCTAGCATTCAAAAACATGCAAATGTGAGTAAATCAATAGGTACAGCTTCAGCGGAAAGGTAATGGCACTCCATGCAGTCATGCCGGCCACATGACCTTGGAGGTGTCTACGGACAACACTGGCTCTTCGTCTTAGAAATTGAGTTGAGCACACACATTTATATTTATTTATTTACTTTACTTTACTTCTATACCGCTGTTCTCAGCCCGGGGGCGACACACACACACACCCCGCAGAGTTGGACTCAACTAGACTTAATGTCAAGGAGAAATCTTTACCTGTACTTTAGAAACTTTCTAAACACATGAATCATTTGATATAATGTATTGTTTCTGACAGGATGGGAGAAGGCCTTCCAACCCGGCTCTCTGGTGGGTGAATGACAAGGACGAGGAGGTGCGCTGGAGCTTTGAGGAGCTGGGCTTCCACTCCAGGAAAGTGGCCAATGTGCTCTCAGAAGTATGCGGCCTGGACAAAGGGGATGGGCTCCTACTGATTCTCCCAAGGGTCCCAGAATGGTGGATGATCTCAGTGGGCTGCATGCGGACGGGTCAGTACAACCCAACTGATGCTAACGAACCATAATAATCGCAGAGAGGCTGCAGCAGTTTGCTTTTGCCTAAGTGGGTTAAGTTCCTCAAGTACAAACTTCTTTTGCACTCTGAAATCAGTTTGCAGCAAAAGAAGTTAACTGAGGACCAAGGTGGAATTAGAAGCAATTTGACTATGCATTAAAACCAATAAAAGCAATGAAAGAAAAGAATATATTACCTTGATAGAGACAATAAACATTTCTACACACTTAAGAAACTGCCACCGATAGTGCTCTTCACACAATGCAAGCTTCAAACATGGGGTAGAGGTATCTTGCCATTTCTAAAGTGTGGGTTTTCCCCACTATTCCTGAATTGATTGGCAATGACTTATTTTTCAATTCTCCACTTAGAGACGTGTTGGCTCATGTTTAACTTCCTGTCCACAAGGACTCCAAGATCTTTTTCACACGTACTGCTATTGAGTCAGGCGTCCCCCATTCTGTATCTTTGCATTTCAGAATGGGGGGATGCAGTTTTAAAAGGGTGCCTTGACTCTGCTTCATTGGAAGGGTGTTGAGGGCAAACAATTCCAGAAAATGTGGTTTCTTAAGACTGATGCCTTAACTCTCATCTAATTAAAGGATATGAGGGAAAACGATCCCAGAAAAAGTGGTTTCTTAAGAAGGATGCTTTAACTCAGGTCTTGGTATGAGGACAAATGACATGGGAGGAGACATATGTGTCCAGTGAGATGGCAAATCAAATGAATAAATCTTAAAGAAAGCAGAGCAAAAGATTAGGTGTGATGGTGGTAGGGAAATCTTCCATTTCATTTCAAAATGGGGCATGACAAAACTTAAGGAAAAACCAACACTTTACTTCATTTTACTTATCCCGTGGGATGAAGTCCCTTGACTTAACCAGACAATTCTAAGAAGCCCACTTACATCCAAACACTTTCTTCAATCTCTGTACCTGATCTGAGAATGCAGAAGAGATCTTTTCTCTTTCTCACCTTCTTTGCTTGTCCTTTTGTGTACTAGGCACGTTTTTCTCTCCTTCCCATCCTGTTGCTTGTTCTTTTCTTGACTAGACATATTCTTCTCTCCTTCCCATCCTCTTTGCTTGTTCTTTTCCTTCCTAGGCGTTGTCTTTATGCCAGCAACGATCCAACTGAAATCTAAAGACATCCTATACAGGCTCCAAGCTTCAAAGGCCAAATGCATAATCACAAATGATGCCTTGGCTCCATCAGTAGACTCTATTGCATCTGAATGCGACTCACTGAAGAGCCGGGTCTTGGTCTCCAAAGGCAAGAGGAGAGAAGGATGGCTGGACTTCCATGACCTTGTGGCGTGAGTATCCCCTTTCCTGCTTCATAAGGCAAATGATCATCTCAAGATGGATGGCAGCAGGAGATGAGATTGTGTTTTCACAGTCAGAACAGTTATCCCTTGACATTTGCATATTTGATTATTCACAATACTTGATTAAAACATTCTCTTTAAGAATCTCTAGGTCCTCCAGTGTGACACTATGGTCAATTTCTTCCAGTCAAGCTGGAGGACCTAGGGATCTCCAGAGAGTGCAATTCTGTGGTCTACTTCCATCAGAAATCAACTATGGAATCATGGTAGAACATCTCAGATTTCCTAAAGAGGTGTTTTCTTTTCTTTTTTAATAGTAAATTTATATTACATTTCTATTCATTTTGTTACAAAGAACCATCTCTACAATTCATAGAGTTATTTCTTCTCCTTTCCCCCATTGTGCTACCCATTGTGCTCCCCATCTCCGGAGTCGTCCTTTTCTTTATTATCTCACCAGAACCTCATTTCTTCTGGTGAGGGTTGGTTCCCACCTTCTTTCTTTAATTTTTCTTCAATAATTTATTTCCATATACTTTCAAAATCATTATTCTCCTTAGGTCTTCTTTAACCTTAAGATTATGTGTTAATTTATCATTTATTGCTAATTTCCAAATTTCCTCATACCATTCTTCTGTCTTAATTTCCACCTCTCCTTTCCAATTTTTTTTTGCTATTAGTAGCGTTGCAGCTGTTAACAATATTGTTATCAAACTCTTTTCATTTTTATTCCATTCATCTGTATTATAGATAGTTAACAGTATAGTTGCCAGATTTATATTAAAAAAATTCTTCATAATACTTTCTAATTCTACTATAACTTTTCTCCAAAACCTCTGTACATATTTGCATTGCCACCACACGTGAATATATGTTACCCTTTCATGGCAATCCCTCCAACATTTGTATTTTCGAAGGCTTTCATGGCTGGAATCACTGGGTTGTTGTAGGCTTTTTCGGGCTATATGGCCATGTTCTAGAGGCATTCTCTCCTGATGTTTCGCCTGCATCTATGGCAAGCATACGCAGAGGTTGTGAGGTCTGTTGGAAACTAGGAAAATTGGGTTTATATATCTGTGGGATGATGTCCAAGGTGGGAGAAAGAACTCTTGCCTGCTTGATGCAAGTTTGAATGTTGCATTTGTTCACCTTGATTAGCATTGAATGGCCTTGCAGCTTCAAAGCCTAGCTACTTCCTGCCTGATGGAATCCTTTGTTGGGAGGTGTTTGCTGGCCCCGATTGTTTCCTGTCTAGAATTCCTCCAACATTTTTCTGAACAACTTTTGTCCATATTGTGTATCTTTATAAGGGTCAGGTACCATTTCCAATAAAGAGGTGTTTTCTCAGGTTAAAATAATTAGGAATTTCTGTCTCTAGAGCAGTGGTTCCCAACCTTTTTTTGCCCAGAGATCACTTCACCAGGGACCACTTTGACCACTCTCCAACAATTACGAATCAATTTTTGGTCATCTTTAGATTTGGTTTGGTTATTTGGGGTGCTGATTCAGAAAATTGCATTGGATAGACCACATCAGCTCTACTTCCTGATACAGAGCATATGCCATCCAGCAGTCGCCATCTCCTCGCCCACAGAAAACTATATTTAATAAGCCTCGGCACTATAAAAGGGTTTCATGAGACCAGTTGCTCTTGTTGCAACGGTGTAGTAATTATGAGGCTACGGACCATATTTTAGTTCTTGTAGACCACAGGTTGGGAACCACTGCTCTAGAGAGAGCCAATGACTTTTGAAAAGTAATTTTCTAAACTCTGTGTTGACCCTTTGTTCTGATTCATCGTAGCTCGTACCTAATTTGCCTGCTCTCTGTTTTAAAGAGCTGCATCTGATAGCCATCAACCTGTTAAAACCAAGAGTCAAGACCCAGTGAGCTTCTTTTTTACGAGCGGCACAACGGGCTATCCCAAAATGGTGAAGCAGTCCTGCAGTAATATGGGGATTGGAATGAGACACATTGGAAGGTATGTTTGTCTCTTTTTAAAATCTTTGGGGAAAATAAACATAACCATCCCAGGTCTCAGAGGGACCACTGCTTCCATGCTTTTGTCCCTTCTTTTTCATTCTCCCCCTTCATATCTTTCCCCTCTTTCCTTTCTCTTCCTTCCTTCTGGAGTGACCTTCTTTGTAGTCTTTGATTATGTTTCTGCATGGCTGAAAGGGGATGGTCTAGATTGGTGTTTCTCAACCTGGGGGTCAGGACCCCTGGGGGGGATCATGGGGGGGGGGGTGTCAGAAGGGTCACCAAACACCATCAGAAAACACATGGGATGATGTTAGGGATGGTGGGAGTTGAAGTCCAAAACACCGGGAGGGTTCAAGTTGGCCCATGCCTGCCCTAAGGCAACCCAGAACCAACTCGATGACAAATATGAATAACAACCTGTGTTTGCTACCTTTTTTTAACAGGACCTGGATGAATCTGAATCCTTCTAGCATGATATGGGCTTTGTCCGATACAGGCTGGGTCAAGTTTCAGTTTGGCAGTTTGTATGCTTCCTGGAATGAAGGAGCTTGCGTATTTGCACACAGCAAAAACCAGTTTGACTCACTGGTGGTTCTAAATGTAAGAACAATATTCCTTTATTGGCAGTTATTATTTCTTTAACGTGTGCTCTGTCTTTCCCCTCACAAGGGACCCAAGGCAGCTTACAACATGATGAAAACAGGGGCAAAGATTAGGACAAGATATAAGCAGTTCCTGAGTTACAAACAACCGACTTACAAATGACCCATAGTTACAAATGGGTGGTGTGACAACAGGAAGTGTGCGAAACCTATTCCTTGGAAAGGAAATTCACTTCTGGAAGAGTTATTATCTTGGGGGACAATATTTTTTTTAAGGCAGACAGTGGAAAGCAATGTAATGGAAACACTGGTAATCCATTCAGAAATGTCCAGGAGGGAAAATGTTCCGGGCCAAAGTTTATACGTCACATGCAAAGCCTGTGACACTCGATTAACCAAGTGACAATTAAGCATGTGTTCTCTCTTACTTCCTTAGTGTCTGTCCAAGTATCCAGTGACAACCTTCTGTGGCACCCCAACGATTTTCCGCATGCTGTTGCAGCATGATGTTAGGAGGTATGGTCACTTGAACGGTAGCAATAATAACCTATTTCTTTTAGTTTGCTAAATCCAAAGTGCATTTCTCAAGAAGAAATGCTCAAACTTGGAAATCTCCAATTGGTCCTATGGAGGAAATAATCCTGAAAGGGCTATGCCATCATTGTTGAAACTTCCCATCATGTTCATGGGTTGTGCTGAAGTTGTGCTGCATCAGCCAAACATCAGGGCAGAATTTAGAAAAGTTACTTCTCGGGGGGCCCTGGTGGCTCAGCAGGTTAAACCACTAAGCTGCTGAACTTGCTGACCGAAAGGTTGGTGGTTCGAATCCAGGGAGGGGGAGAGTTCCCACTGTTAGCTCCCCAGCTTCTGCCAACCTAGCATTTTGAAAATATGCAAATCTGAGTAGATCAATAGGTACTGCTTCTGCAGGAAGGTAACGGCGCTCCATTGAGTCATTCTAGCCATATGATCTATGAGGTGTCTACAGACAACACCAGCTCTTTGGCTTAGAAATTGAGATGAGCACCGCCCCTCAGAGTCAGACATTACTAGAATTAATGTAAGGGAAACATTTACCTTTACCTTACATCTCAGGGCCTCCAGGTGGCACAATAGGTTAAACTCTTGTGCCGGCAGGACTGCTAACTGAAAGATCGGCAGTTCGTATCCAGGGAGCAGGGTGAGCTCCCATCTGTCAGCTCCAACTTCTCATGAAAGAAGCCTCCCACAGGATGGTGATAACAACAAGAACAAGAGCAACAACAACAACAACAACAACAACAACAACAATCTTTATTTATACCCCATTATCATCTCCCTGAAGGGGACTCGGGGCGGCTAACATGAGGCCAAGCCCAAAAATACAAAACAGCAAAATAAAATACAAAACAGAAAATTACATCACAACAAAATACATAAAGTAAGAAGATAAAATAAACAAGCAAAATAACATAATAATAGTCAAACACAAAGGGCGGGCCAAATGCATAAGATAAAATGGTAAAACATCCATGCGTCCCCTAGGTAATGTCCTTGCAGATGGCCAATGCTCTCAAACCAGAAGCGACTTGTAGCTTCTCAAGTTGTTCCTAACACAAAAAAACCTTACTTCTCAGACTATAGTTTCCAGAGTTCGCCAATCAGTTTCAGAGTTGTAGTCCCCGAAGATCATTTCTCCAAGCTCTGGTTTGCCAAGCTCTGGGTTAGGCCTTTGCTTATTTTGGAAATAGGAACTGGGACTCTGGCTTGCAAAATGCATACACTACGAAGTCAAGATTCTTTTCCAGGAAGATTAATAGCTTTTCATGCATTTGTCCAGATATAAGTTCAAGAGCCTGATGACTTGCTTGAGCGGCGGAGAACCCCTGCCCCCCGAAGTGATGGCCCAATGGAAAGCTCAGACGGGAATTGAGATCCACGAAGGCTATGGCCAGACAGAGACTGTATGTTCGTGCTTGGTTATCAATCTTGTCTCATCTTCTTATATTACTTTTATATTTTCACTAGCCGTCCCCTGCCACATGTTGCTGTGGCCCAGTCTGTGTATATGTGTTTTGTGTGTGTGTATATGTGTGTGTATGCATTTGCGTATATGTGTGTTTGCGTATATATGTTTTATGCATGCATTGTAATGTATTTTTTGGTTTTGGCTTTTTAAATCTCTTCTGCTGTGTTTTTCATTGTTTTTATGACTGATGGTCACTGGTTGGCCTGATAGGTGTATTGTGTCCAAATGTGGTGTCAAATCATCCAGTGGTTTTTGAGCTATGGTAATCCCACAAACAAACATTACATTTTTATTTATATTTTTATTAGTTATACCCATAAAAGTTTGAGTTGGTCATTTTAAGAGGCAATCTGTCAAACAATATGCAACACAACCCCAATTAATTCATGTAAAACTGGATTGGGCAAAGTGCAGCATTGAAACTGAAATGCAACCCCTTAAATGTCAATAATATAATTTAAAGGAGGTTGTAAGGGGGTCACACATCCTTTATCATTTAAAAGCATTTTTGAGAGTAATTTCTAGGCTGTTTTTATGGGGATGGCATTTTAAGGGGAGGACAACAACTATGAGTATTTTGGGATGGTTTGGGGTTGAATGAATGATGAAGAACCATCAATATTACAAAAGATCTGCTTCTAGTGAAGACTGGAATTCCAGTTCATTTGTCACCTGTGAGGTTGTATCCATAGAGAACATCTTGATGAAATCCAAATAGTTATGAGTTTGGATTCCTGTGGGTTTTCTGGGCTGTGTGGCCATGTTCCAGAATCATTATCTCCAGACATTATGACTTTGACTATCAGCCCTTGATAGACTATGTGCAGTTATGTAAAGTACTTCCTTTTGTCTATCTGAACATTGTGTTTGTGTTCATTTCAATGAATGCCCCTCTCTGTGATGTTTCAACAGACCTTGGTGTGTGCCACCACAAGAGATATGAAAGTTAAACCTGGATTCCTAGGAAAGGCCCACCCACCCTATGATGTACAGGTAGGTCTGCTTGGAGAAGAGATTGGGCAATCTTCTTGGATCTGGGGCCAGTTTTCCTCCCAGACTTGCCAAGGGCCACAGATACATGACAGCAGGGCAAAAACATGCAGTCAATCAAACCAAGAAGTGACCAGAAAGCACTTCAAAACCCCATCTTGACAGTGACCCAGCCTTGCTTTGATACAGAGAAACTTACTTACTTACTTTACTTAGGCAATCCCTTGTTGTCTGAGTGTGATGGCCTTCCAAGTGTAGTCTCTTGGCGGTGGATACGTAGGTGTCTGTGGAGCCCTGTCCTTGACCTGTAGGTTCTTCCACAGTGAGGGCATTGGTTTCCAAGTGTAAGTCGGTCCAGGTCAGGGTTTGCTTTACGTGCCTTCCTCTTGGCACGTTTCTCCCTTTCGCCCTCCATTTGTGCCTCTTCAAATTCCACAGCAGTGCAGGTCACAGCTGACCTCCAGTTAGCGCACTCAAGGGCCATGGCTTCCCAGTTCTCAGTGTCTATGCCACAGTTTTTAAGGTTAACTTTAAGCCCATCTCTAAATCTCTTTTCCTCTCCACCAACATTCCGTTTTCCATTCTTGAGTTGGGAGTATAGTAACTGCTTTGGAAGATAGTGATCAGGCATTCAGACATGGCCAGTCCAGTGGAGTTGATGGCAGAGGAGCATCACTTCAGTGCTGGTGGTCTCTGCTTCTTCCAGCACCCTGATGTTTGTCCACCTGTCTGCCCAAGAGGTTTGCAGTATGCTTTAGAGGCAACATTGATGAAATTGTTCCAGGAGTTGAGTGTGACATTTGTAGACAGTCCATGTTTCACAGGCTTATAACAGGTTTGGAAGGACAATAGATTTATAAACAAGCACCTTGGTCTCCCTACGGATACCAAGAAATATATAGAAAAACCATCATCCTTGGAACATGCTTTTATCTTCATTTTCTGTGAGGAGGCATAGGAAGTTTCCAAGCCTTGGAAACCCACAGTGGGATTTGACATAACACCCACCAACAGTTTATAGATGTGTAACATGTGGTCGAACAACGTCAAAGGGTGATCAAGGTGGCAAACATTATTAATAAAAAGTACATCAGTTGGGAGAGGCTGCAATAGTTTGCTTTTGCCTGATTCTGAAAGGAAGGGCAAAATCTATCCTTCTTTTTGTGAGCTCAGAACAAGACATCCAGCCATGGGATCAACCATGAGGCAGAAGCCTCATCAACCACCTCCCTATTGATCTCATAGCTGGTGCATCATTCCAACCTCAGAGCAAGTGATTTTGCAAGCTGAACTCAACCAGGAAGGTGCTTGGCATGGAAGACAGTTGTCCCAAGGAGAAAGATGCAGTTTATTTTGGCTTTTCAATGGTGATCTACCTACCATTGGTCACATTCATGGCAGGGCTCAGCTGAGAAGCAGTTGGGAGCCCCAAGGAGAAAGAGGAAGGAAACAGAATGGAAATATGTGACCATCAGTACAATGTCAGTGTGATGTATTATGAGTGGAGTTGGATGGTGGGGGGAATCTGGGAAAGAATACTCTGAACTAAACCTTATTTATTTTGTTAGTATAGACAACTCCCAAGAGTAGGAAACAGCCTTCCAGAATTAGTAGACTACAGTTCCCAGCATTCCTCACCTGGCTTTGCCTGATGGGATTTGCAGTTAACACCATCTAGTAGACAGCACAAATTCCACCCATGGTTTTGAGTGTGATTTAATTTAAGATCATCATTCGGCCTTTCCTTTAGAAGGCAAGCCTTTGCTAAAGAGAAAAAAAGTAAAGTTTGAATTTGGTTTTCCTTCTCCTAGATAATAGATGAACACAACAACGTCTTGACTCCGGGAGAAGAAGGAGACATTGGCATTAGAATCAAACCCAAAAGGCCTTTGGGTCTCTTCCTTGGTTATGTGGTAAGGAAGGACACATTCAGTTTGAGTATGATGTAAAATGCTTTGTCTGGGCTGTTACACCTGGGAAGGATGGGCTAGTCACACAATCAAGACATTGTGAAGACTCAAGCGAGGAGCATGCTTGACTGGACTGACCTGACCGGAGGCTGTTTCACTGTTTTTAGGATGATCCCCTGAAAACTGCCTCCACCGAACGCGGAGACTTCTACGTTACTGGAGACAGAGGGGTAATGGCTGAAGATGGCTACATCCACTTTGTTGCAAGAGCTGACGATGTTATCTTATCTGCTGGGTACGCTCCTTTTCTTGCCGCTTTGAATGACTTTTAATCAGCCATGTAATGCAACCTGGGCTTGCAGAGTCAGAGAACCTGGACTTTGCATTCAGTCGAAATCTTAACCAACTTAACATCTTCATAAGTTAATAAGTGTGCAGGAATTCTCCAAATGCACATTACAGTGCACTTTGTGCAACTGTAACCGATGGACCGATGGATGCGCCATGGCTCTGGCAATTGCTCAAGCACACCACAGCGCACCCAAACTCAAGCTGGGAAGTGCTGGGGTGTAACCCGAGTGCTAATGTTCATCAGATGTGATGCTCATGCTTGATGTGCATCTTCACAATTCACTAACCAGGTTCTGTTGAATTTCGGCTTTGTAGCCACAGATTCATCAAATTACAAAACACACACTGTGGTGCTGAATCTCATTCATAATCCACTATCTGCTTCAGGGTTCCTTATATCCCCTGGGTTTGGTTGCAATCCTCACAATACCTGAAAGGAGAAAGCTTCCTCCAGCAGCACGAAATTTGTTCCTATTGTTTCTACCATTTCTTTTGTGTCTTCCATTTCTTTGGAAGCATGAAACAGGAAACTCCCTCACCACATAAAATTCTGCTCGACACAAAAGTCTGCTTTTGTGTGCATCCAAACTTGCCTCCTTGCCTTGGAAAGAGAATATGTATGTGGCGGAGCATGTAGGCAGGCAGGCCTGGAATTCAGCTGCAGGCACACTCCAGGCCTGCCTGCACACCCCACCACACACACACTCTTGGAGACTGTGGCGGGGCATGTGTGGCTACATTAAAGGTCAGACTAAAACCAGAAGTGAATTCATTATGCCACTGACACAAAAGCACCCAACTCTTGGTGTGTAAGGACTGAGCCACTGCCGTCCCTACTCCATCATTGGTATTGATTCATTTATCCACCCACCTGATAGGTCAAGAAGAGTTAAAGAAAACTGTTGAATTTTTAAAATAATGTAAATAATAAATAAAGGAAATACATCACTCTAACCAAATTCAATTTTTTAAAAGTACAAGCAGGAACACACCACACCTATATCCACAAAGCATCTACACATTATGCTATTATAATAAATGTTCAATGTATTGTTGAAGTCTTTCATGGCCGGAATCACTGGGTTACTGTGAGTTTGCCGGGCTGGAACATAGCCATACAGCCTGAAATTCACTTCTATGATTGAATTTGCATTGATTTATCCTATTGATTGATTGATTTACATCTCCATCTCCATCTCCATCTCCATCTCCATCTCCATCTCCATCTCCATCTCCATCTCCATCTCCATCTCCATCTCCATCTCCATCTCCATCTCCATCTCCATCTCCATCTCCATCTCCATCTCCATCTCCATCTCCATCTCCATCTCCATCTCCATCTCCATCTCCATCTCCATCTCCATCTCCATCTCCATCTATCTATCTATCTATCTATCTATCTATCTATCTATCTATCTAAATCAGTAACCTTTTTCATCAGTTCCTGACTTTTCGGGTTATTTGATTATTTTGAATCAGGTCTTATAAGTGACATCAGATCTTATTAACTTATATTAACTTATCTGTATTTCCACTGGAAAAAGTGAAAACCTGTTCCTGGACATACAAAAACTCTAACATATTTAGGTACATTTTATTGATTAGCCCGTCGGCCGTATTCATTTTACTTTCTCCTGCATCTCAGATCTTAACATCTCAAATTCTTTCCATTCTGAATATCAAGAAAGCACTCAACTTTTGTAAATCTGATTAACAAGGAACTGAAATGAAGTTCTCCTTCCTGAGTAGGTATCGCATTGGGCCATTTGAAGTGGAAAATGCTTTGATGGGGCACCCAGCCGTGGCGGAAGCAGCTGTGGTCAGCAGCCCAGATCTCATCAGAGGAGAGGTAAAACATTTAGGACATTTGAATAGCTTCAAATAGGAGCCTTCTCATGTCTCAAGACCTTCAAAAGAGGTCCCTCACAGCCGCATTTAATGGGAATACAAGGCAGTGCCTTCTTGGGGTGCATCTACACTGTAGAATTCAAGCAGCTTGGCACCACTATAACTGCCATGGCTCGATGCTATAGAATCACTGAAGTCTGGAGAGGCACCAACACTCTTTGTCAGAGAAAGCTAAATACCTTGTTTAACTACAGCTCTCATTGAGTCCATAGCATTGAGTCATAGCAGTTAAAGTGATATCAAATTGAAATAAGCTTCACCACGTTCCACAGGTTATGCTGTTCAGTTTATTTGGTATGGCTTACTCTGAGGAAAGTGTGCACATAACCTACTGCTATAGACCTATTCCATATGTATCTGGAAATTAAAACTGCATCTGATGTACAACTCCCAGCATCGCCCAGAAACTAGGCTCATTGGCCATGCCAGTTCTGGTTGCTGTAGCATTATTCTGATTGCAAGGACATGTGATACTTCTTTTGAATAAACATGAGCAGCCTATAAATCTTATTCATTCCACTCCACTCATTTTGCTTTCATTGGGTTTCGTTACAGGTGGTGAAAGCCTTCATCATTCTGTCCCCTGCCTACGAGTCGCATGATAAAGACAAATTAATTATTGAACTCCAAAATCATGTCAAGGGAACAACCGCTCCATACAAGTATCCCAGAAAGGCAAGTACAATACTACTCAGAATAGCTATGCATCGGGTTAAGGGTGACTTCAACATCTAGAACACTTCAGTGGTTATCTAGAATGGCATGTTGTTAGGATTCCTGCTTTCCTGTAGGACTTAACAGAAAAATGTCTCAATTTACCTTGAGGTGTGTAATTCAGAAAATATTTGGTAAGGGGCCAGATGTGGGTGAAGAAGGTAAAACTGTCACCACTTGTGAAGATGTTGGTCCTGCTTAGCCAAGCTGAAGGGATTAAAAAGAGATGTGGAAAGAGATGTAAGGCAGGACCATATATGCAGTTCTAGATCAGTGGTTCCCAACCTATGTATCACTAGTGGTCCACAAGAACTAAAATATGGTCCATGACATCACCGTTACAACACCCTTGCAAACGAGATCAACTGGTCATGCAAAATCCTCTTAAAGTGCCGAAGTTTATTAAATATAATTTTCTGTGGGCAAGCAGATGGCGACTACTGGGTGGCATATGTTCTGTATCAAAAACTAGAGCTGATGTGGTCTATCTAATACAATTTTCTGAATCAACACCCCAAATAACCAAACCAAATCTAAAGTTGACCAAAAACTGATTCATAACCCTTTTGGTACTAATGTTGGAGAGGGGTCCCTGGTCAAAAACAGGTTGGAAACCCCTGTTCTAGATCATAGGTCACCAACCTGTTATCAAGCCCAGGTTATGGCATCTTTGCAATGAGTTAATACAAGCATTCAATAAATGTTGGGGTACTTATGCTCTCTCCTCCTCCCCCTCCCCCACCCTACGGTTTGCATTTCAGATAGAGTTTGTTCAAGACCTGCCCAAGACAATTTCTGGAAAAGTCCGAAGGAAAGAATTGAGAAATAAAGAATGGGAGAAGTCCCACTGATACTCACAAGCAAATATGGGAGAGTTTGTTTTTTGACCCAACGATCTCAAAAGAGTAGACAGCAATGATGAATTGATTGTTGCTGTGAATGTTGCTGTGGTTATTGGATTCTAGTGGTACTGACATACTTCTGGAACATTAATTCGCTCAACTATCACTGACATTCATAAATTAGATGCAGTAGATGCTCAGTGAACTGGTGCCCATGGGGACTGGTACATGCTGGATAAGTGTAGTTTCTGGTTGCCCTTAACTGTATGCTAAACAGACCCATACATTGCAACCTTTACTGATAGAAGCTCTGATCATTTTTCCAGCTTTGATCATTTTTATTACCCTTTTTTATAGCTTTTCGGACTCTACAGTATATTTTGAGGTGCACTGATGAGAATCCAATTGTAATGCCACAGTACTTATCTACAGCAGTGGAGACATATGAAATTATGTCTTTTCTTTAAGTACATTACATTCAGTAGAACCAGATTTGCATGTTGGGTGGTTTTTAAAACTATAACCCACTAAGCCTTTCGCTGACATCAGAAAAGGTTTCTGATTAGGAGATGTCGTTGTAACCCATTGGCATAGCATGGATTGTTTTTCATGAAGTTATTCGACCCTTATTCACTGCAGAGGAGTGAGGGGGAATGCAACAACTCATTTACCAGCTATTAACCCTTCCCCCGTGATTGGGTGGTATAATAATCCACCAAAACAATGTCCCTGCATCTGATAAGAATGTCAAGAAACAAGCTGGCCCAGAAAATCACCGCTCAAAGCGAATACAACTCAGTGGCTCCAGGTGACCAGTTTTCATGTGAACAATTTCCAATTTACTCTTTCTGATCAGTGGCATATTTCAGATAATGAGGAATCCTTTCTTAAACTGGATGCCAAATATATTGCAGTTTAGTCTTGAAAAGTAACCAAGAACCAACTCACTAAATTATAGGGAAAGGCATTACAATCTGATCTGCTCTCAAGTTGATTGTTAATTTTGCGTAGCTGCTGGAAAATCCAGAACACCACACAAAGTAATGTTCTCAAGAAGACTTTTAATATAAAACTTTATGCAAATTTTAAATAAAAAAACATTCGGGAAAACACCTGTTCCACATATACACATTTTAAATTGCTTTTTATTTAGGATCGGTTTTATGAGATCCTTTTTCTGAGTCTTGGAATCTAATTAACTGGATGCAAAAGAAGCAAATCAAACAAAGCTCTCTGAGGCAAAACATAAAGACACAGTACACAAATGTTTAACAAAAAGGAGGGCCGCAAGAAGAAAAGCATCATCAGCCGAAGTCCAGGGTTGAAGCGGGAGGAATCCGAAACAGCGCTGCTCCACTGTCCGCAGAAGCAGCGTCTTTAGCCAAACCGGTTCAGGTCCAGGAAGGGAGAAGTCCACATTCACGAGAAGCCAATCCGGGTCAATAACACGCAAATGATCAGGAGGTCCAAACTGCAGATCCAACGCTGAACATGAAACAGGCAGCAACAAGTCTACAAGAATCTTTTCCAATACACAGCACCCAACACACGAACGCTCATCAACACCTTGCCTTCTGCAAGAACCCATCACCCCTGAACTCACTTTTATTTACAAATCATCATCAGAAAATGAACTGACCACCGCCCCATCATTATCCCCCGCAGCTGCTCCCAGCTCTTCACCTGAATTCCCTTCCCTCCAAGTCCTCCATCTCCTGTCAAGACTTGGGTCCCCCCAAGACTCAGTTGGATCCCCTGATTGCGACTCTTCACCCCCAGAGAACCCCATAAAGGTATCACTGGTTCTTGGCTCCTCACAAATAGCTTGAAATTCTCTTATCTTAGTCCAATCCGTGGTATCTCCTTCGTCTCTTTCACTCATTGACCCATCATCCCCAGAGAATCCCTCAAATGACTCCTCATCTGTAGGTGCTGTAAATATGTCCCAGATCCTCTTTCTCTGCTGCTCATCATCAGATTCCTGCTTCTGAGTAACCCTTTCCCCCTTCTGACACCCATACTACTGTTTGTAATGTTACTCACAGGCTCCACTACAACAAAAATAATCTCATCAGCCATATCGTCATTCCAGTCACATTCCCTTAAAGTGCTGCTTGCATCTGTTGTCCAAAAACCTGGTCCCAGAACCATGCCTTTACTTTCTTTCAAAAAGGTAGGAGGGAGGTGGCCAATTTTACCTCAGTTGGGAATATGTTCCATAGGCGGGGGGGGGGGGGGGGGGGGCACCGCCGAAAAGGCCCTGTCTCTCATCCCCACCATTTCTGCTGTTGACCTGGAGCGAGAGCAGGGCCTCCCCAGATGATCTTAGGTTTCGAGGTGGGGCACGTTCAGACAAGTAAGCTGGGCCAGAACAGTATAGAGCTTTATAGGTCAGAACCAGCACTTTGATTTGGGCTCGGAGGTGGACCGGCAGCCAGTGGAGCTGGCACAACAGGGGGGGTGGTATGCTTCCTGTATGTAACCCCAGTTAGTAGTCTGGCTGCTGACTGTTGGACTAGCTGAAGTTTCCAAACCGTCTTCAAAGGCAGCCCACATAGAGCGTGTTGCAGTAATCTATTCGGGATGTAACTAGAGTATGGACCACGGTGGCCAAGTCACTATAAACCAAGAGAGCACCCACCTACAAGTTCAGTGATCACTTTTTCTCTGCTGAGGTGGCTGTTGTTTTGAGCCTTATAAACAATCTGAAAAGTGCCTTTCTGGGGAGTCCATTTTAGTTCAAATGTTATTGATTAACCAGTATAAAATTCTAGATTGTAAGTGGGACTACAACAAAATGTCGGAGCATGGAGAGATTTTGTTCATGGTTTCAGCCAACCATGACCTCATATTCCTTGCCACAAATATTTATTTTATTTATTTATTGGGAGGTAAAAGTTACAGCCATAGGGTTAAAACCTTCTGCCATATCAAAGAAACACAGATATTAGGGCTGGGTAACAACGGAAAAATTTGTTTCTAAACTCGTTTCGTTTTTAGGGGGTCCATTGCGTTTCGTTTTTAAAAAGAATTTCGAATTTTTCTTTAAAAATTTTTCGTTATTTACGTTATTTAAATTTCGAATTGATTCGTTAATGGCAGACGCGATTGCGCAATACGCTAAAAAAACCTCCAAAGGGGACAGGGGGAACTTCTGAAGCTTTCCTCTCCCTCTGTTGTTGACTGTTGGTGTGATAATTTATTTTTTTATCACTGATAAAACAAACAACAACTATAAAACTTGCACCAGACATACGGAAATAATAACGAAACAATTTCGAAAAGATTTCGAACCAATTACGAAACGATTTTGAACCAATTACGAAACAATTACGAAATAAATTGAAAAATTTGTTTCGATTTTTAGTTGCTCCTGCATGGCTCAATATCGGATCGTAAGCTAATTGAAATAGGAATCAATAACGAATTACGAAATTAACGAACAAAACCGCCCAGCCCTAACAGATAACAATGACAAGAGAAGTATTATCCAAATGGAACTATGTTAGCATAAACCATGTAAATACACTGCATATGAACCATACAAAGAAATAACAAGTCTGAATGCTACTTGGTTATCTCATAGTCCTTGAGAAAGTAAACTGTCTTCAAAATACAGTCCAAATAGTTCAAAATGCTGTCCAGTTCAAAATAATACCCAAATTATAATGCGACAAGGATCCCCGGGTTGAGGTTGCCTTGTTTCGGGGGACTTCCCCTTCTTCAGGATTTCATCTTCTTTATAAAAGTGGGTGGTTCACCATACATTTGTTATTAATGAGACGACGCTGGCCCTACAGTTTGGTCTTCAATAGTAAGCCTCCCACTTTTATAAGGAAGACAAAATCCTGAAGAAGAGGAAGTCCCCCTAAACAAGGCAACCTCAACCTGGGGATCCTTGTCGCATTATAATTTGGGTATTATTTTGAACTGGACAGCATTTTGAACTATTTGGACTTAATTTGGACTGTATTTTGAAGACAGTTTACTTTCTCAAGGACTACGAGATAACCAAGTAGCATTCAGATTTGTTATTTCTTTGTATGGTTCATATGCAGTGTATTTACATGGTTTAAAGCCTTCTGCCACCATAGCACTATGCATAACTATAACGACTTCATCACACACAATAAAATAAGCATTCCTACACTTTTAAAAAATGGCTACTGGCAGAACCCATCACATGCCGCACACTTGTTCTATGGGTTCCAGGTATTTCACCATTTCTAAAGTGTGGGTGTTTTTTTTAACCTATACTTCCTAAGTCAATTGGGAATCGAATTCTTCTTCAATTCTCTGTGAAGAGACAAGGAAAAAGGCCCCATTTAACATGTGATGGGAATTCCCCCGATCCCGCTTGTAAACATAATGATGACATCATAATGGAGGGAAGAACCGAGATGGCCAGCATTGATTCTTTTCTTCTGCCATTACCATCTTTGGGACCAAAGAGGAAGGAACAGTAATTTTTATCTCTTCTTAAACATTTAATAATAAATAGAATTATGTTTTGAATTGAGAACTATGAAATCAGATGGATAAAAAATGTCCGAATCAATGCTGTCAGGAAATAGTCTCATATCTTCAAATGTGGTGGTCATTTAAAATTATTTTAAAAAATTGGGAAAGGTTATGTAAAGAAATAAGAGCAATAATAAAAAAAATAGAGATAGAGAGCACATCAAAATCAGCCAAGCTTAGTACAGCAGGTTAAACTGCTGTGCTGCAGAAAAATCCTGTTGATCGAAAGGTCAGCAGTTTAATCTTGAGTCAGGGTGAGCACCCACTGCTAGCCCCAGCTCACCTGTCTACCTAGCAGGTTGAAAGCAGAAATGCAAGTAGATAAATAGATACCACTTTTAGCGGGGAAATAATAAAGATGCCCTTAAGGACACTGATCGGAGGAAAGCTCCTCGGCATGGAAGATGGAGCAACAGCACCCTCCTATGGCTGGAGTCGAGCACAGCCTCCAAGATGCCGGAAATAAGATGGAGAAAACTGCTCTTACCTCTCTGTTTGTGTTGTCTGTCCTTGTTAATTGTATAATAAGTACTGAATGTTTTCCTTACGTGTGTCTGTAAACTGGTTTGAGTCCCCTTGGGGGTGAGAAGGGTGGGATATAAATACTGTAAATAAATAAATAAGTAAATTACATATGCATGACAATATAATTACCTCACAAGAGGAGAAAGAATTGGTCTCAGCAAAATTAATAGCAAAATTTTGGGGGGAAAGAGGAAATTCAATTAGAAGAATGGTACATAGAAAATTGGAATATAGCTATGAATGGCAAATTGCCTTGCAATATAAAAACTTAAAAGGGAATATCGAAACAAACAGATTTTTGAAAAATATGAGGAAAATTTATTGAGTATATCTTTAATGAGGGAAAGGGTTATAAGCCAGCAACAAAAGCAATTAAATTTTGAACTTGTGAAACAAGATTTTGTGTGTGTGTCAGGAGCAACTTGAGAAACTGCAAGTCACTTCTGGTGTGAAAAAATTGATCATCTGCAACGACGTTGCCCAGTGGATGCGCAGATGTTTTGATGTTTGCCATCCTTGTGGGAGGCTTCTCTCATGTCCCCGCATGGGGAGTTGGAGCTGTCAGAGGGAGCTCATCCGCACTAATGGCTCTCTTCATTTGTCATAACTAGAATTCAAGTCTACAGAAAAAACAGCACAGACACCAAGGCCCCTATATCCACAAGAGATATAGTCCCCCACACCTATGCATGTGGATACTTGAAACCATGGATAATAATGAACCCTATATTTTGACTATACATGAGTCAAAAGCATAACATAGGATAGCACCGGATGGGTCCACAAACACTATTGGGGTGGTGAAGTTGTTTAGGAGTGTGGGTAAAATGAACCATGGATACTGAGTCCTGGCATCAGGGGGCTCTACAGTAATGGATGGGGCCACTTCAGAGTTGTCATCACATGTAACATCTGCAGTTCCCTATTATCTGAGGAGTTCCCAGTAGCGCAATGGGTTAAACCCTTGTGCTGGTAGGACTGAAGACCAACAGGTTGCAGGTTCGAATCCGGAGAGAGCCTCTGTTTAAAAGCCTCCAAAGAAGGAGCCTCCACCACACTCCTGGGCAGAGAGTTCCACTGCTGAACAGTTTTCACTGTCAGGAAGTTCTTCCTAATGTTCAGGAGGAATGAATCTCCTTTCTTGAACAATGGCTTCAAACTACAAAAAAGGAGATTCCATCTGAACATTAGGAAGAAATTCCTGACTGTGGGAGCTGTTCAGCAGTGGAATTCTCTGCCCCAGAGTGTGGTGAAGGCTCCTTCTCTGGAGGCTTTTAAGCCGAGGCTGGATGGCCATCTGTCGGGGGTGCTTTGAATGTGATTTTCCTGCTTCTTGGCAGGGGGTTGGACTGGATGGCCCATGAGGTCTCTTCCAACTCTATGATTCTATGATTCTAGAGCACGGATGAGCTCCCTCTGTCAAGTCCAGTTCTCCATGCAGGCACATGAGAGAAGCCTCCCACAAGGATGGTAAAACATGAAAACATCTGGGTGTCCCCTGGGCAATGTCCTTGCAGACAGCCAATTCTCTCACACCAGAAACGACTTGCAGTTTCTCAAGTCACTCCTGACATGAAAAAAAAATGTAAAGCTAGAGGATCTTGAGTTTCTACTTATGAAAACACAATAGGTGTGGATAAAATACCTAATTTCATTGGAGTATTATTTATCGGTTCTCAATCAGCATCAGCTCTACTCATTAATTCATGATATCTGGATTTGTTTGTTGTTTAACAGAATTTGGGATTATCCTTCGACTCTTACTACACGGGAAGGGATTTGTGTTGGCTGAAATGAAGTTTCTATCTAGACTCCCAGTCTTAAAACCCACCTTTGCCCCCAAATGGCCTTATCAAATCAGAAACCAAGCCTGCAGTGGATCACCGTCTCTGGACTTCTCAGACTCTGAAGATGTGCCTGAGTATTTCAATTTTGCCAAAGATGTGCTGGATAAATGGGCCCAAAAAGAGAAGGTATGGCATTGTCAATATTCTTTAAGCATTCTGTTGTCATACATAGATAAATAAAAAAAGAGTACCTTCACAATAAACTTGAGCAAATCTCACCCACTTTGAAGTATGTAGTAGACAAAAGATATAGGAACATTGGAAATTTCCTTATACCAGGGCACACCATTGTTATATCTAGTCTGATGTCTAGCCTCAGTTGATGTTGATGAATGGTATGCCAACACATAGTTGACTTCCATTGATTCTATGGGTCTACTCAACTTGTAAATAGCAATAGGATCCAAGCCTTTATTTTTACCTGCTACATTACTAATGGAATAGGGATCCATCAAACTGCTGCTACACGCCAAAATTGTTACTCACAGATACCTGCATTATTCATAACTTGTTTTTACCTTTTCCCAGTTCTATAAATGGAAATAAGCCTGGGAAGTGGACCGACCTAGGACCAATGCTGTGAATGTTTGATGCCAAGTGAAAACATTTTATAGGCATTTTTAGGGGGGAAATTATTCATATTTATTTTTTATTATCTAGTTAAAATACCATAGTAAAATGTTGTGGAACCACTGTTCAGATTCTAGGCTGTTCTTATTGTACTGGATGTTCAAACATTATGTCTATTGCCCTGAAACCATCTTTGGAATAAAGATGTGGTTTAGAAACTTTTAATGGGCTGTAGTGGCACAGTGGGTTAAACCACTAAGCTGCTGAACTTGCTGACTGGAAAGTCAGCAGTTCGAATCTGCGGACTAGAGTGAGCTCCATTGTTAGCCCCAGCTTCTGCCAAACTAGCAGTTTGAAAACATGCAAATCTGAGTAGATCAATAGGTATCACTTCAGTCATGTGGTGCTCCATACAGTCATGCCGGCCACATGACCTTGGAGGTGGCTACGGATAATGCCGGCTCTTTGGCTTAAAAATTGAGATGAGCACCCACCCCCCAGAGTCAGATTCAACTAGACTTAATGTCAAGGGGAAACCTTTACCTGTAGTTTAAAAACTTTCTAAACACACAAATATGTTGTTCTGACAGGATGGGAGAAGGCCTTCCAACCCGGCTCTCTGGTGGGTGAATGACAAGGACGAGGAGGTGCGCTGGAGCTTTGAGGAACTGGGCTTCCACTCCAGGAAAGTGGCCAATGTGCTCTCAGAAGTATGCGGCCTGGACAAAGGGGATGGGCTCCTACTGATTCTCCCAAGGGTCCCAGAATGGTGGATGATCTCAGTGGGCTGCATGCGGACGGGTCAGTACAACGCAACTGATGCTAAGGAACCATAATAATCGCAGAGAGGCTGCAGCAGTTTGCTTTTGCCTAAGTCGGATAAGTTCCTCAAGAGCAAACTTTTGCTCTCTGAAATCAGTTTGCAGCAAAAGAAGTTAACTGAGGACCAAGGTGGAATTAGAAGCAATTTGACTATGCATTAAAACCAATAAAAGCAATGAAAGAAAACAGTATATTACCTAGAGACAATAAACGTTTCTACACACTTAACTCCTTCCCATTCTGTTGCTTGTTCTTTCTTGACTAGACATATTCTTCTCTCCTTCCCATCCTCTTTGCTTGTTCTTTTCCCTCCTAGGCGTTGTCTCTATTCCAGCAACGATCCAGCTGACATCTAAAGACATCCTATACAGGCTCCAAGCTTCAAAGGCCAAATGCATCATCACAAACGATGCCTTGGCTCCATCAGTAGACTCTATTGCATCTGAATGCGACTCACTGAAGAGCCGGGTCTTGGTCTCCAAAGGCAGTAGGAGAGAAGGATGGCTGGACTTCCATGACCTTGTGGCGTGAGTATCCCCTTTCATAGAATCATAGAATCATAGAATCAAAGAGTTGGAAGAGACCTCATGGGCCATCCAGTCCAACCCCCTGCCAAGAAATAGGAATATTGCATTCAAATCACCCCTGACAGATGGTCATCCAGCCTCTGTTTAAAAGCTTCCAAAGAAGGAGCTTCACCACACTCTGGGGAAGAGAGTTCCACTGCTGAACAGCTCCTACAGTCAGGAATTTCTTCTTAATGTTCAGATGGAATCTCCTTTCTTGTAGTTTGAAGCATTGTTTTGCGTCCTAGTCTCCAGGGAAGCGGAAAACAAGCTTGCTCCCTCCTCCCTGTGGCTTCCTCTCACATATTTATACATGGCTATCATATCTCCTCTCAGCCTTCTCTTCATAAGGCTAAACATACCCAGCTCCTTAAGCAGCTCCTCATAGGGCTTGTTCTCCAGACCCTTGATCATTTTAGTCGCCCTCCTCTGGACGCATTCCAGCTTGTCAATCTCTCTCTTGAATTGTGGTGCCCAGAATTGGACACAATATTCCAGGTGTGGTCTAACCAAAGCGGAATAGAGGGGTAGCATTATTTCCCTAGATCTAGACACTATGCTATTGATGCAGGCCAAAATCCCATTGGCTTTTTTTGCCGCCACATCACATTGTTGGCTCATGTTTAACTTGTTGTCCACAAGGACTCCAAGATCTTTTTCACACATACTGCTCTCGAGCCAGGCGTCCCCCATTTTGTATCTTTGCATTTCATTTTTCCTGCCAAAGTGGAGTATCTTGCATATGTCACTGTTGAACTTCATTTTGTTAGTTTTGGCCCATCTCTCTAATCTGTCAAGATCGTTTTGAATCCTGCTCCTGTCCTCTGGAGTATTGGCTATCCCTCCCAATTTGGCGTCGTCTGCAAACTTGATGATCATGCCTTCTAGCCCTTCATCTAAGTCATTGATAAAGATGTTGAACAGGACCGGGCCCAGGACGGAACCCTGCGGCACTCCACTCGTCACTTCTTTCCTGCTTCATAAGGCAAATTATCATCTCAAGATGAATGGCGGCAGGAGATGAGATTGGGTTTTCACAGTCAGAACAGTTATCCCTCCACATTTGTAGTTTTGACATTTGCATATTTGATTATTCACAATACTTGATTAAAACATTCTCTTTAAGAATCTCTAGGTCCTCCAGTGTGACACTATGGTCAATTTATTTCAGTCAAGCTGGAGGACTTAGGGATCTCTAGAGGAAGTCCAATTCTGTGGTCTGCTTCCATCAGAAATCAACTATAGAATCATGGTAGAACATCTCAAATTTCCTAAAGAGGTGTTTTCTTTTCTTTTTTTAAATAGTAAATTTATATTACATTTATTTTCATTTTGTTGCAAAGAACCATCTCTACAATTCATAGAGTTATTTCTTCTCCTTTCCCTCATAGTGCCACCCATTGTGCTCCCCATCTCCGGAGTCGTCCTTTTCTTTATTATCTCACCAGAACCTCATTTCTTCTGGTGAGGGTTGGTTCCCATCTTCTTTCTTTAATGTTTCTTCAATAATTTATTTCCATATACTTTCAAAATCATTATTCTTCCTTAGGCCTTTTTTTAACTTTTAGATCATGTGTTAATTTATCATTTATTGCTAATTTCCAAATTTCCTTATAGCATTCTTCTATCTTAATTTCCACCTCTCTTTTCCAATTTTTTGCTATTAGTAGCGTTGCAGCTGTTAACAACATTGTTATCAAACACTTTTCATTTTCATTCAATTCATCTGTATTATAGATAATTAAGTGTAGTTGTCAGATTTATATTAATTTTTTTTCTTCATAATACTTTCTAATTCTACTATAACTTTTCTCCAAACCCTCTGTACATATTTGCATTGCCACCACACGTGAATATATGTTCCCCTTTTCTTGGCAATGAATCCAACATTTGTTCTGTCGAAGGCTTTCAAGGCTGGAATCACTGGGTTGTTGTAGGTTTTTTTCGGGCTATATGGCCATATTCTAGAGGCATTCTCTTCTGACGTTTTGCCTGCATCTATGGCAAGCATCCTCAGAGGTTGTGAGGTCTGTTGGAAACTAGGAAAAATGGCTTTATATATCTGTGGGATGATGTCCAGGGTGGGAGAAAGTGTTGAAGTGGTTTGAAAATGTGTAATGTAGATTTCAAAGTATGTATGTATGTATGTTTTAAAAATGCAATGCTGTGTGCCAAGAGTATTCCTGTGTGGAAAGAGTTAACTGAACCATGAAGGGAATCAACATTCCTAGAGAGGTCATAAATCTTAGTTCAGAGAGCAATGGACAAAGCGTAGTGCTGTCATACGTCATACATCAGTCTGGAATACATCAGGAGGTGTGGACTAATGCTGGTAGCAGCGTGGTCTGTGTGTGTTCACGATGTAGCTGCCGGATGGAGTGGAAGCAGTTTTACGATATGCTCAGCTTCTTATGTAAATAGTTGTACAATAAATTAGTTGATAGCCTATCGATGTGTTTCCTTGCCTTGCTGTGCGGTGATGCCACAAGAACCCTTGTCTGCTTGAGGCAAGTGTGAATGTTGCAATTGTTCGTCTTGATTAGCATTGAATGGCCTTGCAGCTTCAAAGCCTGGCTGATTCCTGCCTGGTGGAATCCTTTGTTGGGAGGTGTTAGCTGGCCCTGATTGTTTCCTGTCTAGAATTCCTCCAACATTTTTCTGAACAACTTTTGTCCATATTGTGTATCTTTATCAGGGTCAGGTTCCATTTCCAATAAAGAGGTGTTTTCTCAGGTAAAAATAATTAGGAATTTCTGTCTCTAGAGCAGTGGTTCCTAACCTTTTTTTGACCAGAGATCACTTCACCAGGGACCACTTTGACCACTCTCCAACAATTTCGAATCAATTTTTGGTCATCTTTAAATTTGGTTTGGTTATTTGGGATTCTGATTCAGAAAATTGCATTGGATAGACCATATCAGCTCTATTTCCTGATGCCGTAGCTCGTCCCTAATTTGCCTTCTCTCTGTTTTAAAGAGCTGCATCTGATAGTCATCAGCCTGTTAATACCAAGAGTCAAGACCCAGTGAGCTTCTTTTTTACGAGCGGCACAACGGGCTTTCCCAAAATGGTGAAACAGTCCTGCAGTAATATGGGGATTGGAATGAGACACATTGGAAGGTATGTTTGTCTCATTTTTAAATCTTTGGGGCAAATAAACATAACCATCCCAGGTCTCAGAGGGACCACTGCTTCCTTGCTTTCATCCCTTCTTTTTCTTTCTCCCCCCTCATATCTTTCCCCTCTTTCCTTTCTCTTCCTTCCTCCTGGAGTGACCTTCCTTGGAGCCTTTCAAGCAGAGACTGGGTGGGTGCTCATTTTTTATTATATGTTTCTGAGGATGGTCTAGACTGGGGTTTCTCAACTGGGGGGGGGGGGGTCAGGACCCCTGAGAGGGTCATGAGGGGGTGTCAGAAGGGTCGCCAAACACCATCAGAAAACACAGTATTTTCTGTTGGTCATGGGGGTTCTATGTGGGAAGTTTGGCCCAATTCTATTGTTATTGGGGGTTCAGAATGCTCTTTGATTGTAGGTGAACTATAAACCCAGCAACTACATCTCCCAAATGTCAAGCCTGTTTTCCCACCGGTGGTCACATTTGGGCATATTGAATATTCCTGCCAAGTTTGGTGCAGATCCATCATTGTTTGAGTCCAGAGTGCTCTCTGGATGTAGATGGACTACAACTCCCAAACCCACCAAACCCTTCTAGTATTTTCTGTTGGTCATGAGAGTTCTGTGTGCCATGTATGGGTCAATTCCATTGTTGGTGGCATTCCGAATGCTTTCTGATTATAGGTGAACTATAAATCCCAGCAACTACAACACCCAAATGACAAAATCAATATCACCCTCCCAAACTCACCAGTATTAAAATTTGGACATATGGGATATTTGTGCCAAATTTGTTCCAGTGAATGAAAATACATCCTGCATATTGGATATTTACATTACAATTCATAACAGTAGCAAAATTACAGTTATAAAGTAGCAACAAAAATAATATTATGGTTGTGGATCACCACAACATGAGGAACTGTATTAAGGGGTCGCGGCATTAGGAATCCTCACAACCATTGACTTGTGGGGTCCCGCAGGGATCAGTACTGTCCCCCATGTTGTTTAACATTTACATGAAGCCACTGGGAGAGATCATTTGGAGTTTTGGGGTCAGATGTCATCTGTACGTGGATGATGTTCCGCTCTATCACACCTTTCCAACTGATGCTAGGGAGGCTGTGCAAGTCCTGAACCAGTGCTTGGCCGCTGTGTCGTTCTGGATGAGGACGAACAAATTGAAACTGAATCCAGACAAGACAGAGGTCCTCCTGGTCAGTCGAAAGGCTAAACAGGGCATAGGGTTACAGCCTGTACTTGATGGGGTAACATTCCCCCTGAAGACGCAGGTTCACACTTGGGAGTTATCCTAGATTCATCGCTGAGCCTGGAACCCCAGGTCTTGGCGGTAGCCAGGAGAGCTTTTGCACAATTAAAACTTGTGTGCCAGCTGCGCCCGCACCTTGGCAAGTCTGACTTGGCCACGGTGGTCCACGCTCTTGTTACATCCCGATTAGACTACTGCAATGCGCACTATGTGGGGCTGCCCGGAAGCTTCAATTAGTCCAATGGTTAGTAGCCAGGTTGCTCACCGGAGCGGCACACAGGGAGCATACAACTCCTCTGTTTCGGCAGCTCCACTGGTTGCTGATCTGCTGCCGAGCACAATTCGAAGTGCTAGTTTTAACCTTTAAAGCCCTAAACAGTTCTGGCCCAGACTACATGTTCGAACGTATCTCCTACTATAAATAATTATGAAGTTTAAGATCATCTGGAGAGGCCCTGTTCTTGATCCCACCACCGTCGCAAACGCGATTGGTGGAGACAAGAGACAGGGCCTTCTCAACAGTGGCTCCCCGTCTGTGGAATTCCCTCCCCAAAGACATCAGACTGGCCACCTCCCTCCTGTCCTTTAGACGGAAACTCAAGACTTGGCTGTGGGACCTTGCATTGGACCATTGAACAGCAGCTTGTATGAAGAAGACATAAGCAATTTCGAAGTGACAATGAATTTAATTGGCGTGTTTTAATAACTGTTTATTTAATGGATTGTTGTAGGTTTTTTTGGGCTATATGGCCATGGTCTAGAGGCATGTTTATTTAATGTTTTGTTTTAATGAATTTGTTGATTATTCTTATCATTATGATGGCACCAAATGGTGTTTGCTGTGAGGCCACCCTGAGTCCCCCCTTGGGGGTTGAGAAGGGCAGGGTACAAGTATATGAAACAAACAAACAAACAAATAAATAAATAATTTTGAGAAACATTGGTCTAGATGCCCCTTGGGATCTTCTCCAAATCTATGATTCTATAAAACAGGGGTCCCCAAACTTTTTAAACAGAGGGCTGACTCGCAGTCCCTTAGACTGGGCTATGGTTTCTTGTTGTTGGGTGCCTTCAAGTCATTCAGACTTAGGGTGAACCTAAGGCAGGCATGGGCAAACTTTGGCCCTCCAGGTGTTTTGGACTTCAACTCCCACCATTCCCTCAGGGGGAAAGGAAGGGGCCTGAGGCTGTTAGGAATGGTGGGAGTTGAAGTCCAAAACACCTGGAGGTTTCAAGTTGGCCCATGCCTGCCCTAAGGCAACCCAGAACCAACTCGATGATAAATATCAATAACAAACTACACCTGTGTTTTCTACCTTTTTAAACAGGACCTGGATGAATCTGAATCCTTCAAGAATGACATGGGCTTTGTCCGATACAGGCTGGATCAAGTTTCAGTTTGGCGGTTTGTATGCTTCCTGGAATCAAGGGGCTTGCGTGTTTGCACACGGCAAAAAACAGTTTGACTCACTGGAGGTTCTAAATGTAAGAACAATATTCTTTTATTGGCAGTTATTATTTCTTTAACGTGTGCCCTGTCTTTCTCCTGACAAGGGACCCAAGGCAGCTTACAACATGATGAAAACAGGGGGGGAAATTAGGACAAGATATAGGCAGTCCCCGAGTTACAAACAACTGACTTACAAATGACCCATAGTTACAAATGGGGGGTGTGACAACAGGAAGTGAGAGAAACCTATTCCTTGGAAAGGAAATTCACTTCTGGAAAAGTTCTTATCGTGGGGGATATTTTTTTTTTTAAAAAAAGGCAGACAGTGGAAAGCAATGTAATGGAAGCACTGGAAATCTACTCAGAAATGTCTAGGAGGGAAAATGTTCCAAGCCAAAGTTTACAAATCACATGCAAAGCCTGCGACACTCGATTAACTAAGTGACAGTTAAGCGTGTGTTCTCTCTTATCTCCTTAGTGCCTCTCCAAGTATCCGGTGACAACCTTCTGTGGCACACCAACACTTTTCCGCATGCTGTTGCAGCATGATGTTAGGAGGTATGGTCACTTGAATGGTAGCAATAATAACCAATTTCTTTTAGTTTGCTAAATCCAAGAAGAAATGCTCATACTTGGAAATCTCCAATTGGTCCTATGGAGGAAATAATCCCAAAAGGGCTGTGCCATCTGAACACATAGATCTGATTTCATTGTTGAAACTTCCCGTCATGTTCATGGGTTGTGCTGAAGTTGTGCTGCATCAGCCAAACATCAGGGTAGAACTTAGAAAAGTTACTTCTCAGGGCTCCCTGGTGGCTCAGCAGGTTAAACCGCTAAGCTGCTGAACTTGCTGACCAAAAGGTTGGTGATTCGAATCCAGGGAGGGGGAGAGCTCCCACTGTTAGCTCCCCAGCTTCTGCCAACCTAGCAGTTTGAAAACATGCAAATCTGAGTAGATCAATAGGTACTGCTTCTTCAGGAAGGTAACGGCGCTCCATGGAGTCATGCTAGCCATATGATCTATGAGGTGTCTACAGACAACGCCAGCTCTTCAGCTTAGAAATGGAGATGAGCACCACTTCTCAGAGACAGACATGACTAGAATTAATGTCAGGGAAACATTTACCTTTACCTTACTTCTCAGGGCCTCCTGGTGGCACAATAGGTTAAACTCTTGTGCCAGCAGGACTGCTAACTGAAAGATCAGCAGTTCGAATCCAGGGACTGGGGTGAGCTCCCATCTGTCAGCTCCAACTTCTCATGAAAGAAGCCTCCCACAGAATAATAATCATCATCATCATCTTTATTTATACCCTGCTACCATCTCCCCGAAGGGGACTCGGGGCGGCTAACATGAGGCCAAGCCCAAAAATACAAAACAGCAAAATAAAATACAAAAACAACAGAAAATTACATCACAACAAAATACATAAAGTCACAGGGTAAAATAAACAGTGCAACATAACATAATAATATTCGAATACAAAGGGCCGGCCAAATGCATAAGATAAAATGGTAAAACATCCATGCATCCCCTGGGTAACGTCCTTGCAGATGGCCAATTCTCTCAAACCAGAAGCCAGACTTGTAGCTTCTCAAGTTGTTCCTGACACAAAAAAACCTCTTACTTCTCAGATTAAAGTTTCCAGAGTTTGCCAATCATTTTCAGAGTTGTAGTCTCCAAGGATCATTTCTCCAATCTCTGGTTCTCCAAGCTCTGGGTTAGGTCTTTGCTAATTTTGGAAATAGGAACAGGGACTCTGCCTTGCAAAATGCATACACTCTTTTCAGGAAGATTAATAACTTTTTATGCATTTGTCTAGATATAAGTTCAAGAGCCTAATGACTTGCTTGAGCGGCGGGGAACCCCTGCCCCCCGAAGTGATGGCCCAATGGAAAGCTCAGACGGGAATGGAGATCCACGAAGGCTATGCCCAGACAGAGAGTGTATGTTCGTGCTCAGTCATCGATCTTGTCTCATCTTCTTATATTGCGTTTATATTTTCATTAGTTACACCCATAGAAGTTTGAGTTGGTCATTTTAAGAGGCAATCTGTCAATAAGTCAACAATATGCAACACAAACCCAATTAATTCATGTGAAACTGGATTGGGCAAAGTGCAGCCTTGAAACCGAAATGCAACCCCTTAAAAGGTTAATAATATGATCTTATGGAGGTTGCAAGGGGATCACACACCCTTTAATGTTTAAAAACATGTTTTTTCTAGGTTGCTTTTTTACAGGGAGAGCATTTTATGGGGAGGACAGCAACTATGAGTATTTTGGGATGGTTTAGGGTTGAATGCATGATGAAGAACCATCAATATTACAAAAGATCTGCTCCTAGTGAAGACTGGAATTCCAATTCGTTTGTCACCTGTGAGGTTGTATCCATAGAGAACATCTTGATGAAATCCAAATAGTTATGAGTTTGGATTCCTGTGGGTTTTCTGGGCTGTGTGGCCATGTTCCAGAAGCATTATCTCCAGACATTATGACTTTGACTGTCAGCCCTTAATAGACTATGTGCAGTAGTGTAAATTACTTCCTTTTGTCTATCTGAACATCTGAAACCCGGTTGTGTTTGTGTTCGTTTCAATGAATGCCCCTCTCTGTGATGTTTTGACAGACCTTGTTGTGTGCCACCACAATTGATATGAAAGTTAAACCTGGATTCGTAGGAAAGGCCCACCCACCCTATGATGTGCAGGTAGGTGCGCTTGGAGCAGAGATTGGGCAGTCTTCTTGGATCTGGGGCTAGTTTTCCTCCTAGACTTGCTGAGAGCCACAGATACATGACAGCAGGGCAAAAACACGCAGTCAATCAAACCAAGAAGTGGCCAGAAATCACTTCAAACCCCCATTTTGACAGTGACCCAGCCTTGCTTTGATATAGAGAAACTTACTTACTTACTTTACTTAGGCGATACCTCGTCATCTGAGTGTGATGGCCTTCCAAGTGGAGTGTCTTGGCGGTTGGATACGTAGGTGACTGTGGAGCCCTGTTCTTGACCTGTAGGTTCTTCCACAGTGAGGGCATTGGTTTCCAAGTGTAAGGCAGTCCAGACCAGGGCTGGCTTTACATGCCTTCCTCTTGGCATGTTTCTCCCTTTCACCCTACATTTGTGCCTCTTCAAATTCCACAGCACTGCTGGTCACAGCTGACCTCCAGTTAGTGCACTCAAGGGCCATGGCTTCCCAGTTCTCAGTGTCTATAACACAGTTTTAAAGGTTAGCTTTAAGCCCATCTTTAAATCTCTTTTCCTCTCCACCAACATTCAGTTTTCCATTCTTGAGTTGAGAGTATAGTAACTGCTTTGGAAGATAAGTGATCAGGCATTCGGACAACGTGGCCAGTCCAGAGGAGTTGATGACAGAGAAGCATCGTTTTTCTTCTTCCAGCATACTGATGTTTGTCCACCTGTCTTCCCAAGAGATTTGCAGGATGTTTCAGAGGCAACATTGATGGGATTGTTCCAGGAGTTGAGTGTGAAATCTGTAGACAGTTCATGTTTTACAGGCTTATAACAGGGTTGGGAGGACAACAGATTTATAAACAAGCACCTTTGTCTCCCTACAGAGACCAAGAAATATATAGAGAAACCATCATCCTTGGAACATGCTTTTATCTTCATTTAATGTGAGGAGGCATATGAAGTTTCAGTGGGATTTGACATAACACCCTCCAACATTTTATAGATGTGTAACATGTGGTCAAACAACATCAGAAGGTGTTCAAGGTGGCAAACATTATTAATGAAAAATGTAGCAGTTTGGAGACTGCAGCAGTTTACTTTTGCCTGATTCTGCAAGGAAGGGCAAGATCTATCCTTTTTTCTGTAAGCTCAGAACAAGATGCCCAGCCATGGGATCAACCATGAGGCAGAAGCCTCATCAACCACCTCCTTATTGATCTCATAGCTGGTCATCATTCCAACCTCAGAGCAAGTGACTTTGCAAGCTGAACTTGACCGGGAAGGTGCTTGACAGGGAAGACAGTTGTCCCAAGGAGAAAGATGCAGTTTATTTTGGCTTTTCAATAGTGATCTACCCACCATTGGTCACATTCATGGCAGGACTCAGCTGAGGAGCAGTTGGGAGCCCCAAGGAGAAAGAGAAATGGAACAGAATGGAAATATGTGACCATCAGTACAATGTCAGTGTAATGTATTATGAGTGGAGTTGGATGGGAGGTGGGATCTGGGAAAGAATACTCTGAACTGAACCCGATTTATTTTGTTGGTATACACAACTCCCAAGAGTAGGAAACAGCCTTCCAGAATTAGTAGACTACAGTTCCCAGCATTCCTCACCTAGCTTTGCTTGATGGGATTTGCAGTTAACACCATCTAGTAGACAGCACAAATTCCACCCATGCTTTTGAGTGTGATTTAATTTCAGAAAATCATCATTCAGCCTTTCCTTTAGAAGGCAAGCCTTTGCTAAAGAGACAAAAAGTTTGAATTTGGTTTTCCTTCTCCTAGATAATAGACGAACACAGCAACATCTTGCCTCCAGGAAAAGAAGGAGACATTGGCATTAGAATCAAACCCAAAAGGCCTTTGGGTCTCTTCCTTGGTTATGAGGTTAGGAGTAACACATTCAGTTCGAGTATGATGTGAAATGCTTTCTCTGGGCTGTTACACCTGGGAGGGATGGGCTAGTCACACATGCAAGACATTGTGAGGACTCAAGTGAGGAGCATGCTTGACTGGACTGGCTTGAGCGGAGACTGTTTTGCTGTTTTTAGGATGATCCCCAGAAAACTGCCTCCACTGAACGCGGAGACTTCTACGTTACTGGGGACAGAGGGGTAATGGCTGAAGATGGCTACATCCACTTTGTTGCAAGAGCTGATGATGTTATCTTATCTGCTGGGTACGCTCCTTTTCTTGCCGCTTTGAATGACTTTTAATCAACCATGTAATGCAAACTGGGCTTGCAGAGTCAAAGAACCTGGACTTTGCATTCAGCAGGGAGAGTGATGATAGTCAAAATCTTAACCAACTTAACATCTTCATAAGTTAATAAGTGTGCAGGAATTCTCCAAGTGCACATTGCAGTGCACTTTGTGCAACTGTAGTCGATGGACCGATGGATGCGCCCTGGCGCTGGCAATTGCTAGAGAACACCTCTGCGCACCCAAACTCAAGCTGGGAAGTGCTGGGGTGTAACATGAGTGCCAATGTTCACCAGATGTGATGCTCATGCTTGATGTGCATCTTCACAATTCACTAGCCAAGTTCTGTTGCATTTCAGCTGTGTAGCCATGGATTCATCAAATTACAAAACACACATCATGATGTAGAATTTCATCCATAATCCACTACCTGCTTCAGGGTTCCTTATATCCCCCTGAGTTTGGTTGCAAGCCTCACAATACCTGAAAGGAGAAAACTTCCTCCAGCAGCATGATATGTTAGACATGTGCGTGATATTCGTTTCTACCATTTCTTTTGTGTCTTCCATTTCTTTGGAAGCATAAAACAGGAAGCTCCCTCCCCACACAAAAATCTGCTCAACACGAAAGCCTGCTTTCACGTGCATCCAAACTTGCCTCCTTGCCTTGGAAAGAGTGTGTGTGTGTGGCAGGGCATGCAGGCAGGCAGGTCCGGAGCTCAGCTGCAGGCACACTCTGGGCCTGCCTGCACGGCCCACCACACACACACTCTTGGAGACTGTGGTGGGGCATGTGTGGCGGGGTGTGCAGGTAGACAAGCCCAGAGCTCAGCTGCAGGCATGTACCAGGCCTGCCTGCATGCCCCACCACACACACACTCTTGGAGACTGTAGCGGGTCCTGTGTGGCAAGATGTGCAGGTAGGCAGGCAGGCCCAGGGCTCAGCTGCAGGTGCATTCCAGTCCTGCCTGCATGCCCCACCACATATGCACTCTCAGAAAATGTGGCTGCAGGCATGCATGGTGGGGCGTGCAGGCAAGCAGACCTGGAGTGCACCTGCAGCTGAGTGTCTCTTACTCTTAAGAGTAGAAACAGCAGGTGCCAGGTAAGAACACATACCGGAAAGGGGAGCTAGTGGGTGGGAAGCACCCCCCCCCCCCAAATAATGGTTGTATTTTCAGCCCCCAAAATGAAAGAACCAAAAACAATCCAATTTTGGGAGGCTTCCCAAAAAATGGACCGGAGCCCCCAACAAAAGCTGGGACACGAAACAGAACAAGGTTTCCCCCGGATGCACATGTCTATATTAGTGAACAATTCCTGTTGTCATAGAAAGTATTTAGAGAATAGCTTGGTCTTAAATGGAAATTAAGAACCAATAGCTTTAGAAAGTATCTGTACCTGGCAGAGAGAAGTAAGACACAAGTCTAGTCTGTTCCTACGTATGCCTTGAACTTCTGGCATTGAGGAAAGTGGAGGAAGAAGTTCCCATGTTGGATGAGATATGAATCTACTCCTGCTTTTAGTCTGAATCATAAAAAGGTGCCGGATCTTTTTGACTGATTCCACATTAAAGTTCAGACTAAAACTGGGAGTGAAATTATTATGTCTCTGACACAAAAGCACCCAACTGTAAGGACTGAACCACTGCTGTTTGAAGTTCCCTGGCCCGTCATTGCTACAAATTAATTTATCCACCAGCCTGACAGGTCAAGAGGAGTTAAAGAAAGCTATTGAATTTTTAAAATAATGTAAATAATAAATAGAGGAAATACATCACCCTAAGCAAATTCAATTTTTAAAAAGTACAAGCAGGAACACGCTATACCTATATCCACAAAGCATCTACATATTGTGCGATTGTAATAAATGTTCAATGTATTGTCAAAGGCTTTCATGGCCGGAATCACTGGAACATGGCCATACAGCCTGAAAAACTCACAGCAACCCATAATTATTATTCATTTCTTTGATTTCATTTATATCGATTTAGCCAATTGATTGATTGATTTACATTATATACACACACACACACATTTAAAATCAATAACATCTTTCATCAGCTCCTAATTTTTCAGGTTATTTGATTAGCTTGACTCGGGTCTTATAAGTTACATACGATCTTATTAACTTATATTCACTTACCTGTATTTCCACTAGAAAATTTGAAAATCAATGGCATGCAGCGCTGTCTGAATTCAGCAGCCTCTTATGGGCCTGATAGCTCCAAGGTACATACTCAGGTCAACCAGTTTCAAGCTTTCTATGGAAGTGACATTTTTGTGCAGACTTTGAAGAGTGATGCACTCAGAGCCCTGTTCCTGGGCATACAAAAACTATTTGGTAGTTAGGTACGTTTTATTGATTAGCCCATCGGCCATATTAATTTTATTTTCTCCTGCATCTCAGATCTTAACATTTCAAATTCTTTCCATCCTGAATATCAAGAAAGCACTCAACTTTTGTGAATCTGATTAACAAGGAACTGAAATGAAGTTCTCCTTCCTGAGCAGGTATCGCATTGGGCCATTTGAAGTGGAAAATGCTTTGATGGGGCACCCAGCCGTGGCGGAAGCAGCCGTGGTCAGTAGCCCAGATCTCATCAGAGGAGAGGTAAAACAATTAGGACACATGCTAGAATAGCTTCAAATAGGAGCCTTCCCATGTCTCAAGACCTTCAAAAGAGGTCCCTCACAGCCGCATTTAGTGGGAATACAAGGCAGTGCCTTCTTGGGGTCCATTTACACTGTAGAATTCAAGCAGTTTGGCACTAGGCATGGTTGACCCCCCCCCCCCCAAATGGTTCAAAACTCATTTTGCTGGTAATTCAATTCTAAAGTCAATTCCAATTTTCACAACAACAAAACATTCAAAACTTTTCGAAACTTCCAAGACTGCCGAATCCTTTCATTAATAGTTTGAAAGTGTTATTTCCTGTTTCATTGGGTGGTTTTTACTTTGAAAGTAGTTGTTTTACTCCAGAAACAGGGGAAAGCAAGCGGAGGAAATTCCTTCCTTCTCTGGTTTAAAACTGGCTTGAGCTGAGGTCAGGAAATTCCTTCCTTCTCTGGTTTAAAACTGGCCTCTCTGGCTTGAGCCAAGGCCAGGGACCAGAAGTGGGGAAAAGCAAGCGGAGGAATTTCCTTCCTTTTCTGGTTTAAAACTGGCTTCTATGGCTTGAGCCGAGGCCAGGAAATTCCTTTCTTCTGTGGTTTAAAACTGGTTTCTCTGGCTTGAGTAGAGGCCAGGGATCAGAAGCAGGGAAAAGCCGAATCATTTCCGACTCACTTCCTGAGTCATAACAAAAATGGCGGAAAATGCTTCAGAAGGGCAAAGGGACTTCCGGTTTTTTAAAAAGCTTCGTTATCACTCCAAAAGATAATTTTAACAAAATTATTATGAGCAACAAGTTATCTGAGGGACTCTATCCGTGCTTATTTGTCACCACTATAACTGACATGGCTCGATGCTATGAAATCACTGAAGCTGAAGTCTGGAGAGGCACCAACACTCTTTGTCAGAGAAAGCTAAATATCTTGTTAAACTACAGCTCTCGAGTCCATAGCATTAAGTCATGGCAGTTAAAGTGATATCAAATTGAAATAAGCTTCACCACGTTCCACAGGTTATGCTGTTCAGTTTATTTGGTATGGCTTACTCTGAGGAAAGCGTGCACATAACCTACTGCTATAGACCTATTCCATATGTATCTGGAAATTAAAACTGCATCTGATGTACAACTCCCAGCATCGCCCAGAAACTAGGCTCATTGGCCATGGTTGTAGCATTATTCTGGTTGTAGCATTATCTGGTTGTAGCATTATTCTGATTGCAAGAACATGTGACACTTCTTTTGAATAAACATGAGCGGCCTATAAATCTTATTCATTCCACTCCACTCATCTTGCTTTCTTTGGGTTTCGTTACAGGTGGTGAAAGCCTTCATCGTTCTGGCTCCTGCCTACGAGTCGCATGATAAAGACAAATTAATTATTGAACTCCAAAATCATGTCAAGGGAACAACCGCTCCATACAAGTACCCCAGAAAGGCAAGTACAATACTACTCAGAATAGCTATGCATCGGGTTAAGGGTGACTTTAACATCTAGAACACTTCAGTGGTTATCTAGAATGGCATGTTGTTAGGATTCCTGCTTTCCTGTAGGACTTAACAGAAAAATGTCTCAATTTACCTTGAAGTGTGTAATTCAGAAAATATTTGGTAAGGGGCCAGATGTGGGTGAAGAAGGTAAAACTGTCACCACTTGTGAAGATGTTGGTCCTGCTTAGCCAAGCTAAAGCGATTCAAAAGAGATGTGGAAAGAGACATAGGGCAGGACCATATATGTGGTTCTATATCAGTGGTTCCCAACCTATGGATCACCAGTGGTCCACAAGAACTAAAATATGGTCTGCGGCGTCACCATTACAACACCCTTGCAAACGCGATCAACTGGTCATGCAAAATCCTCTGAAAGTGCCGAAGCTTATTAAATATAATTTTCTGTGGGCAAGCAGATGGCGACTACTGGGTGGCATATGTTCTGTATCAGAAACTAGAGCTGATGTGGTCTATCCAATGCAATTTTCTGATTCAACATCCCAAATAACCAAACCGAATCTAAAGTTGACCACAAACTGATTCATAACCCATTTGGTATTAGTGTTGAGAGTGGTTCCTGGTCAAAAAAAGGTTGGGAACCACTGTTGTAGATCATAGGTGATCAACCTGTGATCAAGCCCAGGGTATTGCATCTTTGCAATGAATTAATACGAATATTCGATAAATGTTGGCGTACTTATTCTCTCTCCTCTCCCCCCCCCCCCCCCCAACTGTTTGCATTTCAGATAGAGTTTGTTCTAAACCTGCCCAAGACCATTTCTGGAAAAATCCAAAGGAAAAAATTGAGAAATAAAGAATGGGAGAAGTCCCACTGATACTCACAAGCAAATATGGGAGAATTTGTTTTTTGACCCAACGATCTCAAAAGGGTAGACGGCAATAATGAATTGATTGTTGCTGTGAATGTTGGTATGGTTATTGGATTCTAGTGGCACTGACATACTTTTGGAACATTAATTCACTCAACTATCACTGACATTCATAAATTGGATGCAGTAGATGTTCAGTGAATTGGTATCTATGGGGATTGGTAGATGCTGGATAAATGTAGTTTCTGGTTGCCCTTAACTGTATGCTAAACAGTCCCATACATTGCAACTTTTACTGATAAGAAAGTTGTTCCAGCTCCGATCATTTTTATTATCATTTTCTATAGTTTTTCAGACTCTACAGTACGTTTTGAGGTACACTGATGAGAACCCAATTGTAATTCCACAGTACTTATCTATAGCAGCGGAGACATATGAAATTATGTCTTCTCTTTAAGTACATTACATTCAGTAGAACCAGATTAGCATGTTGGGTGTTTTTTAAAACTACTACCCACCAAGCCTTTCACCAACATCAGAAAAGGTTTCTGATTAGGAGATGTCTTTGTAACCCATTAACATAGCACATTTTTGGGTTTTTTGTTTTTTTGTAAAGTTATTTGACCCTTATTCACTGCAGAGGAGTGAGGGGGAATGCAACAACTCATTTACCAGCTATTAACCTTTCCCCCGTGTTTGGGTGGTATAATAATGCACCAAAACAATGCCCCTGCATCTGATAAGAATGTCAAGAAACAAGCTGGTCCAGAAAATCACCGCTCAAAGCGAATACAACTCAGTGGCTCCAGGTGACCAGTTTTCATGTGAACAGTTTCCAATTTACTCTTTCTGATCAGTGGCATATTTCAGATAATGAGGAATCCTTTCTTAAACTGGATGCCAAATATATTGCAATTTAGTCTTGAAAAGTAACCAAGAACCAACTCACTAAATTATAGGGAAAGGCATTACAATCTGATCCGCTCTCAAGTTGATTGTTAATTTTGCGTAGCTGCTGGAAAATCCAGAACACCACACAAAGTAATGTTCTCAAGAAGACTTTTAATATAAAACTTTATGCAAATTTTAAATAAAAAACATTCAGGAAAACACCTGTTCCACATATACACATTCTAAATTGCTTTGTATTTAGGATCAGTTTTATGAGATCCTTCTTCTGAGTCTGAAACTGCAAGAAGTGAAGTTTAGATTGGTGGCTATTTCCAATGCTAGGTTGGTCCAAACTGGTGAAACTTATGCTGGATCACTGGCTCAACTATCAAAGCCCTAGAATCCAAAAATGTCATCATCTAGTTTTGACAGTAACATCAACTGCTACCAAGTGAAGCAACAAACACTGCCACAGATTCTTAGCAACTGTGAAACAGCTGTTGATGCACATTCAGATATCAACACTTAACCATAGGATATGGTTTTGTTCGTTATATAGGGAGCATCCAGCAAAAGTCTCACCATATCCAAATAAACTGAAGTCTTTTAACACACACTTCAGTATCTATACAACCAGGGGGTCCAAATTTGGCTAGCTTTTGCTCAAATGTATCTATGGCTGAGTTCAGCTCTCATGGATAAGTTGGGATCTGGATGCTGGAAGTGCATTCTGAGCCACCACTAAAAGTTTCAGCTGCTTTCCCATAGAATTGGAAACAGATTTCAAACCATGGCTTTCAGTCCTGGTTAGAAATTAACTGTAGAGTTTGCTTCCAAAAGCTACCAAATCCAAACAAATTGAAAAATGAAAAATACATGGCAGCATACTGTTGGCTGGAGTTCGCAGGGGTACAATGGGTTAAAGCCTTGTGCTGACCGAAAGGTCGGCAGTTTGAATCCAAAGAGCGGGGTGAGCTCCCATCTGTCAGCTCCAGCTTCTCGTGCAAGGACATGAGAGAAGCCTCCCACAGATCTGGGTGTCCCCTGGGCAACATCCTTGAAGACCACCAATTTTCTCACACCAGAAGCAACTTGCAGTTTCCCAAGTTGCTCCTGACATGGAAAGAAAAACCATGTAGGCTAGGCATAGAATATTATGTACAGATCAAACCAAACAAAATGTATCAAATCACTTCAGTGCAGCATTTGGGAAACTGCTTTTTATAGCAAAAGAATGCATATCTTCAGCACATTTTTTCCAAATCCTGTAAAATTTGTTGTATCTAGGAAAGGTTTTTGACAGTCACACCAGCAGCTCCCAACCTGTCAGTTCCCAGTCAAAAATATTTGGTGAACCATTGGCTTTAATACCAAAACCAGAGTGTTTTTTTTTTTTCATTTAAAAATGCCAATCCATCGAAATAAAAACGAATCATTCTCTATAGTCTCTATCCAACAACTCAATTAATGGTCCTAATCCTCATGGTTGTCATTGGCTTTTTCCTCAAGGTTATCTTCAGGCTGGTCTTGACTTTCCACATTCTCCACCACTGGTTTGTCTCCTTTCGAATTGCCTTCTGGAGATGCTTTTGACGCATCTCCCTCACAATCCGCTTTGCCACTCTTCACCACCTCCTGGAGGTTGTACTTCCTGAAAAGCACATAGTCCCTCACCACACTCAAACAGCAGATGTTTTTGATGATCTCCACAACGATGGTGAATTCGGGGTTATTCAGATCGACTTTGTTCTCCGGATTGAGATGGCCCACCACTCCTGCAAGGCCACAAAGAGAAGGGGTGGATAGAAGGGAGTTAGAAAGTCATCTCCTCAACCTTGAAAGGGGTGTTTCACTCTCTATTTGTATTGGGCTTCAGCTCCAAGACGCCCCAGCTACTATAGTTAATGGTAAAGGACTAATAGGAGGTCAGAACATCTGGAGGATCAAAAGATTCCCACTCTTGTTGCCACTTCCATATATTCCCAAAGTTGGGAAAAGGAACACATGTTCTTTTCCAGTAGATGAGGGTAACCTCCTATATGTTTCGATTGCTTCCCCCACTTGCAGGGATTTAGGAAAAAAGGAAGCAGCCGTAATGGCGCAGTGGTTAAACCCTTGTGCCGGCTGGACTGCTGACCTGAGGGTCAGCAACTCCCATCTGTCATCTCCAGTTTTCCATGTAGGGACATGAGAGAATCCTCCCATAGGATGGTAAAAATATCTGCGTCCCCTGGGCCAATTCTCTCACATCAGAAGCAACTTGCAGTTTCTCAAGTCACTTCTGACATATAAAAAAGATCCCTCTGGCCTCTGAGTGGGGGAGCACACTCTCAAATGCCAGTCTTCTTCCTGTCTATGATGCTCCTTGAGCAGCATCTGCTCATTTGAACAAACTGGACCCAACTAAGCAGCCAAACCTTTCTTATTCCTTTCCCCATCTTGACCCCATGTAAGTCACACCAGTCACTTTGGGGAGATGGAGGCAGGGTATAAAAATTAAGTTATTATTATTTAAACCTTCCAACCTAATTTCCAAACCTTAAAAAGGAAGATAAGACTCTCCATTTTACATTTCTATTATTTGTTTCTCCTTCATCCCCCAAGTCCCTGCCCCCCGCCCCACTCTGTCCTTGAGGTTGTGCTTGGGAGCATGGGAAGAAGAAAAGAGGAAGGAAGACCGAGTTTAGAGGAAGAATGATATGGAAGGAAGAGATAGCCACTGCAAGCATCTCGCCCGCTTCTCCTACCTTTAGGTCCCAGCCTGAATTCTTATTCCCTGAATTGCAAGATTTATGTACCACATTTATATCCCACCCTTCTCAATAAAGACAACAATTCAATGCCATATATTAATACATTGGTAAATAAAGAGAAACATTAAAACTATAACCATTAAAATATAGCATTAAAATATCAATTAAAATCACATGATCCAAATCATATTCCAGTGCTGGTCTAAGTCATCATTATATTAATTTGTAGTCTCATATTGCACTACTCTCCTTACTGGACAAAAGCCTCATCTCAGAGCCATGTTTAGTTTTTTCCCTGAAGGTCAGGAGTGATGGGGCAGATCTAATTTCACGGCGATGAAGTTCCACAGCTGAGGGGCCACCACGGAGAAGGCCCTTCTTCTTGTCCCCACCAGTCACGTCTATGAGGGGGGTGGGACAGAGAGCAGGGCCACCCCGATGACCTTAACCTCTGAGGTGGATCATAGAGGGAGATATGTTCAGACAGGTAAACTGGGCTGGAACCATTTAGAGCTTATAGGCTAAAGCCAGCACTTTAAATTGTGCTTGGAAGCAGACTGGCAGCCAGTGGAGCTGGCACAACAGGGGAGTTGTGTGCTCATTGTAACCCTATACCCTGTTCGGCCTTCTGACCAGGAGAACCTCTGTATTGTCTGGATTCAATTTCTATTTGTTCGCCCTCATCCAGTCTGTCACAACTACGTACCGGTTCAGGACCTGAAGTAGCAGGTCCTGAAGTAGCAGCCTTAGTAGCAGCTAGAAAGGAGTGACAGAGTGGAATGTCATCTGCATACAGATGACATCAAACTCCAAAACTCTCAATTACTTCTTCCAGTGGCTTCATGTAGATGTTAAAAAAACATGGGGGACAATATTGAGCAATGTGGGGCCCAAAAGGGCAATGGCTATGGGGCTGAGAAGGTGTCCTCCAACAACATCTTCTGAGAACGACCCTCCAGGAAGGATTGGAGCCACTGTAAAAGTGTACCTCCAAGCTCCAATATAATCCAAGAGAGCACCCACCTGCCAGTTCTGTGATCACTTTTTCTCTGCTGAGGTGGCTGTTGTTTCGAGCCTTATAAACAATCTGAAAAGTGCCTTTCTGGGGACTTTTAAACCAAGGCTCAAAAAAGGTCTCCGAGTAGTGTTTCATGTCCTCCACAAAGGCTTTGCAGGTGCCTGAAACAGGCAGCATGCGCAGGATGACTCTGGTTTTCTTCTTTTTGGTGGCATGCATGTCCTTCAGGATGTGGTGCACCAGCTTTTCTGGTTCTGCAAGGAGAAAGGATTTGGAGAGTCATTTCCGACAAGACTGCCCTTGGGACAAAGAAATAGCATTTCTAACAGGGTGAAGGAAACTCTAGCCAGCCTTTCACAATCTGGCTCTGTAAGAATTTGAAAACACATTGAATATAAATATTTTGAATATAAAACAACTCAGATATCAATATAAAATGTCCAATTTATCACAAAGTGCAACATATATGATAGGATGAATTTGGAAGGCTGGCAAAAAATAATTATGTCTTTGCCATGCAGTTAAATATAAAGATTACTAAATGATGGTGATTTTTATCCTGCTTTATTCTCATCTTATATTTTATGCTATACGATTTAAAAACTTTCATAATATAAGCATTAAATTAGAGGGTGTCTTTTATTAACTAGAAGGGCCACCATACCTAGCCCCTGCCTTACTGGGAACACAGTGATGCCTTTTAACATCCTAAATGCCCCAAAGCCAGTGTATGAATTTGCAACCTCTGGAACAAAATATAGAAAACAGATATATATATATATACTTGACAGTTTATAGTGATGGCTGCCAGCCTATAGGTTCCATCACCTCTGACCAGTTACAGAGTAACAGTGGCTAATATCTGCTTAATTTGATTTATGGTAAACCCCAAAGATATGGATTTGTCTAAAATAGCTGAATATGTTTATAGTTATACCTAGACCAGGCATGGGCAAACTTCAGCCCTCCATGTGTTTTGGACTTCAACCCCCACAATTACTAACAGCCTCAGCTTAAGTGGCTGAAGGGGAAAAGGAAGGAGCCTGAGGCTGTTTGGAATTGTGGGAGTTGAAGTGCAAAACACCGGGAGGGCAAAGTTTGCCCATGCCTGGTCTAGAGTCTGCAAGATCTTAACAGGGCTGCCTTAGAATTTAAGCCATTTCATGTGTGCATACCTACACCCAGTGTTCTAATAAAAACCACATTATTGGCACCACTCTCCACCGACTGGAACCGCCGCCTCTTCTGCTCTGTTGAATTACGAATCTGATCAACCTCCTTTTTCAAAGCGGCTTCAGCATCATCGTCTTCATTGTCTTCGTCCTCGTCCTCCTCATTTCCTGACACTCTGCTTTCTTCTTGATCTGTGAACTTCACACACATTCATTTGTATTACTTATAAGCACCTAAAAGACATGACATTCAATAAGTGAAACAAGAAAATTTGAAATTTTGAAACAACAACAAAAGTATAAGGAACAAAGAAGTAGTGAAAAACAACCAGCTCTTAAAGTTGTGCAATCAATCTTACAGAATGAATGGAAAAACTATGCTTATAGCTATTAACAATTCATAGATGCCCTTGAAGAAATATGCCAGGCTCAATGACAGAGACATATCAGCCATCTGATGCTCACAATGCAACAACCCAAGTCTAACAACCACACTACTAAGAACCCTAGGAAATGTCAAAATCAGGACTGATCATGCTTTATGGGCTCCAATGGTATCAAGGTCCAAGGAAAACAGCAAGAAGCAGAAAAACAAACATTATCAGGAATATCTGACTTGGTTTTTTATCTACTTTTGCTTCTTTCATTGCTCTTTTTAACATACCCCTTCCGGTTATGACATTGTAGCTTTGTTTTTAATGATGTTATTTATATGAGTATTGTTTTGTTCAGATGCCTGCTTATTTTGTTTTTTAACTGGGGAAGGGCAAAATGTAAATATATATGTATCCACTGACTTCTATAAGTTATTGACAGTTTGGTCCATACGTTCTTCAACTCTAAGGGTGGGGAACAGCTTTAAATAGACATGGTGTCTTGAATTCTCCTGTTGTTTGAGTATTGCTCTTTATTTACTGTCGTGATTTTTGAGTTTTTTTAAATTCTAGGAGCCTGATTTTGTTCATTTTCATGGTTTCCTCCTTTCTGTTGAAATTGTCCACATGCTTGTGGATTTCAATGGCTTCTCTGTGTGGTCTGATATGATGGTTATGAGAGTGGTCCATAATTTCTGTGTTCTCAAATAATACACTGTGTCCAGGTGGTTCATCAAGTGCTCTGCTAGGAGGAAACCATGAAAATGAACAAAATCTGGCTACCAGTATTTAAAAAACTCTAAAATTACAACAGCAAAACAACAGAGGAAGCAATCTGGGACATCTAATCACCTCTCAACAAAAAATTGTCCCAGGCACTGCCAGGCCATCAAATGCTAATCAAGGTGGTCAGTTGAAACATTCACACCTAGCTCCAGCAGACAAGAGTGCTTTGTCCCACCCTGGTCATTCCACAGATATATAAATCTTTTTTCCTAATTCCAACAGACCTCACTACCTCTGAGGATGCTTGCCATAGTTGCAGGCAAAACGTCAGGAGAGAATGCCTCTAGACCATGGCCATATAGCCAGAAAAAACCATACAACCCAGTATTTCCTCATTCTTTGCATGCTTGCTGGGGATTTTTATGGCCTCATAAATTAATTTAGCTAACACCTTCCAATAAAGGATTCCCCCAGGCAGGAAGCAGCCAGGGCTTATTTATTTATTTGGGGTGCTTCTACCCCGCCCTTCTCAACCCCCTAGGGGGGACTCAGGGCGGCTTACAAAAGGCACAATTCGATGCCTAACAATTACAACATACAATGCAATATATAATACACAAATTTACCACATAATATCAGTTATAACTAATTAAAAGAAGTTATAACTAGTTATAACTAATTATAATTAGTTATAACTAATTAAAACATTTATAACAACTAATTATAACAACTAATTATAATTAGTTATAACTAATTAAAACAAAACCTACAAGGTTCTTGTAGGTTTTTTCGGGCTATAGGGCCATGTTCTAGAGGCATTTCTCCTGACGTTTTGCCTGCATCTATGGCAAGAATCCTCAGAGGTAGTGAGGTCTGTATTCTAGCAGCAATAAAACATCTTGTGGTCAGTGTTCACCAAATCCAAGTCCGTAAACCATTTAGCATTGTCATTGTCCTTTCCTACTCTGGTCATTATTGGTTGTCTTTGTCCATCTGTCAGCTTACCCGAACGCCTGGTCCCACATCCAGGGTTTTAGCTTCTTCCTGAAGGAGAGAAGTTGATGTCCTAATTTCCCTGGGGAGTGCATTCCACAGGCGAGGGGCCACCACCGAGAAGGCCCTGTCCTTCATCCCCACCAGTCTCGCTTGTGATAAAGGTGGGGCCGAGAGCAGGGCCCCCTCAGCAGATCTTAAACTCCGAGGTGGGAGTTTAAAGCTATTCAATGCTAATCAAGATGGCCAATGGCAACATCCACACTTGCCTCAAGCAGACAAGAGCTCTTTCTCCCACCCTGGACTTCCCACAGATATATCAACCCAATTTTCCTACTTTCCAACAGACCTCACAACAGGTTCTTGTAGGTTTTTTCGGGCTATAGGGCCATGTTCTAGAGGCATTTCTCCTGACGTTTCGCCTGCATCTATGGCAAGCATCCTCAGAGGTAGTGAGGTCTGTTGGAAATAGGAAAATGGGTTTATATATCTGTGGAATGACTGGGGTGGGGCAAAGAGCTCTCTGCTGAAGCTAGGTGTGAATGTTTCAGCTGACCACCTTCATTAGCATTTGAAGGCCTGGCTGAGCCTGGGAAAATGTTCTGTTGAGAGGTGTTAAGATGTGCCTGGTTGTTTCCTCTCTGCTGTTTTGCTGTAGTAATTTTAGAGAAATTTTAATTTTACAGAAAGGAGGAGACCATGAAAATGAACAAAATCTGGCTACCAGTATTAAAAAAAACTCTAAAATTACTACAGCAAAACAGCAGAGAGGAAACAACCAGGCACATCTTAACACCTCTCAACAGAACATTTTCCCAGGCTCAGCCAAGCCTTCAAATGCTAATGAAGGTGGTCAGCTTATTTATCGTGTCATCAGCAACCATACCATTGTGTTACAATTCTAACAGAACAAAACAACCACAGAGATTAAAAAGAAAAAGAAAAAATAACACACACAGATTTTGCAAACTTGGTAGTTGGTTAAATGTCCTTTAACCAGTATCTGGCCACTTGGAGTGCCTCTGGTGTTGCCACAAGAAGGTCCTCCATTGTGCATGTAGCAGGGCTCAGGTTGCATTGTGGCAGGTGGTTAGTGGTTTGCTCTTCTCCACACTCGCATGTCAAGGATTCCACTTTGTAGCCCCATTTCTTAAGGTTGGCTCTGCATCTTGTGGTGCCAGAGCACAGTCTGTTCAGCACCTTCCACATTGCCCAGTCTTCTGTGTGCCCAGGAGGGAGTCTCTCATTTGGTATCAGCCATGGATTGAGGTGCTGGGTTTTAGCCTGCCACTTTTTAACTCTCGCTTGCTGAGGTGTTCCTGCAAGTGTCTCTGTAGATGTTAGAAAACTATTTCTTGATTTAAATCATTGGCATGTTGGTTGGTATCCAAACAGGGTAGTAATTTGCTGTAGTAATTTTAGAGTTTTTTAATACTGGTAGCCAGGTTTTGTTCATTTTCATGGTCTTCTCCTTTCTGTAAAATTAAAATTACAATTTCTGCTGTTTTGCTGTAGTAATTTTAGAGAAATTTTAATTTTACAGAAAGGAGGAGACCATGAAAATGAACAAAATCTGGCTACCAGTATTAAAAAACTCTAAAATTACTACAGCAAAACAGCAGAGAGGAAACAACCAGGCACAGATTAACACCTCTCAACAGAACATTTTCCCAGGCTCAGCCAAGCCTTCAAATGCTAATGAAGGTGATCAGTTGAAACATTCACACCTAGCCCTAGCAGAGAAGAGCTCTTTGCCCCGCCCCAGCCATTCCACAGATATATAAACCCATTTTCCTATTTCCAACATACCTCACTACCTTTGAGGATGCTTGCCATAGATGCAGGCGAAACGTCAGGAGAAATGCCTCTAGAACATGGCCCTATAGCCCGAAAAAACCCACAAGGACCTAGTGATTCCAGCCATGAAAGCCTTCGACAATACATTAGACCTCACAACCTCTGAGGATGCCTGCCATAGATGTGGACAAAACATCAGGAGAGAATGCTTCTGGAACATGGCCTGGTAAACTCACAACTCAAAAGCCTATAGTCTTTCCTAGAATGGTAGGATTCTAGGCCATGCGGATGGGATGGGAGTCACAACCTTGGCGAGGCCGCCCAATGGCTTTTCCCATGCTGCACCGCGGGCGAGGCCTGGTTCCCATGGCGACCGCCCTCCTACCTGCTCGGGCCCGTAGAGCTGCTCGCCGTACTCGCCCAGCAGGCTGTAGGCCTCGGCCACGCACTTGCGCTCATTCATGTTGCAGGTGATGAGGATGCCCCGCATGCCGGGCTCCAGCTGCCCAGAGCCGCCCGGCCGGGCCCGCTTGGCCGCCGGGAAGAAGGGCGCCTTGGAGCGGCGCTTACGCGAGGCCTCCACGGCGGCCATGGCGAGGGAGAGGAGCCCGGCCCCTTCGCGCAGGCGCAGAGAAGACCCCCCAGGCTCCGCCCACACAACTCAACCGCCTCCGTGACGTCACTCACACCACCCATAGAGATAAGAAATGGTAGAGGCAACTTTTCTTTTGCGGATTTGTTATCAGAGAGTAGCTTTTCCAAGATCTGGCTAAGCAGGTCCCTATGGCTGCCATGTAATTTAGACCAGGCCTGGGCAAACTTAGGCCCTCCAGGTGTTTTGGACTTCAACTCCCACAATTCCTAACAGCCTCAGGCCCCTGGAAGGGGCCTGAGGCTGTTAGGAATTGTGGGAGTTGAAGTCCAAAACACCTGAAGGGCCTAAGTTTGCCCAGGCCTGATCTAAATTTTGGAAGCAGATCATCCACACAGCCATATATTTAGAATATCAAAGCAGATATCCACAATAACTGGATTATTTGAGTTCACAATGCCATGCAACCCAATTCAAATCATATAATCTGGATTTTATGTGGCATTGTAAAAGTGGCTGTACACCCCTTCCACCCAGATTATCTGTTTATCCCAGACTATATGTCAGTGGAGACTCAGGGCCCTTCTACATCCCTATATCCCAGAATATCAAGGCAGGATATCCCACAATATCTGCTTTGAAGTGGCTTATCTGAGTCCACACTCAGATAATGTGGAATTTTCTGCCTTGATATTCTGGGATGCAGGGCTGTGTGGAAAAGCCAATTTAAAGCAGATCCTGAGATATAAGATCAGATCCTGGGATATTAGGCAGTCTAGAAGGGGCCTTGGGGCCCTTCCAGACAGGTCCTCTATCCCAGGATCTGATCTGATCCCAAGTTTTCTGCTTTAAACTGGATTATATGAGTCTGCACTGCCAGATAATCTGGGCTAGACAGAAAAACGGATATATGGCCTGTCTGGAAGTTCCCATAGCCACCACAGATAAAAGCTAGTTTTAAGAGGCATTAAATGGTCAGTGTTGACAGTCAGAGTCTCCCCTACTGGAGGTTTTTAAGCAAAGGCTGGATGGCCATCTGTCAAGATTGTTTTGGTTGTGTTTCTCTGCTTGGCAGACTGGGGTTGGATTGGATAGCCCTTTTGATCACTTCCAGCTCTATGATTACATGCACACATATAACAGGTTTAGAAAGGTCCTGTTCAAACTTTCTTTTATGCGCTTTTTTTTTGTCGTGTCAGGAGTGAGAAACTGCAAGTCGCTTCTGGTGTGAGAGAATTGGCCGTCTGCAAGGACGTTGCCCAGGGGACGCCTGGATGATTTGATGTTTTTATCATCCTTGTTGGAGGCTTCTCTCATGTCCCCGCTTGAGAGCTGGAGCTGACAGAGGGAGCTAATCCGCCTCTCCCCGGATTCGAACCCGCGACCTGTCGGTCTTCAGTCTTGCCGGCACAGGGGTTTAACCCACTGTGTCACCGGGGGCTCCATTATGCGCTGTTGATTGTACTTAAGTCATTGCATTTGTACTTATGTATTGTTGTCTGCATGTGGTACTTGGAGTGCTTCTGTGAGCCACCCCAAATCCCTTTGGGGAGATGGTGGCGGGATTATTATTATTATTATTATTATTATTATTATTATTTGAAACACAACAAGATGAGTTCACAGCAGACACTCTGCTGGCTGTTGTATTGGATCACATGTTGGACACTTCCGAAGTGGGTTGTTGTAGGTTTTTCCGGGCTATATAGCCATGTTCTAGAGGCATTTTCTCCTGACGTTTCGCCTGCATCTATGGCAAGCATCCTCAGAGGTAGTGAGGTCTGTTGGAAATAGGAAAATGGGTTTATATTTCTGTGGAATGACCAGGGTGGGACAAAGGACTTTTGTCTGCTGCAGCTAGGTGTGAATGTTTCTAAGTGTCTAGGACTGTGTGATGTATCGGCGAATAATGCGTGCAGATCCCAGTAAGGTGGCCTTCTGCAGCTGGCAGATGGTAATTTTGTCAGCGCCAATTGTCTTTAAGTGCAGGCCAAGGTCTTTAGGCACTGCACCCAGTGTGCCAATCACCACCGGGACCACCTTGACTGGCTTGTGCCAGAGCCTTTGCAGTTCAATCTTTAAATCCTCATATCATGTCAGCTTCTTCTTCTTGTTGTTGTCGTCGTTATTCCTTTCTCAGCATATACCTCCTGCCATGGCTTTCAATCCTCGCTCCCCATCAATCTACATTCAGTTCTGTTTCTGGGTTTTTTTCAGATGGTGTTTACAGTTTGGGCCCTTCTCCCGTGTTCCCTCTCTGCTTCCCAGCCAGGACCAATGGAGGAAATGGCAAAAAGCCAGTATCAGCCAGAGGTTTGAAAGGTCTTTTGCCAAGAGAGCAGTCATGCCTGGAGGGGTGTGACTTGGCCTGCCTTTCTGCCTTATCGCCCTGCGCCTTGCTTCCCCCAAAGCTGGACGAGGAGGGATTTTGTTGGGGAGGCACACCGCCTTCATTTGCACCGGTCCATTGTCCAGCAGTTCCAAGGAACCTTTGCCAACTCTTCCAGTGAGTCATTATTTGTCTTGATCTACTGTTGTTTTTCTCCTTGGTGTACTGGGCTTGTGTTTTTAATGGCTCAAAACAAAAGCAAGAGAAAGGGAGACACAGCATGTCTCAAAGACTCCAGAAGAGAGTATTGTAATATAACAAGAACAGCACAAAAAACACCAACATGGCCAAGTTTTAAAGAGCAAAGCAACAGCCTTAACTTCAATACTTTTGTTACTTGATTAGCTCATCCTTCTACAATCAGGCAATATAAACGATTCCCTTTCCTGCTTTATTCTTAACTAAAACTTTTGTGAAGCATGAAAGATAAGGATTAGGCGGACAATACCACAACTGAAGGACAGAAAACCAAAACAGACTGTGAAATAAAGTCTCCATGGCATTTGAAGTGGGGGATTATTACAATGTCATGTTCTTTCACTCATTCAATGGTCATTTTAGGGTTGGATTTCAAGTTAAAATAAACACATACAACTGAGATAGAAATGTTCCAAAAAGTTGTTGCAGTTGACATCATTTGTCTGATTCTTACCTGGACCAGGTATTTTGCAACAAATATGTCTTGGCAGGACTGGTATAACCTGTATCTCAACGTAAACAGCATTCTTGTACAGTAGTGCTGCTTTTGCATTTAGCAGTGGCAAGATAACTATGCAACTAAAACAATGCTTTGGTCTGCAAAAATGCTGCTTGCAAGAGCAGGCTGAGCCATCTATCTACAAGGCAGCTGTAGATCAAATAAATAATTTCGCGTAATGATCGTTGAGTTATTTCTACTTGTGGATGAGGCTAATGGTTTATCTCCTAAAACAGTTTCCCTTATGCATTTCAGACAAGTGGTTCATGACAAATACATTGCATTTAAGGCACTGTGGAAGAACACATTATGGCATGTATCATCTTAACCTTAACGACATGGTGGAAGGGATCATCTCTAAAGATTTTGCGCACTTTTGGCATAGCTTCTATCAGACGCTTCAGCAAGCATCAGCTGGCTCTGGCAGCCCAGAATTTTTTAGATTATGAATCCATCCAACAACAGTATAAGGCAGAGGTGCCAGAATACTTCAACTTTGCAAAAGATGTGGTGGACAAGTGGGCCAAGGCAGAAATGGTATGATTTTCTGTTGCTTCCTCGTGTTTCATCTTGAGTCTTTCAAATGTGCTTGTTGACATTCTCTGTGGAAGGTCTTCTAAATTCTATCCAAGCAGACATCTTAACAGGGCTAAAAAGGCGATTCTGAGCCAGAGTGAGGTTCTCTGGCATCAGCACTCTTTGGCAGAGGCTTCTTCTACACTGCCATATAAAATCCAGATTATCTAATTTGAACTGGATTACATGGCAGTGTAGACTCATATAATTCAGTTCAAAGCAGATTTATTTATTTATCATATCAGAAGCAAATTGAGGGTACAGTTATAATGTATTAAAAAACACAAACAGATTTAAAAATTTGGCATTTTGCTAAATGTCCTTTGATCAGAAGCTGGCCACTTGGAGTGCCTCTGGTGTTGCTGTGAGAAGGACTTCCATTGTGTATGTGGTAGGGCTCAGGTTGCATTGTACTAAGTGGTCTGTTGTTTACTCTCCTCCGCACTCATATGTCACGGACCACTTTGTAGCCCCATCTCTTAAGACTGGCTCTGCATCTCGTAGTGCCAGAGTACAGCCTGTTCAGCGCCTTCCAGGTCACCTAATCTTCTGTGTGCCCAGAAGGGAGTTTCTCATCTAGTATCAGCCACTGATTGAGGTTCCAGGTTTTTGCCTGCCACTTTTGGACTCTCGCTTTCTGAGGTGTCTTTCCTGCGAGTATCTCTGTAGATTTTAGGAAGCTATTTCTTGATTTAAGACACTGGCATGCTGGCTGATATCCGAACAAAGGATGGGGCGGAGATATCAATGCCTTGGTCCTTTCATTTCGGGCTACTTCCTGATTGATGTCAGGTGGTGCAATACTGGCTAAACAGTATAATTTCTCCAGTGGCATTGAGCATAGTAATCCTGTGATAATGCAACATGTTTCATTAAGAGTCACATCCACTGTTTTAATGCCCAGTATTCCACACTGGGCATGCGTATTCAGCAGCAAGGTAGCAAGGCGCTAGGACAGATATCTTCACTGTGCCTGGTTGTGATTCCCAGGTTGTGCCAGTCAGCTTTCATATGATATTATTTCTAGCACCTATGTTTTGCTTGATATCCAGGCAGTGCTTCTTATAAGTCAGAGCACGGTCCAGACTGACTCCCAGGTATTTTGGTGTGCTGCAATGCTCCGGTGGGATTCCTACTCAGGTAATCCTCAGAATTTGAGGATTTTTTTGTCTGTTTTTAAAATGAAAATCTGCTTTGATAATCTGGATTATATGGCAGTGTAGAAGGGAGCTTAGAATTGGGAGGAGCCATAAATGGTATCTCATCCAACCTCTGCAAAAACCGCCCTGGGTCGCCTAAGGGCTGAGAAGGGCAGTATACAAATATAGAAATAAGTAAATAAAAAGCCCATAGCCAAAATATCCCTGACTGATGGCCATATAAACTCATTAAAATCATTTTTGAAAACAAACTCAGGCCGCTTGTACACTGCCATATAATTCAGATTATCAAAGCAGATGATCTGGATTTGATATGACAGTGTAGAAGGGGCCTCATTCTGCTATTGAAGAGTTAATTTGAGGGGTCTCTTCACAATCTTTATGGAATTATACACGTACCGGTACCTAGAATGCCTTGCCTGTGGTCTCAAGATCAAAATGCAAGTATTTTTTTTCACAATTGATTCTATTGTCTCTTCAGGAAGGGAAGAGGGCTTCAAACCCAGCTCTATGGTGGGTCAGTGAACAAGGAGACCAAGTTAAGTGGAGCTTTGTGGAGTTGTCACTCATTTCCAAGAAAGCTGCCAGAGTGCTTTCTGAGCATTGCAGCCTGCAGAAGAATGACAGAGTGATAGTGATCCTCCCGCGGATACCTGAGTGGTGGCTCTTAAACGTGGCTTGTATCCGAACAGGTTAGCAGTAATAACATTCATCTGTTGACTCTTATATTGTTTGGAGATCAAAGTGGAGTGAAGAATCTGGATCCCTAAAGTCTCTACTGATCTCACATCTAATGAAAATAAGATCCTAATTTCTCTTACAGCACTTGAAAGAATATGACATTATGATTGAGTTTCCTAATTTGACCATTGCATTAGGAACCATCATTATTCCTGGAACAACACAGCTAACATCAAAAGACATTCTGCATCGTCTGCAGGCATCAAAGGCCAGGTGTATTGTTACGGACCAAGTTCTGGCCCCTGCTGTCGATACCGTTGCTTCCAAATGCCCATCTCTAGAATTCAAGCTGATTGTGTCAAAGGAACCTAGAGAAGGATGGTTAAACTTCAATCACTTGCTGAAGTAAGTGTCCAGATCTGCTTCTTAGATGGAGAGAGAGATGTGTTTCTAGGATCTTGTGCCGCTTAATGGCTAAAATGTGTTGACTTGCTTTACATGGCAATTGGCCAGCTTGATTAGCATTGAATGGCCTTGCAACTTCAAAGCTTGACTGATTCTTACCTGGGAGAATCCTTTGTTTGGAGTTGTTAGCGGGACCTGATTATTTCCTGTCTGGAATTTCCCTATTTTTTGAGTGTTGATAACAACAACAACAACTATATTTTTTTACCCCACCTCCATCTCCCCAAAGGGACTCGGGACAGCTTACATGGGGACTAGCCTGATCAACATAGTTAAAATAACACATTAAAATTCAAAAAACAGCAACATAAAGCAAAATAAAACAAAAACAAACAACCAAGAGCATAACACAATATAAAAACAACCATCACAAACAGCCAGTAGTAGCAAAATAGTTCTTTATTTTCTGTCCTGATTTTAGAGTTTTTTAAATACTGGTAGCCAGATTTTGTTCATTTTCATGGTCTCCTCCTTTCTGTTGAAATTGTCCACATGCTTGTGGATTTCAATGGCTTCTCTGTGTAGTCTGACAATGTGGCCGTTAAAGAAGACTTCACAACCTCTCAAGATGCCTGCCATCGATTTGGGCGAAACGTCATGAGAGAATGCTCCTGGAATATGGCCATACAGCCCAGAAAACTCACAGCACCCAGTGATTCTGACCTTGAAAGTCTTCGACAGCACATTAGCTACTAGGTTTGAATGTTATGTTTGAGTCCATGGATGTCTGACCGTTATGTTTGATTTCCTTCTGTGTCTTTCAGCCTTTCACCTGGTGAACACAACTGTGCAGTCACAAAGAGTCATGATCCAATGGCAATCTACTTCACCAGTGGCACAACGGGTGCTCCAAAAATGACTGAACATTCTCATGGCAGCCATGGAATTGGACTTGGTATCAATGGAAAGTATGGCTAAATTTGTAGGTTCTTGTATGTATTTTTCCAGTTGCCTTTTGTCTTACCCACCAATGCACGCAGGCAAAACATTGTGGTGTAAGAAGATACTGTCTGCAGTCCTAAGTCAACATTGAAACTAATGATGAAGTGTTCACAAAGGATCACCATTTATTTGCAGCATAATCTTTCTGCAATTCAGCATTATGTTCCCATCCAATGCTTAATCTTTCAGATTGCATATATTCTGTGATTTGTAGGGTTTTGGAGTCACGGCATGACTACATGGTGGCAATATTTGGTCTCTGCTTGAATTGTGTCTCACTCTTTCTCTTCTGTGCCTTAGGTATTGGCTTGATTTGACTCCCTTGGACGTTATGTGGAATACTTCAGACACAGGCTGGGCAAAATCCGCATGGAGTAGTGTTTTTGCACCATGGATTCAAGGAGCGTGTGTGTTTATACACAGCATGCCTCGTTTTGAGCCAAAGCCTGTCCTTGAAGTAAGTGCACCAAGTATTCATATTTAGCTTTCTTTTAGCATCATCTTAAAGGCATTTCACACAATCACACTGTCTGCTCAGTGAGTGGAACCATAGATTTGCAGTGATTGCACTAAATCCCATCCTGAACTGAAGCATCACATCATTGTGATTTTGAAAATGGGCAAATCTTCCAGATAAAATTGCACCAGTGGGTTTAGAGCTTTGTGGCTGTTTTTGTTTTCCCTCAGCAATCTGTTTCTGTACAACCATACAGTGATGACATAGTCTGAAGTCTGTGCATTGAACATAACTGTGGTTGATCAGTTCAAACATCTGGCTTGCAACTCAGACATTTTGACTTGCAAACTTCTTTAACCGCAGCATAGCAGGATGTCTGAATTGAACCACTATAATGAAACACCATAGGTCACATGTGGAAGCAATCACACAATATAGGCCAGGCTCTGAACATTTCTATTTGGGCTGATACATGTGCTTTTGGTGAACTGTCACATTGATCATGTGTAATCTAGGAGCCCCGGTGGTGCAATGGGTGAACTGTCACATTGTGCTGGCAAAACTGAAGACCAACAGGTCCGAGGTTTGAATCAGGGGAGTGCACAGATGAGTTTCCTCTGTCAGCTTCAGCTCTTCATGCAGAGACATGAGAGAGGTCTCCTACAAGAATGGTAAAACATCAAAACATCTGGGCATCCCCTGAGCAATGTCCTTGCAGATGGCCAATTCTCTCACACCAGAAGTGACTTGCAGTTTCTCAAGTTGCTCCTGACACAAAAAAGTCTAATCTGAATATAACAATAGTAAACAGACCTGTAGCACTGAAAGGCTAAGTAATTTCACACATTTAATAATATAAAATGCTTGATTTATATTCTGCTTTATCTCCCTGGAGGGATTCAGAGAGGATTACAGTAAATATAATCAAACATTCAATGCCTTTTTACATGAACAACAACATACAATAACACAGATAAAGTAAAGGGCTTCCCTTCCCCTTTTTCCAGTAGAGTTCACGCTCATCTTCCGGCAATGGGGAGTTGCAGTTGTTCTATTTTTCATGCCAAAGGAGCCTGCTGTCCTTTTGCCAGCATGTCTGCATGGGATGCCCTTTTACCTTCCTTCTGTACCAATTGATCTACTCGTATTGCATGCTTTTGAACTGCTAGGTTGACAGAAGCTAGGACAGACAGTTGAGAACTGACCCCAATTCGTGGCTTCTAACTGTTGACCTTCCAATCAGTAGACTTTCCTGCAGCTAGTGACTTTAACTTCTGTGCTACTGTGGCCCCACATTTGAGAAAGCCAATAGCTATATAGGCTGTCCCCGAGTTACAAACCTCCAACTTACAATTCATAGTTAAGAATAGGGGTGAGATAACAGGAAGTGAGAGAAATTTACTCCTAGGAAATGAAATCCACTCCTGAAAGAGTTATCAAGGAGAAAAGCTATCTCTAATGAAGCTTTATCACCAATCCTTGTTTCCACAACATCAGCATTTTTCAAAATCCAATTTTCATGGGGACAGAAAGTGAGGTGAAATCTTCTGAACAGGGGCACAGACAGCAAAACAAGCACCACAGGGATGTTAACTCTTCCCTATGCTATCCAAAGGTATCCAATATATATATATATATGGCTGGAGTTAGACTTAAAAATGTACCAGTTTTGACTTAGAAACAAGTTGAATTTAAGAACAAACATACAGAACCTATTTTTTTTCATAACTTGGGGACTGTCTGTACTGGAAAGTTCAGGCCACAGTTGTGGGTCTTCAAGATGGCACAAGATGTTGTGATTGCCCCTTGGGATAAAGACACAAGATCTCTCAAAAGTTGTCACTTCAGACTGTAGGTTGAGTATGTTTCTTGATTTGAGGGAAGAAGATGCTAACAGCTCAATTTACTTATGTTATATTTGTTACGTATAAATACCACATTCCTTCTACTCTTAAAAGGAGTTGAGGACTCATTAAAGCTTTCCCTTTCTTTTAAAGAATTGTGTTTAAAGAACTGAGAAAAACAATAATTTATAAAGTGAAGATATAATAAGTTGTGGTGGTGTTACAATTGCACAATTGATTAACAGACATATCTGTATAGATACCATTGTCCTCTTTTTGTTGTTCTTTACTGAATCTTATGGATTCCAAAAAAGAGGGAGATTCACTTCCTCACTTTACATGGCATTACATCAAGTTTGTTTTGTTAAATCCTCTTGTTTGTTTGTTTGATCACCATCTAGACTTTGTGCAAATTTCCTATAACAACTTTGTGTTCTCCTCCAACCGCTTATCGAATGTTGATACAACACAAGTTAACCAGGTAGAGTTCTTACTTCTAGTTTTAATATGTTTTCACATTGGGACTATATATGCTGGTGTGTGGCTCAGATTATAATCTAAACCCAGGGTGAGCAGCTGGGACTCTCGGGCTCTTTTCCGGCCTACTATTTTGAGCTTCCCTACCAATAATAACAAAAGATATGGGATTTGGAAAGGAACAGCAGCTCAACATTTTCTAGAGGGACATTTTCCCATTCTTTTTTTCCAGAATATTTTCTTAATTTTTCAAACAGATAAAATGTTACACTAACAGTAAGAAAGAAACAGAAAGAGGCAAAAAAACAGAAAAAGAGATACAAAAAAAAGAAGAAGAAATAAGTAACTTCCATTTTGCTTCTTTAATACCATAAATCAAACCACCTTTCTAAACATGTACATATACAGATAGGATTAGGATTATAAAGTGGGGCAGGGGTGGCAAGGGTATGAGAAGGCAGACCCAACACAAATGCAGAGGCAAGAAGCAGAGGCAAGAAGTTCTCCTATTCATTAACTCTCTCTTATATTTTTAATAAGGGATTCCTGGGTACACTTATTTGCAAAGAGACAGCGGCAACCATTTTTAATAGAGCCTTACTTTAATAGAGCCTTACTGTGCTCTTCCATCATGCCTGGCCTATTACTATGCTGCAACTAATGGGAGCTGACGTACATCTGGAAGAGCTCAGGCTTTCCACCTTTGGAGTAAAGAGCATCGTTGCGTGCCTGTTGTTGACAGATTGAATAACAACATCAAGTCATGATTTTCAAAATTGTACACATCCATGCACACACAAATTGTAAACTAAACCAGCACTTAACTAAACTAAACCTTTATTTATTGGGTTGCTGTGAGTTTTCCAGGCTGTATGGCCATGTTCCAGAAGCATTCCCTCCAGACATTTCATCCACATCTATTTAAGGCATACTCAGAGGTCTTTTGGAAACTAGGCAAGTGGGGTTTATATATTAGTAGGATGTCCAGGGTGGGAGAAAGAACTCTTGTCTGTTTGAGGCAAATGTGAATGTTGCAATGCTAATCAAGGTGGCCAATTGCAACATTCCCACTTGTCTCAAGCAGACAAGAGTTCTTTTCCCCATCCTTGACATTCCACAGATATATAAACCTCACTTGCCTAGTTTCCAACAGACCTCACACTCTGAGGATGCCTGCCATAGATGTAGGCAAAACGTCAGGAGAGAATGCTTCTGGAACATGGCCATACAGCCCGAAAAACTCACAGCAACCCAGTGATTCCGGCCATAAAAACCTTCAAAAACATCTTTATTCATGTTTGACAGTATTGTTCTAAAGATGTTAACAGTCATCCTTTCTCTTTCTCCTCTTTGTCAAAAGTTATAAGTTCCACAGCCTCAAACACTGTCTCAGTGCAGGAGAACCCATGAACCCCGAAGTGATGGAAGACTGGAAAACAGAAACCGGGCTGGATATTTACGAAGGCTATGGCCAGACAGAAACAGTAAGCTGAACTGTGTGCATAAAGGAAGGGCAGTGTGTTCTTCAGTTAACTCTCATATTCTTGTATCAAACTGTAAGATAGCATTACATCCATACTATAAAGTGTAAACACATTGTGTTGCTATTGTTATTAATCTTTCAAATATCTATTAGGTTAGGTGTAAGGCAGTGGTTTGCAACCTGTGGGTCACCAGGTGTTTTGGCCTACAATTCCCAGAAATCCCAGCCAGTTTACCAGCTGTTGGGATTTCTGGGAGTTAAAGGCCAAAACATCTGGGGGACCCACAGGTTGAGAACCACTGGTGTAAGGAATACCATTTTTACTCCACTGGTGTTTTGAACTTTAGCTCCCAGGAGAGTTGGCTACCACAGCAAATAGTAAAAGTGTATGGAAATGAAGTCCAAAGTACCCGGAAGGTCAAAGATTTCCCATTCCCAAGTTAAACATTTAATCACCTTATCAATATGTAACTGGGTTCATGTGAGGCTTCTGTAAACCACTTTCCTGTGGCCCATTCTGAAATTTCTTGATAACAGACATCACCAAACTGAATATATGTTTATGCAAATTGGCATTTCAGCCATGCTTTACTTTTTGTCTTGGAATAGGTCCTGGTTTGTGGGACTTTCAAAGGGATGAAAATTAAACCAGGGTCTATGGGGAAACCATCTCCAGCCTATGATACTCAGGTACTGTATCAGCAATTCATCTTCAAAATTGGAACCCGAGGCCTTTCCCTTTCCTGGAGATGCTGGAATTTAATGCCATTTATCTCTCTCAGGTCTTACTTTGTCCCAAATTTGTAATTCATAATTTCAGAAAGAATGAAAGACACTGCTATTTGGCATCCATTTAGTATGATTTGTTTGATTGCTTTCAGATAATTGATGAAGAAGGTAATGTTTTGCCTTCTGGAAAAGAAGGAGACATTGGTATCCGAATAAAACCTACAAGGCCATTTTGTCTTTTCACTCAATACACGGTAAGAACGCAAAGAAAACATCCAATAATGGGAAGGAAATTGAAACTGTTGTTTCTGTATTGTCCAATTCAGAACAAATTAAATCCAGTTTTTAAAAAAAAACAAAAAACACTGGGAATAGTACCAAAACGTCATTGTTCCAACTCTGGATGCAAATTTGAACAACAGAATTATGGAGCCAAGGTTTATTGCAATTGCCATTTGACATGTTTCAGTAATTCAGTTGTCCCATTGCCATTTTTGGCCTCAGAAAGAGAAACAAAAGCTGAGGGTTGAAGAACTCTCAAGGATGAACAAAATAAAATTCAATCCAGACAAGCCAGAGGTACTGCTGGTTTGTTGTAGGGCTGATCAGGGTATTGGGTTGCAACCTGTGCTGGATGGAGTCACACTCCCTTTGATGGTATGGGTTTGCAGTCTGGACTCAGCACTGACCCTGGAGGCCCAGGTATCAGCATTGGCCATGAGAGCTTTCGTACAATTAAAGCTTGTGCACCAGCTGCACCCATACCTTGAAAAGCCCGATCTGGTCATGGTAGTACACGCCTTAGTCACATCCAGACTAGACTACTGTAATGCGCTCTGCATGGGGCTGCCCCAGAAGAGCATTCAGAAACTTCAACTGGTTCAAAGGTTAGCAGCTAGATTGCTCACAGGAGCAGGATACCCCTCTCCTGAAGCAGCTACACTGTCTTCAGGTTTGTTTCCGGGCGCAATTCAAAGTGCTGACTTTAGACTATAAAGCCCAAAACGGTTTGGGCCCAGCTTACTTGAGGGTCCACAGACCTCATCACACTACAGCATGGATCCACTTTAAATCCAGTTTCTGCCTCTTGCAGAATTCTGGGGTTTGTAGTTTGGGGAGGGAACTTTAAACTGCTCAGTCAGACAGGTCCTGGGCCTCAGTAAACTACAAATCCCAGAATTCTGCAGGAGGTAGAAACTGGATTTAAAGTTGATCCATGCTCCAGTGTGATGAGGCTGCACATCCCCTCCTATCATCCCACACAAACCCTGAGGTCATCAGGAGAGGCCCTTCTCTCGGTCTCACCACCGTCACAAGTATGGCTGGTGGGAACAAGAGAGAAGACCTTCTTGGTGGTGGCCCCACAGCTCTGGAACTCCTTCCCCAAAGAGGTGCATCCAGCTCCCTCGTTACTGGCCTTCTGCTCCCAGGTTAAAATCTTTCTATGGAAGAAGGCCTTCCCCGACAATCCATAATAAGCTATGACAAGGCAGCAAATGACTACTGCCAAGACTTATCACTGAAAGCTATCTCAGTCTGGCAAAGTTCACCTGGCCAAAGATTTGGAGCTTTGAGATTTTTTAGTATAATGTTTTAAGGACAGCCTCAGTGGCCTGAAGCCCAGGTTTTTTTAATGATAATAATAATTTTTGTTATTTATTATGCTTATTCCATATGGTGTATGTAATGGGTTTATGCAATTAGTTTGTCTATTGTTTACTTGGTTGGGTTGGGGGGGGGGATGATGTTGTGCACATGTATTATGTAATTTCTGTTTTTTAACCATTTGTTCGCCATTTTAAATCCCACTTGTGGGAGAAAAATAAATAATAATAATAATAATATAATAACTCTTGTGAGACTAGCTGGTGCTCAGAAAACATATGGCACTGCAGCATTTAGCCAGTGTGAATGCCCATTTGTTCCTCTTTTTGAAAATGATGGAGAGATGTGTAAAAACAAACACTGAAAACTGGCCACTTGAACTAATTTTTAAAAACCGTAACTGGCAAAGGAGAAACAGATACCCTCACTGCCACATCCTATTTTAACAACATCATCTTTCTGATAATCAAATGGATATTATCATTTCAAATGCGGCTAGTTCCATGCTTACTCACTCTGTTTAATAAGTTGCATACATAACAATCCTAAATGAAGTAGCGTCTGCAAACGAATGCACTTTATGAGTCACCACTTGTTCACGTATACCAGGATGATCCGGAAAGAACAAACTCAACCATTCGTGGAAACTTCTATATCACTGGGGACAGAGGAATCAAAGATGAAGATGGCTACTTCTGGTTTGTAGGAAGAGCAGATGATGTCATCAATTCAGCTGGGTAACATAATTCATATGCACCATTCTCTGTGCTTTTAAACATTTGGAATCAACAAAATAACCAAAGCAAGTCTAAGCTCTCTTTCTGTTTCAAAGATACCGCATTGGGCCCTTTGAAGTGGAAAGTGCATTGATAGAACATCCTTCGGTAGTAGAATCAGCTGTTGTTAGCAGCCCAGACCCAATCAGAGGAGAGGTAAAAAGACTTGTTTTTTAAATAGCAGAATTAAATGCATTTAAATGAGGGATCTGTAATAATAGATTATATTTATTGTGACTTGGGAGGAGGGGGAGCATTTCCTGTCCTGGCTTCTTTTCCAGGCCACACCATCCAAAGGGAAAGTGACCAAAAGCGCAGTCCAAAGTATAGAAAGATGCCTCATGTGGAGTTCTCTTGACTTCTGCAAAACATCTAATGCCCCCAGGCAGGAAGCAGCCAGGCTTTGAAGCTGCAATGCCATTCAATGCTAATCAAGGTGGCCAATTGCAACAGTCACGCTTGCTTCAAACAGACAAGAGTTCTTTCTCCCTCCCTGGACATTATTCCACAGATAAAGAAACCTCACTTGCCTAGTTTCCAACAGACCTCACAACCTCTGAGAATGCCTGGCACAGATGTGGGCAGAACATCAGGAGAGAATGCTGCTGGAACATGGCCATATGGGCCGGAAAACTCACAGCAACCCAGTGAAAGCCTTCGACAAAACTTGAAATGCTGAACACATTTTATTCACATGTTTTTTTCTTGTTATAACTGTAAATCCTACGCAGTCTACAAGCCCCATAACATAGTGGTCTATGTTGAGCTGAGCTTTTTATGCTGGGATAGACAGGCAGCAATCTCCAAGCCACTTAAATTGGTCCGCTTAGGTTTAAAGTGGCTTAGTTCCTGTGATGTGCATAATCTGGTTTAAGAGATTTGTGCTTGATGCTTAGCAACCCAAAATGCTGTTACACTTTAAGTGATCGTCCTTTACAACCCTTCTTTCTATAATCTGCCAAAAATGCACTTTTGCTTTTTAAGGTTGTGAAAGCGTTTGTGGTTTTGGCACCCAACTACGTTTCCCATGATCAAGAAGCACTAATTAAGGAACTGCAGGACCACGTGAAAAAGGTCACTGCCCCTTACAAGTATCCAAGAAAGGTAAGCCATTCTCATGTCAAATGTCTGCTCCTCCATAAATCCCTGTGCTGGCTTCCTGTCTATGCCAAGAACCTCCCTAAATGTAGTGTTCTTACTTCCAAAAGCCTTGTTGCCGCCTGCCATCTCTTTGCTTTTAAATCCTGGCATCCTTTGACCTACGTTCATCCAGATCCACCACTAGCCATTTCTCTCTCTCTCTTTTTGCAAAAGGTGGATAGTCCTTTCTAAAACAATTATAGGGATTTTAACACTGAAAGGCTGCCTTCCCTACAAAAAAACCTGGACCTCTGGGTTTTCTTGAGAGTGGGCTGACAATCTGTGTGATCTCCCATTCGCTGGTGACCATCCAGATGCTTTTGAATCGTCACTTCAGCCAACTATAGCGAACACAGAAAATAATAAGGGATCCTGCCTAACAGAGTTGGAAGATACCTTGTGGCCCATCCAGTCTAACCCCCTGCCAAAAAGCAGGAAAATCACATTCAAAGCACCCTCGATAGATGGCCATCCAGCCTCTGTTTAAAAGCCTCCAAAGAAGGAACTTATACCACACTCTGGGACAGAGAGTTCCCCTGCTGAATAGCTCTCACAGTTAGGAAATTCTTTGTCAGATTGAGGTAGAATCACCTTTCCTGTAGTTTGAAGACATTGTTCAAGCTTGTTCCCTCCTTCCTATGACTTCCCCTCACATCTTGATCCATGGCCCTCATCATGTCTCCTCTCAGCCTTCTCTTCTGCAGGCTAAACATGCCCAGCTCTTTAAGCTGCTCCTCACAGGGCTTGTTCTTCAGACCCTTTGTCATTTTAGTCGCACTCCTCTGGACACATTGCATCTTGTCAACATCTCCCTTCAATTGTGGTGCCCAGAACTGGACACAGTGTGTGCCCAGGTATGGTCTGGCCAAGGCAGAATAGAGGGGAAGGTTAACTTCTCTGGATCTAGACACTAGACTCCTGTTGATGCAGGCCAACATCCCATTGGTTTTTTTAGCTACTGCATACATTGTTGGGCTACTTTCCCTCTACTCCTGTGTTTGTCACAATTACCCGGTATGCATATAAAGCGTAGTTATTAACTATGGTTTGATTTAACATTCAGCTTGATAAATTTCTATTTAATACCCTTTATGGAAACAATTGTTCTTGAAGTGAATGCATGACACAATTTTTTCTGTCTTGAGTCACGAGGAGACGCAAGTAAGAAATAAAATAATCTATATAAATAAAAATGCAATGTTCATTTGTGGGATTAACATAACTCAAAAACCACTGGACAAATTGACACCAAATTCGGACACAATACATCTATCAGGCCAATGAGTGACCATCACTCAGAAAAACACTAAAAAACACAGCAGAAGAGACTTAAAAAGCCCCCCAAAAATGTATTAAAATGCATGCACAAAACCACACACACACACATACACAAACATACATATATACAAATATATATACGCACATATACACACAAAGCACATATATACAGACTGGGCCACAGCGACTCCTAGCAGGGGACAGCTAGTCATTCACAAAAATACTGAAAAACACAGCAGAAGAAAGTTAAAAAGCCCCAAAACAAAAAAATACATTACAACGCATGCGCAAAACAACATATATACACATATACACAAATATATACACACAAAAAACACATATACACAGACTGGGCCACAGCAACGCTTGGCAGGGGACAGCTAATAATAATAATAATAATAATAATAATAATAATAATGAAACCTGGTTTTCCAGTAGCAAGGATTCAAAATCATAATTGATGCAAGATGACAGGTGCAGCATGACCTCTATATCTGTAGGACTAATACCCACATCTCATTTACTTACATCAGGAAAAAATATGTTCTCTCTCATCATTTTCTATATCCTACAACAAAATTCCATGGTATGCTTCCATAGTTGTGCTGGAAGACCTAGAAATGCTAGAGATGAAGTGTTCTCTCTAGGTATTTTCTGTTTCTGCAAGTCTGTAGTATGCTTCTGTCAAAAGTAATTCACTTCAATAGGGTTCTCTGTTATCACAACTTTGTATTTCCATGTTAAGTCCAGGAACGTGTATCTCACAGGTGTAGGGGTTGTATGGCATGTGAAGGGAGGTCACACAGATTGTCACCTCATCCTCAAGAAAACACAGAGGTCCACTGTTTTTGGAGGGCAGGTAGCTTTTCAGTGTTGAGAAGGGACAATTTACCATTTTTAAAAAATGGCCAAAAAAGGGGGGCTCTGGCACAGTTGAGGGTCACATGAATAACTTAAGAGAGCCATGTGTGTTCCTGGGGCTGCAGTGATATGTCTAAACATCATATAAATTAGAATTGTCAAAAAAACAGCTTCAGATGTGAAATGTTATCCCATTTCTGTACCATTGATCTTATCTGTGCCCATTGCAATTCTCACATGTTTTGTACTGTTGATCATGACTTTTCCTAGCTGTCGTGCCTCTTCTTGTCCAATAGGTGGAGTTTGTGTCCCATCTGCCAAAGACAATCAGTGGGAAAATCAGGAGAAATGAATTGCGCAAGAAGGAGTGGGGAAAAAGTTAGAATGATCTCTGTTTACTTCCACTCTAGCTTGTTCTAAGAATGAAAAGTTTTATATTGATTCCTTGTGTGTCCTGGCAAGATCTTGTTGGGCTAACATCTATTGTTAAAGGCCCAGGCTGCAAATCTTAACACATCCAACACATTTAAAATGAATTTTAGATATACAAACAAAGAAGAAGCAGACCCTCGGTAAGTATTTGTGGGTGAGAATTTTCCCTCCACTCACCCCTTCATTTGCTTTCTATAAAATCCTAAAACATCTCGCCAGGCTAAGCAAAGCAAAGTGTCAGCCGAATTCCAGATGTTGGATTTAAAAGAGAAAAGAACATTGTGTACACCGCAAGAAGTCCCAAAACAGATTTGCTTTCGGATCCCAGAAATTAGCAGCATCATGACTCTGCAAGGAGTTGAAAAACCAACCTAGACAAGTGTTTGTCTCGCAAGGACTGAAGGATACATTAAATTCAGCACAACATATATGTTTATGAACAGCAAACTGTGGCTTCCAGGGCAACAATGATACAGATTGTCAAAGTCCACCGAAGTTAGAAAGCTAGCTATTTTAAGTACACAAAATTGGTTCAAATTGCTTTAATTAGATGCCTACCCATTTCCTTATTTCATATATTACATATTACTGCAATTTTAAGACTCACTGTTTTCCTATATAAACGTATCTAAAAATGTGGTGCATTTTACAATCGCAGGTGTATCTCATGTTTTTTTTTGTTGCCGTTGGGACCAAAGTTATGGTGTGCCTTACAATTGACAGTGTCTTACAATTGAAGAAATGTGTGTGTGGACTGTTTTGGTAATGCTTTAAAATACATTTGGAAAGTCTGATAAGTAGCAAGTCCATGTTTAAGTCACAAATAGCAGTCCCCGAGTTACAAACATCCAACGTACAAATGACTCATAGTTAAGAACCGAGGAGAGACAACAGGAAGTGGGAGAAATCTGCCCCTAGGAAGCAAAATCCATTCCTGAAAGTTATCAAGGGGAAAAGGTGTCTCCACTTAAGCTTTATCACCAATTCTTATTTCCACAACTTCAGCATATTCCAAAATCCAATTCTCACAGGGACAGAAAATGAGGTGAAATCTTCTGAACAGGGGCTCAGACAGCAAAGGAAACACCACAGGAGAGTATTAACCCTTTCCTGTGCTAACCAAAGTTTTTTGGCTGGAGTTACACTTTAAAAACATACGTGTTCTTACATACCAATTCAACTTAAGAAAAACCTACAGAACCTATTTGGTTTGTAACTTGGGGACTGCCAGTATAGCTATATATGAAATTAAATCTGTGTATGATTGTAATCAATAGAGTGGGCAAGTTGCGGTCTTCCATCAGCCCTAGCCAGGGAGTTAATGGCAAGATAAGAGGAGCTGATGTCCAACAAGATCTTGTTTTTGTGTGCCTTTAAGTTTTTTCCAACATATGGTGATCTTATCATGGGGTTTTCTTGACAATAAGTTGTTCAGAGGGGGATTTCTATTTGCTGAGAGTGTTCCAACCCTGATCTCCAGAGCTATGTCCATTCCAACTATCAAACAGCTACACTGTGCTGGCTCTCTCAGCAACATCTAAGGGTTTTATGTTGCCCCTTTTCAATGGTTCACTAGTGGCAGCCATTCAGATAACTAAACTATGTTCATTGTGGACTAGCAAGTCTTGGACTGCTAATAAACCTGTATATATGAATCTGGTTGTAGCTTAGTATTAAATAACATTTCCCTGGAAATGCATGTATCATTGTGCTTGTATTAACTCATTGCAAAGATGCCATACCCTGGGCTTGATCACAGGTTGGTGACCTATGATCTAGAACAGTGATTCCCAACCTTTTTTTGACCAGGGACCACTCTCCAACATTAGTACCAAAAAGGTTACGAATCAGTTTTTGGTCAACTTTAGATTCAGTTTAGTTATTTGGGGTACTGATTCAGAAAATTGCATTGGATAGACCACATCAGCTCTAGTTTCTGATACAGAACATACGCCATCCAGTATCTGCCATCTGCTTGCCCACAGAAAACCATATTTAATAAGCCTTGGCACTATAAGACAGTTTAACGAGACCAGTTGCTTTTGTTGCAATGGCGTAGTAACAGTGAGGCCGTGGACCATATTTTAGTTCTTGCGGACCACAGTTTGGGAACCACTGTTCTGCAGTGATAGGTCGGTGTAAATTCCCAACGTTTCCACAGTATTTACTCAAATACTTCAGGGATGTGCATACAAATTGATGGAAAACATCTGAGCATTAGAAATCCTGATAATTTTACTAGGGAGGGATTGAGCAGATTTCCTGGAAACTCAACCAGCAAATTCTGTTCTCAAGCCTGCGATACTTTTATTTCATTTCAATAAAGAGAGATACAAGGTTTAAAAAAATTAAAACCACAATACTTTATTTCAATTTTTTCCAAAAAAAGTCATAATTTCAATAGGTTCTACACATTATGGTTATCAGCAATAGAAACATAATTCATGAAGTTCTTTAAAAATATATACATAGCTAAAAATTTACAAAAAAGAGTGATCAACCACCTATAATCCTAAAATAGAAAAAGAGTAAGGACACATTCTTAAAGAGAAAGAGAATGAGAAACCAACAAAGATTAGAAGCTGTTCAGATTTGCTCCAAAACTCAAACCCTTTCAGGGCCATAGATCCCCCACTGCTTCCCTCAATTGTATTTCTTTATTTTTTAATTTTTTTAAAGAAAATTTTAACAGTTTTATACAGGCTATTCATTCACATCATGATCTATAGAAGTATAACATGCTCAGGACACAATATTAACAGTCTGTGATGACATGAGCTAATGGTTGAAGGGATGTAGAGGTGGAGATGTTGAGCTACATTCGCATAGAAGGCCGGAGACCCAGGCATTTCCTTTCAGAATTTTCTGGAGCCTTGCAGTTTGTTCTATTAGGTAAAAGCCCCACGGCATTTGAGCAATGAGGCGGAGGTGTGAGCTTCTCCTTCAGAAGCACGTGCTCCCATTTGAAAAAACCACAACCCTTTCGATCCCCCTCCTGCTTCCGCATTGGGCAACTATAAAACACTTTGCCATGATTTGGACCCCTGTTTGAAACATTTAGCCTCCTGGCTCTCCGGCCACACTTACACATAGGAGCAGTCACTCTGCCAGTTTCCCTGGCCCTGAAAGATTGGTTGACGTTAACAGAGGATTTTAAAATACCAACAGGTGCGCTACGTAAACCTGACCCTAATGGCAGGGAGAGGTTAGATGATGTTCCTTTATCATCATTTACAGAAAATGTTGGTTTTTTTGACGGAGGCAGAGATTTGGGACTGGAAGGTTTCCGCTTAGGAAGCCTGGGTAGATGTGTCACTTGATTTTTTCCACTGGATATATTTGAGTAAGTAGTATTTGCCTTTGAAAAAGGGAGCTTAAACACAGAAGTATTTAAATGCTTATTTGTGTCTATTTCTATGTTAATAGTAGGTGGGTTTATTTCTGTGTTATAAATAGTAGTACCAGGACTTTTATACACAACAGATCCTGATGGTCCCGCATTCAGGGCATTTGTCCCAATATTTTTAGATACTATGTTCATGACAGTTGATTTGTTTGCATCCATTTTCTCTCCATCCACACACAAATCCTTATTATCTGGCTGATCCATAGGCTGTAAAGATCCTGAACTTTGATCATCTTGTGATTCGGTTATTAATGCAACATCCTCCCAATCAGTCAACATTGATAAGCAATCGGTAGTTGTGCTTATGTCTGTGTCAGAAATACTGACAGTAGTGAGAGTGGTAGGGACCAAAACCAGTGCTGAATTGGGTGATGAAAAATTTGAAATGAACTGTCCATTATTTAGCCCATGCTTGAAGCCTACAGGGTTACAATAGGAAGACTGAAAAGAGCCAAGAGGAGAAAAAAGTCTTCCGGTACAGGTTTTGTTATGTTCATTGCTCTTCTTGCTGTTGTTTGGCAGAACATGCGTGTTCTCATGTAACTGTACAGAGCTGAAATCTGGCTGTTGATTCAAATGTTCAGGACTGAATTCTTGCTGATTTTCCTCCTTATTTTCCATCTGGCCGGCAAATTCGCCATTTTTGGTTTTGTTCAAACATGATGCCTGTGCTCCATCACTGCTCGACAAAAGTCTATCGACACAAGATTTTCCATTCAAAAATCTGGCAATAGAATTCTTTGTAGGAGGGACCTAGATACCACAAATAAATGAAAAAATGTGGGAACCAATAACAGAGAAGCCAAGAGCAAGTCTGAGACATGGGCTGTCTTAAAATTCTTCCGTTTGGATTTGTTTCAGTAAATAGTTGCTTCCTTTATATTCGTCAGTCACATGTGCCAAGCAGAAAAGCCACTAACCTTATCTAACGTTTTAGTGATTTTCATCACACATCCATCACGAATCATCCTCCAGGCCAGGTGAGCCGTATTCCGGGAATCATCCAGCCCTTGGGATAATAAAACCTCTGTTAGAGATAGACTTGTGTGCATTACTTTGAAGGGCTACCACTGGCACTGAGAATTCTAGTCTAAAAATACACTTTTCCAAGATTTATCATAAAGAAAGGAGCCCCCGGTGGAACAGCAGGCTCAACCACTGAGCTGCTGAACTTGCTGACCAAAAGGTTGGCAGTTCGAATCCAGTGAGCGGGGTGAGCTCTCGCTGTTAGCCCCAGCTTCTGCCAACCTAGCAGTTTGAAAACATGTGAACACAAGTAGATTTATAGGTACCACTCCAGTGGGAAGGTAATGGCACTCCATGCAGTCATGGCATCCACATGACCTAGGAGGTGTCTACGGACAACGCCGGCTCTTCGGCTTGGAAATGGAGACAAGTACCAACCCAGAGTCCAACTCTACTTAATATAAGGGGAAACCTTTACCTTTTTATCATAAAGAAACCAAGGGGAAGATTAATCAAGTTTTTACAAAAGTTTTTATTCCATCCAATGTCAGAAGCCTCTACAGACTGACATAGTCTTCCCCACTCTGCGACCCTAGAGATAGGTTGTACTACAGCAGCTATCATCCCCATCCATTATGGGAAATGCTATTTTAATAATACAGGGCGTTTGAAAATGATGGACCCAATTTAACAGCAGTACATTTCACAATGGCAACGTGTTGCAATTACACACAAAGTTACAAATCGTTTAGTGAATCATCAAGTTTTACTATCCATTTTGAGCCAGAAACAAATACAAAAAATAACTGCAATGGAGAATATCTCCTTAGGCCTTATGTTGCTGAGTCACCAGCTTGTGAATGACTGAGGTAGGTGCTGTTTGTGGGCTGGGAGAGGCATCTAAAGGTAATCATTTGAAACACCATGCCTCATCTTTCCAAGTGGTAAGGGTTTCATCCATTCATAGTTCATGGTTGCAAAGATATCGCAATTTCAAGTTGGGCCCATCTTTTTAAAACACTCTGGACTTTAAAAAACTCACCAGAATGCTCTCGGCCTGCAAATATAATTCCCACATCCTGAAGAGCACCCTTTAATCCTTGTGGCTTCCTAGAGTAAAAAACCTAAGAGCAAATATATGTGAACACATTAGGCAATCTGTTATATTTGAACAGCCTCAGATTCTTTGTTCCAGAATGTAGTTTTTCACATACACAGCTCTCTTTATTGAGACAAAGAACAACTTAAATACAGTTACAACCATGCTCTGAATGGCTACTCTTGTACTACTCTCCCACCAACTATGGATTACTATTGCTCTTGAATATTTATTAAACAAAATCAGTATAGAGTATTTGTTAACAATTGGTTTCACATATTAAAGAACAAACTGTAGTCCATTTCCATTTTTTTAAACCTTAAGGGCTTACTGAATGTTATCCATAAGCTGATTTAGAATAATGTTTTTCCTTTTAAAATGGGGGATAGGATTACAAATTAATTATTATATGGATTTACATCTACCAATTTCCTAGTTTGGAACATGACAGATATAAATGCAACAGATGTATCTAAATTCACAAAAATTAAAAGTTATTATCGAACAATAATTAATAAAGAATATATGTAGATTACTCAGACTGAAGAAGCCTATGTAAACCGTAATCCCAATATGTCACTAGAGGAGGAAGACATTAATGACTAGAAGAGGAAAAGACAGAAATAAGTCAGAAGTCACAATATTAAAAGCAGCAAAAAAATATTTCTATACATTTCATCTAAATAGGTTTCTCATTAAACCATGAACAGTATATTGCCATAAACAAAATCTAAGCTAGCAATGCATACAATGTGTATGCTACTTTTTAAAACTCATCTCAGATAATATAGTTATACTACAGCTTGTTAGTACTTTCACCTTGTAAGTTGCTCGGAGATCAATCCACAAGTTTAAAATCTCAGGTTTTCTCAGCTGTTTCCGCTTACATTCATAATGCAAACAAACTCCTAGGTCCCAATCTATACAGGAAACAAGTACAGTAGTAACTTCTTACACTTTATGCCTACTATTGTTAGGCTGAACTGTATCCAACGTTTCTAAAACTTTTGCAGTGTAAAATCCTTATTTGTTATGTTAGAAACATAAAGAAATGATCTAGTTAGTGTCTGGTCCTGGAGATAACCTGATGCATGATAACCTGCCAAGGGACATCGTGCAGTTGTGGAAATCTAAAACCGTATCTCCCTATTTGGCTGGTGTAGATTCAATAACCAGAACCAAGGTGAGCAGGTATAATACGTGAGAAATCCAGCCTACAGAAAGGTCTTGTGTCACATACTGCAATTGTGAAATGATTGAGGCAAATTACACATCTCCAGCAGAAACTCAAAGCTGTGTGTGCATTCTGCACAAAGTAAATCTCTGATTTATTTTTCAATGCGAATATTTTATATTATAAAGGTTCTCATGAAAGTGCATGGCAAAACATGTCAAAGTATCACTGAACCATAGAATTGGAAAACACCACATGGGTCATCCAGAAAAGCACAATCAACTCACCTCCCACCCCCCACCCCGACAGATAACCACCCAGTCTCTGCTTAAAAGCCTCCAAAGAAGGCGCTTCCGCCAAACTCTGAGGCACTCCTGAACAGCTCTTATAGTCAAGGAATTCTTCCTGATATTCAGGTGGAATCTCCTTCACTATTATTTGAACCCATTGTTCCATTGAGTCTTAGTCTCCAGGGCAGCAGAAAAAAAAGCCTTCCTCTTCCTTATGACATCCTTTCAAATACTGAAACATGCCTCCTCTCAATCTTCTTTTTCAAGCTAAACATGGTAAGATTTAAAAGTACTTTTTTGCATTTTCTCCCCATACCTTCATCTCTCTGGAGTGAGGAGAAATTATGGGACAGGAACTTCTTTTGGAGGCCACAAGTCTAAGAAAGTGATCTCTTTCTATCTGCAGTGGCTCCATGAAACCACTGGGAAGTAATGAGAGGATGTAATTCTTCATCCCAGACTACGTATTCCAAGATGCCTAACGTAATTAGCTCTGTCCCATTTCATTTCCTGCTGAGCCTCCCCCTTCTTTTTTGAGACACCACAAATTACCTGACCATGTAACAAAAGCACACAGTTTGCCTTCAGAAGCAGCAGAGCTTGAATGGCCTGAGGCAAAATTGATGTTTTTCTCCTTTTGTATCTTTTGAATCCATTTGGAAAACTGAGATAAGCATATATGCAAAGGGACGCCGTCGTCAACGTGGCTCTTTAAAAAGATAGAAAGATCACAAGTAAAACCAATCTTAATTCAATGTATTCTTAACATAATGTTCGTGCAGTTGCAACAATAACTGAAATGATAAACTTGTGCACAAATTGTAATACAAAATGAGAAACTGTACCTGTTTTATGCCAGTTAGCTCAGTGCAAAATTCAGAAAGAATCGGATGTTCTTGCGGTTGGACGTACATATGAAATTCAGATTCAATCTTTCCATCTGAGGTGTTTAATAAAACTGCTGGAAATTCAACTAATGAAAAAAAGTATATTTTAATAAATATTTCTAGTTAGCTTTAAAATAAAGCTAATTTATGCAAAGTATTGTACAGCTATATTGTTTAGGATGAGAAGATGATTTCGTGTTTTGGTATTATCTATAATGATATAGCTATTAGGAGCCCATACAATGGGTTAAAGCTTTGTGCCGGCAGGACTGCTGACCGAAAAATCGGCAGTTTGAATCCAGGGAGCAGAGTGAGCGCCTGTCTGTCAGCTCCAGCTTCCCACATGGGGACATGAGAGAAGTCTTCCAAAGGATGGTAAAATATCCTGGCATCCCCTGGACAACGTCTTTGCAGATGGCCAATTCTCTCACACCAGAAGCGACTTGCAATTTCTCAAGTCATTCCTGACAAGGGGGAAAAAAGTTATTCTAAAAATCTTAATCTAAAAAACTTAATTTAACCCAAGGTTAAAACTTTCCAAGATTAAACCTGTCCTATTGTTATTTTCAAAAAATGTATCAGAGCTCACAATCAGTATAGCCAAGCTCTGCGTATGGGTGAAGGGTGAAGCTACATGTCACACTGATTTCTGGGCAGATCCAGAAGTGACAGAAAGGTTTGGTTTGCTATAAATGACTGCCATGACAAGAGATTCCTTTGAACGATGAAATCTAATGAAACGAGAAACTGCAAATGCCTGCTTCGGCTATCCAATATCAGCCTCTCATATAAATTAAAATAATCTCTTATGCAAAACAATGGAATAAATATTATTTCCCCTATTTATAGAGAAACAATTTCCCCAAATTCTACCTTTACTTACTTATTTCTTGACTGTAACATTTTCGTCTGTCGTTCCAGCAGGTAGATTCAAAGTCAATAATGATTAAGTAGTCAAACAACTGCCCTGAAATGCCAAAGGAACTGTGAAATAAGATTATTTATAACAACAGGAGAACACTGGTTTTGCAAAACAGACCTAATACTCACGTAGTTTGGGTCTACTGTGACTTTGGCCACTGGTCGATGTTTTCGAGATTCTTCTGATGATACCAAGCTGCCTATAAAAATAAAATCAAGGACACACAACATGAGCCAGCAGGACAGCCATACTGAGAAAGCATACTGAACCACTATAACAAAAAAGTCAAAAACAGCAAACTCATAATCATTGAATAATAGCCATATGTAAGCCGCCTTGATACCCCCTTGGGGTATAGAAATTTGGGGCATAAATAGTGGTGAAACTCATAATTAGCAGCAGTATGTTGGAGATAGCAACCTTCTAAAGCCTGTTGTCTGTTTATAAAGTGTAAGTCTTCTTTAGTTTGCAGTTTTCTTAGCTCTATGTACTTGAGGCAGTGGGAGGGGCTGCAGACCATGTGACTGGTTCAGTGACTGTTTAAAATGCAGTTTAAAAGGATGACAGTTGAGGCTTGAGTCAGTCTGAGTACAGAAACCAGTGTAGGAAGTTAGAAAACAGTTGTGGCTTGAGCCAGAAATCAGCGTAGGAATTTAGAAAAACTGTTGAGATGTGAGTCCTTTGAAAGCAGACTGTTTTGAAAGAGAGCTGCACAGAGCAATATAGTTTTGAAGAGACTGATAAAGACTATACATTAAAGATACAAACAGAAACGTTTAAAGTTTAACCTGACAAAAAATGTGATGTTTATTGAAATACATGAAGTTGTGAGTAAAACAAACATGTTATTTTAAAGAAGTCTACTTGAGTCTTTGTCTGCTGAGAGCACTGAACAGAAGCAAGATATTTATGAGTCCAGCAATCATCCATTTCCCAATAAACTAATGGAACACTTCAGAAACTCTGCTACCCAATAGGTTATGATCCTAACAGATCATAATCCATATCCCAATACAGCAAGATTACAAAACAAAACAAAGAAGGTAAAGGAGATTGCAACTAAGGTAAAAGTAAAGGTTTTCCCCTGACATTAAGTCCAGTTGTGTCCGACTCTGGGGGTTGGTGCTCATCTCCATTTCTAAGAGCCGCCGTTGTCCATAGACACCTCCAAGGTCATGACTGCAAGAACATTAGAAAATATGTCCTGACTGTAAGAGCTTTCCAACAGTGGAACTCACTTCTTCAGAGTATGGGATAAGCTCCTTCCTTGGAAGCTTTGAAACAGAGGCTGGATGGCCATCTGTCAGGGGTGCTTTTAATAAAATAATAAAACTTTATTTATATACTGTTCTATCTCCTCGAGGGGGATTCAGGGTGGTTTCCAAGTAACATCACCGAGGTGCCAAAGTTTCCCCAGGTCTGTGAAATCCTCGCACAGACAGTATGAAAAATAATAATTCAGGACGTATTTCACATCCAGGCGAAAGCAATCAGGCCAGGCCCAACTCCCATCTGGGTCTCTTTGAGGCCTTACCTGGCCAGCTCCTTCGTCGCCATAGCAACATGCAAATGTGAGTAGATCAATAGGTACCGCTCTGGCAGGAAGGTAACGGCACTCCATGGAGTCATGCCGGCCACATGACCTTGGAGACGTCTACGGACAACGCCAGCTCTTCGGCTTAGAAATGGAGATGAGCACCACACCCCAGAGTCAGACATGACTGGACTTAATGTCAGGGGAAACCCTTTACCTTATATATATATAGCCAGGGGACAGTTCCACCTTGTCTCCTGTGCTATGTTAATAATATAATATAATATATTGTATATACATATAATATTTATAATGTTGTAATGTAATGCAATATAGTACTACTACTAATAATAATATGATATTATAAATATATTTTTATATTACATGTAATATTACTAATAATAAAAATAATAATTCAGGACGTATTTCACATCCAGGCGAAAGCAATCATGCCAGGCCCAACTCCCACCTGGGTCTCTTTGAGGCCTTACCTGGCCAGCTCCTTCGTCGCCATAGCAACTGCCCCTTCAGACCACGTGACTCCGCCGCAACGGCTCCCCTTCGCTTGGTTCTCCAAAGAAGCTTTCAAGCAGCCCGCCACGCCCCCCAAAGGATGACGTCAGGGCCACGTGACTGCCGTCACTTCTGCCCTTAGCTTGGTTCTGCGGAGAGGCTTTCAAGCGGCCCGCCTCGCCCCCAAACGATGACGTCGAGACCACGTGACTTTGCAGCAACTTCTGCCCTTCGTGAGTGGCTTTCAAGCGGGCAGCCACGCCCACTTTATTGATGTCATCGACATCTCGGCTTCCGAGGTCTGTCTTTGGGACACGCCCCTTTCTCTCTCCCTCTGAGGCCTTGTCTCAATCTCCTCGCTCAGGCTCAACGAGTCGATTGCCGAACAAGGTATCGTTTCGATGAGGTTCCTCTTGAGGGAGGAAGCAGCAGGAGGAAGAAGGTGAGACCCCTGTGCCTCCCATAGGAGTCATTTAGGAGTCATTTAGAGGGGACTTTCTCTGTGTTTCGAGGCAGAGAGGCTCTGAAGGGTTGCCTCCAGAGGGTGGGAGTGGGACCCATACACGTGTACACCTGTTCACACGTGTTTTCTCTCTTTTCCCAGCCTTTCAGAGGAAGAGAGGCATTGAAATAGAAATAGCAATAGTATAATAGTTAAATATATATAGAGAGTGTTATATTTAATGTTAATTTAATATATTAAATGTTAATTTAATATATGTTAATGTTATATTTAATGTTAATTTAATATATTTAATGTTATATGTTATTATATATATCCACACTCTATAACTATTGCCTCCGGTGGCGCAGTGGGTTAAAGCACTGAGCTGCTGAGCTTGTTGATCGAAAGGTCGCAGGTTCGATTCCGGGGAGCGGCGTGAGCTTCCGCTGTCAGCCCTAGCTTCTGCCAACCTAGCAGTTCGAAAACATGCAAATGTGAGTAGATCAATAGGTACTGCTCCGGCGGGAAGGTAACGGCACTCCATGGAGTCATGCCGGCCACATGACCTTGGAGACGTCTACGGACAACGCCAGCTCTTCGGCTTAGAAATGGAGATGAGCACCACACCCCAGAGTCAGACATGACTGGACTTAATGTCAGGGGACTACCTTTACCTTATATATATAGCCAGGGGACAGTTCCACCTTGTCTCCTGTGCTATGTTAATAATATAATATAATATATTGTATATACATATAATATTTATAATGTTGTAATGTAATGCAATATAGTACTACTACTAATAATAATATGATATTATAAATATATTTTTATATTACATGTAATATTACTAATAATATTACAATATAATGGTATAATACAATATAGTAATATATAATACTGATATTTACTATGCTAATTATGTAATATATTGCATGTATATATATCTTGTAAGCCACTCTGAGTCCTCTTCGGTGTTAAAAGGGCGGCATATAAATGTCGTAAATAAATATTAGTGTTATCTAGTATTATTGCTTTGTTGTAATTTTCCAAACCATGCTAGTCTCCCAACATACTATCTTATGTATGTATGTATGTGTGTGTGTGTGTGTATTATGCTTAGATAGATAGATAGATTATACATATACACTAGCTTGGGTAACTGGCATTGCCCCCGTTACTTGAAAAAGTCATATTTTTTGTTTGTACAAAATGTATAAGGTTGTAGGTGAACTACAACTCACATCATGCAAGGTCAACCCCCTGAAACTTCATCAGTACTTAAAAGTTTGTTATGTTGGGCAAGTTTGCTCTAGATGCATCATCGGTGGGGTTCGGTGTGCTCGCTGTCTGTAGGGTAAAATACAATTCCTACTATGATGAGCCATTCCCTCAAACCCTTCCAATAGGTTGAGTTAGTCATGGGAGTTCTGTGTGCCAAGTTTGGTCTAGATCCGTCATTGGTCACCTGTTTTGCTGGATGATGGTCCAGGTCCATCATCGGTCGATGTCACAGTTTTGCTGGTTGTGGGTGAATTTCAACTCCCAGGAAGAAAGGTCAGCCCCCCCCCCCCCCACGCCTTCTAGATTTCGGCATATCAGGTATGTGTGGCAACTTTGGTCCAGATCCATTGGTGTTTGGGTTCACAGTGCTCTCTGGATGTAGGTGAACTACAACTCCCCGAAATCAAGGACCCCCAGTATTTTTTTCTAGTCATGGGGGCTCCGTGTGACAAGTTTGGTCCAATTCCATTTTTGCAGGAGTTTAGAGTGCTCATTGATTGCATGTGAACTATACATCTCAATACCTAAAACTCCAAAATGCTCAGGCCAATTCCCCTCAAAAACCATTAGTATTGAAATTTGCACACATCTGGTTTGCATGCCAAGTTTGGTCCAGATACATCATTTTTTGGGTTCATAGTGCGCTCTGGATGTAGGTGAACTACAACTTCTATAAATACCTCCAAAGACCTCCAGTATTCTTTGTTTGTCATGGGGCTTTTGTGTACCAAGTTATTTCCAAGTCCTTCATTAGTGGAGTTCAGAGTGCAGTTCTTAGATTGCAGGTGAACTATACATCCCAGTACCTACAACTCCTATAAATCATGATGAATTCTCCCCAACCAAACCGCTCTAGTATGTTCAGTTGCTGATCAGTTCCTCTGTTTTCTGTGTGCCATAGAAAAAATAAGAAAGGGTTAACGGAGAAGCAGTGAGCGGGGTCATGCAAATTCCACACCAATAGAGAGCTAAGGGGTGCATTTACACTACAGAATTAATGTGGTTTGACACCATTTTGGCTCAATGCTATCTTATCCTGAGAGTTGAAGTTTGTTTGAAGATTACGGAACTACAATTCCCAGGATTCCATTGAGCCCTAACATTTGAAGCAGTGTCAAACTGTATTCATTCTATCATATAAATGCACCACAACTATTATGGAGCAGAAATGTTGTTTGTTTATCAGATTTTTTCTTCTTTTCTTTTCTTTCTGACTTTTTTCCTTTTCTTTTCTTTTCCAGTTAACCCACTTTAAACAGTATTTACAAACATAATGACTCCAGAAGTTGTTAAAAGCAAAAGACAGTGTGAAGATAATGAGAATGAAGAAGAGCCCCAGAAGATTAAAAGGAAGAAGAAGGTTGTTGAGAATGAACTTGACCAGAAAGAGTGGAAAGCTATAACCCTGAGCAAAGTAAGTGACTATGTGTACTCTCCACATCATGGATTTTGATCCTTTGAAGGATTATTATTTCCCGTGTTTCCTGCAGTGTTGCATCCTATGTATCCATAAAGATAAGGTAAAGGTTTCCCCTTGACATTAAGTCTAGTTGTGTCTGACTCTGGGGGTTGGTGCTCATCTCCATTTCTAAGCTGAAGAGCCGGTGTTGTCCATAGACGCCTCCAAGGTCATGTGCCCAACATGACTGCATGGAGCGCCATTACCTTCCCACCGGTACCTATTGATCTACTCACATTTGCATGTTTCCGAACTGCTAGGTTGGCAGAATCTAGGGCTAACAGTGGGCGCTCACCCTGCTCCCCGGATTCAAACCGCCAAACTTTCGGTCAGCAAGTTCAGCAGCTCAGTGGTTTAACCCACTGCACCACCGGGGACTCCCTGTGTATCCATGCGACAGCATTAATTCAGTTTTGCCATGGCTCAATGCAATGGAATCATGGGAGTTGTTATTTTACCAAAACCTTCTTTAGCCTTCTCTGCAAAGGAGTCCTAATTCCTCACCAAACTCCAACTCCCAGAGGTTCCTTAGCATTGGTCTATAGCAGTTACAGTGGTGTCAGGCTGGGTTAATTCTTCAGTAATGTATGGCCATGTAAACAGTGACAGCCAGTTCTGAATCAGAAGTGGCCTAACTATCAATACATACCCAAAGTGTGGGGAAGTTCCAGGGCATTCCCTGACTTTAAGTAACATGGGACAAGGCAAGTCAAAACTAGGGATGCTTTAATATATTTTGCGGCTATAGCACTATGACTTTACTTTAGCTGCCATTGCTCTATCCTGTGGAATGCTGGGATTTGTAGTTTGGTGAGGCACTAACACTCTCTGCTTGAGAATCCAAAATGTTCCTCCATCAACTACAGATCCCAGATTTCCATAGGATGGAGCCATGGCAGTTACAGTGGAATCATTGCACTATAATTGTGTACTGTGAAGTGGGCCTAGATTTCTGACTTTTACAAAAATGAGGTTAAAACATGCAAGTAGAGTTTAACATGTTTAGAGAAAAGTGGGAAAGCTAGACTTTGACATGCTTTCCCACCATTAATAATCCCAGGTTTTCACAGGCCAGTTTTCTCCCTCACAGTTAGTTTGCTAATTCCACACTGATACAGGCAGTCCCCGAATTACAAACATCCAACTTACAAGCAACTCATAGTTACAAATGGGGATGGGCCAACAAGAAATGAGAGAAATCTACCCCTCAGAAGGGAAATTCACTCCTGAAAGTATTATTATCCTGGGGAAAAACTGTCTCCACTGAAGGTTTCTCGCTAATCCTTGTTTCCACAACAAACCAAATTTTTGAAAATCCAATTCTCACAGGGACAGAAAGTGAGAGGAAATCTTCTGAACAGACACAGACTGCAAAGGAAATTCAACAGGGGTGTTAACCCTTATCTATGCTATACAAAGTATGCATGCATGTGTGTGTAAGACTGGAGTTACACTTAAAAATGTACCTGTTCCAACTTAAATATAAATTCAGCTTAAAAACAAACTTACGGAACCTTGTTTGTAACTTGGGGACTGCCTGTATTTTTTCAAGAGACCATCCCATCTGCCTTTGTTTGGCATTTATGTGTTGATGCAAATGGATTCCAAATAATGCTAAGTTATGCATAACTAAAATATGGCACATTTGCTGCCTGTCTGCATCTCTCTCTCTCTTTCTCCTGCTCATGGTGCCCTTGTGTCTTGTCCCCTTCTGGATTTCATTACTTGCCACAATGGCTCCAATTCTTAAAACAGTCTGTGTAAACAAACAACTCTGAATTCCTTGTGTCTTATTTCTCAGGTGAAGAAACCTCACTTGTCTGATGCATTGTTTGGGGAAGAGTGCAAAATCAGCTATGACCAACTGTATGAATTCCTCAAATATGCTGCATTAGGGAAACAACACGGAGCAACACAGTCCAGGTAGACCTTCTGTTTTTGTCATGTAAGGCAGCCCATCCTACAGGTTCGGTGGAAGGGAATGTAGGGCATGTCTACATGGGCCAATCTGGATCAATGCTGTGGAAATTTGCACAGGCAACTGTTGAATTTGCATAGGCAGCGGGAAGGTGTCCGTACAGCCAGGCCCCGTGCTGCCTTGGTGGTGGGAAGGAGTCAGCATTTCCCAGCAACACCAAACCTAGATTGGCACCACGGGATGGCCACCTTTACCATCCATGTCTCATCCTTGTCATAGCAGCAACCATTGTTGTGGCTTGTTACAAGTGATGATGCTTGCTGAAGTGCTGGCACAACTCAGAGTGGAGAGCTCTGTGGATAAGGACCTATTGTCCCCTTTTTTCACTTGCCATGTCAGCTGTCAGAACTTAAAATTCAGCTGAAGGGCTGTCTCTTCCATCAGACCTACTTAGACAATTTTAATTTGTGAATTTTAACTTTCATGTTATCAGTGAATTTTAATCTCCATTTCACTCTGTGTATCCTGATATATGTATCTGAATAGTCTTGTTTTTACGTTTCTGTTTAAACTCTGTTGAACCCTGTCTCGAGTTGCAAGGAGAGGTAGATAATCATCATAATCACATTAAGAGCCATTTCCTGTTCTCAGGCTGTCCAAGCCCGGGCAAAGCAGGATGGCCATGTAAACAGTTCTGAATCAGAAGTGGTCTAACTATTAATACATACCCAAAGTGTGGGGAAGTTTCAGGGCAGTTCCTGACTTTCAGTAACATGTGACAAGGCCATGTTAAGTGGCCTTCCCTGGAGCCTAGAGCAAATCAGTTCCTTGGGTCATGAGGATATCACAAAATCTATTCACCCTTGTCCCACCTCATTTGGCCCATGTAGATAGGCCTGCAGTTAAAACCAATTATTTGATGCTGTTTTCACATTTTCCAATGAGCTTTAAATACCTTCTACTATGGATCCATATGGTCAGAGCACTGAGATAAACCAAGAAGGGCTGGCCATACTGGTTTAGATATCAACAGTAATTGTAATCCAGCATACCTGGAAGGAACCAAGTTTGGGAAGGTGAACCTAAATATTTGCCCATTTTTCGTTATGCACTTCACTCTAGTTGGTGGGTTTCAGAGGGAAAGAATGGATTCCACAGCCTTTAAAATATGTTAGGCTTTTCATCGAGTCACTTCAGAATGATCTAAATTGTGCAGTACAGTTGTTACTGGACTACAACTCCCAACAACCCTAACTGACATAGCAGATGGGGAAGAACACTGGGAGTTACAGTCCAGTAACATCTAGAGGACTGCATCATTTTCACCTCTGTTTTAGAAATATACTAATTAGAAACTTTTTCTGTGCATGTGTTCCTTCTAAAAAGTGAAATATTTGTTTCAAGGTGTGTTTTACCTCTTCGTTGTGCATCATCCTGGGGGCCCATATGGTCTGAAAAGCAATAAATTACAGGTTGATCATCCCTTATTCCGAATTCTTTAAAAAATCCAAAAATAAAAATTATCCGTATGGGTGGCCAAGATAGTGACTTGTGTTATTTCTGATAGTTTAATATACACACATTTTGCTTCATGCAAAATATATATTTCAATTGTGCATAAAGTTACCTCCAATCTGTGTGTATAAGGAGTACATGCAACATAAATGAATTTCAGATTTAGACTTGGGTCCATTTCCAAGATACCTCATTTTATATGTATATCCAAAATCTTAAATATTTCTAGTCGCAGACATTTCAGATAAGGAATACTCAACTTGTACTTTTGTTAAATA